>NC_051285.1:27718528-28344778 GCF_015220745.1 Sebastes umbrosus
TCCGCGTCACTATTAAACGCTCAGGGAAAGTGTGTCGGGGAGTGCGGTGACATAGTTTTAAAAGTGAAAAGACACACCAGGCGGGCGGGAGGCGGAGGTGGATGGGTCCAACAAACACAAGGCTTTCATCAAGGAGACCGCCGTTTGTGTCCCGTGAGTCCCGTTACAATCAGCTGTTTGGTCATGTCTCCTGTTGAAAACGTTCAGCTTCATTTTCACCGTACAAACGTAGTAGTTTTAAGCCCAACCATGTTGTTTTTTCCTAAACCTAACTATAGTGTTTTTTGTTTAATTCACAACATTTAAGCGCGTGTTTACTGCGACTGAAAAGTGACGCCGAGGGGTCTGGCAAAGCGTCAGCGTATGACGAGTTGGGATGAGAACTCGTTGCACCGTCACAGTCACCGAGGACGGGTCGGTTCATCTTCTTATCCCTTTTCAGGAACACATTTGTCTCACTACTACACAAGGCTGATGCTGCAGGCTCACCGGCCTCGGAGGGAACTGAAGGTATCTTAGATCATACAGGACCAACGCAATGACAGATCCCAAGAGGAAATGTTACGGCTCTTCTTAAAATGTGAAATTGACACTGTGACACAAATTTCCTGTCTTTCAAATACGACAGTGTTTGCTAAAGCTTGGGGGCTGTAACTGAATAATACACACATTTTTACATTCTCATTTTAGTAATTGAAAATCAAGTCAGCCTTTAAATGCTTCACATTTGGCATTCGTCTGAGAATCCAAACATCCCGAGGCCTGTCTTTTATGTTCCGAAGCATCATCTGCTGAGGACATTAAGCAGACGCAAAACAGGCCCGATGCCATAATATTGTTTACTTTTTGCTTTTTTTCCTACCAAACAGTTGGTCTGAAAAACTAAAGAGGATAGAGATGTCTGGATAAATACAACACAGCATGAGATCTATAAAGTAATGAAGCTCCCTCCTCAAATGTGCCCTTAAATGGTAATGTGTGACTTTAGGGGCCCTCCTGACTTTCTGTTTTCATAACTGCACACTGAGGTCAACGACAGGCTTATAGAGGAATTTCTTTTCTCTTAAATTTTCACATATAGGCCTATATACTCAGTGTTTGGAGGTCCCTGAACCTAACTCCTGGATTGGATTACCAGTGTTCCAAAGAAGAGACTCAGAATAGAAAAATGTTTTAAGGCCATGACACATTCAATCCTTAAAAGTCAGCTTATAAAGTATAAAAAAATGGTCCATATAGCACTCACCCCCTACTGTGCTCACATCTCTGCCTACAGCAGACTGATGGGTCACATCTGTCAACAAAAACCCTTCTGATAAGACTTATCAAGTTGTGGGTCTGTAATTATATAAGCATCCCTGCTGGGCCCCTCATATAAGTTTTCCAAACAGATCCCCATTGCGCACAACTTTACATGCATAACTCTGCACAGCAAACTGTCCTTTACATCAGTAATCTAGCAGGACAAGTCAACTTTACATGCATAACTCTGCATTACAACTTTACATGCATAACTCTGCATTACAACTTTGCATGCATAACTCTGCACAACAAACTGTCCTTTACATCAGTAATCTAGCAGGACAAGTCAACTTTACATGCATAACTCTGCACAGCAAACTGTCCTTTACATCAGTAAACTAGCAGGACATCGATTATACAACCGCTCAGTCCCAAACTCCCCATCAGCAGACAAACATTGACTTACAGTTTGGAGCCTGGAGCTGTTTGGTGCGTCCAGTGCGCACCGTGCCGAGCGCAGAGCTCCCCAAGGCGGCCGACCAGGAGCCGGAGAGTCTCCGAGGCAGAGAGCGCTCAGCACCCGGCATTCCTGCCTCTGTTTCAGCAGCTCCAGCTCACACAAGCCGGCCAAGCTGGCCTCCAGCCGCTCCTTATTCCGACTGCGCTCCGCTTTCATAGGCAGAGCTGGGAACATGACTCCAAAAGAGCCCGGCAGCTTCTGCAAAGACATCCGAGACCTTTTTCCTTTTTCAGCTTGTTTCCACCAACAAAGATAGTTTAAATAGATCCGCTTCTTCTCCTCTGGATGGAAGGAGTGGAGCAGCAGTAGAGCTCTCTGTGTTTCAGCTGCACTACTCACCCATTCCCTCCTCCTCTGCAGGGAAGTTAGGTTTGAGTTGGTTATTCCACAGACATCCAGTCCAGACTGTTGGCAGTAGGAGGAGGTTTATTAGCCTCACCTCCCAGCTCTCAGCTTAAAGCTGCAGTGGGTAGAAGAAATGGAGCAAATATGATTTTAAAGGGACTATTTGTAACTTTCAGAAATGCTTGTTAACAGCGACACCTATGGCCGTTAAGTCAACTAAAGTCAGCGTCGGGCTCGCGCTTGCTCGCTCTAAATAGACATGACCGAGCATCGCTCAAAACAGTGAGGCGACACACATCAGCTAAAAGCACAATATCACTCTATATTTCAGCTGCTTGGCAGTAATGTTAGCTGACCAGACGAAGGTCTCTCCATGAATCAATGCTGATCCTAGTGTTGGCTTTTAGGCTGAAGCAGGAAAAGCAGGTCGGTGCCGGGGCTGAAGCAGGAAGAGAAACGTTATCGTCTCCCGACTGCGCCCGCAGCGGAGACACCGGCACCCGGTCGGAGACGATAACGTTTCTCTTTGTAGAGCCCCGTCACTTCACAAGACACGGGAAACCTCTGTTGGTCTGGAGGAGCTGCAGCAGTTATTTATGCACAAACGTCCACTGTACATTCACTAGCTATTGTCAGAGCTAAACTAACTCTTCTGCAGTGTGTAGTGTGCGCACATGCACGTGTAGAGGTGGAGCGAGACAGCGAGAACGAGCGCGGTGTATGAGTGAAGGCAAGCAGGCAGCGGAGCAGAGACTCCGGTCACACACGAGCGTGCATGGGATCCCGACCTGGTAGATTTATACTTGTAAAAAGTTACAATCAGTCCCTTTAAAAAAATTGTTTTTATTATAAAACAGTCGCTATATCCTGCACGTTCCTCTGTGTCCTCCGGTGTCCTCCTAATGGCATCTGCAAAATTTCACAGACCGGAGGAAAACAAGCAGTCAGAGCTGATCTGGATTCTGCCGTCCAGCTGCCGTCTCTGAGCAGCTGTCAATCAAACGGTCAAACTAGGCAGCGCTGATCAAATATGAATCAATATTCTGTTACTGTAATGCCTATTTCTCTTCTCAGATGTTCTCAGAAACATCTTGTATTGTGCTGTTTAGCTGTAAAATGAGAATGACCTGGTAGCCATGTTGAGATCTGCTGAGGAAATACCAAGCACCTCCCACCAGCCGGAGCACAGCCAATAGGAACGCTCTCTCTCTCTGAAATGACCTGTGATTGGTCAAAGTCTCCCGTCAAGGGGTAGATTTTAGATAGATTTTTTAAAGCCTGAAAACAGAGCCATGAGGAGGTGCATAAGTCTCTCAGAACACTTGAATTACAATATGCTGAAAGGTTATTCTGGTATTTTTTGCCCAATGATGCCAAAAATATACTGATAAAAAATATTGATATGTTCCATTGGAGCTATAATAATAAAAATTCTACTAAAATCTTTGTTTGTTTTTTGGTTTATTCAAGACAGACACAGTTGTCTTACACTTTGAATAAAACATAGTACAAGGAGTATAAATAAAAGTAAAAAATACAAGGAGTATAAAGACAACACAAGCCTGTTTCACCATATAGGTTCCAATTACAGCAAGTTTAAAGCTGGACCGATGCCGGTAAGATGTCCACCATATGGGTCCATCCTCAGTCATTAGAACATCTACAGTTTTATGTCTGTGTGTTGAATATCCAACTTCAAACTAACTTCACTGTGGTCTGGGACAGTGTATCACTTGGACAGCTGTTGGCTGAGCCTATGAAGGCATGCAGTCTTGTTGTTGGCTCTGTCAGACACCTACAGCCGACTATGAGGCCACTTTAAGTTTCATATTACTCAAATTAATGCTAAGCTCAATTAAATAGAATTATGAGATATATTAATAATTAACAACCTAACATAACCCCCATGATGACATAAAAGAGGCATAATATGTGGCTATAAGGACATACACAGTGGCCCTAAAAATATATTTTTGGATAAGATGTCAATTTTGGCCACTGCCTATACTAGACTAGACCTAGACTCATGTAGAAACAGGTTAATATATGTAGTTGGATATACATACTAGAACATACTGTAGATATTATTGTACATTCATATAGCTTACAGTTCACTTACCTGTGGCAGACGATTCATTTACCCCGTATGTACGATGATGATGTTAAACGTTCATGTGTTTTGGGTATTACATCTACAGCAGGCTGCGTAGATTTAAAGCGAGAATGCCACCCATTGGTTATGAGTAAGAACAGCTCAAATGTGCTATATTTAACTGGACTTCCATTGACTTGGTGCTGGAGGATCAGATCATTCTGCATGACATCAAGGACTACTCACATGCGGTATAGCTATGCTAATGGATCTGCTATATTATGCACTGATCATTGACTACTCCTTCGAAGTCATTCAGAAGGTTCTCATGAATACCGGCACAGTGAGCGCTGCTCTGCAGGGTTCACAGACTAATAGACCTCTTTGTGAAACTGTGGCGGCACTACAGTGAGACAGGAGCTTTGGGAAAGCTGTGTTACATCGGCCAGGCAGTATCCTACAGTTTTCTTTTTAGTTCTGTTCCACTCTTTCGAGGTAACTGTTCACTGACCACTCTTGTGCCACATTTTCAGTTGAGCATATTTAAGAAGTTTTCCACAAAGTTGCAAATTGACATTAGTCATAACTTTTTTTCCCTACAGAGTTTGAGGTCTTTAAAGTCTGTTTTACTGCTGTGAGATTGACCTTTTTTGGTTGTGCATATTTTAATGTTAGTAATGATTGTGAGGGAATGAAAGATAGCAGCGGAAGTACTTATTTGTGCACATTTTTGTGCTGTTTTAGGAGCAAAAAATCCTTTTGTATTTGATGGGATCCGCTGTTCTGCTGTATACTCAAAGGTTGTTTAAAAAGGTCATTAAATCTTTGAAGAACTGTAATTAAACAACCAACAAGAGATGACACCTTTAAACTTACAACTTAAAATTAAGTTGAAGTCTAATAAAAGTAAAGATAATTACTAAATATGTAGTATAAACTTAATCTTGAATAACTGAATTGTGATCAAAAGTTAACTCAAATATACATATATAATAAAGCTGACATAACATAAAGTTAGGTAAACTAGAAAAAAATAGTTACTTTGAATCAAGGATTTAAGTACAACTGAATTAAGATCAAGTTTATTCGACTTGAAAACTTTGAATTATTACAAAATTACCTCAACTTGTCTTCTCAAATTCAGTCAACTTAAAATTTTGAGTCAGCCCGGACATGTTATTTAAGTTAAAACAAATAGTTTATTTTTACAGAGTTGAAGCAAAGAACGACGAGTCAGAACATAATCAAGAAATCACACAACTTATGTCATGAATTGTTTTGCACTTTTATTAATTCCTGTCTTGACTCACAGGCCCGTTAGAACGAGATTTTCCTTATGAGCACTTTTTTTCTTCCTCAGTCCACTGCCAGTGCAGTTTGAGCCCTTATAACATGTCCTATAACTCTACACAACAATATGCATTACATTATTATCATATCTAACTAGTTTAGATTCATATACGCAGATCAAAATAGGACAGGTCGGGTATTGTCAGCACACACAGGAGTAGACGGTGCTACACCACCAAGTGACATGGACCTAAGGGTAATAAGAGGACCATGCTGATGTCCTCATATGTCTAAATAACATATTTTCTCTTTTTGTTTATTTTATCCCAGTATATATTACTGTTTTTCACAGCTACAGAATGTTGTTTTCTGACCATGTTTTCCCACAAATGGACATAATAATCCTGACTATTATCGACTTTGGTAATTCCAGCCAAGTAAAACATGCAAAGGTGAAGGTATTGTTATACTGGAGAGGGAGAAAGTGGGACTTATGATATTAAATACATCAATGCCTTTAAAGGTGAGTTGAATCTTCTGATTGTTTAATCATGATTATAATATAAATAAACTTAAAATCTGACACTTAAGGCTCTTCTGTCAGACTAATTTACACTGCTCGAGTTTTTGTAGCGTTGATGCAGCAAAAGAGGACGGGTCACTTGAAAGTCGATCCAAATCTAAGAACTATAAAGGGAGGAAGTCACTCAGCAATCAAACTTGATGTGGTTGGTCAGTTGATTTAAATAAATCAACAGAATTTGACCAAAAATACATTTATACGTAGTAAAACAATAAAACCATAAAGAATAATTTTTGATCCTTCATTTTTATTTCAACAATAAACATAGTGAAAGAAATCATTTAAAAACAACATTAAAGTGATAAAAGCAGGTGATAAAAAGTTGTTTTGAACACAAAAAAAGATGTAAGTGTAACATAGTTGAATACAAATTCATTCTACCATAGTTCAGAGAATGAGCCCTACATGTAGTATGCAGGGGTCGAGTACAGCATATAGGGGTTGAGTTTACGGTCAGCTGGAGCGAAGCCGCTGTTCTCGTGGGCCTGGCGGCGATAGTACCTGCGGAGGGCAGGACTGCCGGGGTGGCACTGTCTCACATGGAGGAAGTACTCATCGGGGCGGCTCGAGGTGAAACCACAATCCTCACACACAAAGATCTTGGAGCGTCTCTGGCGGTAGGCGTACTGTTGGCTAACGCTGTGAATCTTCCTCATGTGGGACTCGAGAGAGCAACGCTGCGTGAAGGCTTTCTCACATAACTCGCATTTGTAGGGACGGATACCTGCAGAAAGGGGGGGACAAAAGAGTTTTATTTTCCCTGTGCATGTTTGTGTGGATCAGATATTGTATGTAGAGTTGGACAACATGACAGATGTTGTTCTCTTCAATTGTCATAATTTGAATGCCTCTACCAAAAACAACTATTATAACTATAACTACTTACTCACTTATTTACTTATTACATTTTTTTTTCCTGGCTGCTTCCAAGAAGAGCATGAAATGAACGATGGCCATAAATGGAAGTTAGAAAAATCCAGCACAGGTAACACCAAAATGGAGTCCAATAGAGCACAGGCCATGGATGTAGAAGAGGTTTTGCCCTGCGTGTTAGTAAATAGCCTACAACTCCATTAAATTCTGTTGATGTCATGCTACTAGTGCTACTAGCTGCTGGCCGATAGCCGGCTGTTTGGGAGACGTTAATACGTCCACCACGGTACAGGCTTACAGCATACAGCCCATGGGTGTGTTAGAAAATAATAAAAGTGATTAATTACAGCCAATATATCCATTATTACAGCCGCATACAGCTAGCAGGAAGCTGGCAGAACCTGATATGTCATATGAGCGTGCAGGGCGGTGCAGTCCCGTGGGTCTGATGCACGCTCATTATGCCGAGGAAAATAACTCTGGATTCAGCTGTTAGTTCATTTTACTACTTTTAAGACATAATGATTTAAATGAGGGATATTTAAAGTTTCCTACTGAGAAGTTCCTCTGATTTATAGACTTTATACATCCATGGCCAAGGACTCAATGGTGTTTTTAGTCCTAAATGGCAGCAGCACAACAGCAGTGCCATCTAGCGGCCATTGTCAATAAAAGCCCCAGAGTTTCGCCTCTTTGCTTCTTGACTCTTTGGTACATCTTTCCCCCGGCTCTTCACCCACTCATCGCCAGTCTCTAGTTTATTCTTGACAGAATTGTGCTTGTTTTTGTGCTCAGTAATTCACCTTTTTCCCTGTGTCCTATAGGATCGTTCTTCATCTGCCTGCCTTGCCTGCCTCAGTCATCAGCCATCCTTCTCGCCTCTACTTCCCTCAAGCCAGCCACACTCCAGTCTTCCCCCATACCTCATCATTCCCCCCTTAAATAGATTCTCTTTAAACCATCACTTCCTGTGTCTGTGCTTTGGGTCCCTATTCATTGGTCGTAACAGCGGTGAAAATATTCTAAATATAGCGTACACTTAAACTAATATTGATTTTTTTAGGTGGCTAAGATACATTTTGCTGCTGGCTCCGTCCACATTGCTTTGCTCCTGTGCCGGTACTCCTGTCTGTTTCTCTAAACTGGGGGTGTGCCGACCGTCATCTACTGTAGGTAATACACTGACTATGGAGAAGTACCTCACACAACACCACTTAAAAACACCCAAACTATCCATTTAAAGTGTACTGAAGTAACATGACACATGCACATAACCACTGATCTCAGACAAAGGCCACTGCAAGACCTTATGTGCAACCCATATGGATTAAACATATTACACTTTGCAGCATATTCTTTCAATTTCAGGGTTTCAGATGGCAATTTTTGGTGGTTTGTATACTAACACTGCAAGCCCTGTTTTTTTATTCAGAATGTCAGAGATGGTGAATGATACTGAAGGATGACGGATAATAATTATTTTACTGTAACACATTCCACAATAACATCTGACCTAACATCATCTACCGAATTAATAATAACACGCATGCTTGTTTTATTGCATACACGATGAAACTAAAACCACTAAATTCAGAGAGGTCCTGTGGTGCTTCGCCCCGTCTTGAATGGATGCGATAAGTTTGACAAGCCACCAGATGTCGCTGTGCTCTCTGTGTTTGAAGCATTGAATCTTTTTTTGAGGTCAAACAAGGTTTCTTCCGCCCATCACTACAGGAACAGTCTGACACTGATACTGCAGCACTTACTAACTTACAATGCTCTGTGTCTTTCTATTATACCGCATCTGCCTATTCAATGATCAACATGTGTGGCTGTAGATGTTGTTGTGAGAGATAGTTGTGAGTCTAAATACTGAGCAATCACAAGTCATGCTCAGAGCATATAGGGCATAATTCCCACCACTGTTATTGTCTGCTCTGAGTTAGATAAAATAAATAATACTAGAACTTCTCTCACCAAAAAAGTGGAGCACAGACTTGTTCAATGAATCAATCAATTTATGTGTCTCTAAATGTAATCTGTTTCTAAGGAAGCCTTTAGGATGCAGCAAACATAATTCCTTTTCAAAACTGTGTGTGTGTGTGTGTGAGCAGAGTTCATTCCTGACCTGTGTGTGTTCGCATGTGCCTCTTGAGGTCGAAGGTGTCGTTGAATCCTTTTCCACAGTATCGACAAGGATGTCTCTTCACCAGGCTGTGGCACTTCAGGTGTCGAGTCAACATGCGCTGCAGAGGGAATATCTTGTGGCACAGCGAGCACACAAAGTCACCTGATCCGGGGGAAGTACGGGGACGAGGCTGGTGAAGAGAGAGATAACTGCTTGATGAATATGACAACATGGATAACCAACCCGGTCTCACGGGAAGGCGTATAAATAGCACGACATTACATAGACAATCCATGTGTCGTGAGTACTCATTTTAGCCTTTTCGCGTGTTAATTTGTACGCCACGCAAACAGTTCAGGCAAGAAAACCACTTAGTTAGGTTAAGGAAAAATGTCATTTGTAAGGCTTTCTGCTTTCCTTAACTTAGTCTAGCTTTGAGATCATTCTGCAGCACATTACTGGTCTCTTTCTTGCTCTCTGTAGCCCTCCTCCACTGCCTCTGGAGTTGCCTTTTGCTCTCCCAACGAGTCTACCGATCTCCCGTTGTAGCCTAAATTCATATATTAAATCCCCCATCTTCTCTAACTTCTTTTTTAACTGTCCCTTTCAGCACTTGATCAGGTCTGAAATAACAGTTGTTCGTGTCATTCGTGGTAGACCAAGGCCATTATACTCAGTGTTTCTGCCCACCACTCCTCTATTTCCTTGGCTGTCTATATACTCTCACCACTCTCCTATCATTAAGTGCAACCTTCTGCTTCCTCCTTGGAGGCAGTGATGCTGATATCCTGTGAACTTTGGTTACTAGCCTGTATCTGGACTTCACACTCATACAAACTGCAGTTGCCTTTCCTCTACTTTTGACACCCTGGCTTCTACTGAAGTGCTTCCGCTGCCCGTTATGAGTGCCGTATATAGCTGTGGGTCCTGCCTGTGAGTCTTGCTGACTCTTAGGGTGTGCTCTTTTTCTTACTTCTAAATAGTTCAGTCTAATTTACTAATCATCATTTCCTCTAGTCAGCTGTCTTTCTAGGCCGTCAGCTGCCCTATTCCCAGCAGTCATGAGCTGAAGCTAGCTATGACAGTTATCACTACGCTGTAAAAAGTGCCAAAAGTTGGGTGAGCATTCGTCTGGAAGGCTAGTAAACTTGGTCATATTATGGGAGTGACACTATACGTGACATCAAAAGTCTGACCTTACCTTAGCTCTGCTGACCAGTGCCAGTGCACTGGGATGGTAGAGGGAGCGCCGTAGCATAAGTGTGGACCAGTCTGGCCTGGTGTCGGCCCCCGGTCCTACCGATCCTGCAAAAGGTACCGACACTCTCATTCCAGCCGCTGTCCCACATTGTAAGGTGGCTATTGACTGAGGCACAATTGCCGGCTGTTGGATATCCGTACAGCAGGATATCTGCTCCATAGGAATTTCATTCACTAAAAGGGGATAAAAGGAAACAATTAAGTAAATGAACAAGGTCAAATTAGGTCAAAACACACATATAAAGATACATGATAAAGCTCAACAGGGATAAACCAAATTGGAGATACTGCTGTACTTCAAATTCTTACCTAGTGTATCATGTTCTTTCCACTCGAGCTGTTCCGGCTCTTTCCATTGCCATGCTCCACATGCCCCTCGTTTCTTCTTCACAAGGAAAGACCTCGGCATCTTCTGAATTCTAGCTATCTTAGTCCTCTTTTCTTCTACTGATCTGTCTTTTATCTCACCCTCAACCTCTGATCCTCACACCCGATTTTACAGACCAACCTAGAAATCACCTCACCGCCGATCCTAACATCCAACCCTTATCACTCGACGACCTGCAGGTACAGTATCCCAGCGAAATCACTGCACTTATTTCCATAACACTCTGGAAAGAGTGGTGAAGGTTTGGAGTTCTAGAGAAGGTGTGTGTGTGTGTGTGTGTGTGTGTGTGGTGGTGGGGGGGGGAGAGGTCAGGAGGCTCAGTGTTTTGACTGGAGCACACCTGTGTTGACTGTGCGCGTGCGCCATTTTAACTGGTCCCCCGCTGGTTTTGCATGTCAGGTAGTGAGAATCCGGGGAGCTTCGCATTCAAGTGGCCCTTGGCATGCAAATGTTTTCCCCGGACCAAGCCCTGGCCCCAGACAAAGGGCACGGTCTGAGTAACAGGAGCAAGTACAGAGGAGCCACAGCCTTAACTGCTAGGTAAATCAGCCCTTTCTCTTTTTTTAGGCTCTTTCTTTTGCAATTGTTTGGTGGGATTAGAGTTTCTAAAAATGCACACAAAGGCCATTCACACACAGTCAAGCACTTGCTATCCGTCGACTGTGTTCTTTACATAATTGCACATACGTGCTGGTACTTTCGATCTTGGTGTGTTGTTCCCTGCAACTCTGAACAGAAAAGGGTGATATAAGCCCTCTTTTACACAGAGATTCCACAATAGTGCTGTACAGAAGATCCGCTGTTACGCCGGCTTTGCATTTTCAAACTGTCCCAAACAGTGGCGGCCGCCCCGGTGTGTGATGTTTAGCGCGCTGGCATCACGGGAGCAAAAGAAGAGTGACAAGAAACACAACAGCATTGGCGTCTGGTGTGTGTGTGCGACAAATTTTGAAACTAAACTGCACAGCCTTGTTTAATTGTCTGCGCTATCAGTGCATGCTAAACAGGAAAATGAACTGCATGCATCTTATTTCACTGGACTCTGCATGGCAAATACAAACGCAGCTCAAGACTAATCCCCGTCATGCAAATAGCAATAGAGGTCACTCCAAGAACATCAGGAGGATCGTGTAGTACACATGTTATGGTCGTATAAACACGCTTCAGCCCTGCCTCACTGCTACATTTAGCCAGTGCATGTCTCACATTTCATCAGTACCAATCACAATACTAAAATAAATAATAATAATATAATACATAAATATGCTGCTGAAAGTAGACTTCTCCATATTTGCAATATGCTGCAAACCCCGCCCCTTTTATATGAACGCGCCGTCGTAGGATCACTTAGCGTGATGGCGGTTGTTAGGGTTAGTTAAACCAGATAACGAGAAGATACCCTGGGTATGTTGAACTCGCTTCGTAGTACAGGCCTCTGGGGTGAATCAGACCAGATCTGGGTAGCATAAAACCAGATCTGGGTAGCATATTACCAGATCTGGGTCTCAAAGTTGTATTCCTCCGCCAACCAGTCAGGTTGCAAAACTTTCCCCTCATAGAATCCTTTAAAGTGTTGCTCAGAGCTCACTGGGGAAGTCTCCTTTGCAGCTCACTGCATTTGAGTTTTCCCACATAATCACATTATTCATATATTGGACACCTATGGGATGATATGTAGTGTTAGCATTTCCTAAAAATTCCTGCTGCGACTGTTGACTGTACTGTGTGTTGTTGCCCTCCGGAGCTGCACTCTAACTGTATGCAAAACGCCAGCCTGTGTGCTGCAGTATGGAAATGAAATGGTAAAAAGGTAGCTTCACTTTTCTTTGTGCTAGATAAAAAAAACTGGCCTTTCAAGTGACGCCTAATTTCAAGCTCTTTGTCCGCTGACTCAAGTTTTCCCTCCGGATACAGCAAACTAAGTTGACGTTGGATAGATAACCAAAGAGGGAAGCACCGTATTTACCGAAAGGAAACCGTCTTTTCAATAAATTCAGTTGATAATTACAATGACAGGCACCACTGTTAGTCTTTGCAAATGCTGATTAAACTTAATTTAACATATTTGCACAATTACAAATGAGCTTTATCGATGGTCTGACAGTGATGAGAGGTTTTATTTGTTTGTTTTGCTTCAGGTAAATGACCAGTATTGAACACTATTGAGTCTGTATTCTATAAGAGAACAATTATCAGTAAACTTAATTTCTGAGGATAGATTGTGAGCTTACATTTATTCATCAGAGTATGGTCTTAAAGTTAAATCAAAAGACACAGAATAGTGAAATAAAATGGTGTGGGACGTATGGATAAAAAAAGGTAAATGAAAAATAGCAGATTTAAAGTGACATCTACCAGTAGTAGATAAGCTAACGTTATCTCACTGTTATCAGAGGATGGTAAGATGAACAGTGCACCAAACTAACAGACGTAGACAACACATCCGACGTTGGGTGGTTTAACTTATACTCCTTTCAGAGGATGAGCCACCGTACCACGATGACGTTCTTTCCTGTCTGCAGAAGAACACATCCTCCGTCTAGCAGTGGCTTATTTAAACCACATACTGTATTGAGTATATAGTTGGTAATGTTCTAATCTAGGGGTGACAAACTATTCTGTCTATTTAGAAAAAGAAACGTCTCTCCCACTTTGAAATTACACACCATTTCACCAAAAGCTCAGATATCCCAGTTTTCCATCAATACTTGTGTGTAAAATATTCATATTTATTCAGATTGTGATGTGTGCATTTGTTAAACTGTTTAAAATGTGTTCAAAGTGATTGGAAGACGCATTTTTGAGTACCCAAAATTACACACAAATCGTTGTGCACATTTGTAAATGTTATTTTTCCATTTGTAGATCATGTAATACACATTTTCAGGCTAATTTCTCCTCATAGTGTAGCGATATTATAGAGACGTGTCGGAGAATGAGGATGTGCAGAGTTATCGTGAGAGGTAAGAGGAAATGAACAACACTTACATGTGGCTAGAGATGGCTGGTAAAGGACACAGCTAGTCACTGACAAGGTGTCAGTTTCACATGCACGCACACACACACACACACATGCAGAAAATGTGTTCATCATTCCTGTGAACTAATCAAAAATGATGAAGTTCATAGTTCTTCTTTCTGTGTCACCGCACTAGAGGAAGTGAAGTGGTGCTGTGACAGAGACCAACAGATAACTTTGTTAAAGTAACATGAACACTACTGTGTACAGTACGTCTGTTATATACATACACAACTCTATTTACCTGTGAATATACAACAACAACGTGATGACTGAATATTATTTGCTGCATTCATCAGAATCATGAAGAGTGAGCTACTTTAATAGTTTTGGGATGACTCAGAACCTTCTGACGGGGCTTCATTACCCTCCAACTCCCCTTCACTGCCCCTGACCCACATACTGCAACATGTACATTTACTACTACTACTACTACTACTGCTACTACTACTACTGGTACTACTACTACTACTACTACTACTACTACTACTACTGCTACTGCTACTACTACTACTACTACTGCTACTGCTACTACTACTACTACTGTATGTGTAGTAAGGCTACCACTACAGTTACTAAATCTACATCCAATTCTACTACTACTACTACTATTACTACTACTGTTACTACTGTTACTACTACTGTATGTGTAGTGATGCTACCACTACAACTACTAAATCTACATCCAGTTCTACTGCTACTACTACTACTACTACTACTTCTACTGGTACTACTGCTGCTACTACTACTACTGGTACTACTGCTGCTACTACTACTACTACTACTACTACTACTACTACTACTGGTACTACTGGTACTACTAGTACTACTACTACTGGTACTACTACTACTACTACTGGTATTACTGCTGCTGCTGCTACTACTACTACTACTACTACTACTACTTCTGGTACTACTACTACTACTACTACTTCTGGTACTACTACTACTACTACTACTGGTACTACTACTACTACTACTACTACTACTGGTACTACTACTACTACTACTGGTATTACTGCTGCTGCTGCTACTACTACTACTACTACTACTACTACTGGTACTACTACTACTACTTCTGGTACTACTACTACTACTACTGGTACTACTACTGCTACTACTACTACTGGTACTACTACTGCTACTACTACTACTACTGGTACTACTATTACTACTACTACTACTACTGGTACTACTACTGCTACTACTACTGGTACTACTACTACTACTACTACTACTGGTACTACTACTACTACTGGTACTACTGCTGCTACTACTACTACTACTACTACTTTACTGTATGTGTAGTGATGCTACCACTACAACTACAATTTCAACATCCAATTCTACTACTACTACTACAATTACTGCTACTATTGCTACTACTACTGCTGCTTTTGCTACTAATACTATTACTACTGCTACTGCTACTACTACTACTACAACTGTATGTGTAGTAAGGCTACCACTACAGTTACTAAATCCACATCCAATTCTACTACTACTACTACTACTGTTGCTAATATGTTTTGAGTTAATTTGACCACGTTCAGAGTGAAATATTTCTCTACTGCTGCTGTTAGATGCAGAACTAATGCAGTTATTAATACAGAACTGTGATATTTATTGTTAATTCAATGTTTGTTTTGAGCCATGAAATACAAAAACACTCAGAGAGTTGAACTGCATGTGACGCCTCCCCCACTCTTTATCTGAAGTAGTCTAAATAATACTGTGAGGAGGACTCATGACCTGTGTGCAGATGCAGCGAATCTTGCCGTCCTTCATCCCCCAACACACACACACACACACGCACGCACGCACGCACGCACACACACACACACACACACACACACACACACACACACACATCAGGGCACCACTTTTACCATAAACTATCCCCCTACCCGAATAAACAGAAGTGTATTAAGGGCAGACAGAAATCAGACAGAAATCAGAGCTGAGCTCCACCACAGGGAGACAGAGAGATGGGAGGTGCGAAAATAAGAATTAAAAAAAAACGAGTGAAGGAGACGAGAACAGGAAGAGAGAAAAAAAACTGTCTAGGAAATGAGAATACAAAGGCAGAAGTGCAAGTGGTTAGTGTTAAACAGTGTCATAAGAGAGAGAGAGAGCGATGGAGATGTGCAAGAACGACAGCAGGTTTCGTTGATTAGACAATAGATGTGCTTGTGAGAGGGAGGATTCAAGTTGATGAGAAGAAACCGATTGTTAAGTGAAACTTAGTGACTACAGCTGCAACATGGGGTGAGTCAGTTCTCTACTAACAGTGATAATGTTTCTGCTTCGTATCAACTCTACACTTGCTTCACGCGCTCTTTAGTTCTGACTACGTTTCCTGCTGTATTTCTGGAGATCAGAACAGGCGGGAAACTATCAGAGCTGGATTATCTGTATTTCCTTTATCATTAAATACATATATAGTTCATATCAGTGACAGGTGAGCTAGTGTAGTCCATATTAGGTAGCATTGTTGCTGAGTACAGGAAGTGGTCAAAACATGAAATCGTTTTAGCAGGAAGTAAATATTTCCCACAGTCTGCAGACTTTGCGTCAACAAGTAGAATGAAATTGTGTAGTATAAAATTAAGTATCTGCAGAAGCCTACTTTCTATTTCCTTATACATTTAAGTCTTGAGGCCTGGTTGCATATGAAATATCCGATGATATGCCAAATGTGTATAGTTTTAATGAAATAATCCACAAAAAATGTGAATAAATCTTTTTCTACAGTGGTTGGATGTAACTACGTACATTTAGGACGTCATGCACGTCAGTGCAATTAATAACTTTACTTGAATATTTACTTTTCATACTGCTTTATACTTCTACGTCACTCCATTTCAAAGCAAAATAACATTACTTCACTACATTTATTTGACAATTTTTAACAAAACATACTGTATGACTATGGAGGACCACAAGAGTCACGGAATTAGTAATATATATGTGATTAATTAATAACTAATTATACAATAAACCATTGCATTGATAAATTTGTTTACAAATGAACTTATTAATCTATGAATAAAATAGACTAAATCATGAAGTATTTAATTACTTGACATTTTAATGGGCAAAAGAAAGAGGAATTATAAAAATAATTTACAAATGAAATATTAACCCATCATAAAAAGGACATAAAACAGTCAATAAGTACATCATCTAAAAATACATTAATGAATTCATAAATAAATAATGGAATTTGAAAATCGATTTGAAAATGGAGTTTAAAAAGAGAAATAAATAACTGGATATCTGGAACAGGGAACAGAAGAGAACAGTCTGCTTTTTCCTCATCATTTCTCTTCTTTCCCACAGTGAGTCCAGTATCTGCCAGGTGAGGGCGACGGTCATGCTGTACGATGACGCCACGAAGCGGTGGGTGCCGGCGGGATCTGGCGGTACTTCCTCCAGCCGCGTCCACATCTATCACAACCCTGCGACCAACACCTTCAGAATTGTGGGCCGCTTGCAGCAGGCCGACCAGCAGGTTCAAGACAAGTGCACACACACACACACACACACACACACACACACACACACACAGCTAAACAGACAATCGCCTTCACGTTGTACAAACCTATAGTACAGTTTCTCTGCTAGAAGGTCACACCCACAGAACTTGGTGACTTCATTTGACTTCCCTTGAAACACAATAAGATGACTAACTCAACAACATAGTTTGGAAATGTAGCGAGAGTTTCTCAAAGGTCATTGAGCAGATTTCAAGTTTACTGTATGACATTCAGTTACAGGTATCTCAAACCTCATTATGACCAGTCAGAGTTGCTCATCAAGGCTTCCCATTGGATATCGGCCCAACAAAGCATTCAGTTGCGGATATCCGCAATGTGAATTATAGATATCCGCAACTGAATTGTAGATATTCGTAATTATAAACCCCATACACATGAATGGCAAAAGTAGTTTGATTCGTACCAGTCTAATTTTAGATATCCGTAATTACATTTTGAGTTTTGACTAGGCAAAATGACGTTGCAGATATCTCTGATGAATATCCTGACTAGCTATTAAATGTTAAAATGGCTTGCCATACAAGTGACCTTCTGTACTTTTAAACAATAACTTATCAATGAGAAAAGCCCGGTAGCCCATCGTGGCTTCTTACTTCACAGCTTCCAGAGGCTGCTATAGTCTTTTCAGCAATGCTTAAATAATGATCAAGTCTCAAAGTTGATGTGATGGTTATTTGTAGTTTACAATCAAATGGGAAACGACTTCCTGTGCTCATTTAGACCAATACAGTGTCATCACCATCTAGTGGATGTTAGTCCCATTGCAGGCTACACCTTACGGTGGAAAGCATGTATAATATAAAAATGATCACATTTAAATCAACTCACATCTGGCGTCTCTGTCTAACCCCCAAATACTAAATGCAGTCTATCCTGTATTTCCTGTTCACGCTAGGTGGTGATCAACTGTGCCATTGCCAAAGGGACAAAGTATAATCAAGCCACACCAAACTTCCACCAGTGGCGGGATCCCAAACAGGTGTGGGGGCTGAACTTTGGCAGTAAAGAGGATGCTACTCTTTTTGCCACCTCCATGATGCATGCATTAGAGGTTCTCAATGCACCGGCGGGCGCAGGTAAACACAAGGGGACTGTTTCTGTGTGAAGTGTTTCTGTGTTAGTCATTGAATTGCATTTATATAGCTGTTTTCTACTCTTCTGACCACTCAAAGAGCTGCCATGCAAGATGGGCCAACCTGCCCGTCAGGATCTAATGTAAATGTCCATTCACACACCGATTTGGCTATGTTTTGATATATTTGGCAGGCGCTGACATATCATTTAAAAAATACAAGTTACTTCATAGTGCACTTCTTACAATCATTCCTGACAGTCCACGCATTGCTGATGTACAGAGCCCCCCTAGATGATGTACTTTGGTAAAGCTGGAAAGATATTGACAGATTCAAACTTCCCGGATCAATAACTCATAACCGAAACGTTGTTAAAACACAAACGAGGGCTCTTTCTAACCATAGTAAGGTAGACAACAAGCTACAACCTCATTTTATTTATAACGAGCCTTCAGTCCTCCGAGCTGGACACATAACATCGGTCTCTATGTGCAGCCGGCTATGAGACGAGTATTCAGGGACCGTCTACAAAGTGCAACGCCAACGAAACTACTGAGTTAGGTTTCTGAAAAGCTCACAGTTTGGGTTAAAATACCAGAGGGACACTAACACTGGTCTCCTGTGTGTTTTTTGACCCATCCAACCCGACCTCCGACCTATGCAGCAGTCGCCACTCTTTTTACTTTCCAGCTCACAGTAATGTGGATTACTTAAGAATTGATTTCGTGCTGACCATAACGAAAAAAATGGGAAATTTGTGTCTATAAACACAAATCAATACATTAAATTTTGTGACTGTTTCACAAACTGCTGTGCGACTGGGCATACTGCAATGTATACAAAGAATGTATGCTGTTAAAATGAATGTGGGGCTCTAGTTTATTTGGGTTTTCTCTGGACTACAACCCTACTTGCATCTACTGCTTTATTTTAGTTTAAATGATCTTGATTCAGAAGAGCACACTTTGCTGTCTTTGCTCAGGCGCGGCTCAGAATGGACCCTCTGCACAGGAGCTGGAACAACAGAGAAGGTACTGTTTATTATAAATGATCCTGAGGGTGCAACTAATGTTTATTTTCATTATGATTGCTGTCAAAAATGCAAAGATATTCATTTTCCAATGATTACCTGATGATCCTCACAGCCTGGTGTATGTAATCTGTGTAGCTCTTGTTCTTCATAAATGATTTAAATGAAAAATCTATTAATCAACTAATTCTAAATGACACTGTTACAGATGTAACTCAGCTGTGAAAACCTCCAAACATAAATATGAGAGTGCTTTTAAAAGCTGCTGGGTTAAAGGTTATAAAGGTGTTAAAGGTTTAAAGGGTTTTCACACCAACATTAGAACTATCTGTTGATGTGTGTCCAGACTGGAGCGCCAGAAGCAGGAACAGGAGGAGAAAGAGCGTCTGGAGAGAGAGAGGCAGGCCTCCGCTGCTGCATCTGTCCTCCCACCTGCTCCTCCTGCCCCACCAGCTCCACCCTCTCCATCAATACCCCCACCACCTCCATGCCCACCACCTTCCTCGGGAGCATGCCCACCTGCACCTCCACCACCTCCTGCTGGGGGCATCCCACCTCCACCACCCCCACCCCCTTCTGGATTACTTGGAGGTGGTGGTGGAGGCGATCTGTGTTCAGCTCTGATGGGAGCCAAACTGCGTAAAACCGCCAAGGTAGGGCACATGCATTTTTCTCCCTGGCCTACTCCACCAATGCAAGACTCTATAAAAGATGTAGCTCGGCACAAATGGTGGATGATTTTGGTTCCCAGGAATGTTCTCGTAAATGACAGACTGAGTAAGCAGATCAATGGACCAAATTCCTTTGAACATAGTGACTGGAGGTGTTTTTGTGTATCCAGGATGAAGAAGGCGGAGCAGCCCAATCCCCCAAACCAGCACCTTCATCTGGTGGAGGTGGAGGTGGAGGTGGAGGTGGAGGAGGTGGTCTAATGGGAGAAATGAGTGCCATCCTTGCTAGGAGGTAAGTTCTTACTTAACATATATGACATATGACAGACATGTCAGTGATGAACCGAGGCTTTAGGGACTTCTAATTGTATATACTACACCTTTTTTAAATAGGAAGAAAGTTACTGATAATCCTGCTGCAAAACCTCCCGCGGTAAGTCTTCTCATTATTCTGTAATATTTGTAGAATGAGCAGTACGATTTAAGATGAGTGGTTGATAACTTTGGTACCTGTCTGTACATGACTACAGGGGGATTCTGACTCCTCAGCATCAAAATCATCAGGGCCAGGAGGTGAGTAGTGTCACTTTCCCCACTCCTACAGGACTGTAATACAGCCAAATGAACGGCTTTTCACTGTATTCCTATCTTCTCAATGTCACACTACTTTATATAATACTGTACTTCAATTTGCATTTAAACATATTTCAACAGAAGTCAATGAAAAGTTCAAAGACAAATCTGCCACCATGCCAAGGTAAGAGCCTGTTTCACTATCCACATGATCGATCATTCATTCAACAGTCTCCCGTGAGCCATCCATACTAATTCAAAAACCCAATCACCAGCCTTAAAGTTGGAGACGCAGTTTATTTCTGGCGTTATTGGGAAAAAATTCAATAATAACCTTTCAGCATATTGTGATTCAAGTGGTGGGCAGTTTTTTGGGGGGGGAAAAATGCCATAATTTGGAAATACAGCCCTCATCCTGCAGCTCTCCTCTCATGAGGGGCACACATCAGACCGCCAATACGTCTCCCGTCACAGGCTCTATTTTGTAGTCTGAAAACGGAGCCAAGAGGAGGTGCAGAAGTCAAGTTTTCTCTCAGAACACTTGAATTGCAATATGCTAAAAGGTTTTTGTGGTATTGTTTCCCGATGATGCCAAAAATATACTTCCCAATACCCAGCTATAAAAGATATGCATGTTTTCAGGCCCAAACCCTTAACCAACAATCAAAAGGACTCCAGCTCCTGCACTTCTCCGTCTTCTAACTCCAGCACTAACCCAGTGTCCAGGTATCAGTACCCCCTCCTGTCCAGAGATGCTACTTCTCAGTGCTCTCCGCTTGCTTGTGTGCTGACTACAGTGTGAGCCATGTGAAATGAGCTCTGCACTGGTGTCACTGCTGTTCTCGTCAGTGTGCTGCTTGCAAATGACTCACTACAATAAATAGAGCATTCGGTGGTTTCTGTCTGCGGCTGTAATTATAGCAAGAGACTGAAACTTGTTGCTAAGCTGCTTTGGTGACAGTCTTCTGCTTCGCTGTCGCCATGATAGAGCCCTGCAACATGCATTCATTAGACTTATTTTTAGACAGCATAAGCATTTAAACTGGGGGAGTTTTTGCTCATGAAGTGCGAATATCAGAGCTGTAATGAGTATTAGCATTGGTCTACCCACTTAATGTGTTACTATAATGTACTATAAACACAACAGGACTTTGATCTTCAGTTAAATTATGTTAGCTGCAGGGACTTGATCAGATGTCTTTCTAAAGGCTTGAGGAAGTGGTTGCTCTTGCTGAAGTATAAGCAGCTGTTGGGACGATGGAAGATCCATGCTAAATGTAACTGTTGACTGCTGCTGTTCTTCTATTCTACTTTTGTTCTTCCTGTCTGATATAAAGTATGCTGCTTCTCCTGGCCAGCTCTCTCTTAGAAAAAACCTTCTTGATCTCAAAGAGCCTGTTTTGACTAAGCGTAAACTTGGGTATTTCTATCTTAGGATGAAGGTGGTGAAAAGTAACTCAGATGCTGCAGGAAGTGGTAGTGATCTGGAAACAATCAAACAGGTTGGTTGCTCTGTTTGAACATACAAGACTATCCTGCAACTAGACTAATACCAGTAAAGTTATGATTTTTTCACTGCAGAATATTATCTTTTAATTCATCAAAACCGACATAATTTTCTGTGTGTGGCACAGGAAATGTTTTGTTTATAACGCCCCAAAAGATGCTAAAAATGATGTTATGTTGTAAGATTAAGGGAGTAATGTCATCAAAAGTGCAACAGACTGCAGTTGCAAAGTCATAACTTTCTGTCCAAGATGCCACTATTGTGAACTTTTCAATACCAAAGTCTCATGGTGCTGCGTATATCTGTGCGTTTGAAGGAAATTCTTGAAGAAGTGAAAAAAGAACTTCAAAAAGTGAAGGAGGAGATTATCGCAGGTGAGTTCTAACTTGTACACCGTCCATTGTTGTTAGGTTGATTTATGAAGCTTATATAAACTATTGCATGTGCCCGTTTGATGTACACCTGTGGCTTTATTACTCTGTATTTCTCTTCCAGCAATGATCCAGGAGCTGCACAGTGCACAGCCAAAGGGTGAAGACTGAAAGACTGAAGAAGAGATCAAGAGAATAATGACTAGATAAGAATGTTTTATCATGCAATGCTCGGGCAATTTACATATTATTTTACCTGACAGAAATTGTGCTATTTTTTACAAACTCAAAATATGCAATGCTAATGTATTCATCTCTATTTATCATTGTGTCATACAGTTTAGAGCCCGACCGATACTGGATTTCTGAGGCCAATACAAATATTGATATTTAAGAGTAACACAAATCTGATAAAGATATATCAGCGGATTTTTTTTTTTTTTTTACATGAACACATGACATTCACATTCTACAATATACTTACCAGGATATATTGCATTTGAAAAAAATAAACTTGTTGTTCGCTGATGGACTGATGGATAATGGAGACGCTTCTATATGACCTCAGACACATCTCTATATGCAACAGGAAGAACAAACTCTTCCCCCGCTGCAGGGTTCTCATGCTGTTGTACTCATTTATGTGCTCACACCTGCAGAAAAAGAATAGTTCAGTAATCCACCACTGGTGGAGGAAGTACATTGTAAGTCTTGCATTACAATAAATGTCTTTTAAGTAAAAGTACAGAAGTATTATTGGCAAAATAAAAGTAATGAGTATGGATGCATTAAGGTGTGATTAGCATTTTAGTATTGCAGCTTGTTGGGCTATATCCCTGCAATGCATTTGATTGTATTTGGTTATGTTTTGTGTGTCAAATTTGAATCCACAAAGTTATTAGTAATATAGCTGTCAGCTGTAGTGAAGTATAGGTATAAGTTGAAACAGAAAAACTCAAGTAATTACCTCAAAATTGTTCATAAGTGCAGTATTTTGGGTACTTAGTTACTTTCCACCACTGTATCCCATATGTCTGAGATTGCCTTGGGGCTGGTCCTGACTTATTTCCTGTCTTTCACTTTCACAAACCACATAAAGTCCATTTATTTCATGCATTTGTTTTTGTTTCATAGTTCCAAGGTTCCTTTTGTTGAGCTGAAGATGCACAGCAACCACAATAATATCACAACAGCTACAAGTACTAATACAAATAAGACTAATAACAATAATCAATAGCAGTGGATGTAATAGAGTGATGTATCAGTAATAATAGCTGTAATAATAATAATATCGATAACTACTACTAATAATAAACAACTCTCCAGTGGCTCCCTGTGGATTTTTAAAAAAAAATAGTGGAAATGAATAACTGTTTTTTGTTTACATTTTCATTTTCATTTATCATTGTTGTAGGTCTATGATACGACGGAGTATCAGAGCCACATTGAGGAAAAAAATAAATCTAAGATTTTGAGAATAAAGTCATAATATTATGAGAATAAAGTAATAATATTATGAGAATAAAGTCGTAGGTTTACGAGAATAAAGTTGTAATATTATGAGAATAAAGTCATAATATTATAAAGTAGTAATTTTATGTGTTATTTCCTTTCTTTCTTGTAATATTATGACTTTATTCTCGTAATATTACGACATTTTTTCTCGTAATATTATGACTTTATTCTGTAAATCTCAGATGTTTTTTTCCCTCAATGTGACCCTAATACTCCGTAGTACATTTGCACTTTGGCCCTCACTGCATTAGACTTATATACTATATACCTAAACTATAAACTGTGTTACCTTCATCACAATGATCAAATGTTTTGCAGCTCCAGACAGATTTATTTGGGTTTTTTTTGCCTAAAATGACTCTTTTGATAGTAAAGGTTGCTGACCCCTGGGGTAGCCTAAACTAATTTGAGATTAATTGCACCATCTTGCCTGCAGGTGGCGATGTGTGTCCAAAGATCAGCGACCATCTGTTTGAACCCAGAAGAAGAAAGTCCATGTTTTCCTGCGTTGTGTCTACAAGGTAACCCACAAACTGCGAAAACTGGCAAAAACGTGCACAACTCTCGCGAGACTCGCTGCCCCGACGACCTATCCTAACCTTAAAACATTCGATCAATGCCTATCAATTTAATTCAATTCAATTCAATTTGCTTTATTGGCATGACTGTCAGGTGAACAATATTACCAAAGCGTCAATTCAATAATAAATAAAAATGAAAAAAATAACTAAATAAAAACAAAAACATATATATATATATATATATATATACAGTATATATACAATTCATTAAGCAAATTACAATATGTAGATATTTAAAAAGAACATGCATGTAAATGGAAGAAAACAATAAAGAAGTAATTAATGTTTGTTGTGTCAATAAAACAAACAAACAAATAATAACAATATATTGCAATATCAAAGGATAAATGTAAAAAAAAAAAACATGAAGTAGAGGAGTAAATAAAAGGCAGAATGTGAGTTACATCTATTATGTGTTGTTGTGGTTGTCTCTTAGGCTGCCTTTTTTCTCGTAATAATATGACTTTATTCTCGTAATAATATGACTTTATTCTAGTATTATTGTGACTTTATTCTCGTAATATTATTACTTTTTTCTCGTAATAATATGACCTTATTCTCCTAATAATATTACTTTATTCTCGTAATAATATTACTTTATTCTAGTAATATTGTGACTTTATTCTCGTAATATTATTACTTTATTCTCGTAATAATATTACTTTTTTCTCGTAATAATATGACTTTATTCTAGTAATATTGCGACTTTATTCTCGTAATATTATGACTTTATTCTCGTAAAGTTATGACTTTATTCTCATAATATTATGACTTTATTCTAGTAATATTGTGACTTTATTCTCGTAATATTATGACTTTATTCTCGTAAAGTTATGACTTTATTCTCATAATATTATGACTTTATTCTTGTAATATTACGACTTTTTTTCTCATAATATTACGACTTTTTTCCTCATAATATTATGCCTTTATTCTCGTAATATTATCACTTTTTCCTCGTAATATTACGACATTTTTTCTCGTAATATTCTGACTTTATTGTGTAAATCTCAGATGTTTTTTCCCTCAATGTGGCCCTAATACTCCGTAGTACATTGTCTCTTTGGCCCTCACTGCATTAGACTTATGTACTATATACTCAGACTATAATCTGTGTTACCTTCATCACAATGCTCAAATGTTTTGAAGCTCAAGACAGATTATTATTACTTTTTGTTTTTGCCTAAAATGGCTCTTATGATTGTAAAGGTTGCTGGCCCCTGCCTTAACCTTTCACATCTCGCGAGACTTCCTCGCGGTTTGAGCGTTCCCTTCTAGCCACATCTCGTTTGTTCCCGTGTGGATGGCCTGCTCTGGATCTAACCTGTCACAACTGACCTGAAAACGAGAGCAACGTGGGATAAAGTCAGTGAAATGTGCATTAAATCTTGTTGTTATATAATTATCAGATGTTTTGTTATGTTATTAACTAGATTAACCAGCTTAATCTGCCGTTTAAAGTGAATGTTTCTCTGTTAGCAGGGAGCTAACAGCTGTCAGCGTTTAGATGCTAACAGCGAGCTAACGTTAGCCTAGCATAGCTAACAGAAACAACAACAACAACAGATTGACGTTACATAGCTGTACTTTACTCTAACACCGTGATTTAGCGGGTTAAACCCAACATTTAACTACATTTACTAACGCTAATACGTCTTAGTTATCTGTTAACTCAGGGGTCAGCAACCTTTATTATCTAAAGAGCCGTTTTAGACAAAAAAAACCTGTCTGGAGCCGCAAGACATGTGAGCATTGTGATGAAGGTAACACAGTTTATAGTCTGAGTGTATAGTATATCAGTCTAATGCAGGGAGGGCCAAAGAGACAATGTACTACGGAGTATTAGGGACACATTGAGGGAAAAAAACATCTGAGATTTATAGAATAAAGTCAGAATATTATGAGAATAAAAGTCATAATATTACAAGAGAAAAGTTGTAATATAACGAGAATAAAGTCATATTATTATGAGAATAAAGTCATAATATTACGAGAATAAAGTCATAATATTACGAGAATAAAGTCATAATATTACGAGAATAAAGTCATATTATTATGAGAATAAAGTCATAATATTACGAGAATAAAGTCATAATATTACGAGAATAAAGTCATATTATTATGAGAATAAAGTCATAATATTACGAGAATAAAGTCATAATATTATGAGAATAAAGTCATATTATTATGAGAATAAAGTCATAATATTACGAGAATAAAGTCATAATATTACGAGAATAAAGTCATAATATTACGAGAATAAAGTCATATTATTATGAGAATAAAGTCATAATATTACGAGAATAAAGTCATAATATTACGAGAATAAAGTCATATTATTATGAGAATAAAGTCATAATATTACGAGAATAAAGTCATAATATTATGAGAATAAAGTCATATTATTATGAGAATAAAGTCATAATATTACGAGAATAAAGTCATAATATTACGAGAATAAAGTCATAATATTATGAGAATATAAGTCGTAATATAACGAGAATAAAGTCATAATATTATGAGAATAAAGTTGAAATAAATCGTAATATTACTAGAATATAAGTCGTAATATAACGAGAATAAAGTCATATTATTATGAGAATAAAGTCATAATATGAGAATATAAGTCGTAATATAACGAGAATAAAGTCATGTTATTATGAGAATAAAGTCATAATATTATGAGAATATAAGTCGTAATATAACGAGAATAAAGTCATATTATTATGAGAATAAAGTCATAATATTATGAGAATATAAATCGTAATATTACGAGAATAAAGTCATAATATTACGAGAATAAAGTCATATTATTATGAGAATAAAGTCATAATATTATGAGAATATAAGTCGTAATATTACAAGAAAAAATTCGTAATATTACGAGAATAAAGTAATAATATTATGAGAATAGGGTTGAGGGAGAATGACTTTATTCTCGTAATAATATGACTTTATTCTTTTAATAATATGACTTTATTCTCATAATATTATGACTTTATTCTCATAATATTATGACTTTTTTCTCATATTATTACGACTTTTTCTCGTAAACCTATGAATTTATTCTCGTAATAATATGACTTTATTTTCATAATAATTACTTTATTCTCGTAATAATATGACTTTATTCTCATAATATTATGACTTTATAATCGTAATAAAATGACTTTATTCTCATAATATAACACCTTTATTCTCATAATATTATGACTTTATTCTCGTAATAATATGACTTTATTCTAGTAATAATATGACTTTATTCTCATAATATTATGACTTTATTATCATATTACGACTTTTTCTCGTAATCCTATGAATTTATTCTCGTAATAATATGACTTTATTCTCATAATATTACACCTTTATTCTCATATTATTACAACTTTTTTCTCGTAAACTTCAAAACGGCAGGATTATGATGTTAAATTCATTACAATGTGTTTTAGATCTATCTTTTGTGATCCATAACTATCCAGAAGTCAGTGATTTTTTCCACATATGCAGCTAAATTATGCAGATAAGCCTGACCAACATTACATTTGTTATGTTTAGGAATAGTTAATGAGTAATGTGGTGAGGAGCAAGAAATAAGATAAGATAAGATATTCCTTTATTAGTCCCACAGTGGGGACATTTGCAGTGTACAGCAGTAAAGGGGATAGTGCAGACATATAAAATATGAACAATTTAAATAGAAGGAAATATTAAAAATAGGAACAATATATATACAGTATTGACAATAAACAGACTAACTACGTTATAGACTTCTGTTAACACTAGTTGTCACCATTAGATAACATTCACCCTATCTAACTAAAGATTGTTCAGATGTTTTAATAGGGATGCACCTCCCAATACCGATAGCAATACCTGGGCTTTGGGTATCGGCCGAATTTACCCTCTGTAACTACTGTTGACTGTAAACTACTCAATTATTCTGTGAGATGGTTTGAAAGTATTTGAAGATGGTTCTATTTTCTTTGTACTGTCTGTTTCATTCAGCAGGTGCTGTTTTGATAACTGTAACTGAGATTTGAAAGGGCCAAGAGAGAAATCCACTGTTCCCCTCCCCGACCTTCCTGACCCTCTCTGAAACACATCTCTCACCATGAATGAAGTTAATGTAGTCAGAGAGGGCTGGCTTCACAAAAGAGGTAAGGAGCCTGCGGATTAGTAAGGTATTATCATGCTGATAACTCACAGTGAAAGAAAGTGTTATAAATGGAAACTCTTTGCCTCAATTTGATCAACATCTATAATTATTAACTCTAGATGTCAGTCAGATTGAGCTAAATGATTCATCTCAAAGGAATACTTCATCCACAAAATTACCATTTGCATATCGCTTGTTACCTTGAATTCTTGAAGACAACTTAGTTTTTCTCGCACGCCTCCACGGTGAACGGAAAATCTGAAAACGGAAGCAAATCCTTGATGAATTGAAGCAAATGGGGTTCATCTTTAACAACAGCAAAATTATATCAAAAATCTGTTACTACTCATCAAGACTCGCAGAGTGCCTGCGCAAGCATGAGACGGTAGTGGTAGAAGTGTTTTAAATATTACAATTTTGGTGAAAATGCTGGGAGTGTTTGGGAACTAAGTGAGCATACGACTAGATAAATGAGACTTGAATTACACTGCACCAGTTGAGTGAGAGCTTGTAAACCGATTTTTGATATAGTTTTGCTGTTAAACCTGGAATCCATTTACTTCGATTCATTGAGGATTCTCCGATTTCACTGGGGCGGTCATGAAAAAGAAGAAATGATGTTCCTACTGATTGAATCTACTCAAAATGGCATGTATTTTTCTGTCCCAGGTGAATATATCAAAACATGGAGGCCCAGGTATTTCATTCTGAAGAGTGACGGTTCTTTCATCGGCTACAAGGAGAAGCCCGATTTAAACGACCAGATTTCACCACCACTCAACAACTTCTCAGTCGCAGGTCAGTCCTCCAGGTGGTCAAACAATGGCCATTTCTTGATAACCATTGTTTTCTGCTTTTTAAAGCTCGTTGGCTGTTTTGAGTTCCATACAGTTCTATCCCCTCATGTTAATATCGTCAGCAGCTTCCTGTAAACATCAGTCTTAAATTGTGTTTTTCAGAGTGCCAGTTAATGAAGACTGAAAGACCCCGGCCCAACACATTTGTCATTCGCTGCCTACAGTGGACCACTGTCATTGAACGCACCTTTCATGTGGACAGCAATGAGGAGAGGTAAGAACAGGGTCAAATATTTTATCAAGCAAGCTGCCGTTTTTGTACGAGGCTTGTGTCGAACTACGGTCAAAATGCTTTGACGGCTTTCAGTGGCACCTGTGTGTTAAAGGCAGGGCTGTAGTCAAGTCCAACTTAATTGAGGCCAATTCAAGTCAAGACCGAGTCCAGAGCAAATTGAGTAGGGTTCAAGACAATAATAGGCAAGAGTGTCTTTCCAATGCTAATATAGGGTTTAAGGAGATAGGATGGGCAGAAATAATCTATCTATAAACAATATTAACCTATCTTCTAACATCAAACTAATCAATGCATAAAATGTACGTTAAGAGGATTGTTTTTTATCTGTTTATTATCATATGCATTAATCCTTGTGATGCAGAAACGCACAACAACAGGGGACAGAAGTCTAAATGTGATACAAAACCCTTTTTTTGATCACAAAGCCCGATGTTACTGTACAATAATCAGGTTTTTCAGTGAAGCATGAACGGGTCCAGCGTGGCCTGAATGCGCATAGCCACATCCGTGTATATATACAGTACGTCTGGTGTATGAATTGTCTGTATCGTCACTGCGCTGCATTTTTATAAACAATGATAATCTGGTCACAACGCTCGTCCAGGCGCCGTCTCACTTCCTCTTCCTCTCCTTGCATTTCTCGCACTCATAGAATTAGAGTTCCAGGCCCAAATTAAGTTTGGGGATACTTTTAGCAGCGGTGCTGTGCCGCTGTTGAATGCATATAGGGGGAACACTTTTAGAATCAGGCGACTTTCTGTACAACTGATCCCAAATCAGCAGCCAGAAACAACTTGACCAGTTCTAATTAGCCGAGCCCGAGACCAAGACAAGTCCGAGTCCAACAAAGCACGAGCCCAACACAAGTGCAAGACTTCAAAAAAGTGGACTCCAAAACTTAGTGTGTTTGTTTGATGTCAATATTTGTGATTTTTGCCTCTCAGAGAGGAGTGGATGCGGGCAATCCAGTCAGTGGCAAATAGTCTGAAGATGCGGGAACAGGAGGATGAGGAACCAATGGATATGTTCGGCTCACCCAGCGAAAGCAGCCTGGAGGAGATGGAGGTGTCGCTGTCCAAGCTCCGCTCCAAAGTGGTGAGAGGATCAGTTGTTGGGGACGTAGAAGATAGTGAGCTACCTGAGACTCCTTTCACATTGTTGTCACTTTGTCATTTCAAACATTGTTGTTAAAAGAAATAGCAATTTAGCCGCTTGAAGTTCGATTTATGTTTTTACCATAATTTTTATGTTCGTTGATTTTGGTATCATATTGAAACTCCAAATTCATTCAGATAAGGGCATAATAATGAAGTCAAACAAGCGCTCCCTTGACTCATAGAAACGTCTGGACTGCTCGTGAGTTTCAGTCATACTTAAAGGTATGGTTGGTAGTGTTGTTCAAATACATGTTTTTGTTATATTTGTCGAAATTCTCTTAACATCCCGACAGCAAACAACTTACTTTTGCACATTTCAATTTCATACAAGCTTTTCTGAAAAGATTAGAGAAACATATTTATTCTTAGTTATAAAAGAACAACAAACACACATCAGCAGGAAGCATAGTATTCCTCAAGGCCGTGAAGGTATATGAGACATATGACTTGTATTAAAACTCTCATCTCTGTTTAAAGATTTATTTTCTGAGACTTGTGTTTTTTTTTTTAGTTATACACGTTTTTACAAAATGATTTAAAATCCTAGTCCCTAATGAATTCTCCCACCTCGACCTTGTGTTTTACAGACAATGAGTGACTTTGAATACCTGAAGCTGCTCGGGAAGGGGACATTTGGGAAGGTGATTCTGGTCAAAGAGAAGGCCACCGGAGTACATTATGCCATGAAAATACTACGCAAAGAGGTCATCATAGCTAAGGTAAGTAAGAGGTGCCCTGTGTGTGTGTTGCTGCAAGACACTTTGCACCTCCATACCTTCATATAATGAATGCTGCAAACTGTGTGTGTGAGAAGGGGGGACACTAGAGGGCAGCATAGTACCGGTAGTATGGCAATATTTTGACAGACTGGGAACTCAACTCACCACTCAGTGAGAAGATTGGCCCTTTTTCTTCCATCACTGCATGGACACATTTCTATGGGAGGGTTTTCCCTACATCCTCTCTATTCTGAAATCCAAGTTGAAGACAAACATACTCTGATTATATAAATGTTATTGATGTTAAACACGTCAAAGACAGTAAACAGTATCCGCAATGTCCTCTTAAGTTGTCTGGGGAGAAAGTCCCCAGTCTCCCTTTTGAAATTTGAAACTTTATATACCTTGTGAAACGCTGTCTGCAACAAATTCTTAATTGTTGGTGCCTTGTTGTGAATTCGCATCAAGTTATTTATTTCTTTGTGTAAAAAAACATTTAAAGCTGGCGGCATCTGCGGTGAGGTTGCAGATTGCAACCAACTGAAGCTTTAAAACTAAATTGTGAAAACACAATTCTTATTTTTAGATGATTATACACTAAAGAAAACATGCTTATTAATATTGTATTCCATTTCTGCCAATAGCTTTACCTAAATGTCACACACTGGTCCTTTTAACAGTTGTTTTATAACAGTATATGTCTTAAGTAAATCTTTACCTTTTATATTGCATGTTTTCAGTGTTTCTGACAATGATGTGTTTTTTGGCAGGATGAAGTGGCCCATACGGTTACAGAGAGCAGAGTGTTGCAAAACACACGACACCCCTTCCTCACGGTAAGTACACTTGAGGTCACATATGACCCATTTAATTTCCCCAGCCACTTGGCTCACCACTGACAGTTCTTATCTGCGTAAGTAGTGTATTGTTCGCACACAGTGTCTTACATATTGTAGCTATAGGGACGGCAGTATCGGTGGGTCAACCACTTAAATCCAGACTGAAATATCTCAACAGCTATTGGATGGATTGCCATGAAATTTTGTTCGTTCACGTTCACACTCAGAATCAATCGCTGTAATAACTTTGATGATACTCAAGGTGATACTTTGGTGACATTTCATCGAGCACCATCATCAGGTCAAAATGTTAGTTTGTCCAATACTACAGTGGCCAAATACCTGCAAAATAGGGGTGGGCGGTATACCAGTTTCATCACCGTCAACCGGTGCCACGTTCGGCCACGACATGGATTTTGCAATACCGTCATTACCGTGATGCACACACATTACCACCGTTCCGATTCGTCATGGAACCGTTTTCTTTTCATTTCGGTGGCCATTGTTATCAGTTAACAGCCTGGTAGAGCAGCGCTGCTGCTGCGAAGCTGCTACTGCGAAGCTGCTACTGCGAAGCTGCTACTGCGAAGCTGCTACTGCAAAGCTGCTAATGGGGCCCTCAACAGATAATTTTCACTGTCTGCACGCATCACGCGGAAAAATTAGGCGACACACGGCGAATTTCTAGATGAGCTGTCCACAGCCGAGCCGTGCTGCTTCTGTACAGTACCGGTCCAACAGCGTCTACGCTGCATATTTTGCCTGAAAACAGAACCATGAGGAGGTGCAGAAGTCTCTCAGAACACTTGAATTACAATATGCTGAAAGGTTATTATGGAATTTTTGCCCAATGATGTCAAAACATTTCTACTTACTAAAGCTTTAAAGTAACATAATGTAGTTTTTACATCTGGAATTTACTCCTCAGTTTGCTAGTGAGTGCAGGGATAGTGTAATGCATGCAGGAATTCACCACCTGTAATTTGTGATCATTTTCTTCCCGCAGACACTGAAGTATGCCTTCCAAACCCACGACCGACTCTGTTTTGTAATGGAATACGCCAACGGAGGCGAGGTGAGACCTCACAGTTGCACGGAGATACACTAAATGTCACTTGATGTTTGCTTGCCGTGCACACTCAAACAAATCTTCTCTAAAGAGGCCTGTTTGACTCCATCTGCTCTTGCTTCTCTTTCAGCTCTTCTTCCACCTGTCACGGGAACGGGTGTTCACAGAAGACCGGGCACGCTTCTACGGCGCTGAGATCGTGTCGGCGCTCGAGTACCTCCATTCACGTGACGTTGTTTACCGTGATCTGAAGGTGAATACTCCCATCAGTTCTGAAATACACAATGTCCATACAGGGTTTATATCAGGACTTCAGAGAAGATGATGTGATGGATTCTCATTTTAGATGTTATTAGGACATTTTAATCAGCTCAATAAAGAAGAGGTCTTTAGTTAGGATAGAATTCAAGCATTTAGAAGCAGTTGCTGTTAGGGCTGTGTAGTGGCAAGAATCTGGCAATACGATACGTATCATGATATTACAACTCAATATGACGGAAACATTTGACTTCTACTGGAATCAGCATGTGCTGCTGAAGGGAAATGCTCCATTGAATTTTAAATCTGAAAGGGACGTCCGTTGTACATTGTATAGCTAGATTTTGGTCCTTTCCCTTTTATAACAATGAGCAGCCTACATAATACTCCTTCGTTGCATCATATGTAGTTGAACAATAACTCTCAACATGTGACCTGTAATAACTGTTGAAATTACCATGTCTTAACGTTACCAAGCTGAAGTTGTTTCCATTCACATGGAACTTTGTAAAGGGAACAAAGTAATCTATGATGACTCGTGAGTGAGCAGTGAGAAGTAGACGGAGAGTTTCGAGGTAAAGGAAAAGTGGTTAGGAAACGACATTACTTTTTGACCGCAGCTTTAGTTAACTTTAATTAAGCGACAACAGCAAATCTCAACACTTGGTCAAGGAATTGTTGACTATAGGGTCACAGTTTGATAAAAAGCTTAATGAATTCTAAGCCCAGAATCTGTCATTGTGATCATAAGAGTCCAATCTGATGTGTGTCATTTTACTCTCTTTCAGCTGGAGAATCTGATGCTGGATAAAGACGGCCACATCAAAATCACTGATTTTGGCCTTTGTAAGGAAGGCATTACCCCGGATGCTACCATGAAAACCTTCTGTGGTACTCCTGAATATCTGGCACCTGAGGTACGGTACTGAAACTGACTGGGTGGCACATGTTAAGGGGGGGGTTTGGCGGTTAATAAGATATTGTATATATATTATATTATATCGTGTACGGGTTTTGGTGCTGCTGAATTGACATCTGTTAGCGAACACTGCCACCTCCTGGATAAGATGCTTTGTTGAACTGCAATCTCAGTCGGGTTTTCTCGTAGATTCCAGTATACAGTCTATTTAAAAAGCAGAGCGCTGATCTACATAAAAATCGGACCAAATATGTGTCAACACTGAGAATTTGGGGCCAGCTCAGGCTGATTTTCTACTCTAATATGAAACCCTGGAGAAAAAGTGGTAGATAATTAGACCATGTACCAAAAACATTAATCTCACACAAGGAGAAGAGATGTATTGTACCAGATTTAGGTAGTCACAAACACTAATACAACTAATGCAGTTCCAAATGCGATGAATACTAAATCCAATTATAGACCCGAACATTCACAAATTCATCATTACAAATCATTATATTATAAAATCACTTCTTACTGTCATTGTTGTGAATTGTAATTAGGCACATGTGTCTTTCAGGTCCTAGAAGATAACGACTACGGCCGGGCGGTTGACTGGTGGGGTCTGGGTGTAGTCATGTATGAGATGATGTGCGGCCGACTGCCTTTCTACAACCAGGACCACGAGCGTTTGTTTGAGCTCATCCTCATGGAGGAGATCCGCTTCCCCAGGAACCTGTCGCCCGAGGCCAAGTCCCTGCTGGCTGGTCTGCTCAAGAAGGACCCCAAACAGAGGTTTGTAACTACTGGACTGATCCTGTGTGTGTATTCATTTCTGGAAAAACCTACTTAATTCTTACATGATCTTGTTTGGACTGACAGGTTGGGTGGAGGTTCCGATGATGCCAAAGAAGTAATGAGTCACAAATTTTTCATCACCATCAATTGGCAGGATGTGGTACAGAGGAAGGTAAGACATTCTGAGGCTAAAGGATGACCTGGCTGACTGCTTAAGGCTGGCCCACACCAAAAGAGTTTTCAAATCTTAATAGATGTTGAAAATGGGAGAGAGCTTCACGTTAAGCATTGGCTCATGCATGCAAATATTGAACATGTTTAATATTTACAATTTGAGATCGGTGCGTCCAGGATGGACTTTCAAGCCGATCGGGGATGTAAAAAACATTTATAATAATCGTGATCTCAATATAAAATAATAGTGATTATCGTTTTGGCCACGATCATGCAGCCCTACTTCAGATATGCACAGGCAGTATGTGAACAACGCCACTCACGTCACAGAACCTTGTCTACCGGTAGTGATTTTATAAATCCAGTCTGTTCCTAATGGAATGGCGTGTTACTGATCGTCTCCCCTTCCTGCATCAGCTCACCCCACTCTTCAGACCGCAAGTGACTTCAGAGACAGACACCCGGTACTTTGATGACGAGTTCACAGCGCAGACCATCACGCTTACTCCTCCAGACAAGTGTAAGTATGGTCTGACTGGACGGCGACACTCTAATCCACCGCTGGCCGTGATCATATGACGACTGATTTCTGCTGTCTTGTTCTTACAGATCACAATCTGGACTGCGAGGACTCCGGCCAGCAAGCACATTTCCCCCAGTTCTCCTATTCTGCTAGCATAAGAGAGTGATAGCATCTCTGCCACACACACACACACAAAAACACATGAGGCATGAACACCTTGGCCACATCCTTACAGCTATAAAATGACCAGAACCTCCGTCTTCAATGAGGTTTTAGTCCGTCAGGATCTAAGTGCCTCGGCTGGCTGCTTTATTGTTATATAGAAACCCCCTTCGTCCACACTACGGACAAAGCCTGGCCACACTGGCTGTACTGTATCAAACTGGACTTCAGTACCTCACATAGTCATCAGCAAATCTCAACAACACAATGTCTGTAGCACCTTTGGATGGCCTATAAACAACTACTGCTGCTTTTTTCAGACTGTAAACCACCGATGATTTTTAACACTGTCTTTTTTATGGTCTTTATGGAAGCCATACAGTTCCTTCATGATATTTCCAAGTGCTCTTCTTCAGAACTAGCTGTTACCACTGGTGATAGACAGGTTTGTATATGAGGGAGGAAGAAGCGGGGCAGTTAGTTGGGTGGTTTTCTGTTCAGTGTGTGTGTGTGGAATTTTTTCTTTTCTTTTTTTGAGAAAAGGCGGGGCATCAAATCCAAACTGAATGTCATCAGTTTAGTCCGAGTGAGTCTGTGAGAGCATGAGGTTTTGTGTGTGTCAATACAACGCTCGCCTTGATATGCATCAGGAACAACAGATTCATTGACAACACATGATGATCAAAGTGTCTCCATGGAGAAAAGCTTTGAGGGGAAGATGAGGTGTTGAAGAGAGAGAGAGAGAGGCTGTCCTTTGTAAACTGTATGCAATGAAAACAAATTACTTGTTTATTCTCTCATCTCAGAATTTGATCTGTCGAGTGTGACACGTCAAGTGTGACACGTCAATTAATGGGAAATTGGGAATACCTTAATGCACAAGGTGTATATTATTTTTTAAAACAAGGTTTTTTAATTCTAACACATTTTTTTTTTATCTTTCTCAATCAGCAAAATACACACCTTCCATGTGATTTCGGAGACTTAATAAGCACATAGTGATTTAAAGAAGACCTCATTTTTTCTCAGTTGGACCATGTTCATAATGAAAGCTTCCTGGATTGGTGTCAGTGCTTATTATTTTTTAAACATCTCATGGAAATGTGTCTGTTGCACCAAAAATCTGTGAGATACCAAAAGCTAGGCGTCAAATGTCTGGTCAGATTCATCAACCTGTTGACTTCTCCTTCTCCCACTGGCCAGATTTAGACTATTTAATTTCGACAAAGTTTTTACACGACTGCATGCAGACAACATTTCACATCGGAGAGCTTTTATTTTGGTAAAATGAGAAAAATAAATCCTCAAAGTAAGGTATTAAAGTGCTGTACCTGTACTGAAACTCAGGTGTTGTTTCAGCACTTCTATTGAGAAAAAAACAGCACCAAACAATTAAGCGCACTTTCGGAGTACATGTTAATATGTAGAGTGTCATAATTTTTTGTAGCATTCAAAGCTACTTCTGTAATATTTCCAATTCACTCATACCTACTGTATGTTATAACGTGTCTTTGTAGCCTTTCCTTTCCTCAGATCATAACCTGCTCAAGATTTCAAAAGTTTGAAGTTGTGGCTGACAATTCACAAGTTTTAACGTCCTCCCTATCGTGTTATTTGTCATCTTTTTGTAAATCTTATGATGCTCACAATGTTCCAGTGTGTTCACACCGCTGCTGCTTTTCAAACTTGACTGTGTCGCTAGATTTGATTGGACATATCTTAGCTAGAGAGTTAAGAAATCATCCAGGGAGCTGTGTAAACCATGAACATGGTCCATTGTGAGATTTAGTGTTTGAGTGCAATGGATGACTTGCAAGGATGTCTTTTTTATTGTTTTCAATTCTTCCCATCTATTATTAATCGCTGCACAATATTAAATGTTAAGAAGGGGAGGAGCACCGTTAAGATTTGCAATACTGGGTGTTATACTGAACATGAAAATGCACCCGGCGTTGTATTGGTGCTACACTGTTGAGTCACTGGTAATTAATAAAGAGCTGGTGCAGACAAACCTGCTCAACTTCCTGTTTTCCACAGAACCTTCTATCACTTGTGCTGTTTTGAAATCATTTCAGTTATTTTGTTTTTGTTTTTCTGCTGGTTTTACTCCTCGACTTGCTGTTTTCCTCTCATCCTTCCTGTATCCTGTACCTCTTACACAGACAGTCTCAAATTAAGGAAATTCATAATGGTTGAAAGAAATGTATGTGTGTTCAGTTACATATTCTATTCAAACAATTCATTTCTATTTGTCTATGAATGTAATTCTGAAAGACAGTGATCCAATACACATTTTTAACTGTCTTAATACATCCTCATGTTTGTGTCTTTTCATTCCTCCACTGGAAGATGCTGAAGCTCTGTTTCTCCGCTCAGTTTTTAGCGGTAATACAGGAACCTTGAGACAAGGCTCTTGAATGAAGGCTGGGACACGTTCTTTGGGTTATGACACGTGTGCAGTGTAACAAGATGCATGTTAATGCCAGGTGTGAACAGGCCTGAGATCACTAAAAGCAGAGGTGGTAAACAGGGTGTTGCCTGCCACACATTTAGCCTTGCTGGTTGGTGCTTTCCCCTACTGTTAACCACAGCTGGCTGACTATATACAACAGCAGCCCCGAATTCTGAACACAGACTGTTCATGCACACATTCATTGGTTTTTAAAAGTCCAGTTTTCTCCATTGATTTGATGCACCTCTGCCAAATATGCTCAAAAACTTTGAATGCAGCGATGCAGTACTCACAACTTCATTCACTTTTAATGAGTTTGGTTCATTTCAACATCAATTAAAGGTCCCATATTGTAAAAAGTGAGATTTTCATGTGTTTTATATTATAAAGTAGGTTTAAGTGCTATATAAATACTGTTAAACTATCAAAACGTGTAATATACGGAGAAATACACACAGCCCGTATTCAGAAATTGTACGTTTGAAACAAGCCGTTAGGATTTCTGTCCATTTGTGATGTCACAAATATACAATATTTAGACCCTTACAAGGTTTTAAACTTAAACATTCTAAATGTGTCCCAGTTTATTTCCTGTAGCAGTGTGTGTGAATAACATCAGCTGACAGGAAGTAAACATGGACCTAAACTGTTGCCTAGCAACGCAATTCTATTGCAATTCCGTTAACTAAAACGGAGCGTTTCAGACAGAGGGTAAATACAGGTATATTCAGGCAGACAGTACGAGGAAAATAAAGTTTTTTTTTAACATTAAAGCATGTAAACATGTTCTAGTAGAAACACAAAATACAAGTATGAACCTGAAAATGAGCACGATATGGGACCTTTAAACATTCAACATCATGTGACTGTGAGTGCGCTTGATAGGGGTGGTGGGGGTGGCTGGCTGTCAGTCAGGGTGCAAATCAAATTAAGGCAAGATTAAAAAGAATAAGATAAAATAAAGTTAAATAAATATAAATAGGTAGATAGATAGAAGTAAAAGAATGATGGCTCAAAGGATGGTATTTAATAGGGTGATGGATAAAAAGATGATGTTTTAAAGGAGAATGATGAAGGTAACCCAGTGTGTTTCTCTTTATCTCATCTGTCTGTCTGAACCAGGTGGAGCCTCACGGTGCCTCTCAACACTCCCCCAGCAGGGAACATGTGCTGCCCTGGGGAGATACCACGCCTCCACAGGCCAGCCTCACATGTCTCCAGCTCCATGTCCATGTCCTGTGGGAGGAAGCTGACTACCAGGGAACAATGAGAGAGTCTCATAGTACATGTTGTTGTTGTATTGGAGGCTGACTGATCACTGATCAGCTGTTCCTCAGACACACACACAAACACACATTAATGTGTGAGGCGTTCTCGTTGTATGGGAAATAAAACATATGTCACCTGTGTTTTAAGAATAACTTTAAAACATATTTTGTAGGCTATTTGTCACAGTTGTGGTGTAGATGACTGTATTTGCTGTAGAAATAACCATGTAAATAAAGTCATTAGATGTCTGTGCTGACGTGTTTTGAAACCATTTTGCATTTGAATATCAAAACCACCATCAACGTGCAATAACACGTTGGTCACTTTTGTGTCACTTTTGCAATGTAAATACTGTAAATCTACTGTATATATTTATATTGCACTATCTCTCTTTTTTATTGTATTATCTTTTATATATTTTATTAGATTTATATTGCACTATCCTTTTTTTATTGTTTTATCTTTTATATGTTTTATATTTATATTGCACTATCTCTCTTTTTTATTGTATTATCTTTTTTATATTTTTTTATATTTATATTGCACTATCTCTCTTTTTTATTGTATTATCTTTTATATTTTTTTATATTTATATTGCACTATCTCTTTTTTTATTGTATTATCTTTTATATTTTTTTATATTTATATTGCACTATCTCTCTTTTTTATTGTTTTATCTTTTATATGTTTTATATTTATATTGCACTATCTCTTTTTTTATTGTATTATCTTTTATATTTTTTTATATTTATATTGCACTATCTCTTTTTTTATTGTATTATCTTTTATATTTTTTTATATTTATATTGCACTATCTCTCTTTTTTATTGTTTTATCTTTTATATGTTTTATATTTATATTGCACTATCTCTCTTTTTTATTGTATTATCTTTTATATATTTTATTAGATTTATATTGCACTATCCTTTTTTTATTGTTTTATCTTTTATATGTTTTATATTTATATTGCACTATCTCTCTTTTTTATTGTATTATCTTTTTTATATTTTTTTATATTTATATTGCACTATCTCTCTTTTTTATTGTATTATGTTTTATATTTTTTTATATTTATATTGCACTATCTCTTTTTTTATTGTATTATCTTTTATATTTTTTTATATTTATATTGCACTATCTCTTTTTTTATTGTATTATCTTTTATATATTTTATTAGATTTATATTGCACTATCCCTTTTTTTATTGTTTTATCTTTTATATGTTTTATATTTATATTGCACTATCTCTCTTTTTTATTGTATTATCTTTTTTATATTTTTTTATATTTATATTGCACTATCTCTCTTTTTTATTGTATTATGTTTTATATTTTTTTATATTTATATTGCACTATCTCTTTTTTTATTGTATTATCTTTTATATTTTTTTATATTTATATTGCACTATCTCTTTTTTTATTGTATTATCTTTTATATATTTTATTAGATTTATATTGCACTATCCCTTTTTTTATTGTTTTATCTTTTATATGTTTTATATTTATATTGCACTATCTCTCTTTTTTATTGTATTATCTTTTTTATATTTTTTTATATTTATATTGCACTATCTCTCTTTTTTATTGTATTATGTTTTATATTTTTTTATATTTATATTGCACTATCTCTTTTTTTATTGTATTATCTTTTATATTTTTTTATATTTATATTGCACTATCTCTTTTTTTATTGTATTATCTTTTATATATTTTATTAGATTTATATTGCACTATCCCTTTTTTTATTGTTTTATCTTTTTTATATTTTTTATATTTATATTGCACTATCTCTCTTTTTTTATTGTATTATCTTTTTTAGCACCTATGGGATTGTCACAATCTAATTTGGTTATACTACACAATGACAATAAAGGGCTTGAATCTTGAATCTTGAATATTTTTTATTTGATATTTACAACAGCAGCATGAACGTACCACACTAGAGCTGAACGCACTCCTCACGTGGACTGTCCGACGTCACCGCCTCAACACGTGGCTCTGCACGGGATTGGCCAAACCAGTACAGTTACGTCATCACCAGGTCAAAGAATGGGGGGCGTGGTTTATGCAAATGAGCAGCATGGAGGGTTTCAGTGCATGATGAGACAGACAGAGTGCAGGACCAGAGAGGACAGGACCAGAGAGGACACTCAGTGAGACACTACAGGAGACAACAGCTGCAACATGGAGCAAATTAACTATTTCTCTCGCTTTTCGCTTCATCCTGAAGTCAGGACTGGAGGAATGTAGGTCTGATCATCCCAACAGGAGATGTTCTTCTGTGTTCCTGCTGCTGCAACAGTGAGCTCCTCTCTAACATCCGGGTATCAAACAAGGACAGGTGAGTCAACCTGCTCACCTGCAGTTTTTAAAGTGTCCTAACTTCTGTCCTCTAATGCATGCACTTAAATAATGTGTCATTATACTGCACTATACTCATTTTTAACAGTCTCTTCTGCACTTTTTTAATAGTCGTGTATCACAGCTGTTACCCTGCACTATATTCACTTTTAACAGTTTTCTTCATCTCCTTGTATTTTTATATCTGGTATATTTTTTTTTTTGTACTTTGCAATACTAACTTTTTCACTGCCTTTTTACTAACATGTTTTACACTATGAAACTGTGATGCTAGAAACTTGAATTTCCCTCTGGATCAATAAAGTTACTATCTATCTATCTATCTATCTATCAGGCTTAACATGTGCTGCATGCACTTATATAATGTGTCCTGGTCAGGCTGCTGTTATTACAGGCTTAACATGTGTAATTGTCTGAAATATATTAATTATTTATTTTTTAAAATATTTATGTGAGAGTTACAAGTTCTTTTAACATGGTCATGGAGCATATATATATATATATATATATATATATATATATTTGTATTCTGGGGTATCGTTCCTACACTGAGGGTGTTTTATATTTTAATTATTTATTTATTTATTGTGTTGAGTACAATATGTAACAAGAAAAGTTGATTTACATGTATAAAATAGTTAAAAAAATAGCTCCAACTTTACCATCTACAACATTAACATGCAGCTTACAAGTTAATATAAATAAAATAATGACAGCCACTCCTGTATATATGTACACATGGGTACTTTTATGCTGATAATACATACTTTTACTCAAGTAAAATACTTGTAATGAAGTGTACTTCCAATGTTGTATTGTTATAAGGATCTAAATACTTCCTCCATCAGTATGTGTTGCATTTAGTGTCCTGTAGCAAAAACAACAACCATGCAATAACAGTTTATTTAAATGTGTTATATCTTCCACTGTGTAATTCTCTGAAATATATTAATTATTTAAAAAATATATATATATTTTTATTAAAGCTACAAGTTCTTTTAAGATGGTCATGGAGCATATAAATATACTGTATATTTGTATTCTGTGGGTATCGTTCCTATGCAGAGGGTAGTTTAGTTTATTTATTGACTACACTGAGGGCATTTTATGTTTTAATAATTTATTTATTTATTGTGTTGAGTTGAATGTACTGTAATTACCTTGTGCCTTTTCTACCTTTTTCTGCTCACTTATATTAGGTGCAAATGGCAAATAAAACTCTTGAATCTTGAATGTTGAGTGTGTGATACAGGCAGTGAATGGGGAGTTATAGTGTATTTACAGCACAGAGCAGCAGCAGTGTATTACATAACAGTGTTGGAGGGGGGTTAAAGGGTTTGTACAGTCTGCCAGGCACCATTTTATCAAATTCCTTCCGCATGTGCATGCTGTCTTGTTTACACAGAGACAACACTAGTCTGTTCATATCAGCTCCACCATAGAGCACATTGTGATGTTACTGTACACTAACTGTCTACCAGCACTACTCAGGTGTAATTCTCACTGTGCAATATCATTTTCCACTTGTGCAATTTTGTTAAAAGTCTGTTTATTGTCAATACTGTATATACTGCTCCTTTTTTTATACTTCCTTCTATTTAAATGGTTCATATTTTGTTACACTTTGTTTAGCTCTTTTTTTACTGTGTTAGCTGATGCATCTTGTTTTTTGCACTATCCCCTTTGCTGGGGTACACTGCACATTTCCCCACTGCAGGACTAATAAAGGAATATCGTATCTTATCTTATCTTATCTTATCTTATGTCATCTTATGTCAAAGACAGTGTTTCGTATTCAAATTCGATTCTGATTGGTCAATCACGGCATTCTGCGGTCTGTAATTTCTCTATAACAAACCGTTGCTATGTATAACAGACCGTTGCTATGAGCGCAGCTGAAAAAACAAAACTTTTTACTAAAAAGTGTTTATTTGTGCAAGTTATTATTGGCACACAGCGGACTAAAATCGATTTTGAATCAGGAATCGTTTTGAATGGAGTTGTGACCCCAACAATCAAAATCAAACTGAATCGTGAGACACCGAAAGATTCACACCACTAGATTTGAGATGACTTTCTCAAGCGCAAAATACGACAACAAAACTCACCTGTCTTGTTGCTAACATGTTCTCATCCCAACTCGTCCTAACACGTCCGGCTCTTTGTCAGAACCCCTCGGCGTCACTTTTTCCCTCGCACTAAACACGTGCTAAACGACCTCTCGGCATCACATTTCAGTCGCACTAAACACGTGCTTCATGTTTAGGATTAGGCAACGAAACCACTTAGTTAAGTTAAGGAGAAAACAACATGGTTGGGCTTAACATTACTACGTTTTTACAGTGAAAACAGAACAGGAATGAACAGCTAAAGTGGAAGTGAAGCATAACGTACAAACAAACAGCGGTCTCCTGGATGAAAGCCTTGTGTTTGTTAGTGTCTGTTGCATGTCAGTCACATCTCTTTGCCCCTGTGTCCTGTCTCTACTCTCTGCCATTATTATATAATCCCAACCACTGGGATTTGATTATCTAACTGTCAAATTTGGGTTAAATGCTGATGTAATTGGATGCTAGCTGTGAGTGGACTTAAAGATGCAGGCCCACTCAACATACATACATTTGGTCCCCATCTTATCAGTTGATTCCAGGTTAATAATTCTGTTGTATTAATATTGTGTTATGATAATGATTCTTGTTCAAAAATGCTCAGCCACAACCTGGTGAACCCAGCAGTACAATCTCTGTCTTTAATATCCAACGCTGTTTATCTCACAGTAACATTTCTTTGTCTGCTTTCATTTTTAAAGATCCAGAATGCCAAAGGAACAGGGGCATTTTGGGGAGCGGGTCGCCCGCAGCACCTCAAAGACCGCCAAGAATAAGAGTAACAGCGACACTCGGCGGGCGTCCCAGGGTGGCACCCACAGGGGGCAATCTGGAATGGGTGTCATGAGCAACCGCAGGCTGCGCTGTGACTCAGAGAAGGACTCTGGGTACTCAGGTGAGCGTTGGCCCATTTGGATGATACCATGGATGTATGAAGAGATCCTCACTGACCTCACACTAGCCATGATGTTAACAATTCCTTTCCACTGGAAAAGAGTGCAAAAATTACCTGTGTGTTGTGTCCTCTCTATCCTCTCTTACTCTTCGTTCTCCCTCTCCCCCCCAGAGGCCGGCTCAGACTCTGTGCACAACGATGTAGACGACCAGCGCAGCAGTGTGAGCGAACCTCACAGGGAAAGCAGCAAAAGCTCCAACAACCGTGTGAACACCGCAGGCCACAACATGCCTCCTTATGAGGAGCGCACCCCTATTTACGTCATCAATAACCTGGTGGTCAAGCCGGTGAGATATTCAGTTCTATATAACAACTTGCTTTTTCAGGCATTCTGCTTTTTTGCATCATAAAGAGAGATTGAAATACAATGAATGGGTAGCTCTGTACATTCAGTCACCACTTGATTATTGAAGTATAGCTTCATAGTGTCCTTTTATTAGTTGTTGAAAGATCAACAGTAATTATTCTTTAATTGACTAACTGATTGGCATCACAACATATGTATAACTACAGTATAATAACAGTTCAAATGACTTTACAAAAACTGGAGAATGACTGCTAAATAAACACATATAGCTGGGGGAGGGCACTAACACCTGTACAATATAATGCAGTCCAATACAATAGTCCTGAAATATAAAGTGTAGTGTCATTTGTCAGACAGGACTTCTTTGCTCTGTGTTGAACCTCTCAACAAGTTGTGAAAAATCCCCAAAGACAAGCTCCAACCGCAGCTATAATCAAAACCTCAGCAATCTTTACAATGATAGAAGGCCTTTTTTGCTTTTGTTAAGTCCTGCTGTTTTGTTTGTCCTACTGATTATCTCTTTTTGACTTTAACCTCCTCCCTCTCCTCTTTTGCTTTTTCCTTTATTCTGGCCTCTGATCGCTGCTCACATAAAACCCCCCTCCCAACCTCCTGGTGGTACAGTCTGGACCAGAGCAGCTTCTGCATGCCCCCCTAGCGTGGGGTGGAGGTTGGCACAGCCTTACCAATGCCAAACAACCCAACCAGCTCTTATTGATCCAACAGCCAACGATGCCTGCCCCGTCCTCCTCTACCTCGACTCCTTCAGCCAGTATAGCTGCACCACAAGATCAAGTTAGGAAAGGAGGCAGCCGCGGCAACCAGAACCACAGCAGAAAGAACTCATATCTGCCCATCCTGAATTCTTACCCTCGCATCGCCCCCCAGCCCAGGAAGGAGAGCAATGAGGGCAAGGGTGCCACACGGGTGGAAGGGGTTAAGGAGAGTGGCAGTGAAGGCCAGAGCCAGAGTAAGAGAGTGTGCATAGAGGAAGATAAGAGAGAGGCTGCACCTCCCAGCAGCCACCTCCTGAAGCCCCAGCAGCTGCAGCGTAAAGAGGATAGAGTCCATTCCCACTCCCAGTATAAAGGCTCCTTCCCCAGTTCATCTCCCTTCCCACTGCCCAGCCACGCTTCCTCCACCACCCAACACAGTTCCAACAACAGCCAACAAAGCTTTGGCTCTGACAGCTTTGACTCCCCCTCCGTCTCCAGCTCCCAGACACCCTCACCACCGTCTTCCTCCGACTCCCCCCAGTCCTCCTCTCCTCCCTCTTCATATTGCTTTTCCTCCACGGCTCACAGCCCGTACCGCCCGGCTCCGGACAGCTCGTCCATGCGCCATCGACGTTTCCTCAACACGGCCGAGATCCTGAACCAGTCGGGCCTGCTGGCCATCACGCTACGCACCAAGGAGCTGCTGAAGCAGAACGCCGACACGGAGAGAGAAATCGACCAGCTCCGTCAGCACACCCATCTCCTGTGCCAGGTGGCCCAGGTCAGCCAGAACGGGTGCAACAAAGGTTCGGACGGCCTTGACAACCTCCTCCTGGCCATGACCGAGTCAGGCTGCTACCCCAACTTATACTTAAATCAACAAAGCAGCAGCCACCAACAGAACATAAGAACCACTAAGACACACAGCAGCATGGATGATGGAACATCACCACCCTCTCCACTGTTTGCCCCCTCGCCAGACAGACTGGCTGACGGTCCTCTGGACCTCATGTCCTCCTCCCCCTCTGTTTCTTTTCCCAGGTCTCTCCCCAAAGCAGTCATGGACAAGGACTACAGTGATCTCGCTATGTTTCTAGAGAGTTCAACACACAATGATTATCTCCTCTAGTTTCCTGGGGAAGAGGACGTGGATCTGTAATGACTGGCAGGGTAACGTGTGGACCTAGCAATACAGGAGAGCATGGGTTTTGTTTGAATTGTGCAAAATGTCTTAGTGTATAACTGAATATGACTAGGTGAAAGGGTGGAATGGTGGTTTTCTTATCCAAAATGTAATGTGTGGTTTAAAGTTGAACATGATAGATATATTTTCCTACTTTGTAGTCAGGGATTTGCTTATTCCAGGTGCCCATTTGTCATTTGTATTTTTGCCTTCTGTGGACAGGCCTGTCAATCAGGTGGTCACAATCACAGTCAGCGATGGATGTCCAACATGTGACAAGAAGCAGTCAGAAAACTGAAACATGTTTACGGAGAAATAGAAAACACGAGTGCACCGTTGCCATCACCACTCTGGTCTGTCGAGTCCCAGCATTTATATTCTGATAACAGCCTTTTGCTTCTCAGAGTTTGACAGAAGAAAATATCATTACACACAGGTGCTGACAGACGTTCAGTGGATATTACAGCATTTTACAATTGCTTTGGCGCAGCTTTCACAAAGTTTAATTGTGCAATACTCTTAATGTAAAGAGAGATTTTAAATTGGTCCCTTTAAACACAGAATGCTGTCCTTACATACGGAGTAAAAACACATGTCACGCCTCAGATTACAGATACCTCATGTAAGCACAAGTGTGGGATGGAACATGTGTTTGCAAGCATTTCTCCTTATTTTAAAGCTGCAGTAGGCAGAATGTTTTTGGCATCATTGGGCAAAAATTCCATAATAACCTTTCAGCATATTGTAATTCAAGTGTTCCGAGAGAACTAGACTTCTGCTCCTCGTCGTGGCTCTGTTTTCAGGCTTTAGAAAATCTAGCCCGTGACAGGAGACTTTGACCAATCACAGGTCATTTCAGAGAGAGAGAGCGTTCCTATTGGCTGTGCTCCGGCTGGTGGGCGGTGCTTGGTATTTCCACAACAGATCTCAACATGGCTGTTGGGTCACAAACTTTCTCATTTTATAGCTAAACAGTTCACTACAAGATGTTTCTGAAAACATCTGAGGAGAGAAATAGACATTAACGTAACAGAATATTGATTCATATTTGATCAGCGCTGCCTAGTTTGACCGTTTGATCGGAGTTCGCGAGGGATGTAACAGATGATGTTTGATATATTGAATAAAAAACAACAGAAACAGTAAACTAATGCAGTGAAGAACAGTCACAATCATCCTTTTATCTTGTATGAATGTAGATTGTATGAATCAGACTCATACTATATTTCAGTAATACAGCATATTCAAATTTTCAAAAGTTATTCTTACTCTGCATCATTTCAAATGCTAACATCTGCATGAATTGCACATTTTGTTTCTTGTTGTTAATTGTATCAAAATTGATGAATTTACGACTGCAGACTTTTGATCTTGATGTTTAACAGAATTATTTGATAATCACCGTTTTATTTTAAATTTAAATTAAATTGAATTTGTTGTGATGCTCAGATAAACTCACTGATGTAGTCATTTTTTGATACAGATGTTTTGTCTGCATCTTTTGTGTGCTATGGGAGATTTTGAGACCATAGCTTTTAGAGTTTTGCACATTTTTTTTGTTAAATTTGAGCCAAAGCAATTCTGAAATGTTGTAATTAAAGCATTATGTGGCAGTTCAGGTTAAATAAGACAGCACCCTCTGTGCTGAATAGAAAAGATATGCTTGTTTTCCATGCTGGGAATTAAGGATTTTGTCACTTAACATATGATTAGTCAGATCAGATGTGTTCTAGTTTAATGACTGATGCATGTTACATACTGTATGTTCACATTATAAGTGCACATACAGTACAGTTGTCCATTGGACCTCCATATGTGGCTTTTTGGCTGAAGTGCAAAGCAATGCACTAAAAATAGACGTGGGTTAGATCTGTGGAGGTGTCCGGTGATCATCAGGTACAGGCATGTGTCGAACTGAATATTTACACGTGCTCATGTTCACTTGGGATATCCTGTGTGACAGGACTCTTGATCCTGACATATTACACTGTAGTTATACTCCATGTATTACTGAATCATATTCAAATAGTGGTATGGTCTTGCTTGGCAGCGCATTACTGTGGTTTATTTGCTTTTTTTTTGTGTGTGTGTGTACAGATCTGTGATGTATTAGCTTATAAACACGCTTTTGCTTATTTATTACAATTACATTGAATTAATGATTGATTGTAGATGTGGGACACACGTCATAATCAGATATCTGGCAAAAGAAATGGACCTTTTTCACATGCTCTTAAACACAACCTTAAACAATAAATCTCCTCGGACTCACTCATTGGCACATCTATTGATATTTATATCTATTGTCTTTCGTCCTGTTATTGTTAATAACTTTGCCCAACAGGATCTAATCTTCACTGAAGATTGGAGACATGGATCCCATCAGGAATTCAGCATCCAGCTTCGGGTGAGGAAAAAAAAATACAAAATGCTTTATTCTCAATATCACATGAGCTTAAGGTTTGAGATTCAACTTGAGAAAAATCAGCTAATGACATAATATTGACCTTTTCCAAAAAGCCAGGAATGAACAGCTGTCAGGAAGTTGTGCGGTTGCTGTACAGTCATCTCACACAAGCCAGACGGCTTCATGCCAGAGCATATCTGCTGCAGCATCGGTAGGATGCGGACAGATGAATGCAGGATAATGGCCCTGACACGGGTCAGCAACCTGCAGCTCCGGAGCCACATGCGGCTCTTTAGCTCCTCTCCGGTGGCTCCCTGTGGAGTTTTAAATATGGAAATGAATAACTGTTTATTGTTTACATTTTCTTTCTCGTAAAGTTGTGACTTTATTTTCATTAAAGTTATGACTTTATTCTTGAAATCTCCGATTTTGTTTTCCCTCAATTTGCCTAAAATGTCTCTTTTAATGGTAAAGGTTGCTGACCCCTGACCTAACACATATAAAATTGAACCGTCAGCTCATGTGAGGGAATGTCGCCCCCTCCTGATGGAGCTAGTAAATGCACCTCTTACTTACAGATTGTTTCTACAGATCTGTCACGGTACCAATCGGACACAATTCTGTAAACAAACAGGAAGGAAGTTGCAAATGTCACATGGCCCACAAATGCACAGGAAGCGATCTTCAAATGCGCAAATGGCATTCCACGTGTAGAAATAGATGCACAAATGCGTGTTTACCACTTTACATGTAAACCTTAAAATACGTATTCACAGAGTAAGTTATGTGTATTTGCAAATTGCCCTGTATTTCTGTGGATGTGACTTTACACAACACAAATACAAAAATACATGTTTGTGGATAGTGAAATATTTGCAGATCATGGTACACATTTGTGGAATGTCTTCTGTGGATTACAACTAATAAAGTCCAATAAAAACTTCCATACATGTCTCATTCATGCATGTTACTAACTTGATTTCTTCCCCAGAGTCTTTGTGCTTTCTCGTCTCGCAGGTATCCATGGATCGGGGTTACATCTGCTGCCGCATCTGCTGCCTGCTTGAGACCCACTGGTACCATCATTATTATTAGCCTTTTTATTATTATTAGTATTAGTTATATTTCTATTATTATTACAGCTATTAATTCCAATAGTTGTATTATCACTCTTTTACATCCACTGCTATTGATTTTTGTTTTTAGTCCTATTTGTATTAGTTCTTACAGCTGCTGTGCTATTATTGGGGTTGCTATATCTCTCTCTCTCTGCAATGTTTGATTAGCTTTGTCACTATTTGTCAGTGTCCTAGACACTTTTTGTTTGACACAGGATTGTATTTCAGTGGTTCTAATTCCCTTGTTTGAACTTTGTAAACAAATGGTTGACAATGGTAGTGCACAGTAGTAGACTGATATAAGTTATGTTAATGTTAATAACAAGCAGCTTGTAATACAAGTAAATAAATACAATAACAGAGAAATGTCGTAATGATGTGGATCATTTTATTTGACAAAGAAAGGTTTGTTAAAAAAAAAAAAATGACTTAATGCATGCATTTGTGTGTATGAAGCTTAAAGCGAAAGTTCAGACAGGAAGACCCTCTTAACACGCTTTCATTCACAACCTTTCTGTCTCTTATCTCTACTGGCTCCTACTCTATCAGCTGACTGGGTGGTTCATTCTTAGATAACCAAACAGATTCTGCCACGCTCGCTCTGAGCCAATCATATCGTTGCAATCAGATTTTTCTTCAGTACTCCCTTCACCACCACCACCACCACCAGTGTCTAGACTCCAGGGGCGGAATATACCTAATCTCATCACATGCATCACCACCCCCTTTTATATACTACGTCACGATGGACTCTAATCGCTAAAGACTTCGTACTATTCTTCTTATCATGCATGATGTAATAAATTATTGTTCAATTGATATGGGGTCTGATTGAATTACATTTAAGCATTAAAGTTCACACAGCTGTCTTTCCACAGAGCTTTCCCAGGTGGAACTCATATATGCCTCCTTATTACATGGCTCAATTTGTATACATTTTTAACATTTGATTTATGAATGCTTTATTTAGTTATAGTTTAAGTTTTTGTAACATAATGAAATTGTAACATAACATGGTAAACATATTAATACTTTAAAAGACGAGCAAGAAAAAACAAACCAGCAGCAGCAACAACAAAAATGGTGTCAACTTGGCAAGATCAGTTCTTCAACATTTAAGATGTTGTGGTCATTGGTTCTCAAGTTTAATACATTTGTTTGATATTGCAATACGGACTGAGGTTTCACAAACGGCAAAAATGAAAATTAAGCACTCACTCTTAAAAAGTACACTATTAAATCTTATTTTGCTAACCAACAAATAAATGATTTTTACATACGCAAACCAACATGTTGTGATAGTGGTGCCACTAAAGGTAAAGCATTTATCAAGACACAAAAGCCTCACAGATTTTATTAACCTGTTTCAAATGTTAAGTTGTTATCTGTGTATTGCAAGGGATTAAGCCAAATACTTGTTTAAGAAAACTAAAAATACTCTCACTACATTCAAATTCATCATGACAGATTGCAGACTTGCTTGCAGCAGGCACAGGGTTGGCAGCAGCATCGACGGCAGTAATGCCGGAGCTGACCGAGGAGTCCACTGGATGTCTCTGGAGCTGCTTCGGTTTCTTCTTCCTTCTCCTGCTCTTGATCACCTGTGGTCATATCGACCTGCGGTGTTTGATTAGCTTTGTCACTAGTTATCACTGTCCTAGACACTTTTTCTTTGACACAGAGTTTGTCAATCTCGCTGAGCATCTGAACCTTAAGTTGTTGGAGCTCTGTGTATTTTTCATCGAGCGTTATGTGGTCTCTCTCGCTGTCATTTTGGAATGTCATATCCTTACTGACTCCTTGTTTCAGCTTCTTCTCCAATGGTTCCTTTTCTTTCTGTAACCATGTTCTCTTAACAAACTGATTGATCACCTTTAGTCTTTTCTCCAGGTTATTTCTCTTCTCATGGCTCTTGCGCTTCATCTGATCAATCTCCTTCCGTTCCATTTTAGTGTCTTTCCAGATCTTTCGCAGACAATCTCTTTTTGACATTTCCTCGTGTGTAGAATCATCTTGCTCTGAAGCCGACTCGGACAGTGCTGCAAGCTTCTGTTTCTGTTCATTTTTCACTTCTTCATCCTCCGTTAGCGTCAGCAGACCTTCCCTCTCAGTTTTCAAGTATTTACCTTTTCTTTCAAGATCATGTTCATCTCCCTCTGACTTCCCCTGAACTTCGTCAGTCTGGATCGCTACATCTGACACCAGAACAACCTTCTCACGTTCAAACTCTTTAAGTTTATTCAAATACTGTTCCTCGGCATCTTGCTCCAGTGGCCATACTTTTACAACCTCGGTTTGTACGGCCTTGTCAAACTTCAATGTCACCATGTGTTTCTCCACTTTTTCTATCAGGTCATAATAACCAGTGATTTTATTTTTCTGTTTCTCGAGTTCATCACCCTTGTGTTGCAGTATTGAGTTCAGTTGAAGGATGTCTTCATATTTCTGCCCTAATCTGTCCATATTGTTTGTAAAGATTTCATGTCTCCTTTGATTCAGCTGGTTGAGTTTTGATCTCAGATTTCCCATGGATTTCATTAACCTGGTGAGCCGGTCCTCTCTTATTTTCATCTCAGACAGTTCTCCTTCCATCCTTTTCATTTCATTTAACATTTCTCTCTCACTAATAGTTGTCTTCATTTGATGCGGTTGTTCTTTCTCTCTGTTTATCTCATCAAACTGACTGTCTGCATGTTCTGTCTTCTTTTGTAGCTCACGCTTTGTGATTTCCAATTTGCCTCTTTCCTCTTTTACATCTTGTTTCTCTTGTTCCAACATGTCTCTTTGTTTCAGGATGTCAGACCTCATCAGCTCCAAGTCCAGTTTCTCTTTGTTCATCATCTCACTCTCTCTATCCAGATCATTTCTGTCTTGCTTCAGCTCTGCCTTCAGTTTGTTAAGATCTTGTTTGTCCAACTCAAACTTCTGCTTCAATTGATGTTCCATGTCTTCTCTCTGGATGACCATGTCTGACAGCATAGTTTTTAGACTTTTCCTTTCTCCCTCCAACAGCTCAGTGATATGAGCAATGTTTTCTCTCTGTACATCTAGAGCTGTGAGCTTTTGTTCCAACACAGCGTACAGCATTACTACATCTTCATTGTTCGTTTGTAATTTTTCCATTTTCTTTTTCATGTCTTCACTCATCCTTTCATTCAGCTGTTGAAGTTTTTCCCTCAGAGTTTCAACTGATTTCATTTTATTCAAGAGTTGATCTTCTCTTATTTTCAGCTCAGACCTTTCTCCTTCCATTCTGTCCTTTTCATTGTCAAGCATCCGTCTGTCCATGTCAGTACTACTCTTCATCTGATTGAGTTGTTCTCTCTCTCCACTGATGGTGTTCATGGCAGCTTCAACCTCTTCTTTCTTCTTGTTGAGATCCTTCCTCAAAACATCCAGTTCTTCTCTTTCTGCCAATACACTGTTCTTACTGGTTTCCAGTTGTTGTGTTTGTCTTTTGAACTCGTCTTCCTTCAGTTCTTGTTCTTCTTGTTTTGAGATAATCGTTTTCATGACGTTCTCAAGTTTGTCTCTTTCTGTTTGCAGCTGAAGGGTCAGATCTTTAATGTTGCTATTCTCTCTGTTTATCTGAGTCATTGTGACTTGAAGCTTATCTTTTCTCTCCTTCATTTCTTGTCTGTGTTGCTCTAGCAGGTTTATTTGTTTTTTCATGTCTGATTTCATCGATTCCATGTCCAATTTATCTTTGTTCATCATCTCACTTTCTCTATCCAGATCCTCTCTGTCTTGCTTCAGCTCTGCCTTCAGTTTGTAAAGATCTTGTTTGTCCAACTCAAACTTCTGCTTCAATTGATGTTCCATGTTTTCTCTCTGGATGACCATATCTGACAGTGTAGTTTTTAGAAGTTTCCTTTCTCCCTCCAACAGCTCAGTGCAATAAGCCATGTTTTCTCTCTGTACATCTAGATCTGTGAGCTTCTGTTCCAACACAGCGTACAGCATTACTACATCTTCATTGTTTTGTTCTAATCTTTCCATTTTCTTCTTCATATCTTCTTGCATCCTTTCATTCAGCTGTTGAAGTTTTTCCCTCAGAGTTTCAACTGATTTCATTTTATTCAAGAGTTGATCTTCTCTTATTTTCAGCTCAGACCTTTCTCCGTCCATTCTGTCCTTTTCATTATCAAGCATCCGTCTGTCCATGTCAGTACTACTCTTCATCTGATTGAGTTGTTCTCTCTCTCCACTGATGGTGTTCATGGCAGCTTCAACCTCTTCTCTTTTCTTGTTGAGATCCTTCCTGAAAACATCCAGTTCTTCTCTTTCTGCCAGTACACTGTTCTTACTGGTTTCCAGTTCTTGTGTTAGTCTTTTGAATTCGTCTTTGTTGAATTCTTGTTCATCTTGTTTTAAGATAATCGTTTTCATGACGTTCTCAAGATTGTCTCTTTCTGTCTGAAGCTGAAGGGTTAGATCTTTAATGTTTCTTTTCTCTCTGTTTATCTCATCAAACTGACTGTCTGCATGTTCTGTCTTCTTTTGTAGCTCACACTTTGTGATTTCCAAGTTGTTTCTTTCCTCTTTTATGTATTGTTTCTCTTCTTCTAACATGTCTCTTTGTTTCAGGATGTCAGACCTCATCATTTCCAAGTCCAGTTTCTCTTTGTTCATCATCTCACTCTCTCTATCCAGATCCTTCAAGAGTTGATCTTCTCTTATTTTCAGCTCAGACCTTTCTCCGTCCATTCTGTCCTTTTCATTGACAAGCATCCATCTGTCCATGTCAGTACTACTCTTCATCTGATTGAGTTGTTCTCTCTCTCCACTGATGGTGTTCATGGCAGCTTCAACCTCTTCTTTCTTCTTGTTGAGATCCTTCCTCAAAACATCCAGTTCTTCTCTTTCTGCCAGTACACTGTTCTTACTGGTTTCCAGTTCTTGTGTTTGTCTTTTGAACTCATCTTCCTTGAGTTCTTTCTTCATTACTTTCTCTAGTTTGTCTCTTTCTGTCTGAAGCTGAAGGGTCAGATCTTTAATGTTGCTTTTCTCTCTGTTTATCTCATCAAACTGACTGTCTGCATGTTCTGTCTTCTTTTGTAGCTCACACTTTGTGATTTCCAAGTTGTTTCTTTCTTCTTTTACATCTTGTTTCTCTTGTTCTAACATGTCTCTTTGTTTCAGGATGTCAGACCGCATCAGCTCCAAGTCCAGTTTCTCTTTGTTCATCGTCTCGCTCTCTCTATCCAGATCCTCTCTGTCTTGCTTCAGCTCTGCCTGTAATTTGTTAAGATCTTGTTTGTCCAACTCAGACTTCGGCTTCCACTGTTTTTCCATGTCTTCTCTCTGGATGACCATGTCTGACAGTATAGTTTTTAGACTTTTCCTTTCTCCCTCCAACAGCTCAGTGATATGAGCCATGTTTTCTCTCTGTAGATCTAGAGCTTTGAGCTTTTGTTCCAACACAGTGTACAGCATTACTACATCTTCATTGTTCGTTTGTAATCTTTCCATTTTCTTTTTCATGTCTTCTTGCATCCTCTCATTCAGCTGTTGAAGTTTTTCCCTCAGAGTTTCAACTGATTTCATTTTATTCAAGAGTTGATCTTCTCTTATTTTTTGCTCAGACCTTTCTCTTTCCATTCTGTCCTTTTCATTGTCAAGCATCCGTCTGTCCATGTCAGTACTACTCTTCATCTGATTTAGTTGTTCTCTCTCTCCACTGATGGTGTTCATGGCAGCTTCAACATCTTCTTTCTCTTTGTTGAGTTCCTTCCTCAAAACATCCAGTTCTTCTCTTTCTGCCAATACACTGTTCTTACTGGTTTCCAGTTCTTGTGTTTGTCTTTTCAACTCGTCTTCTTTGAGCTCTTGTTCTTCTTGTTTTAAGGTATTCGTTTTCCTGACGTTCTCAAATTGATCTCTTTCTGTCTGAACTTGAATGGCCAGCTCTTCAATGTTGCTTTTCTCTCTGTTTATCTTATCAAACTGACTGTCTGCATGTTCTGTCTTCTTTTGTAGCTCACACTTTGTGATCTCCAATTTGTCTCTTTCTTCTTTTACATCTTGTTCCTTTTGTTCTAACATGTCTCTTTGTTTCAGGATGTCAGACCTCATAATTTCCAAGTCCAGTTTCTCTTTGTTCATCATCTCACTCTCTCTATCCAGATCCTCTCTGTCTTGCTTCAGCTCTGCCTTTAATTTGTTAAGATCTTGTTTGTCCAACTCAAACTTCTGCTTCCATTGATGTTCATTCTCTTCCCTCTGGATGACCATGTCTGACAGTATAGTTTTCAGACTTTTCTTTTCTCCCTCCAACAGCTCAGTGAAACAAGCCATGTTTTCTCTCTGTACATCTAGAGCTGTGAGCTTTTGTTCCAACACAGTGTACAGCATAACTACATCTTCATTGTTTTGTTGTAATCTATCCATTTTCATTTTCATGTCTTCTTGCATCTTTTCATTCAGCTGTTTGAGTTTTTCCCTCAGAGTTTCAACTGATTTCATTTTATTCAAGAGTTGATCTTCTCTTATTTTCAGCTCAGACCTTTCTCCTTCCATTCTGTCCTTTTCATTGTCAAGCATCCGTCTGTCCATGTCAGTACTACTCTTCATCTGATTGAGTTGTTCTCTCTCTCCACTGATGGTGTTCATGGCAGCTTCAACATCTTCTTTCTCTTTGTTGAGTTCCTTCCTCAAAACATCCAGTTCTTCTCTTTCTGCCAATACACTGTTCTTACTGGTTTCCAGTTCTTGTGTTACACTTTTGAACTCATCTTCCTTGAGTTCTTTCTTCATGACTTTCTCTAGTTTGTTTCTTTCTGTCTGCAGCTGAAGGGTCAGATCTTTAATTTTGCTTTTCTCTCTGTTTATCTCATCAAACTGGCTGTCTGCATGTTCTGTCTTCTTTTGTAGCTCACACTTTGTGATTTCCAAGTTGTTTCTTTCCTCTTTTACGTCTTGTTTCTCTCCTTCTAATATGTGTCTTTGTTTCAGGATGTCAGACCTCATCAGCTCCAAGTCCAGTTTCTCTTTGTTCATCATCTCACTCTCTCTGTCCAGATCCTCTCTGTCTTGCTTCAGCTCTGCCTTTAATTTGTTAAGATCTTGTTTGTCCAACTCAGACTTTGGCTTCCACTGTTTTTCCATGTCTTCTCTCTGGATGACCATGTCTGACAGTATAGTTTTGAGACTTTTCCTTTCTCCCTCCAACAGCTCAGTGATATGAGCCATGTTTTCTCTCTGTACATCTAGAGCTGTGAGCTTCTGTTCCAACACAGCGTACAGCATTACTACATCTTCAGTGTTCGTTTGTAATCTTTCCATTTTCTTTTTCATGTCTTCTTGCATCCTCTCATTCAGCTGTATAAGTTTTTCCCTCAGAGTTTCAACTGATTTCATTTTATTCAAGAGTTGATCTTCTCTTATTTTCAGCTCAGACCTTTCTCCTTCCATTCTGTCCTTTTCATTGTCAAGCATCCGTCTGTCCATGTCAATACTACTCTTCATCTGATTGAGTTGTTCTCTCTCTCCACTGATGGTGTTCATGGCAGCTTCAACATCTTCTTTCTCTTTGTTGAGTTCCTTCCTCAAAACATCCAGTTCTTCTCTTTCTGCCAATACACTGTTCTTACTGGTTTCCAGTTCTTGTGTTTGTCTTTTCAACTCGTCTTCTTTGAGCTCTTGTTCTTCTTGTTTTAAGGTATTCGTTTTCCTGACGTTCTCAAATTGATCTCTTTCTGTCTGAACTTGAATGGCCAGCTCTTCAATGTTGCTTTTCTCTCTGTTTATCTTATCAAACTGACTGTCTGCATGTTCTGTCTTCTTTTGTAGCTCACACTTTGTGATCTCCAATTTGTCTCTTTCTTCTTTTACATCTTGTTCCTTTTGTTCTAACATGTCTCTTTGTTTCAGGATGTCAGACCTCATAATTTCCAAGTCCAGTTTCTCTTTGTTCATCATCTCACTCTCTCTATCCAGATCCTCTCTGTCTTGCTTCAGCTCTGCCTTTAATTTGTTAAGATCTTGTTTGTCCAACTCAAACTTCTGCTTCCATTGATGTTCATTCTCTTCCCTCTGGATGACCATGTCTGACAGTATAGTTTTCAGACTTTTCTTTTCTCCCTCCAACAGCTCAGTGAAACAAGCCATGTTTTCTCTCTGTACATCTAGAGCTGTGAGCTTTTGTTCCAACACAGCGTACAGCATAACTACGTCTTCATTGTTTTGTTGTAATCTTTCCATTTTCTTTTTCATGTCTTCTTGCATCCTTTCATTCAGCTGTATAAGTTTTTCCCTCAGAGTTTCAACTGATTTCATTTTATTCAAGAGTTGACCCTCTCTTATTTTCAGTTCAGACCTTTCTCCTTCCATTCTGTCCTTTTCATTGTCAAGCATCCGTCTGTCCATGTCAGTACTACTCTTCATCTGCTGATTGAGTTGTTCTCTCTCTCCACTGATGGTGTTCATGGCAGCTTCAACCTCTTCTTTCTTCTTGTTGAGATCCTTCCTCAAAACATCCAGTTCTTCTCTTTCTTCTAGCATGATGATCCTGTTGTTTAACAGATCTTGTGTTTGTTTCTTTATCTCAGCATCTTTGAGCTGTTGTTCTTTTTGTTTCAAAGCAATAATTTCCATCACATTCTGAACTTTGTTTCTTTCTGTCTGAACTTGAAGGGCCAGCTCTTTAATGTTGCTTTTCTCTCTGTTTATCTGAGTCATTGTGATGTGAAGCTCATCTTTTCTCTCTTTCAGTTCTTGTCTGTGTTGCTCTTGTTTTAAGATAATCGTTTTCATGACGTTCTCAAGTTTGTCTCTTTCTGTCTGCAGCTGAAGGGCCAGCTCTTCAATGTTGCTTTTCTCTACGTTTATCTCATCAAACTGACTGTCTGCATGTTCTGTCTTCTTTTGTAGCTCACACTTTGTGATCTCCAGTTTGTCTCTTTCTTCTTTTACATCTTGTTCCTTTTGTTCTAACATGTCTCTTTGTTTCAGGATGTCACACCTCATAATTTCCAAGTACAGTTTCTCTTTGTTCATCGTTTCACTCTCTCTATCCAGATCCTCTCTGTCTTGCTTCAGCTCTGCCTTTAACTTGTTAAGATCTTGTTTGTCAAACTCAAACTTCGGCTTCCACTGTTTTTCCATGTCTTCTCTCTGGATGACCATGTCTGACAGTATCGTTTTTAGACTTTTCTTTTCTCCCTCCAACAGCTCAGTGATATGAGCCATGTTTTCTCTCTGTACATCTAGAGCTGTGAGCTTCTGTTCCAACACAGCGTACAGCATTAATATATCTTCATTGTTCGTTTGTAATCTATCCATTTTTATTTTCATGTCTTCTTGCATCCTCTCATTCAGCTGTATAAGTTTTTCCCTCAGAGTTTCAACTGATTTCATTTTATTGAAGAGTTGATCTTCTCTTATTTTCAGCTCAGACCTTTCTCCTTCCATTCTGTCCTTTTCATTGTCAAGCATCCGTCTGTCCATGTCAATACTACTCTTCATCTGATTGAGTTGTTCTCTCTCTCCACTGATGGTGTTCATGGCAGCTTCAACCTTTTCTTTCTTTTTGTTGAGATCCGTCCTCAAAACATCCAGTTCTTCTCTTTCTGCCAGTGCACTGTTCTTACTGGTTTCCAGTTCTTGTGTTATTCTTTTCAACTCGTCTTCTTTGAGTTCTTGTTCTTCTTGTTTTAAGATAATCGTTTTCATGACGTTCTCATGTTTGTCTCTTTCTGTCTGAAGCTGTAGGGCCATCTCTGTAATGTTGCTTTTCTCGCTGTTTATCTCATCAAACTGACTATCTGCATGTTCTGTCTTCTTTTGTAGCTCACTCTTTGTGATTTCCAAGTTGTCTCTTTCCTCTTTTATATCTTGTTTCTCTTGTTCTAATATGTGTCTTTGTTTCAGGATGTCAGACTTCATCAGCTCCAAGTCCAGTTTCTCTTTGTTCATCATCTCATTCTCTCTATCCAGATCCTCTCTGTCTTGCTTCAGCTCTGCCTCCGGTTTGTTAAGATCTTGTTTGTCCAACTCAGACTTCTGCTTCCATTGATGTTCCATGTCTTCTCTCTGGATGACCATGTCTGACAGTGTAGTTTTTAGAAGTTTCCTTTCTCCCTCCAACAGCTCAGTGCAACGAGCCATGTTTTCTCTCTGTACATCTAGAGCTGTGAGCTTTTGTTCCAACACAGCGTACAGCATTACTACATCTTCATTGTTCGTTTGTAATCTTTCCATTTTCTTTTTCATGTTTTCTTGCATCCTCTCATTCAGCTGTTGAAGTTTTTCCCTCAGACTTTCAACTGACTTCATTTTATTCAAGAGTTCACCTTCTCTTATTTTCAGCTCAGACCTTTCTCCTTCCATTCTGTCCTTTTCATTGTCAAGCATCTGTCTTTCCTTGTCAGTACTTGTCTTCATCTGATTGAGTTGTTCTCTCTCTCCGCTGATGGTGTTCATGGCAGCTTCAACCTCTTCTCTCTTCTTGTTGAGATCCTTCCCTAAAACATCCAGTTTTTCTCTTTCTTCTAGCATGATGATCCTGTTGTTTAGCAGTTCTTGTGTTTGTTTCTTTATCTCAGCATCTTTGAGCTGTTGTTCTTTTTGTTTCAAAGCAATAATTTTCATCACATTCTGAACTTTGTTTCTTTCTGTCTGAACTTGAAGGGCCAGCTCTTTAATGTTGTTTTTCTCTCTGTTTATCTGAGTCATTGTGATTTGAAGCTCATCTTTTCTCTCTTTCATTTCTTGTCTGTGTTGCTCTTGTTTTAAGATAATCGTTTTCATGACGTTCTCAAGTTTGTCTCTTTCTGTCTGAAGCTGAAGGGTCAGATCTTTAATGTTGCTTTTCTCTCTGTTGATCTCATCAAACTGACTGTCTGCATGTTCTGTCTTCTTTTGTAGCTCACACTTTGTGATTTCCAAGTTGTCTCTTTGCTCTTTAATATCTTGTTTCTCTTGTTCTAACATGTCTCTTTGTTTCAGGAAGTCAGACCGCATCAGCTCCAAGTCCAGTTTCTCTTTTTTCATCATCTCACTCTCTCTATCCAGATCCTCTCTGTCTTGCTTCAGCTCTGCCTCCAGTTTATTAAGATCTTGTTTGTCCAACTCAAACTTCTGCTTCCATTGATGTTCCATGTCTTCTCTCTGGACGACCATGTCTGACAGTATACTTATCAGACTTTTCTTTTCTCCCTCCAACAGCTCAGTGAAACAAACCATGTTTTCCCTCTGTACATCTAGAGCTGTGAGCTTTTGTTCCAACACAGTGTACAGCATAACTACGTCTTCATTGTTTTGTTGTAATCTTTCCCTTTTCTTTCTCATGTCTTCTTGCATTCTCTCATTCAGCTGTTTGAGTTTTTCCCTCAGAGTTTCAACTGATTTCATTTTATTCAAGAGTTGATCTTCTCTTATTTTCAGCTCAGACCTTTCTCCTTCCATTCTGTCCTTTTCATTGTCAAGCATCCGTCTGTCCATGTCAATACTACTCTTCATCTGATTGAGTTGTTCTCTCTCTCCACTGATGGTGTTCATGGCAGCTTCAACCTCTTCTAACTTTTTGTTGAGATCCTTCCTCAAAAGATCCAGTTCTTCTCTTTCTGCCAGTAAACTGTTCTTACTGGTTTCCAGTTCTTGTGTTTGTCTTTTGAACTCGTCTTCCTTGAGTTCTCGCTTCATGACGTTCTCAAGTTTGTCTCTTTCTGTCTGAAGCTGAAGGGTCAGATCTTTAATGTTGCTTTTCTCTCTGTTTATCTCATCAAACTGACTGTCTGCATGTTCTGTCTTCTTTTGTAGCTCACTCTTTGTGATTTCCAAGTTGTCTCTTTCCAGTTTTACATCTTGTTTCTCTTGGTCCAACATGTCTCTTTGTTTCAGGATGTCAGACCTCATCATTTCCAAGTCACGTTTCTCTTTGTTCATCATCTCACTCTGTCTATCCAGATCCTCTCTGTCTTGTTTCAGCTCCGACTTCAGTTTGTTAAGATCTTGTTCATCAAACTCCAACTTCTGCTTCAATTGATGTTCCATGTCTTCTCTCTGGATGACCATGTCTGACAGTATAGTATTTAGACTTTTCTTTTCTCCCTCCAACAGCTCAGTGCAACGAACCATGTTTTCTCTCTGTACATCTAGAGCTGTGAGCTTTTGTTCCAACACTGTGCACAGCATAACTACGTCTTCATTGTTCGTTTGTAATCTTTCCATTTTCTTTCTCATGTCTTCTTGCATCCTCACATTCAGCTGTTGAAGTTTTTCCCTCAGAGTTTCAACTGATTTCATTTTATTGAAGAGTTGATCTTCTTTTATTTTCAGCTCAGACCTTTCTCCTTCCATTCTGTCCTTTTCATTGTCAAGCATCCGTCTGTCCATGTCAGTACTACTCTTCATCTGATTGAGTTGTTCTCTCTCTCCACTGATGGTGTTCATGGCAGCTTCAACCTCTTCTTTCTTCTTGTTGAGATCCTTCCTTAAAACATCCAGTTCTTCTCTTTCTGCCAGTACACTGTTCTTACTGGTTTCCAGTTCTTGTGTTTGTCTTTTGAATTCGTTTTCCTTGAGTTCTTGTTCTTCTTGTTTTGAGATAATCGTTTGCATGACGTTCTCGAGATTGTCTCTTTCAGTCTGAAGCTGAAGGGTTAGATCTTTAATGTTGCTTTTCTCTCTGTTGATCTCATCAAACTGACTATCTGTATGTTCTGTTTTCTTTTGTAGCTCACACTTTGTGATTTCAACGTTGTCTCTTTCCTCTTTTACGTCTTGTTTCTCTTGTTGTAACATATCTCTTTGTTTCATGATGTCAGACCTCATCAGCTCCATGTCCAGTTTCTCTTTGTTCATCGTCTGACTTTCTCTATCCAGATCCTCTCTCTCTTGCTTCAGCTCTGCCTTCAAGTTGTTAATTTCTTGTTTGTCCAACTCAGACTTCTGCTTCCATTGTTGTTCCATGTCTTCTCTCTGGATGACCATGTCTGACAGCATACTTATCAGACTTTTCTTTTCTCCCTCCAACAGCTCAGTGAAACAAGCCATGTTTTCTCTCTGTACATCTAGAGCTGTGAGCTTTTGTTCCAACACAGCGTACAGCATAACTACGTCTTCATTGTTTTGTTGTAATCTTTCCCTTTTCTTTTTCATGTCTTCTTGCATTCTCTCATTCAGCTGTTGAAGTTTTTCCCTCAGAGTTTCAACTGATTTCATTTTATTCAAGAGTTGATCTTCTCTTATTTTCAGCTCAGACCTTTCTCCTTCCATTCTGTCCTTTTCATTGTCAAGCATCCGTCTGTCCATGTCAATACTACTCTTCATCTGATTGAGTTGTTCTCTCTCTCCACTGATGGTGTTCATGGCAGCTTCAACCTCTTCTAACTTTTTGTTGAGATCCTTCCTCAAAAGATCCAGTTCTTCTCTTTCTGCCAGTAAACTGTTCTTACTGGTTTCCAGTTCTTGTGTTTGTCTTTTGAACTCGTCTTCCTTGAGTTCTCGCTTCATGACGTTCTCAAGTTTGTCTCTTTCTGTCTGAAGCTGAAGGGTCAGATCTTTAATGTTGCTTTTCTCTCTGTTTATCTCATCAAACTGACTGTCTGCATGTTCTGTCTTCTTTTGTAGCTCACTCTTTGTGATTTCCAAGTTGTCTCTTTCCTCTTTTATATCTTGTTTCTCTTGGTCTAATATGTGTCTTTGTTTCAGGATGTCAGACTTCATCAGCTCCAAGTCCAGTTTCTCTTTGTTCATCATCTCATTCTCTCTATACAGATCCTCTCTGTCTTGCTTCAGCTCTGCCTCCAGTTTGTTAAGATCTTGTTTGTCCAACTCAGACTTCTGCTTCCACTGATGTTCCATGTCTTCTCTCTGGATGACCATGTCTGACAGTGTAGTTTTTAGAAGTTTCCTTTCTCCCTCCAACAGCTCAGTGCAACGAGCCATGTTTTCTCTCTGTACATCTAGAGCTGTGAGCTTTTGTTCCAACACAGCGTACAGCATTACTACATCTTCATTGTTCGTTTGTAATCTTTCCATTTTCTTTTTCATGTTTTCTTGCATCCTCACATTCAGCTGTTGAAGTTTTTCCCTCAGACTTTCAACTGACTTCATTTTATTCAGGAGTTCACCTTCTCTTATTTTCAGCTCGGACCTTTCTCCTTCCATTCTGTCCTTTTCATTGTCAAGCATCTGTCTTTCCTTGTCAGTACTTGTCTTCATCTGATTGAGTTGTTCTCTCTCTCCGCTGATGGTGTTCATGGCAGCTTCAACCTCTTCTCTCTTCTTGTTGAGATCCTTCCCTAAAACATCCAGCTTTTCTCTTTCTTCTAGCATGATGATCCTGTTGTTTAGCAGTTCTTGTGTTTGTTTCTTTATCTCAGCATCTTTGAGCTGTTGTTCTTTTTGTTTCAAAGCAATAATTTTCATCACATTCTGAACTTTGTTTCTTTCTGTCTGAACTTGAAGGGCCAGCTCTTTAATGTTGTTTTTCTCTCTGTTTATCTGAGTCATTGTGATTTGAAGCTCATCTTTTCTCTCTTTCATTTCTTGTCTGTGTTGCTCTTGTTTTAAGATAATCGTTTTCATGACGTTCTCAAGTTTGTCTCTTTCTGTCTGAAGCTGAAGGGTCAGATCTTTAATGTTGCTTTTCTCTCTGTTGATCTCATCAAACTGACTGTCTGCATGTTCTGTCTTCTTTTGTAGCTCACACTTTGTGATTTCCAAGTTGTCTCTTTGCTCTTTAATATCTTGTTTCTCTTGTTCTAACATGTCTCTTTGTTTCAGGAAGTCAGACCGCATCAGCTCCAAGTCCAGTTTCTCTTTGTTCATCATCTCACTCTCTCTATCCAGATCCTCTCTGTCTTGCTTCAGCTCTGCCTCCAGTTTATTAAGATCTTGTTTGTCCAACTCAAACTTCTGCTTCCATTGATGTTCCATGTCTTCTCTCTGGACGACCATGTCTGACAGTATACTTATCAGACTTTTCTTTTCTCCCTCCAACAGCTCAGTGAAACAAGCCATGTTTTCCCTCTGTACATCTGGAGCTGTGAGCTTTTGTTCCAACACAGTGTACAGCATTACTACATCTTCATTGTTTTGTTGTAATCTTTCCCTTTTCTTTTTCATGTCTTCTTGCATTCTCTCATTCAGCTGTTTGAGTTTTTCCCTCAGAGTTTCAACTGATTTCATTTCATTCAAGAGTTGATCTTCTCTTATTTTCAGCTCAGACCTTTCTCCTTCCATTCTGTCCTTTTCATTGTCAAGCATCCGTCTGTCCATGTCAATACTACTCTTCATCTGATTGAGTTGTTCTCTCTCTCCACTGATGGTGTTCATGGCAGCTTCAACCTCTTCTTTCTTCTTGTTGAGATCCTTTCTTAAAACATCCAGTTCTTCTCTTTCTGCCAGTACACTGTTCTTACTGGTTTCCAGTTCTTGTGTTTGTCTTTTGAATTCGTTTTCCTTGAGTTCTTGTTCTTCTTGTTTTGAGATAATCGTTTGCATGACGTTCTCGAGATTGTCTCTTTCAGTCTGAAGCTGAAGGGTTAGATCTTTAATGTTGCTTTTCTCTCTGTTGATCTCATCAAACTGACTATCTGTATGTTCTGTTTTCTTTTGTAGCTCACACTTTGTGATTTCAACGTTGTCTCTTTCCTCTTTTACGTCTTGTTTCTCTTGTTCTAACATATCTCTTTGTTTCATGATGTCAGACCTCATCAGCTCCATGTCCAGTTTCTCTTTGTTCATCGTCTGACTTTCTCTATCCAGATCCTCTCTCTCTTGCTTCAGCTCTGCCTTCAAGTTGTTAAGATCTTGTTTGTCCAACTCAGACTTCTGCTTCCATTGTTGTTCCATGTCTTCTCTCTGGATGACCATGTCTGACAGTATAGTATTTAGACTTGTCTTTTCTCTTTTTAACAGCTCAGTGCAACAAGCCATGTTTTCTCTCTGTACATCTAGAGCTGTGAGCTTTTGTTCCAACACAGCGTACAGCGTTACTACATCTTCATTGTTCGTTTCTAATCTTTCCATTTTCTTTTTCATGTCTTCTTGCATTCTCTCATTCAGCTGTTTGAGTTTTTCCCTCAGAGTTTCAACTGATTTCATTTTATTCAAGAGTTGATCTTCTCTTATTTTCAGCTCAGACCTTTCTCCTTCCATTTTGTCCTTTTCATTGTCAAGCATCCGTCTGTCCATGTCAGTACTACTCTTCATCTGATTGAGTTGTTCTCTCTCTCCACTGATGGTGCTTATGGCAGCTTCAACATCTTCTTTCTCTTTGTTGAGTTCCTTCCTCAAAAGATCCAATTCTTCTCTTTCTGCCAGTAAACTGTTCTTACTGGTTTCCAGTTCTTGTGTTTGTCTTTTGAACTCGTCTTCCTTGAGTTCTCGCTTCATGACGTTATCAAGTTTGTCTCTTTCTGTCTGAAGCTGAAGGGTCAGATCTTTAATGTTGCTTTTCTCTCTGTTTATCTCATCAAACGGACTGTCTGCATGTTCTGTCTTCTTTTGTAGCTCACTCTTTGTGATTTCCAAGTTGTCTCTTTCCTCTTTTATATCTTGTTTCTCTTGTTCTAACATGTCTCTTTGTTTCAGGATGTCAGACTTCATCAGCTCCAAGTCCAGTTTCTCTTTGTTCATCATCTCATTCTCTTTATCCAGATCCTCTCTGTCTTGCTTCAGCTCTGCCTTCAGTTTGTTAAGATCTTGTTTGTCCAACTCAAACTTCTGCTTCCATTGATGTTCCATGTCTTCTCTCTGGACGACCATGTCTGACAGTATACTTATCAGACTTTTCTTTTCTCCCTCCAAAAGCTCAGTGAAACAAGCCATGTTTTCCCTCTGTACATCTAGAGCTGTGAGCTTTTGTTCCAACACAGTGTACAGCATTACTACATCTTCATTGTTTTGTTGTAATCTTTCCCTTTTCTTTTTCATGTCTTCTTGCATTCTCTCATTCAGCTGTTTGAGTTTTTCCCTCAGAGTTTCAACTGATTTCATTTTATTCAAGAGTTGATCTTCTCTTATTTTCAGCTCAGACCTTTCTCCTTCCATTCTGTCCTTTTCATTGTCAAGCATCCGTCTGTCCATGTCAATACTACTCTTCATCTGATTGAGTTGTTCTCTCTCTCCACTGATGGTGTTCATGGCAGCTTCAACCTCTTCTAACTTTTTGTTGAGATCCTTCCTCAAAAGATCCAATTCTTCTCTTTCTGCCAGTAAACTGTTCTTACTGGTTTCCAGTTCTTGTGTTTGTCTTTTGAACTCGTCTTCCTTGAGTTCTCGCTTCATGACGTTCTCAAGTTTGTCTCTTTCTGTCTGCAGCTGAAGGGTCAGATCTTTAATGTTGCTTTTCTCTCTGTTTCTCTCATCAAACTGACTGTCTGCATGTTCTATCTTCTTTTGTAGCTCACTCTTTGTGACTTCCAAGTTGTCTCTTTCCAGTTTTACATCTTGTTTCTCTTGTTCCAACATGTCTCTTTGTTTCAGGATGTCAGACCTCATCATTTCCAAGTCACGTTTCTCTTTGTTCATCATCTCACTCTGTCTATCCAGATCCTCTCTGTCGTGCTTCAGCTCTGCCTCCAGTTTGTTAAGATCTTGTTTGTCCAACTCAAACTTCTGCTTCCATTGATGTTCCATGTCTTCTCTCTGGATGACCATGTCTGACAGTGTAGTTTTTAGAAGTTTCCTTTCTCCCTCCAACAGCTCAGTGCAACGAGCCATGTTTTCTCTCTGTACATCTAGAGCTGTGAGCTTTTGTTCCAACACAGCGTACAGCATTACTACATCTTCATTGTTCGTTTGTAATCTTTCCATTTTCTTTCTCATGTCTTCTTGCATCCTCTCATTCAGCTGTTGAAGTTTTTCCCTCAGACTTTCAACTGACTTCATTTTATTCAGGAGTTCACCTTCTCTTATTTTCAGCTCAGACCTTTCTCCTTCCATTCTGTCCTTTTCATTGTCAAGCATCTGTCTTTCCTTGTCAGTACTTGTCTTCATCTGATTGAGTTGTTCTCTCTCTCCGCTGATGGTGTTCATGGCAGCTTCAACCTCTTCTCTCTTCTTGTTGAGATCCTTCCCTAAAACATCCAGTTTTTCTCTTTCTTCTAGCATGATGATCCTGTTGTTTAGCAGTTCTTGTGTTTGTTTCTTTATCTCAGCATCTTTGAGCTGTTGTTCTTTTTGTTTCAAAGCAATAATTTTCATCACATTCTGAACTTTGTTTCTTTCTGTCTGAACTTGAAGGGCCAGCTCTTTAATGTTGTTTTTCTCTCTGTTTATCTGAGTCATTGATATTTGAAGCTCATCTTTTCTCTCTTTCATTTCTTGTCTGTGTTGCTCTTGTTTTAAGATAATCGTTTTCATGACGTTCTCAAGTTTGTCTCTTCCTGTCTGAAGCTCAAGGGTCAGATCTTTAATGTTGCTTTTCTCTCTTTTTATCTCATCAAACTGCCTGCCTGCATGTTCTGTCTTCTTTTGCAGCTCACACTTTGTGATTTCCAATTTGTCTCTTTGCTCTTTAATATCTTGTTTCTCTTGTTCTAACATGTCTCTTTGTTTCAGGAAGTCAGACCGCATCAGCTCCAAGTCCAGTTTCTCTTTGTTCATCATCTCACTCTCTCTATCCAGATCCTCTCTGTCTTGTTTCAGCTCTGCCTCCAGTTTATTAAGATCTTTTTTGTCCAACTCAAACTTCTGCTTCCATTGATGTTCCATGTCTTCTCTCTGGATGACCATGTCTGACAGTATACTTATCAGACTTTTCTTTTCTCCCTCCAACAGCTCAGTGAAACAAGCCATGTTTTCCCTCTGTACATCTAGAGCTGTGAGCTTCTGTTCCAACACAGCGTACAGCATAACTACGTCTTCATTGTTTTGTTGTAATCTTTCCCTTTTCTTTTTCATGTCTTCTTGCATTCTCTCATTCAGCTGTTTGAGTTTTTCCCTCAGAGTTTCAACTGATTTCATTTTATTCAAGAGTTGATCTTCTCTTATTTTCAGCTCAGACCTTTCTCCTTCCATTCTGTCCTTTTCATTGTCAAGCATCCGTCTGTCCATGTCAATACTACTCTTCATCTGATTGAGTTGTTCTCTCTCTCCACTGATGGTGTTCATGGCAGCTTCAACCTCTTCTAACTTTTTGTTGAGATCCTTCCTCAAAAGATCCAGTTCTTCTCTTTCTGCCAGTAAACTGTTCTTACTGGTTTCCAGTTCTTGTGTTTGTCTTTTGAACTCGTCTTCCTTGAGTTCTCGCTTCATGACGTTCTCAAGTTTGTCTCTTTCTGTCTGAAGCTGAAGGGTCAGATCTTTAATGTTGCTTTTCTCTCTGTTTATCTCATCAAACTGACTGTCTGCATGTTCTGTCTTCTTTTGTAGCTCACTCTTTGTGATTTCCAAGTTGTCTCTTTCCAGTTTTACATCTTGTTTCTCTTGGTCCAACATGTCTCTTTGTTTCAGGATGTCAGACCTCATCATTTCCAAGTCACGTTTCTCTTTGTTCATCATCTCACTCTGTCTATCCAGATCCTCTCTGTCTTGTTTCAGCTCTGCCTTCAGTTTGTTAAGATCTTGTTCGTCAAACTCCAACTTCTGCTTCAATTGATGTTCCATGTCTTCTCTCTGGATGACCATGTCTGACGGTATAGTATTTAGACTTTTCTTTTCTCCCTCCAACAGCTCAGTGCAACGAACCATGTTTTCTCTTTGTACATCTAGAGCTGTGAGCTTTTGTTCCAACACTGTGTACAGCATAACTACGTCTTCATTGTTCGTTTGTAATCTTTCCATTTTCTTTCTCATGTCTTCTTGCATCCTCACATTCAGCTGTTGAAGTTTTTCCCTCAGAGTTTCAACTGATTTCATTTTATTGAAGAGTAGATCTTCTCTTATTTTCAGCTCAGACCTTTCTCCTTCCATTCTGTCCTTTTCATTGTCAAGCATCCGTCTGTCCATGTCAGTACTACTCTTCATCTGATTGAGTTGTTCTCTCTCTCCACTGATGGTGTTCATGGCAGCTTCAACCTCTTCTTTCTTCTTGTTGAGATCCTTCCTTAAAACATCCAGTTCTTCTCTTTCTGCCAGTACACTGTTCTTACTGGTTTCCAGTTCTTGTGTTTGTCTTTTGAATTCGGTTTCCTTGAGTTCTTGTTCTTCTTGTTTTGAGATAATCGTTTGCATGACGTTCTCGAGATTGTCTCTTTCAGTCTGAAGCTGAAGGGTTAGATCTTTAATGTTGCTTTTCTCTCTGTTGATCTCATCAAACTGACTATCTGTATGTTCTGTTTTCTTTTGTAGCTCACACTTTGTGATTTCAACGTTGTCTCTTTCCTCTTTTACGTCTTGTTTCTCTTGTTCTAACATATCTCTTTGTTTCATGATGTCAGACCTCATCAGCTCCATGTCCAGTTTCTCTTTGTTCATCGTCTGACTTTCTCTATCCAGATCCTCTCTCTCTTGCTTCAGCTCTGCCTTCAAGTTGTTAAGATCTTGTTTGTCCAACTCAGACTTCTGCTTCCATTGTTGTTCCATGTCTTCTCTCTGGATGACCATGTCTGACAGCATACTTATCAGACTTTTCTTTTCTCTCTCCAACAGCTCAGTGCAACAAGCCATGTTTTCTCTCTGTACATCTAGACCTGTCAGCTTTTGTTCCAACACAGCGTACAGCATTACTACATCTTCATTGTTTTGTTGTAATCTTTCCATTTTCTTTCTCATGTCTTCTTGCATCCTGTCATTCAGCTGTTGAAGTTTTTCCTTCAGAGGTTCAACTGATTTCATTTTATTCAATAGTTGATCTTCTCTTATTTTCAGCTCAGACCTTTCTCCTTCCATTCTGTCCTTTTCATTGTCAAGGATCCGTCTTTCCATGTCAGTACTACTCTTCACCTGATTGAGTTGTTCTCTCTCTCCACTGATGGTGTTCATGGCAGCTTCAACCTCTTCTAACTTTTTGTTGAGATCCTTCCTCAAAAGATCCAGTTCTTCTCTTTCTGCCAGTAAACTGTTCTTACTGGTTTCCAGTTCTTGTGTTTGTCTTTTGAACTCGTCTTCCTTGAGTTCTCGCTTCATGACGTTCTCAAGTTTGTCTCTTTCTGTCTGAAGCTGTAGGGCCAGCTCTTTAATGTTGCTTTTCTCTCTGTTTATCTCATCAAACTGACTGTCTGCATGTTCTGTCTTCTTTTGTAGCTCACTCTTTGTGATTTCCAAGTTGTCTCTTTCCTCTTTTATATCTTGTTTCTCTTGTTCTAACATGTCTCTTTGTTTCAGGATGTCAGACCTCATCAGCTCCAAGTCCAGTTTCTCTTTGTTCATCATCTCATTCTCTCTATCCAGATCCTCTCTGTCTTGCTTCAGCTCTGGCTCCAGTTTGTTAAGATCTTGTTTGTCCAACTCAAACTTCTGCTTCCATTGATGTTCCATGTCTTCTCTCTGGATGACCATGTCTGACAGTGTAGTTTTTAGAAGTTTCCTTTCTCCCTCCAACAGCTCAGTGCAACGAGCCATGTTTTCTCTCTGTACATCTAGAGCTGTGAGCTTTTGTTCCAACACAGCGTACAGCATTACTACATCTTCATTGTTCGTTTGTAATCTTTCCATTTTCTTTCTCATGTCTTCTTGCATCCTCTCATTCAGCTGTTGAAGTTTTTCCCTCAGACTTTCAACTGACTTCATTTTATTCAGGAGTTCACCTTCTCTTATTTTCAGCTCAGACCTTTCTCCTTCCACTCTGTCCTTTTCATTGTCAAGCATCCGTCTGTCCATGTCAGTACTTGTCTTCATCTGATTGAGTTGTTCTCTCTCTCCGCTGATGGTGTTCATGGCAGCTTCAACCTCTTCTCTCTTCTTGTTGAGATCCTTCCCTAAAACATCCAGTTTTTCTCTTTCTTCTAACATGATGATCCTGTTGTTTAGCAGTTCTTGTGTTTGTTTCTTTATCTCAGCATCTTTGAGCAGTTGTTCTTTTTGTTTCAAAGCAATAATTTTCATCACATTCTGAACTTTGTCTCTTTCTGTCTGAACTTGAAGGGCCAGCTCTTTAATGTTGCTTTTCTCTCTGTTTATCTGAGTCATTGTGATTTGAAACTCATCTTTTCTCTCTTTCATTTCTTGTCTGTGTTGCTCTTGTTTTAAGATAATTGTTTTCATGACATTCTCAAGTTTGTCTCTTCCTGTCTGAAGCTCAAGGGTCAGATCTTTAATGTTGCTTTTCTCTCTTTTTATCTCATCAAACTGACTGTCTGCATGTTCTGTCTTCTTTTGTAGCTCACTCTTTGTGATTTCCAAGTTGTCTCTTTGCTCTTTTATATCTTGTTTCTCTTGGTCCAACATGTCTCTTTGTTTCAGGATGTCAGACCGCATCAGCTCCAAGTCCAGTTTCTCTTTGTTCATCATCTCACTCTCTCTATCCAGATCCTCTCTGTCTTGCTTCAGCTCTGCCTCCAGTTTGTTAAGATCTTGTTTGTCCAACTCAGAATTCTGCTTCCATTGATGTTCCATGTCTTCTCTCTGGACGACCATGTCTGACAGTATACTTATCAGACTTTTCTTTTCTCCCTCCAACAGCTCGGTGCAACAAGACATGTTTTCTCTCTGTACATCTAGAGCTGTGAGCTTCTGTTCCAACACAGCGTACAGCATAACTACGTCTTCATTGTTTTGTTGTAATCTATCCATTTTCTTTTTCATGTCTTCTTGCATCCTCACATTCAGCTGTTGAAGTTTTTCCCTCAGAGTTTCAACTGAATTCATTTTATTCAAGAGTTGATCTTCTCTTGTTTTCAGCTCAGACCTTTCTCCTTCCATTCTGTCCTTTTCATTGCCAAGCATCTGTCTGTCCATGTCAGTATTACTCTTCATCTGATTGAGTTGTTCTCTCTCTCCACTGATGGTGTTCATGGCAGCTTCAACCTCTTCTTTCTTCTTGTTGAGATCCTTCCTCAAAACATCCAGTTCTTCTCTTTCTGCCAGTACACTGTTCTTACTGGTTTCCAGTTCTTGTGTTAGTCTTTTGAACTCGTCTTCTTTGAGTTCTTGATCTTCTTGTTTTAAGGTTTTCGTTTTCATGACGTTCTCAAGTTTGTCTCTTTCTGTCTGCAGCTGAAGGGTCAGATCTTTAATGTTGCTTTTCTCTCTGTTTATCTCATCAAACTGACTGTCTGCATGTTCTGTCTTCTTTTGTAGCTCACACTTTTTGATTTCCAAGGTGTCTCTTTCCAGTTTTACATCTTGTTTCTCTTGTTCTAAGATGTCTCTTTGTTTCAGGATGTCAGACCTCATCAGCTCCAAGTCCAGTTTGTCTTTGTTCATCATCTCACTCTCTCTATCCAGATCCTCTCTGTCTTGCCTCAGCTCTGGCTTTAGTTTGTTAAGATCTTGTTTGTCCAACTTAAACTTCTGCTTCCATTGATCTTCCATGTCTTCTCTCTGGATGACCATGTCTGACAGTGTAGTTTTTAGACGTTTCTTTTCTACCTCCAACAGCTCAGTGCAACGAGCCATGTTTTCTCTCTGTACATCTAGAGCTGTGAGCTTCTGTTCCAACACAGCGTACAGCATTACTACATCTTCATTGTTCGTTTGTAATCTTTCCATTTTCTTTTTCATGTCTTCTTGCATTCTCTCATTCAGCTGTTGAAGTTTTTCCCTCAAAGTTTCAACTGATTTAATTTTATTCAAGAGTTGATCTTCTCTTATTTTCAGCTCAGACCTTTCTCCTTCCATTCTGTCCTTTTCATTGTCAAGCATCCGTCTGTCCATGTCAGTACTACTCTTCATCTGATTGAGTTGTTCGCTTTCTCCACTGATGGTGTTCATGGCAGCTTCAACATCTTCTTTCTCTTTGTTGCGTTCCTTCCTCAAAAGATCCATATCTTCTCTTTCTGCCTTCACAGTGTTCTTACTGGTTCCCAGTTCTTTTGTTTGTCTTTTGAACTCGTCTTCCTTGAGTTCTCGCTTCATGACGTTCTCAAGTTTGTCTCTTTCTGTCTGAAGCTGAAGGGTCAGATCTTTAATCTTGCTTTTCTCTCTGTTTATGTCATCAAACTGACTGTCTGCATGTTCTATCTTCTTTTGTAGCTCACACTTTGTCATTTCCAATTTGTCTTTTTGCTCTTTTATATCTTGTTTCTCTTGTTCTAACATGTCTATTTGTTTCAGGATGTCAGACCTCATCAGCTCCAAGTCCAGTTTCTCTTTGTTCATCATCTCACTCTCTCTATCCAGATCCTCTCTGTCTTGCTTCAGCTCTGCCTTCAGTTTGTTAAGATCTTGTTTGTCCAACTCAAACTTCTGCTTCCATTGATTTTCCATGTCTTCTCTCTGGATGACCATGTCTGACAGTATACTTCTCAGACTTTTCTTTTCTCCCTCCAACAGCTCAGTGAAACAAGCCATGTTTTCTCCCTGTACATCTAGAGCTGTGAGCTTTTGTTCCAACACAGCGTACAGCATTACTACATCTTCATTGTTTTGGTGTAATCTTTCCATTTTCTTTTTCATGTCTTCACTCATCCTTTCATTCAGCTGTTGAAGTTTTTCCCTCAGACTTTCAACTGATTTCATTTTATTCAGGAGTTGATCTTCTCTTATTTTCAGCTCAGACCTTTCTCCTTCCATTCTGTCCTTTTCATTGTCAAGCATCTGTCTGTCCATGTCAGTACTACTCTTCATCTGATTGAGTTGTTCTCTCTCTCCACTGATGGTGTTCATGGCAGCTTCAACCTCTTCTTTCTTCTTGTTGAGATCCTTCCTTAAAACATCCAGTTCTTCTCTTTCTGCCAATACACTGTTCTTACTGGTTTCCAGTTCTTGTGTTTGTCTTTTGAACTCGTTTTCCTTGAGTTGTTGTTCTTCTTGTTTTGAGATAATCGTTTGCATGACGTTCTCAAGATTGTCTCTTTCAGTCTGAAGCTGAAGGGTTAGATCTTTAATGTTGCTTTTCTCTCTGTTGATCTCATCAAACTGACTATCTGTATGTTCTGTTTTCTTTTGTAGCTCACACTTTGTGATTTCAAAGTTGTCTCTTTCCTCTTTTAAGTCTTGTTTCTCTTGTTCTAACATATCTCTTTGTTTCATGATGTCAGACTTCATCAGCTCCAAGTCCAGTTTCTCTTTGTTCATCGTCTGACTTTCTCTATCCAGATCCTCTCTCTCTTGCTTCAGCTCTGCCTTCAAGTTGTTAAGATCTTGTTTGTCCAACTCAGACTTCTGCTTCCATTGTTGTTCCATGTCTTCTCTCTGGATGACCATGTCTGACAGCATACTTATCAGACTTTTCTTTTCTCTCTCCAACAGCTCAGTGAAACAAGCCATGTTTTCTCTCTGTACATCTAGAGCTGTGAGCTTTTGTTCCAACACAGCGTACAGCATTACTACATCTTCATTGTTTTGTTGTAATCTTTCCATTTTCATTTTCATGTCTTCTTGCATCTTTCCGTTCAGCTGTTGAAGTTTTTCCTTCAGAGTTTCAACTGATTTCATTTTATTCAAGAGTTGATCTTCTCTTATTTTCAGCTCAGACCTTTCTCCTTCCATTCTGTCCTTTTCATTGTCAAGCATCCGTCTGTCCATGTCAGTACTACTCTTCATCTGATTGAGTTGTTCTCTCTCTCCACTGATGGTGTTCATGGCAGCTTCAACCTCTTCTTTCTTCTTGTTGAAATCCTTCCTTAAAGCATCCAGTTCTTCTCTTTCTGCCAGTACACTGTTCTTACTGGTTTCCAGTTCTTGTGTTTGTCTTTTGAACTCGTCTTCCTGGAGTTCTTTTTCTTCTTGTTTTGAGATAATCGTTTTCATGACATCCTCAAGTTTGTCTCTTTCTGTCTGAAGCTGAAGGGTCAGATCTTTAATGTTGCTTTTCTCTGTGTTTATCTGAGTCATTGTGACTTGAAGCTCATCTTTTCTCTCTTTCATTTCTTGTCTGTGTTGCTCTAGCAGGTTTATTTGTTCTTTCATGTCTGATTTCATCAGCTCTAAGTCCAGTTTCTCTTTGTTCATCATCTCACTTTCTCTATCCAGATCCTCTCTGTCTTGCTTCAGCTCTGCCTTCAGTTTGTTAAGATCTTGTTTGTCCAGCTCAAACTTCTGCTTCAATTGATGTTCCATGTCTTCTCTCTGGATGACCATGTCTGACAGTATACCTATCAGACTTTTCTTTTCTCCCTCCAACAGCTCGGTGCAACAAGCCATGTTTTCTCTCTGTACATCTAGAGCTGTGAGCTTTTGTTCCAACACAGCGTACAGCATTACTACATCTTCATTGTTTTGTTGTAATCTTTCCAATTTCTTTTTTATGTCTTCACTCATCCTCTTATTCAGCTGTAGAAGTTTTTCCTTCAGAGTTTCAACTGATTTAATTTTATTAAAGAGTTGATCTTCTCTTATTTTTTGCTCAGACTTTTCTTCTTCCATTCTGTCCTTTTCATTGTCAAGCATCCGTCTGTCCATGTCAGTACTACTCTTCATCTGATTGAGTTGTTCTCTCTCTCCACTGATGGTGTTCATGGCAGCTTCAACCTCTTCTCTCTTCTTGTTGAGATCCTTCCTCAAAACATCCAGTTCTTCTTTTTCTGCCAATACACTGTTCTTACTGGTTTCCAGTTCTTGTGTTTGTCTGTTGAACTCGTCTTCCTTGAGTTCTCGCTTCATGACGTTCTCAAGTTTGTCTCTTTCTGTCTGAAGCTGAAGGGTCAGATCTTTAATGTTGCTTTTCTCTCTGTTGATCTCATCAAACTGACTGTCTGCATGTTCTGTCTTCTTTTGTAGCTCACACTTTGTGATTTCCAAGTTGTCTCTTTGCTCTTTAATATCTTGTTTCTCTTGTTCTAACATGTCTCTTTGTTTCAGGATGTCAGACCGCATCAGCTCCAAGTCCTGTTTCTCTTTGTTCATCATCTCATTCTCTCTATCCAGATCCTCTCTGTCTTGCTTCAGCTCTGCCTTTAACTTGTTAAGATCTTGTTTGTCAAACTCAAACTTCGGCTTCCACTGTTTTTCCATGTCTTCTCTCTGGATGACCATGTCTGACAGTATCGTTTTTAGACTTTTCTTTTCTCCCTCCAACAGCTCAGTGATATGAGCCATGTTTTCCCTCTGTACATCTAGAGCTGTGAGTTTTTGTTCCAACACAGTGTACAGCATTACTACATCTTCATTGTTTTGTTGTAATCTTTCCCTTTTCTTTCTCATGTCTTCTTGCATTCTCTCATTCAGCTGTTCGAGTTTTTCCCTCAGAGTTTCAACTGATTTCATTTTATTCAAGAGTTGATCTTCTCTTATTTTCAGCTCAGACCTTTCTCCTTCCATTCTGTCCTTTTCATTGTCAAGCATCCGTCTGTCCATGTCAATACTACTCTTCATCTGATTGAGTTGTTCTCTCTCTCCACTGATGGTGTTCATGGCAGCTTCAACCTCTTCTAACTTTTTGTTGAGATCCTTCCTCAAAAGATCCAGTTCTTCTCTTTCTGCCAGTAAACTGTTCTTACTGGTTTCCAGTTCTTGTGTTTGTCTTTTGAACTCGTCTTCCTTGAGTTCTCGCTTCATGACGTTCTCAAGTTTGTCTCTTTCAGTCTGAAGCTGTAGGGCCAGCTCTTTAATGTTGCTTTTCTCTCTGTTTATCTCATCAAACTGACTGTCTGCATGTTCTGTCTTCTTTTGTAGCTCACTCTTTGTGATTTCCAATTTGTCTCTTTGCTCTTTTATATCTTGTTTCTCTTGTTCTAACATGTCTCTTTGTTTCAGGATATCAGACCTCATCAGCTCCAAGTCCAGTTTCTCTTTGTTCATCATCTCATTCTCTCTATCCAGATCCTCTCTGTCTTGTTTCAGCTCCGACTTCAGTTTGTTAAGATCTTGTTTGTCCAACTCAAACTTCTGCTTCCATTGATGTTCCATATCTTCTCTCTGGATGACCATGTCTGACAGTGTAGTTTTTAGAAGTTTCCTTTCTCCCTCCAACAGCTCAGTGCAACGAGCCATGTTTTCTCTCTGTACATCTAGAGCTGTGAGCTTTTGTTCCAACACAGCGTACAGCATTACTACATCTTCATTGTTCGTTTGTAATCTTTCCATTTTCTTTCTCATGTCTTCTTGCATCCTCTCATTCAGCTGTTGAAGTTTTTCCCTCAGACTTTCAACTGACTTCATTTTATTCAGGAGTTCACCTTCTCTTATTTTCAGCTCAGACCTTTCTCCTTCCATTCTGTCCTTTTCATTGTCAAGCATCCGTCTGTCCATGTCAGTACTTGTCTTCATCTGATTGAGTTGTTCTCTCTCTCCGCTGATGGTGTTCATGGCAGCTTCAACCTCTTCTCTCTTCTTGTTGAGATCCTTCCCTAAAACATCCAGTTTTTCTCTTTCTTCTAGCATGATGATCCTGTTGTTTAGCAGTTCTTGTGTTTGTTTCTTTATCTCAGCATCTTTGAGCAGTTGTTCTTTTTGTTTCAAAGCAATAATTTTCATCACATTCTGAACTTTGTCTCTTTCTGTCTGAACTTGAAGGGCCAGCTCTTTAATGTTGCTTTTCTCTCTGTTTATCTGAGTCATTGTGATTTGAAACTCATCTTTTCTCTCTTTCATTTCTTGTCTGTGTTGCTCTTGTTTTAAGATAATTGTTTTCATGACATTCTCAAGTTTGTCTCTTCCTGTCTGAAGCTGAAGGGTCAGATCTTTAATGTTGCTTTTCTCTCTTTTTATCTCATCAAACTGACTGTCTACATGTTCTGTCTTCTTTTGTAGCTCACTCTTTGTGATTTCCAAGTTGTCTCTTTGCTCTTTTATATCTTGTTTCTCTTGGTCCAACATGTCTCTTTGTTTCAGGATGTCAGACCGCATCAGCTCCAAGTCCAGTTTCTCTTTGTTCATCATCTCACTCTCTCTATCCAGATCCTCTCTGTCTTGCTTCAGCTCTGCCTCCAGTTTGTTAAGATCTTGTTTGTCCAACTCAGAATTCTGCTTCCATTGATGTTCCATGTCTTCTCTCTGGACAACCATGTCTGACAGTATACTTATCAGACTTTTCTTTTCTCCCTCCAACAGCTCAGTGAAACAAGCCATGTTTTCTCTCTGTACATCTAGAGCTGTGAGCTTCTGTTCCAACACAGTGTACAGCATTACTACGTCTTCATTGTTTTGTTGTAATCTATCCATTTTCTTTTTCATGTCTTCTTGCATCCTCACATTCAGCTGTTGAAGTTTTTCCCTCAGAGTTTCAACTGAATTCATTTTATTCAAGAGTTGATCTTCTCTTATTTTCAGCTCAGACCTTTCTCCTTCCATTCTGTTCTTTTCATTGCCAAGCATCCGTCTGTCCATGTCAGTATTACTCTTCATCTGATTGAGTTGTTCTCTCTCTCCACTGATGGTGTTCATTGCAGCTTCAACCTCTTCTTTCTTCTTGTTGAGATCCTTCCTCAAAACATCCAGTTCTTCTCTTTCTGCCAGTACACTGTTCTTACTGGTTTCCAGTTCTTGTGTTAGTCTTTTGAACTCGTCTTCTTTGAGTTCTTGATCTTCTTGTTTTAAGGTTTTCGTTTTCATGACGTTCTCAAGTTTGTCTCTTTCTGTCTGCAGCTGAAGGGTCAGATCTTCAATGTTGCTTTTCTCTCTGTTTATCTCATCAAACTGACTGTCTGCATGTTCTGTCTTCTTTTGTAGCTCACACTTTGTGATTTCCAAGGTGTCTCTTTCCAGTTTTACATCTTGTTTCTCTTGTTCTAAGATGTCTCTTTGTTTCAGGATGTCAGACCTCATCAGCTCCAAGTCCAGTTTCTCTTTGTTCATCATCTCACTCTCTCTATCCAGATCCTCTCTGTCTTGCCTCAGCTCTGGCTTTAGTTTGTTAAGATCTTGTTTGTCCAACTTAAACTTCTGCTTCCATTGATGTTCCATGTCTTCTCTCTGGATGACCATGTCTGACAGTGTAGTTTTTAGACGTTTCCTTTCTCCCTCCAACAGCTCAGTGCAACGAGCCATGTTTTCTCTCTGTACATCTAGAGCTGTGAGCTTCTGTTCCAACACAGCGTACAGCATTACTACATCTTCATTGTTTTGGTGTAATCTTTCCATTTTCTTTTTCATGTCTTCACTCATCCTTTCATTCAGCTGTTGAAGTTTTTCCCTCAGACTTTCAACTGATTTCATTTTATTCAGGAGTTGATCTTCTCTTATTTTCAGCTCAGACCTTTCTCCTTCCATTCTGTCCTTTTCATTGTCAAGCATCCGTCTGTCCATGTCAATACTACTCTTCATCTGATTGAGTTGTTCTCTCTCTCCACTGATGGTGTTCATGGCAGCTTCAACCTCATCTTTCTTCTTGTTGAGATCCTTCCTCAAAGCATCCAGTTCTTCTCTTTCTGCCAGTACACTGTTCTCACTGGTTTTCAGTTCTTGTGTTAGTCTTTTGAACTCGTCTTCCTGGAGTTCTCGCTTCATGATGTTCTCAAGTTTGTCTCTATCTGTCTGTAGCTGAAGGGCCAGCTCTTTAATGTTGCTTTTCTCTCTGTTTATCTCATCAAACTGACTGTCTGCATGTTCTGTCTTCTTTTGTAGCTCACACTTTGTGATTTCCAAGGTGTCTCTTTCCAGTTTTACATCTTGTTTCTCTTGTTCTAAGATGTCTCTTTGTTTCAGGATGTCAGACCTCATTATTTCCAAGTCCAGTTTCTCTTTGTTCATCATCTCACTCTCTCTATCCAGATCCTCTCTGTCTTGCTTCAGCTCTGGCTTTAGTTTGTTAAGATCTTGTTTGTCCAACTCAGACTTCTGCTTCCATTGATCCATGTCTTCTCTCTGGATGACCATGTCTGACAGTGTAGTTTTTAGACGTTTCTTTTCTCCCTCCAACAGCTCAGTGCAACGAGCCATGTTTTCTCTCTGTACATCTAGAGCTGTGAGCTTTTGTTCCAACACAGCGTACAGCATTACTACATCTTCATTGTTCGTTTGTAATCTTTCCATTTTCTTTCTCATGTCTTCTTGCATCCTATCATTCAGCTGTTGAAGTTTTTCCCTCAAAGTTTCAACTGATTTCATTTTATTCAAGAGTTGATCTTCTCTTATTTTCAGCTCAGACCTTTCTCCTTCCATTCTGTCCTTTTCATTGTCAAGCATCCGTCTGTCCATGTCAGTACTACTCTTCATCTGATTGAGTTGTTCTCTCTCTCTGCTGATGGTGTTCATGGCAGCTTCAACCTCTTCTCTCTTCTTGTTGAGATCCTTCCTCAAAACATCCAGTTCTTCTCTTTCTTCTAGCATGATGATCCTGTTGTTTAACAGTTCTTGTGTTTGTTTCTTTATCTCAGCATCTTTGAGCAGTTTTTCTTTTTCTTTCAAAGTAATAATTTTCATCACATTCTGAACTTTGTCTCTTTCTGTCTGAACTTGAAGGGCCAGCTCTTTAATGTTGCTTTTCTCTCTGTTTATCTGAGTCATTATGATTTGAAGCTCATCTTTTCTCTCTTTCAGTTCTTGTCTGTGTTGCTCTAGCAGGTTTATTTGTTTATTCATGTCTGACTTCATCAGCTCTAAGTCCAGTTGATCTTTGGTCATATTTTCATGGACACTTTTCTGTTCCTCTCTCTCTTGGGTCATCTCTGTCTTTACTTTTTCACCATCTTGTGTTTCCAAAACCACCTTTGTCTTCCCCTGACCTTCCATTTCTTTTCTGTATTCGAACATGTTTGACATCATAGTAATAAGAACTTGCTTTTCTCTGTTAAACACTTGGATGTAACCAAGCAATTTCTCTCTGTTATCATCAAGTTCTGTTTGCTTTTCCTCCAACACATTGCACAGCTTCTGGACATCTCCAGTGTGTTGTGCTAATCCCTCCATTTTGTATTTTATATTTTCTTGTGCTGTTTCACTGAAATGTTTGAGTTTTTCCCTCAGAGTTTCAACTGATTTAATTTGTATTATGAGTTGATCTTCTCTTATTTTCAGCTCAGACCTTTCTCCTTCCATTCTTTCCTTTTCAATGTCAAGCATCCGTCTTTCCATGTCAGTACTACTCTTCATCTGATTGAGTTGTTCTCTCTCTCCACTGATGGTGTTCATGGCAGCTTCAACCTCTTCTCTCTTCTTGTTGAGATCCTTCCTCAAAACATCCAGTTCTTCTCTTTCTGCCAGTACACTGTTCTTACTGGTTTCCAGTTCTTGTGTTGTTCTTTTAAACTCGTCTTCCTTGAGTTCTCGCTTCCTGACGTTTTCAAGTTTGTCTCTTTCTGTCTGAAGCTGAAGGGTCAGATCTTTAATGTTGCTTTCCTTTCTGTTTATCTCATCAAACTGGCTGTCTGCATGTTCTGTCTTCTTTTGTAGCTCACACTTTGTGATTTCCAATTTGTCTCTTTGCTCTTTTACATCTTTTTTCTCTTGTTCTAACATGTCTCTTTGTTTCAGGATGTCAGACCTCATCAGCTCCAAGTCCAGTTTCTCTTTGTTCATCACCTCACTCTCTCTCTCCAGATCCTCTCTGTCTTGCTTCAGCTGTACCTTCTGTCTTTCAATATCTCCATGCTCTTTAACAAAGTCTGGCTTCCACTGTTCAATCACATTGTCCTTTTCAATGACCACATCTGACATTTTTATTTCACCTTCCCTTTCAAAGACCTTAATGTTCTTTTCCCTTTTTACTTCTTCTTTATCTGGTTCCAGTTCACTTTTTGCCTGCTCAATCTGTTTCATTTGTGGCACGTCTTTGTCTTTTTCTGCATGTTCACCTTCTTCTAACTCGTGAATGTCTTCATGGACATCTTGTTTGCCTTTCAACTGTTCAGTCCCAGACAGGTCTTTCAGGTCTTTGTCTTTCTGCTGGTTTAGATTTTCATGGTCTGATTCTTTAAACCAAAGCTTCAGTTTCCTTTTACTTTGTAATTTCTCTTTTCCTGGTGTTTTTTCAAGTTTTTCATGTTGTTGTATTTCTCTTTTTAAAATGTCTGCCTTCTCTTCAATGTCATCTTCAAGTGGTTCATTCACTTGTAACACCAGTGTGTCCTCAGAGTCACTAATCACTTTCACCTCTTCATTTTGCTCTTTTCCACGTTGGACTTCCTTTGTGATCTCTTTTGCTTCATCGTCCTTATTCTGCATTAGTTTCCTTTTAGTTCTGTGGATTTTTAATCTTTTCTCTCTCCCAGTACTGATTGGCCTCTTCATTTCTTTGCGTTCTTTATTTTCTTTCTGCCATTCATCTTTGAGCATCATTGCCTCAGCTTTGAGAAGCTCCTCTTTATTCTCCTGCTCTTTTTCTCTCAGGACTAACTCTTCAGATTTTTCTTTGATTCTCTTCTTTTCCTTTTCTATTGATTTTTGCTCTTTTATGATATTCATCTCCAAATGTGTTTGCTTTTGTTTCATGTCCTTTAAAGCACATATCATCATTTCCTTTTGTCTTCGAATCTCCATCTTGATATTTTCCACTTCCTCTCTTCCCTGGGTTATTATCTTTGCTCGGGCCTTCATGTGACGTTTTTCATCTTTAATCGCTCCACTCAAATCTTCACTCTGTTTTTTCATGACTTTGCATTTCTCGATACATGTCTGAAATAGTTCCCAGTGCTTTTGAATTGGATTTGTGACAGTTGCCATCCTGGACTCTTCCATTCCTACTTTGCTCTTGTCCTTTTGTCTTTGCATCTTCAGTTTCATGATCTCCAGCTCATCCCTCTCTCGGTTGATCCTCTCCAATCGCTGGTCGAACTGTTTCTTCCACCTCTGTGTCTCCCTCTTGAGGGCATCTCTCTCTCCTTTGACCTCTGCCCACATCTGTTTAACTTCCTGCTCTTTTCGAAGGCCTTTTCGAATCATTTGTTGATTTCCTCTTGTTTCGATCTCCAACTCAGACTTCAGCACTTCCATCTCTCTTCTTTCTCTTTTTATTTCTTCTAGTCTGATTTGAAGCCCCTGTTTTTGTTTTTGAATATCGTTCCTCATGTGGACCATTTCATCCGTCTCTGCTTTTGCTTGTGTTGTCATTTTTTCAAAGTCCATCTTTATGTGATGTTTTATTTGGCTCATGTTCTGTCTTACAGACCTGTTCTCAGTTTTTAATGCTTTGAGCCCTTCTCTTTGTTTCCCTAACTGAACATTTACATCTACCAGAATTCCCATTTCCCTCCTAATTATTTCCAAATGTTCATGAATCTTTTGTCTCGTGTTTTGAAGGTCAATAATGGAATCTATGGCTTTCATTTCATCGTTCTTCATGATGCTTTTTTCCTCTTGCTTTTCATGCTCTCCGTATTCTTGGATAAGAGTAGTCTGATCCTTGAATCTCTGCTTCTCCTCAGCCAGGTCCTCCTTCTGCTGTTGCAATTTAATCCTCAACATTTCTGAATCACCCCTCTGTATCACGGTTTCTTCCAGTCTTTGGTCCAATTCTCTTCTTCTCTTTTTGGTCTCTCTCCTCGGTACTTCCTTTTCTCTTTTCATTTCTTCCACTTCCACCGTTCGCACCCTGTCATCAAGCTCCTGTTTCTGTTTTTCGATACTCTCCTTTAAAAGCTTCATCTCATGTATTTCTGCCTCAGCATGTTGTCTTTCTATTCTCACATTCTCCTTCTCTACTTGAATCTGTTGTTTCAACATCTCCTCTCTCTCAGTCGCTTGTTTCACTTGCTCACTTAGAGCCTTTTTCAATTGTTCAATTTCACTGTTTTTCTGATCCAAACTGTCAGTCGTCAGTTTTATATCCTTCTCTAGTTTCTCCTTTTCTGATCTGAGTCTGAAAATGTCATTTTCCAATTCCTCCATTTCTTTGCCCGTTCTGGTCTTTGTGTCCCTTTCTGTATCGGTTTCAGTTCTGTCACGTTTCTTTATGCCTCCCTTCTCTCTCTCTGTGCTTTCCAAGGTAGATTCTCTATCCCTTTTCTGCATGACGTCAGTGTTGAATTGTTCAAGTTCAGCTCTTTTCTGGAATATTAAACAAAGACTGTTTTCAAGTTCTTGTTTTGTAGCCTCAAACCTATAGTTGAGGTCTTCCAACTGTCTCAGTTTTACTTCAGTTTCCTTCATTATAATCTCGATGTTTTCACTTTTCTGTCTGGTCTTAGCAACAATCTTCTCTATGGTGCTCTTAAATTTAGCTATTTTCTCCAACTTCTGCTCAGTCTCTGCAGTTTGTCTCTGCATTTTTATTTTTAAAATATCAAATTCGTCTCTCTCTCTCAAAGTTTTCTCTAATCTCTGATCCAGTTTTCTTTCCTGTTTTTTCGCTGCGATCTTCATCGATTTCATGTTGCTCATTTCTTCCTCCTGATGCATTTTACTTTGACTCATTGCAGTTTTTAGCAGTTTCAAAAGCTCTTGGAATTGTTGCATGTCTTGTATCAATCCTTCGATGCCACTCTCTTCATCCTTCTGATGTCGGTTGATATTTCTTTCTTCAGCTTGGTTTTCAAGTTCTAGTTTTACTTGTTTCATGATTTCTTGTGTTCTATAAATCTCCGCACTAAGTCTTTGTACATCAACACTTCCTGTGTCCTCTTCATCACGACCTCCGTCTATCTCCTCGGTACGTGTCTGTATATCTTCTCTTGACTCCTGACTTTGTTTTTGCTTGTGAACATCATCAATAACTTCTTGTTTCACCTTATTGCCATTCTCCTGTTTTTGCACTTTCAGCTCATATTTAATTATGTCATGTTTGAAAACAGTGGTGCTTTCCCAGACTCTCATTTGGAAACCATTTTCAGTTTCTGGTTTCCGGCTCTGCAGGTCATTTATTTCCTTTATGATCGTTTTAATCTCTTGATTTTTTTCCTCCATGTCCTCCATAGTGTACTTCATTTGCTCCCTTATCTCCTCCTCTCTTTCCTTGAGTTTGGAGATCTCATTTTCCACTTCTCTTACATGTGTCACTAATTGTGTCTGATCCTCATCCATTATTGTTTCTTCATGAATTTCTGTCTGCATCTGTAAGAAAACCTTCTGAGTTTGAGTTTCCAATGTTTGATCTCTGAGAGGGTCTCTGTCTGTTTCTTTCTGTAGTTCTTGAAGTTTAGATGTATTTCCTGAAAAAGTCTTCCTGATTGCAGATTCAGTCAATATCCATCTGCTGACCTGAGCTTTAATGGCAGTGATCTTATCCTTCACAAAAAAAAAGACAGAATTGTCATTGTTTTTCTTATTCTTTCTAGAGCGACCAAGGTCAACAATCCAAAGAACTGTCTCAGTTTTACTTTGACATTAATTGTATTTGTTTTTAAAATTATCCTCGGTTATATTCATTGAGTACTTCCTTATTGTTTAATGATGACGACTTCTATTCTCCCGCTGAGTCAAATATCAAGCAGGAATGAATGAGTGATTTAATATGCAGTGTCAGAATGTGACACAGGCGACGACGACAAGGTGGAAGTTAAAATCACTAGGCCTATGTGTAGAAATTCTCTGTTTTATACATCAGAATAATTTGAAAGACTAAAAATTTAGATAATTTAAAAGGGAAAAAAATAAGAAAAATGTACTTACCATGTGCTTTTTGACCTCTTCCTTGTTGTGATACATCATTCTTTGGACTCCAAGCATCTCCTCCCTGGTGTTCTTCATCTCTGCAGCAGCTTTTTCAATGCTAGCTTTTATCTCACCCACAGTCAGAACGGTAGTTATTGTATCTTCCAGTTTTTGTTCAACCTCCTCCCTGTGTCGTCGAATCTTTACCTTCATGATCTCTAACTCGTCCCTCTCTCTCATGGTCCTCTCCAGCCGTTGGTCAAGCTCTCGTCTCTTTTTCTTAACTTGAAAATTCATCCATTGGATTTGACTCTTTTCTTCGGTAAAGTCCGTCCTGCTTTGCTCGGTATCTTCTCTCACCCTACGCAGCTTCTGTCTGAGTTCTTGTACTTGGAGAATCACGCTCTTCATCTCAGTGTTCACTTTATTCTTGGTGCTTGGGTCTGTGTCGTCTTCGTCAAACTGATTTTCTTCATGTTGTATTATGTCTCTGGTTCTGTCCCCCGTGCTCTCTGACCTCTGCTCCTCAGTCTTAGCTTTTCTTTCCTCCAAGTCTTGTTTAGCATGTTCAGTCTCTTCCATCATCTTGCTGATCTCTTCCTTTTGTCTCCTGCTCATTCTCATCATTTTGGCCAGGTCCTTTTTCTTTATTTCAATCTCAGAGTTCATCACTTCTTTCTCTCTTAATTCTTTCTTTGTCCTTTGTAACAAGTCGTCCAGCTGCTGCGTTTGCCTCTCGGTACTCTCCCTCACACTCTTCAGTGCATTCATTTCTGCTTCAGCTACCTGCCTGTCTCTCTTTATGTTTTCTCTCTCAGTCTGTATGTTAGTCTTGATTTTTTGTATCTCATCTTTTTCAGATTGGACCTGTGCTTCCAGTTCAGTGTCTTCCAGCACGTCCCAAAGTTTCTCCATCTCTTCCTGGATTCGGCTGAGTTTAACCTTCACATTGTCAAATGTGTCTTTTTCTTCTCTCTGTCTCTCTCTGCTTTCCATCTCCGGGACTACGGCTCTCTGCGTTTCAGCAGCTCTTTGAATCTCTGTCCACCTTTGCTTCATCTTGTTGATTTTCACATTCACATTATGTTTGATGTGCTCAATTTGATCTCTATGTTGTGAAACAACCTTTTTATTTCTCTCTAACTCTTGCTTTACGTCTGCCATGTTTTTTTCCATTTGTTCTTTTGCCTGTTTTGCTTCAAGCATTATTTCCTTATTTCTGTTAATGAGACTCAGCAGACTGTCGGCCATCATCCTCTCCGTTATCTCCCGCTCCATGGGTTCCTTACTTTCTTGTGATTTTGTCTCATCGTACTTGATCATTTCCAACTTGTGTCGCTCACTAATGAGCTCATTACGTCTTCTTTCCAGCCTTTCCCTCTCTTGGTGTATTTCAGTCTGCAGTTTCAGAAGTTGCATTTTTTCTTGAGCAGCTTCATTTTTACTCTCCTCGAGTTTCTCAATAACATTTTCTACCTGTGATCTCAGTCTTTTAATCAATAAGTGCTGCTCATATTTTTCAGCTCTCAGTCTGTCAATGTCCCTCTGTTGCTGCTCTGTATTCGTCTTCAGGTAGTCCATTTCATTTCTCTCTCTTTGTGTCTCTTCCCAAAGTTGTTCAATCTCCCCCATTATTTGACATGACAATTGTCTTTGTCTTTTAATAGTCTCCCTTTTGGTTTTCATGATGGCTTTTGTTTGTTCGTCTTCTAATTGCTTGTCGTCTTCCATTGTCCACTTCTGTTCTGTTTGAGTTATCCAGCTGTTCTGTTGTCTTTGCTCTATTGGTCATGAAAAGGGATAGAATATCACTTTGCCAGTCACAATTCATCCTATATCGTGTAAAACCAAGCCAGAAAAAGGCCTACTGTAACAAAGTATTATTACTACGTAACATTACACCACTGCTTACTTCATCCATAGAAATGACCATTTGCAGCCAATATCAATTACTCACAGCGTGTTTCCAAAAACGGAGTAAATCCTTCATGAATTGAAGTGGGTCCAGGTTTAACAACAGCAAAACATATATATCAAGACATCTGTTTACAAACTCTCACACAACTCATGGAGTATAATTTAACTTAAAGGTCCCATATTGTATAAAGTGAGATTGTCATGTCTGTTATAGTATAAAGCAGGTTTAAGTGCTATATAAATACTGTGAAAGTATTGAAACACGGAGAAATACGCACAGCCCATATTCAGAAATTGTGCATTAGAAACAAGCCGTCAGGATTTCTGTCAGGATTTGTGATGTCACAAATATACAATATTTAGACCATTAAACGGTTTTAAAACGTAAACATTCTTAATGTGTCCCAGTTTATTTCCGGTTGCAGTGTATGTAAATGACATCAGCTGACAGGAAGTAAACAAGCACCCAAACTGTTGCCTAGCAACGCAATTCCGTTGAAATTAGCTAAAACTGAGCATTTCAGGCAGAGGGTAAATACAGGCATATTCAGGCAGACAGTGTGAGGAAAATAATTTTTTTTTTAACATTACAGCATGTAAACATGTTCTAGTAGAAACACAAAATACAAGTATGAACCTGACAATGAGCATAATATGGGACCTTTAATTTTTGTATTTAAAACACTTACGCCGCTACCGTCTCATGCTTGCGCATGTGCGATGCAAGTCCGTGCAAGTCCAGACCACAGAGTTTGGTCCAGATGAGTTGTTTTAAATTGTACATAATTATATTTAGCCAGAATACATGTTGAATGCATTCATGTATGTTTATTGTTGAGAACCAAGCACAATCATTTTGAGGAATAGAATAAACTTACCGTGGTCTCTTGGTTGATATGTTTCAGAACTGTTGTTTCACATGAGATCACCGGCCTGAGCAGGAGTGATATAACATTAGAACATTATAGAAAACCCAGCACACATAATATATTGAACGATTGCAATTTATATTATTGATATTCTTTCTTTTCTTACCTCATCTGCCTTTTGTCTTGAGTTGTGTCCAAAAGTCCTAGAAGACGAGACACCCTTTAGCGAGTCGTCCGAGGGCTCTGCTCTTCTGCTTAGGTGTTAAACTCTGTGGAGATCTGTGGGGATGAAGCAAGCTTGCACTATTATCTTTAGAAATATTCCTTATCTCTTCCCTCCATGCGTTAGGCGACCACCAGGTCGGGCTGTCAGATCGATGTGACACCCAGTAAGTTGTGTATGATTGGATGGTATGTGATGTTTGGGTGGTGAAACATCTTGCTCTGTGAGTCTGGTCTCATCTGATAAGGGTGGGGTCCATGTTTGGCTTGGTGGGCACAGCTCAGCTCTCCTGATGTTCATAAGCATTCAATAATCACATAAGAACAGGCTTCCATACTCATATACACGTATTATTTATTAATACACATAGAAAGGGTTGTGCTATGTTTTGATACTTGATATGATAGTACGGGTACATCACATTATTGAAACGTATTCATCAAACATTTGTCTTAGTTTCTAATGTAATCATGCATCAGAATTACCAGCTGACTACATAAAAAGAGGGGGATCTGGGAAAATGTGGGATGTGTAGGCTAAAATTGTCATAAGCTAAATACAAACAGCAACTAAGGTAAAAAGAATACTTGGTTTAAAGTCATCAGTCCTTTTAGTGTTTTGAATGTGTAAAGATTACATATGCATGACGGTATACAGTAGATTACATTTATCCATGAATTGTGAATTTACAGCCAATTCTCCTCGTGCCCAGATAACTAACATGTCAGTAAAGCGCATTGACTTGATTTTGATTGTTTAGATACGTTTAAATACATAAAGTTAACCTGACATTTATTAAAAGAAATGGTTCAGATTAACGTTCATTCCAAACTACCTCTCATCTCTGCTTCATTTTACTCCCATGCTTCATTCAACTGCAACTGGGTTGTTGACGTGACATAGCATTTTCACTGTCACACAAGATAAAATGAATATAATTAGTATATTATACATATATATAATTAGATTTTTTAAATTTTTTAGCCAAATATCAAAATTGTCTTATGATGTGACTGTTTCAAGCATGGTTCAATAAATTACAACTTTTATAAAGTAAAAAGAAAGCATACAAATAGTGATAAATACCTGAGGCATAAGAGTTCATTTATGTTTATTTTAGTAAATACTAAAGCAATCTTTTTTTTTACCATTACATTTTATCACTAAATACCAGGCAATTCAATTGACAACTTTATTTAGTTGAAGGACCCCATTCAAGGCCATGTTACTGAAGCCCATATGACATGTGTACATGACAAGTCTTTGTCTCATAATTGTTTGGTGTGACACCTGTACTTTCACACCGAGAGAATAAAGATGTCACACAAGTGGACAAGGTCTCTTTAAGAAGCATTTTAAATAATTAAATACGATTGGTTTAACTCCATGTTATGCTTTTTTGACAATTTTCAATGTTTTTAAATGCAATAATTACTGCAGTTAAAATATTTTCTGCAATTTTTGCATTTCAAAAATGGAGTTTTACAAAAGAAAATACTGCATATTTGTCAACAACCCAACTACCAGTTTACAGCTTAGTTTAACTGTCAGCTCTTTGATGAGCAGAGTGTATTTTAAAGAGGAAAGAGAGAAAAAACATTTTCTTTTCTATTGAGGTACACCTCCCTCTGGTGGGCAAATTTCAGACCTAAAAAGTACAATCAACTGTGATTTTGTTAATAAAATGTTGCACTAACATAAGTTTTTATTTAGTCTTTATAGAGGAACTACGCCCATTTTCAATTTTCATACATGTTATAGTGTAAGACAGTCCAAAACATTTAAGTAAACATCAACAACTCTCAATGTCTGTTGTAAATTGTATAGTTATGTTTGTGCTTGAAGTTATATTTGATGTATTGTGTATAAAAACATGTGCACACACAAACTGGTTGTCTGCACACATGAACACATGTGCCTACACTGTATATATGAGATGTAAGGTTCTGTTTTCTGTGTGTACAAACAGAAAAAACATCACTTTCTTTAATTTGTATGTTTCCTATGACTTCTCTCTGCATCTTAATTCTGTGTTGCCACTCCAGTTTCCTTATACAGGCTAATCACTATATGTAATAATGTTTGATATTCTATGTATAGGCTATGTCTCTTAACTTAATCACTGGTTTATTCTGGTTATTTAGTTGTAATGTGACTGGTCTCATTGCTGTTGTGGTTGTTATGGTTGTTATGGTACACCCACGCTGCTGCTTGTGTCATTTCCGGTAGAACACTCTTCGTTTGTTCACAGTGAGAGGAGTTGTGTGGATTTTATTTGGGAGCGGCCCTTCAGTCCATCTCCTCTGTTTGTGCATTAAGACACCTGCTGCAAGCAAGAACCACACAGGAAGTTAGGACTCCAGAATAAAAGCATAAATCGCCTTTGCTTTGGGATGTGATGGGAAGTGATCAATGCAATCAATACAATGCAAGTGTAAGTAAGCCTAAGTGAACGTCAGTAAATGAAATGTATACACAAATGCAATATACACAAAGTCTAATTGGACTCCAGGATACTCTTCATCTTCTACAGGTGCATCATTGAGAGCATCCTGACCGGCAGCATCACCGCCTGGGAGGCAAGGCAAGGCAGCTTTATTTGTAGAGCACATTTCAACAACAGGGCAATTCAAAGTGCTTTATATAAACATTCAAGAACATTGTGACAAAGTGCAAAAGAACATTAAGACATAAATAAAACAGTTATAAAAACATTAAAGATTAGAAAATAAAAACAAGCTAAAAATAAAAAGCTAGAATAGAATATAACACACAAAAGTAAAAGCTCTAGTGCAGTATATAAGATCATTATCTGGTTTAATAAAAGGCAGCAGCAAACAAGAAAGTGTTAAGCTTTGATTTAAAGGACTCAGAGTTGGAGTTGGTCCTGCAGGTTTCTGGGAGCTTGTTCCAAATATTTGGTGCATACAAACTGAACGCTGCTTCTGCATGTTTAGTTGTGACTCTGGGGACACTAAGCAGACCTGATCCAGATGACCTGATAGGTCTGGAGAACATAGCAGAAGATCAGAAATGTATTTTGGCCCTAAACCATTTAGTGCTTTGTAAACCACTTTTCTTTTTTTAAATTTATTTACTTATGTGATTTTCTTTTAATGAGCATTGTTGAAGGGAGCCTGAGATCTAAGATTTTCATTGCCAACGACTGCTTCTTTGTAATTGGTTGCACATGACAATAAAGAACTTTGAAAAACTATAAAAAGCTAAATAATAAAGATAAAAACAAATGTGTAATGTTTTAATTTTGTGAATGTAAACAGTAAATATGCATACATGTGTAGATAAAGACAATTACCCTGTTATAAAGTCAAATAGTATTGGTAATTACAAATTATCCTTCACTGTTTTCCCGTCTTGTCTTTCCCGTCTCCCCTTAGTGAGACAAGGTGAGAAGGTCAGTCATCCGTGAGGGACTCGGAGTAGAGCCTCTAATCCTTTGCTGGTTAATGTGGCCCGTAAAGGGAAAGGGAAGTTTGGGTTCCCCTGCTGGAGCTGTTGACCCCGCGACCCGACCCCAGATAAGCGGTTGAAGATGATGATGAGTGAGTGTTTTCCTGTCTTCTGCTCCTTTTCAGTGCTTCATCAATGTGCTACTTACGCCTACAGAAGGCCATGTGTCCAAATGTGCTTTTAGTCTTCGTAACGGGGTGAGTTGCCGTAAAGTGGGAAACTGCCTAATGTGGGACACTTAAAATGCCTAAATGCTTCTAAACTATTATAGTCTTTATTCATTATTTTATATGTATTTATTAATATTTAGCTATAGTCTTATTGTTTGTTTGATGTTGTTTTAGTCTCCGTGTAACATCCACATGTAAGCCTAGGTTTATAACAGAAATAACATTAATTAAGGTGATTTTTAGGCCACTTACCAGACGTCTCAGTGTCCCATATTTCTGACATGACTGTCCTACATTAGAAAATCAAGATTTGTCTGAGGCAACTTGGCACTACGAGTACTGATATGTCTACCATGTCTTTTATGAGTGTGATATCTTAATTTGTTTTTTGGTTATGGTTTGATTAGGACACATCCTGGGGATTTGGGAGTGGTACTGGTTTTGGATTTAATGTATTGGCTTCAATATATTCCAGAAATGTGAAATACATTAGGCTAATTCACCTTATAGAAAACAACAACATCAAATGAACAGAAAGGTGTTTTGAAATCATTAAAAAGCTCAATATTATTATCATCCTCTGGGGGTCATCATAAAGCCTTTAATCTGGAGTGTTGAGTGTCTCTGTTCCTCTCTGAGTCCCTTTAACTTGACATCAGTGACACCCTCACAGAGCACCAATGGGTGCCTCTCTGGACTCTTCTGTCATTGCGTTGGTTGGTTCCTGGAAAATATTGCTTCATACTCCCAATGACCCTCCCACCGCTGGAACAGCTGCATCAAGCCAGCTGGAACATAGACACACTTAACCGGAAGTAACCAACCTTCCTTCAGAATAAAGGAAGAAGCTGTGGCATTATTGAGTGGAAAGGAAAAATACTGGGGAGACTAGAATAAGATTAACTTAAAACACTTAATTGAACGACAGCATTGAATGAAAGGTGGGCATATAGCAGCGCGATGTATTTCAACATTTTTCATTTCAAAATTTATTTCGAACATGTAGAATACAAACAAATTAAGAAATAAAAAATAAAGAAAAAGTGAATGATCGTACCAACAAGTGATCAGTCAGAAACAAGTAGTATTTACATACAATGAAAAGCATAAGAAAAATAAATTGTCAAACACTTGATGTCTTGATTTACATATTCCAAAAGGAGTGAGAAGAAGTATAAACTTATTTAATCCCACCTCTTCTCCATAAATCAATTATTAATTATTAACCAGCTTCCTTATTGAGCCATACATATACTCTAATTAAATTCTCCTAAATTTGTCGAACTCTAATTATTACCTTTTATCTGTGTCATACAGAAATATAAATTAATTACTGATATAATTATCCTTATCAAAATATAAACCTGTTATCAATCCAGAATACCAATTCATTACTTATAATATAACTTAATCACAATACCAATTCATTACTTACATATTTATCTTAATCATTTTGACTAGTTGTTATCTTTTCTTATATGCGCAAATTATTATTTATAATATACAAATTATTATATACAATATGCACATGCAATACAAACTGCAGTACATACATACATACATACATACACATACACATATACATACATATATATATATATATATATATATATATGTATGTATATATACACATATATACACACATACACATACACATACACATATACATACATATATATATATATATATATATGTATGTATATATACACATATATACACACATACACATACATACACATATACATACATACATATATATGTATATATACACATATAAATATACATACATTCACATACATACATACACATACACATACATATATATATATATGTATGTGTATGTGTATGTATGTCTATGTATGTATATATATATATTTGTATATATAAACATATACATAGACATACATAGACATACATACACATATACATACATATATACATATATGTATGTATACACATCTATATACACACATACATATACATACACATATACATACACACATATATATGTATATATTTATATATATACACACACACACATACACATACATACATCGCACATTGCACTACATGCACACATTGCATACCACATATACATATATATAGACATATATACATATATACAATACACAGCATCCAACCATGCATACATTATTCTTATACCCAAAATCAAATATCCACAAATTTGCATTATTCTTTACAGAAAAAGTAAAAAAATAGAAGATAAATGATTTTGTAGGCTTTATTTTGAAATGTGCAGCAGGATGTGATGTGTTTAAAGCCTGCTGTCTAACTTGACAGAGATGTGGACGCACTAAACCTTCTGTAGGAGCTGCGCGTTGATCCAACTCCTCCGACCGCAACAGCTTCTAGTGTTTCTCGTGAGACACGTCTGTGATCATATGGAGGCTTTATTGTGAAGTGAAGGGATTAAAACACGCTGGAGACTTTCTCACTCTCTCCTCTCTGGACTCTTGGACACTCCTTAATTTTTTTTTTTTATTCGCCTTATGTGGACCTTAGTTCAGCAGCAGGATCCCAGCAGACAGTCCCTGGTGGTTTGGTAAGTTCACACTTTGTGTGTGTTTTATTCTAAATGATCGATGAGTTCCTGTTTAAAACACCAGAGAGACTGTTAAAGGATCTATAGGCGAGCAGAGAGCCAGAGAGGCTTCACAGAAAGCTACCCACGAAAAAACACACAATGTAGGAGGTCATAGGATGGTACAGCAGCCTGCAGCCAGAACAGCAACACTACTAGTAACAACAGAATATAACACCAGTAATACCAGCAGATCACTATGGAGGACCACAGGAGGCACAGACATATCAATAAAGCATTTAATTGATTAATAACTAATTGCACAATAAAAATAATAAATATTATATTAATTAATCTCTGAATAAATACACTAAATTACAAAGTAATTCAATTATAAAAATGAAATATTAATCTATAGTTCAAATTGAAAAAAAGGTATTTACAAAAAGACCATAAAACAGTAATTAAGTAAAATACATTAATTAATTAATGAATAAATAATGTCATTATTAAGGGAAATGCTAATGTATAATTATAAAACCTGTATTCTTAATTCAATTTGTGCATCCAGTTATTTATTCCTCTTTTTAAAACAAATATAATTTTAAATTCCATTATTTACTTATGAATTCATTAATGTATTTTAAACTGTTTTTGTGAATCCCTTTTTAATTTGAACTATTTATTGATGGATTCATATTTCATCTGTAATTTTTTTTCTTTTAATTGCCCATTAAAATGTCAAATAAAGAATTTAGTCAATTTATTCATAGATTAATATATATATATGTATATATATATTTGTTTACAAATGTATTAATAAGATAAGATAAGATATTCCTTTATTAGTCCCACAGGATAGGATAGTGCAGAAACAAGAAGCATCAGTAAAAACAAAAAGCAAGATACAACACATTAAAAAACAAAAGTGAAACAATATATAAACAATTTTAATAGAAGGAAATATATAAATAGGAACAATATATACAGTACGGTACATATAATGTCTATTTTTACTGTACGATTAGTTATTAATCAATTAAATGCTTCATTACTATTTATGTGACTGTTGTGGTCCTCCATATATCACAGCATAACCAGTGTAATCCTTAGTCTAACCACAAAATAAAAAAATTTATAATCAGCAGTTTATTACGTGCAATATGGTTAGTTTCATTTTGCAGTTAAATCATGAGTTATTATTATTATTATGTGTGATCATCAGAGGACCACAACACTCCCGAGGGAAGACAATAGCATGCATCAAAGATTCAGACATGAAGCCCACACAGGACTATAATAAACATTTGTTATGTGATTTGATGTATTTTGATGACCTCTAGTAAATCAAATAAGATCACTAAATGAACCGAAGACCCTCTGCACACCTTCGAAGACCTCTGGCGGTCCTTTCCTTTTACAAACAGGCCTGTTAGGCGTCAATCAAACACAAAGAGAGCTTTCAGGTATCTGTTGAACAGTGAGTTATCTAACGGGGGACACCTAAGCTCCAGAGGGTGTACGTCTTCCTCAAACAAACAAAAAGTCAATAAAGATATTGGTTAACACAAGCTGGTGTTATGTGAGACATGACTGTCCCACATTAGAAAATCAAGATTTGTCTGAAACAACTTGGCATTAGAGTACTGATATGTCTACCATTTCTTTTATGAGTGTGATATCTGCATTTCCTTTTCTTGGTTTGATTAGGACACATCCTGGGGCATTTCAGAGTGGGACTGGGTTTGGATTTAATGTTTTAATTGGCTTCATATCACAATGTATTCCAGAAATCTGAAATGCAAAAAATGTCCCACAGTAGGCTCATTCATCCTACTATTGGTTCAGTTCATTGGAACGTACTTTTGTTAACAAACTAAACAGATCCAGCTCTCTTTTTGTTTCATGTAAAAGTGGAGGAATTGACAAGCAGCCAAAAAAAGCTTCAAAATTTGACCGTCTGTAATTCCTTTTCTCGGCTCAGTGCATTTAGGAAATGGCAACTGCTCTCAGTGGCCGCAACCCCGGGGGACGAGGACCCAACCGAAGCAAGGGGCGGATTTTAGGCATCATCGATGCCATCCAGGATGCGGTGGGGCCGCCGAAACAAGCGGCTGCCGACCGGCGGACTGTCGAAAAAACCTGGAAACTCATGGACAAAGTTGTAAGTCTGGAGTGATAAATGCATCAGGCCTGTCTGCCAGATGGTAGCAGATGCACACGCAGAGGTGGAGCTAATGATAAATGGGGTGCACATGTATTCTCTGATCATTCTCTGATTCACTTAATTCAAGTATATGTTTGATATCCTCTAATGTTACACGTCTAGGCTCGTAAATATATGCACATATCTATGATAACTCATGTGTCCATGAACATTGATTTGTTAAACCTAATACAACCAGATGGTAAATAGTGATAGGCCTTCTGCTAACATTGCTAGTTAGTTGGCCGAGGTGGAGATGTGTGTTGAATGCAATAAGGATAATGAAGTAATTTGCATAATGCTCTTTATTTTATGTACTCTTCTATAATACTCTTTTATTATTGACCTCAGTTTGCCTTTGAGCAGAGTTAGAGCTTCAAAAATCTGCATATAAGATGCCATCAAATGTCCATGTGATCCTGCTTGGCTGTTCTGTCAAATGCTTGCTCACTTTTGGTAAATGCTGGAGCATCAAGCAAGCGGTCATTAATGGATTTCTTTTGCCACAGGTCCGCCTCTGCCAAAATCCCAGACTTCAGCTGAAAAACAGTCCGCCGTACATCCTGGATATCTTACCCGACGCCTACCAGCACCTGCGACTTACACTGGGCAAATATGAAGAGAACCAGAGACTCACGCTGCTCAGTGAGAACGAGTACTTTAAAATCTACATCGACAGCCTTATGAGGAAATCCAAACGGGCCATCCGGCTCTTCAAAGAGGGAAAGGAAAGGATGTATGAGGAGCAGTCACAGGACAGGTAAGAGAACGTTTTGATTTTGATTTTACGATGACAATGGAGGGTGACCGTGCTCATGGCATACAGAGGGTAACTGACTTGACCTGCTTTGACCTCTCACTGGAACACCAAAGATTACAGATTACATTTGTTAAACTGGACGCTGGACCAAGGTGCAATCTGAACAGATGAGTTTTCAGTCTGTGGCAGGAGATGGGTAGAGTTTCCGCTGTCATGATGTCAACGGGAAGTTTGATCCACCAACGTGGAGCCAGGACAGCCGACTGTCATGACTTTGTTGAGCTGCAGCCGGGCCCCCTTCGTAGTGGTAACTGGCCGCAGCAGAGCGTAGTGGAGAGATGATTGTTCTGTGACGCCTTCCAGGCACACTGGGTAAAGCAGACAATGTGAAAGTAGATTAATAGATTACTGTTCTGTTGATGATTTAAGCATTAAAATGCTCTTCTTCGTTCAGGTGCCCCTAGTTCCAAGGCTGCATGTGTGCAGTATTCTGTGGGTTAAGCATGTCAAGTAGATGCTGCAGGATGCCCTCTATTCAGCTCAGCTGTCACTGTTGTTTTAGAATAATATAACAGACAGGATGTGAGTCGTCTCTGGCATCGCTGCGCTCGTTTTCTTACTCACTGACAACGATGGTCACGGTGGTAAAACAAGAGATGACAGAACTGAAAGTTTCATCAAAACTAAATGAAGCTACATTTCATCTATAGCTCAGCTTTGTACTTTAGATGTGTATCATCTTACTGCCCACAGCATCAATTTAAATACACAATTCACTCATATCTGGCATACATTGAATTTCAGATCTAAAACTGTGTGGTGATATACCTCTTAGTTCTAGAGCTCACTATATCTTACTTAAGGTGTACTCCAATTAACTCCAACATGATCTTGATCATGAGGAGGCAGGAGTCAATGCGGCGTCTATGTATATGTGTCTATGACTGTGATGATGATGATGATGATGGTGATCTTAAGTGAGAGGTTTGCCCGTTGCAAGGGTTACAGGAAGGACACCCAGCAGTTCTATCCTCTCCACGGTCTAATTTGCAAGCTGCGACATATCAAACACTGATTTTGGTTTGTGGCCCTGTAACCGTCCGTCTGGCATGTCATCTTTACTTAAGTCAGCCCACCGTGATGGTGATGTGTTAGATGCGAGCCTGACTGAGTCGGATTAAAGAGAGAGAGGGAGGTGAAGACGGAGAAGTGAAAGAGAGGAGAGTTGGAAGGAGAACAGAAAGCAGCGGCATATTTAGCAGAAAATGTACGTTGCAGTGTGTTTTGGTTATCTGTGTGTAGCAGCCGATGCTGCTGAATTCTTCATCTTGTGATGCATTATGCTAAAAAATGTCACATTACTGCAATTGCTGACAGGAAGTTTGCCATTATCAAAGCTGCAGTGGGTAGAAATGGAGCAAATATGATTAAAAAAAGTTATTTTTACAAAACGGTCACTATATCCTGACAGTAGTGCATGAGACAGGTAATCTGAACAAAATCCTGTTCCTCTGTGTCCTCCGGTGTCCTCCTAATGGCATCTGCAAGATTTCACAGACCGGAGGAAAACAACCAGTCAGAGCTGATCTGGAGTCTGCCGTCTCTGAGCAGCTGTCAATCACTTGCAACCTCTGATCAAACGGTCAAACTCTGCAGCGCTGATCAAATATGAATCAATATTCTGTTACTGTAATGCCTATTTCTCACCTCAGATGTTTTCAGAATCATCTTGTAGTGTACTGTTTAGTTGTAAAATGAGAAAGTTTGTGACCCGGCAGCCATGTTGAGATCAAGTTGAGGAAATACCAAGCACCGCCCACCAGCCGGAGCACAGCCAATAGGAACGCTCTCTCTCTGAAATGACCAGTGAAAGTCTCCCGTCACAGGCTAGATTTTTTGAAGCCTGAAAACAGAGCCATGAGGAGGAGCAGAACTTTTGTTTTCTCTCAGAACACTTGAATTACAATATACTGAAAGGTTATTATTATGTTTTGCCCAATGATGCCAAAAATATTCTGCCTACTGCCACTTTATATAATAGCGTTTTTGTATCAACCATTTATTTGGGATTATCACAACGAAATTTGCTTTGAGCTTGCATGATTTCCTCTTTAGCAATGACCTAAAACACATTATGATCAATTAGTATTGACTGGAGCAGCGGATGTCAGGAGAATGAGACAGGATGAGTGGAAACTACTAAGTAGTCAAATTGTTATGGATGATAGTAAAGTACTCTGCAAAAACAATGCTCCAAAAAAAGCATAGAAAGTGGACTGCCTCATTATAAACCACTGTATGTTTTGAAAGACACGATACGTCTTGTTTTTGATACCATGAAAGTGAATTTAGTTCTTTATTTGTTAAACAGTTCGTGCGAGAGAAGAGCAAGAGATAATGTCGGGTGTGAAAGAGGCTCCAGTGATTCTCTCTGGTTGCCATGTGCAGAGCAGAGGGAAAATCCCCGTGCACTTTACATCCTGTTCATATATTTCCTCTCTGGTTGAGCTCAGAAAGCAGATTTTTTGATCTATCTGTGTGTTAACAGTATTTACAGTAAACACTACACATTGCTTTTGTACTTACAGTAAAAAAGGAAATCCAAAAAATGTTAAGGATTTTTCAAAACTGACTGTCAAAGTTGATCACGTGATCAGTTATTCCGTACATTGTAATTTAGCAGTTTTTGTTTGGAAGTCACATGATACTACGACTCCCTTTAACGCACACTACTCTCTGCCTCTCACATTTTCGGCAGGTTTAAACAGGTAGGAATACGCTGCGTTTAACATCTTTCATATTTGCATTTCAGAGTCATGCAGGATGTCTCAGCCGTCCTGATAGAAGGACTGAATTATTTTTGATAAGCAGTGAGAGAAAGTTAAAGCATGATTAGTTGAGAAAGGAAAGCTCCTGCTTTAATAGATTAAAACCTAACAGGAGGTCCTTGCTGCCACTTTTTAATTTGGTTATTTAATTACTTAAATTACTTAAAACTTTACTGAATATTGAGTTTGATTTCACCTCGGTTTTATTAAAAAGTGGACACATTATTGCATTACTGGCAAAAACAATTTAGTACGACTGTTGCAGGATTTCATTATTGACTGGTGTTATTGACTTTATTGCATTGACTTTCATTACATTAGGGCGAGCTGTTACTTTGTGGGCAGGTGTTGCTGGACGCCACAAGCATCGTCTGCTGAAGGAGAGTGACTCAGACGTGTTTAGCAGCTTCTTTGTCTCCTCCACTGCTTTGACACATGCTCTCATACTGCACCATCCCTCCTGGTGAACCGGAAGACCGTCCTTCAACCAGGGGTCTCGTTTTCAACAAAGCTGCCCCACCCCCCCAGGAAGAGCGCCGGACTATGAAGCAAATTTTACGTAGTGGCCAAATGGTGGAATTACAACTTCCGTTTCCGTCACGTATCATTCTCTCTTCTGAGAATTAAAGTAAATTTCAGAGTAGGCCGGGGTCTACTTAACATAGAAATGCTGTTGCAGTGTGCTTATTATTTTGCTATTTTCATTCTTTAAAAGTCACCAGAATGCAGGACACAAAGTCTCTGAAACTCAAATCTTTGATTTACAAATCCTCCCTATTTTGAAGTATGATTTGATGAATTTACTGTTTTTCAGTAGTCAGCCGTGCTTCATCAGGGAAAGTGTATAACTCATGTTTTACACACAATATCCTCTGACAAAAGATGCATGAAAGAAGCAAACTGTCTTTGAGGAAGTAGCAAAGTGATCTCACATCTGTCTCCGGGGACGTGGGTACCCATATGTGTCCTGCTGTGTCTTTGTCTAGCACAGGTCTGTTTCATACGCTTCATTAACTGCTGTGATCACCCCCACAAAGCTTTGTTCAGGGCTGCACACCGTTTTGAGCCATCTGATGTTCACGCATCACCCCCCAAGCCCCCAGCCTTCATTGTCCTAGCCTCCACATCTGACCACCTGATCCCCCCCGCCCCAATGCATCTTTCTTTTTCACAAGCTGAGCAAGACATTGACATGGATGTGATAGGAATATTAATTAGGAAATTAAAGGATGGAAGAAGATAGCAAACTACTGTTCTTGTTAAAAAGTTCCTGTCCTTACTTTAAATGTTCATGTCTCTTTGAGTTAATTGTCTTTGACCCTGACGTTATATTTGCCACTTAAGCCTGAAAAACAATTTGCTTTTGTAGCCTCTTTTGAATCAAAATGCCCGAGAGCCCCTCGTGTGAGTCTGCAGGCTGTTTTAGTTAATTAGGCAAATTGGTTTCCTTGACATTTTTTTCAAGATCCTTTTTAATTAAACCTTTTGTAGAACAATCCTTTGGCACCATAACACCTTGGCAGTGACTCTCTGCATTTGTCAAAAGAGATCAGTGTAGAAGATGAGTCAACAATGCACGGTGGCACTTCATTCTTTATTCAGACAGATTCATCTTTTCTCAGATAAAATCTCTTCTCGAGAGAGAGACCTGCTGCTTGCAACCACAGCATAAAATGACATTGACAAACACAAGAGCTCTGGCTCTCATAACTCACTGCTGCAAAGGATCAATTCACTGCATGATATGTAATTTGCTGAGGCTGAGCTGTAAAACATAAAGTTGTTCTTTAAATGGCACCAGTGCTTGAAGTGCCGGTATACTCCCCTTATTCACATGTTGGCCGGTAGAGCAGTCCCTGGGCCCTTGAGCAAGGCACCGATCCCCTAAAAACTGCTCCCCGGCTGCTGTATAGTAGCTGCCCACTGCTCCTAATATATCTACTAGGATGGGTTAAATGGAGTATAGTTACATTTTACTCTGCGCTGTGCTATGTACATGTCTTAATTGCTACATTGAATAAAAGATAGTCTACTAGGAGAAATTGGGTTTGGAGGGACTGTTTTTGACTTAAAATTATGCAATTTTACATTATTAAAATATGACTATTTATAACGCTCTAAAAGTTTAGCAATTACTTTATTATTTATGCATATTACAGCTTTCGTCTGAACATTTAATTCTTCTGGAAGTTTTTGCCCTGTAAAATCCTATTCTGTAAATCAAAAGAGCAGATTCAGAAAAGTTTAAATAATATTTCAATAATTATATTTATTCAGAGAAAAACAGTTCACTAATTATTGTAGAAAAAGTATGTGAACGTTGTATTGATTATAGCACCCTTGTTCTCACCCTTGTTCTCACCCTTGTTCTCACCTCCGTGCCGTGCGTTGGCTCGTCTGGACGCTCTCCACATTGTTTTTTTAATGTTCTCATGAGTCTCGGTGCAAATTCACCGGCGTTGCGTGATTATGAATCACCCAGACAACCTGATATGGAGAGGGCAGAAAAGAGTACCGGCAGCCAGCTTGAGCACTGAATGAGACATCTGCCTCTGCATTAGAAATCTATGAATTTTAATTAACCGAGTCAGAGTATGCAACATCACAATAATGTTCATTTTATACATTTTTGAATGTCTATAATATTTTTAAGCCATTTAAATTAAATCAAGCTTTGTGCATCATTGTAAATATTGATATAAAAACATTGTTTTAACGATAGGAGATTTCTCTTCACCCTGAAGACAATAACAATAGATGTCAGTCGTCATTCACAAAAATATAAATATATAATATGTTGTGTTTTATGACAGATGCGGAAATTACATTTCTGCTCATTTTGCAGATAAATGGCAACTAACAAGGCCTGCTACTTTAGCTTTGACTCTTAGCATAGCATACACATGTTATCATATATATATATGTGTGTGTGTGTGTTTGTGTGTGTGTGTGTGTGTGTGTGTGTTTGTGAGGGCATGTGGCTGGGCTCTTTCATGCCCTTCTGATGCAGCCACAGAGCACGTCTGAAGTGATGTGCTCAGCAGAGCGTTTTATAGCCGGCATGACAAGCGTGGCTTTAGCAGCTTCCTAAAGTGATTGTCTCTAAATCAGCTGGATTAAAAGTGCACTTCTTTTGCCAGGAAGCAGAGTGCAGCAGATAAAAGACAATCTGACCTCCCTCCCTCCATCCATCCACTCGTCTGCTCCCGTCTGATTGTGCAAAGGAACATGTTTGAGGAACCTGCTCAGTAATAAATGAGGAAAAGGTCTTTTCTAGATTACTTCATCACTTGAATATCATGAGCAAATAACTCATTTGTGATTCGCTGACTCTGGAAGTACCAAGGTACACAGTGCAGCTCAGTGCTTAGTCTAATTGCCAGTTTATCAGGGGAATTATTTTAATGATTATGTAGGGGAAGTATGAAGGCTTGCTTTTAAATATTTCTGATTAGAGGTTGAGCCTCTGCAAGCCTGACAGTGTTTGCTATACATCACCAAAGTCATCATTTGGAATTATTCATCAGGAAACCTTTAGAAATCATGATGAATAGAAGTCTGGCAAGCCTTTCCAGTTCAAGGAGAGGAGGTCTCGTATCTCTAGCATCTACATGACAGCCAACTAGTTGATGTTTGCTTTACATTCTTTTTCCCCGAAGTATATACAGAGTTTGCTGTTTGTGGTTAAATATAAGATTACTGTTCTTTACTTAAACTTTATCACTGTGCAGCTGAGAGACCTGGAACCAGCTCCGGCTACAGGTGTCACATTTGTCATATTTTCATAATAAATAGCAATTTATATACCTTCATTTTTAACATACCAAGCTATTGCAGAAGTCATATCACACTGTAAAAGTGACATTCAATTCACCTCATGTTAATAATTGATTATCAATATTTAGAGAGTCTAGTGAAGTTACTTAGTTACTTATTGTTTGGCACGGAGGGATGCAGACACAATCATTCATACAGTAACTTTCTGTTTTCAGAGCTTAGTTGGACTTTCCTTTTACCAGTGCAGGCTGTAGGAGGACAGATGGAAGTGATGTGTCTGACTGCTCGCCGTCGGGCCCGGCCGCAATTTGATCTTTCGGAGGTTGAAGCGGGTTCGGTTTAGGCTATAGAGTGAAGGTACTGACATCATATGAAACTAGAAAACCTTATGAATCCATTGGTACCAACCGTGTCACACTAGCTTGTTAAGAAGGAGGATAAATAACGCTCCTATGTTACGCAAAATTTTGGCGAGGAAAAACTGGCATGGTGATTTTCACAGGGGTCCCTTGACCTCTGACCTCCAGATATGTGAATGTAAATGGGTTCTATGGGTACCCACGAGTCTCCCCTTTACAGACATGCCCACTTTATGATAATCACATGCAGTTTGGGGCAAAATCAATTGTTTTGCATGCAGTATAAATGTGTTGCCTATTCTAAAAAGGTTTATTTCTGTATGACAGTTTTCCTAAAATGTAATTTAAAAAAAAGTAATATATCGCCTTGCTTACAGTATTGCAATTTATTGAATCGTTAGCCTAGTATCATGATACATATCGTATCACCAGATTCTTGCCAATACACAGCTCTGGTTTGAAGTACTAAGCTGAAAGGACAGGAAGTGTTTCCTGGTGACTTTTTTTCTGTCTTTCATTTAATACTCTTTATAGTCTTTATAGCCTAGTCTCATATTTAGTCAATACTGGCACTTCTTGGCAGTCCTCTGATCTCTTGAATCTACGTGCATGATATTTAATGTGGAATGTAGTTAGGTATCCGGTATCAGTTCTGCAGAACGATCTCGTACGCGTCCTCACATGCCGGTACGTCACCGCGAACAGTCATGCTTTTGAAGTGATGATGTCACGCGTTCCCGTGGAAGGCTTTAAAGGCCTGAGCCTGGCTGAGATGAGTAAGCTTCCAGAAAGTAGAACCATCTGGGGAGGAAGCGGAGCAGCAGAGGAGGAAGCCAGAGCGCTTCAGTCAGGAACCAAGAGGCTCAGAGCACGGGGGAGGTGTGTGTGGGTGCGTGGTGAGGGTCGTTGCTAGGCTTACTCACTGCACTCTGACTAAGGTTTTCTCTCAATCTGCTGACACACATTGTGTGGAATGGGCACGGAGGAGTATTTCCTCTATGACTCGAACTTAAACCCAACTCACTCATGACATTTAAGGAATACTTCACCCATAAAAGGACCATTTGACACATTTTAAAAACGGGAAACCCGCTAAAAATAGGCGATAAACTCCTTTCCCATTACGAGTACGCCGTGACGTTGCACTGGCCTGTGTGTGCTTTTTTTTCCTGGTGTGTCCTATTCGACGACATGGATGCGCCAGCCGGCACCAGAAGCAGAGTTAGTAAGATGTTACGCTGGTTAATTATTTTTGTATATATATATATCTCAAACCAGAGTTTGGGATTGTTGGAACAGTGGAAAGTCTAACAAAGATGGTTTTGATGAGTGTGTTTTATGACGATCAGCAAGGTAAAATGACCATTGTCTGACTGGAGTCTGGTGGCTTTGTACGTTAATAAATCATAATAATTGTCCAGATCCCTGTTGATTTATTTTATTAAATATTCACTTCGACGCAGATCACAAAGCATTTCAAAGGAATAGGGGGAGGAAATTAGCGCGTGTACCCAGTCACGTCATGTTTCCATCACTGCCGATCGGAGCTGGAGCCGATAAGTTCCTATGACCTTTGTCCCAGGAATGAATGCTGATTGTAACCTTTCCCACTGAAGACAAAAGCCAGATGTTAGCGGGTGTTAGTGGTATGGTTGGAAGAAAATATCGAGCATCGCAATATTTTGTTTTGTGATACTGTATCGCTTTTCAAAAACCCTGTATCGATTTTTAATTAATAGTTTACATGCGAAGATGAACTCATCCGATACTTTATTTCATTTCCAAAGAGATGCACCATCTCAGTGTATGAGTCCCTCTACGCCAAATAGCAAAACCTCCAACACTCGACTGACCAGTGGTGTAACTTCATCACTGGCTCAGTCAGTCAGGGACAGGTTTCTGTGTTTATAGGGCCGGCCCTGCAGCTGAGGTCATCAATCAAGAGCAATAAAAAGCACAAGAAAGATAAAGAATGGGGGAAAAATACAAAACCACAAGAGTTTGTGTTCATGAAGATGTTTTTTAGCCCATTCATCCTGACTCAGAAGCTCTGATTATATAATGGACGTGTGAAGAGGAGTAAATCACAGATTTCTCCTCCCTCTCTCTGGAAATAGAGACGTACAGTAGGGAACAGACCGTTAGAGTTAAAAAGAGAGTCTAATAGGAAGCACTCAGGAAGAAGCCCAGCTTAAAAACTTAAACTTTATTACACTCATAGGCTGGGCAATATGACGATATAAACCGTCAAAACGATATCAAAATGTCAATGATTTTGGCCGTATTGCCCAGCCCTATTTGATACGTATATTTGGTCATATTTTAGTTTGAAGCTTCCTTCTTTTTCCTGTTAAGTTTTTGTTACTGCATCATGCTGATAATACAAACTCAATACTTCCTGTATCCCTTTCAGATTAAAAGCCCCGTAGCATTTAAGTGGACAGAATCCCTTCATTTCCTATTAAGGTTTTTATTCTGAAACTTTTGCAGAAATTCAGTGACCTGCATGAAACTTTTAAATGTAGTTGAATGTCTTAAAGCTGTGGAAGTGTAGCCTACATTATGATGAGTTTGCACATTATATGACAATCCGGGCAACTGGACAGAGATAGGAATGAGTCTTGACCTTGACCTCCACAGTTTGGACATCTGACCCTGGATGCACGTGGGTCACCTGTCCAACAGACCAGAGGGAGCGAGGAAGTCGAGGATCCATGATCGTCACTTCTTGTCCACACTGAAGGTTGGTGGCATTCTTCTGCCACTTAGGTCGAGGGTGCAGGTCGGGTTCATAATGCCGGATGAAACTCAACCAGAAATGACCAGAAAGGGTTTGATTATGGCGCCATCTCCTCTTCCCAATCAAGTCGGTGTTGATGTACTAAGCTTGAGGAAGAGAGTCGGCCCTGCCACCCAAAGAGCAGGATATTTTGAGTGACTGGGTCAGATCGGCCACGTTGGAGGTGATGTATCCCAATGGTTTGGAGTTCAATATTCCCTCAAAATCCACCAGCACAGTGTGGAGCCGCTCTAGAGGACAGGCATGAGGACGGGCGGAGCACCTCTGGAGGACGACTTGACGGAAGCTCCTTGGGTGGATGACCCCACTGGAGGAAGGCCACGGAGATGGGACCCTGCTGGAGGCGACCGGACAGCAGAGACCGGTGACAGGACTAGGAGGTCTGGCTGGACGTCAGTGGAGGTGACAGCCTGAAGATCTGGCAGGGCGGAGGCAGCAGGGTACCTGTGACACCAGTAGAAATGGATTGGATTTACTATCTCCCAGTTCTCCCAGACTTCAACTTCGTCCGCCCTGGTTTGTCTTTCAAGACGTGGTCACATGGTGCAGCTGCATCTGGTGTGTTTTGAGTGGGAGTAGAGATGAAGGACGTTTTAATCTGTAAAAAGCTGGAAACTGGCGTGGCCTCCTCAAGCTCTCTCTCTCTCTCTCTCTCTCTCTCTCTCTCTGCCTGTCTGAGCCTCTTGGCTCTAGAGATCTGAGAGTTTAAGAACCGCAGTTCTCGTGTGGCCTCACATGCTTGGTCATCTAGTTTCCTGTAGTAATCCTCAGCTTCCATTTCTTCTTCCTGTTGTCTCCGGATTTCTCGGATTTCAAACCTCTCATTCAACAGGAAACACCGCAGGAACCTCAATCACGTTGTCAGCAGGCTTTTACAGCGAGGCGCGGACAGTCATCAATTATCTGACTCAAACTCAACCTAAACATGCATGTGATATGTGATATGTGATATGTGATGTGTGATATGTGATATGTGATATGCTACTTCAGTACACTTTAAAACTAATATTACTGGGGCCACTACAGAAAATTGCAGATGAACATTCATTATGAATTCACATTATAGACACCACCGACTATCCGTGTAACAATTTGACCACAAGCCATGTACTAGATTTCCACCTTGTCTTGTTTAGCAGCTCATTTTCGACCTTCTGTCTCTGTCTCTCTGTCTTAATGGACAGCGTTCTGTAGCTCTTTTCTGTGACAAATGATTTGCCTGAATAATTGATGCTAATAACAATCCAACGAAACAATTAAATCAGCGACTCCTGAGTGCCCTCCCTCTTCCCATTTTTCCTCCGTCTTTCTGCTTTGACCCGCAGTGTGTTTTCACCCAACCGTCCCTCCCACTCCTTCTCCTCTGCACTCTGTATTCTCCTCTTCGCCCTCATTGCAGCTGATTGTCCTCCGCCAGCCTCCATCCTTGTGGCGGCAGCAGCAGCAGCAGCAGCATGTTAGAGATCTGATAGACATCTCATGTTTCTGATAGTCCCTTTGTGAAGCCATTACAGTCCCTTATGGCCACTCTGCTCTCACCGTATCTCTGCTGTCAGCTGCACAAACACACCTGGTCCTATTGGATCAAAGCATGTAGCTTTTATTCAGGTCGAAACATTTTAAAAAAAATGTTGGTAATGGTTATCAAAATGGGAAAGTCTTTTTATGGTACATCATTATCAATTAACTGCATTATTTTGAGACTTCTCTCACTGTTACAGTGAGCTGGAGGAACAACAGTTTGTGACAGAGGTTGGTGATATCTCTGAGGTGACAGGAAACCAGTAGGAATAGAGGTAGTGGGCGGTTGAGCTGCACTGCAGGTGTCACCACAACAACGGAGTGACACCATGTAGGCTGCGTTCAGCAAGTTTGTGTTTTCACCCGATTCGACTGTTTTCAGACCATTAAATAGGTCTTATCACTCGCTATAAGCACCATAGGGGCCTACTATGCCATAGGGGCCTACTACGCCTACTACGTTGTAAAAGTGAAAGTGAAAGTTAAAAGCAACACGTTAAAACATGTTGTAAAACTGAATGAAACGTCATGTTTTGAACACAAACAAAAAGGCTTCTTTAGTTCTAGGCAATAAAACTACAACTTAAAAAAAGTTAAGTATAGGGAAAAGCATAGTGTTTTGGGTTTAAATAATTACGAACACAAACAACTACACATTGTTGGTTTCACATGGGATGCGAACTCTGCTCTCCTTGGTGAAAGTCCTGTGTCCCATCCATCATCCAACCTCCACTCCTTATAGAATATCTAAACCACAGTGCCTGACTTCCGCTTCTGCTCCCGTCATAATAACTACCGTTGCTTAAAGAGGTCGCTGTCGTGTTCTTTTATACCTTCTTTCGGTGATCTACTATGTGAACAGATGATACTAGTGGATGTAGTAGGCCCCTACTGACCCACATCTATGAGGCTTACAGCGACTGATAACGCCCATTTAATAGCCTGACAACCGTCTAATCGGCTGGTGTTTTGCTCTATTTTATCTTTATTGGATATACATGTACTGTATATGCACATAACAGAGCCAGCTGTGTTAGTCAGCCAACAGTTTGTGGACACCCGGCTCCACACACTCTGAGTACATTAGCCCTAATGAATGGGCTGGCTTTCCTGGGGCACAGATTACACAACCAGTCTAATGGCACAGGGCATGGCAAGGACACTCATGGAAGATTAACGAGCCAAACCAAGTAGGATGTTATTGCAGAGGACTTGACCATACAATCTGCCCTTTGTCCAGTGAGATTCTACAAAAATACATCTATCTGTCTCATCGTCAGTGAGCAGAGCATGATGCAATAAGCAAAGAGTAATTGGAGCTGAGCCCTGCTCCACAACGAGGTTTGAAATTGAGTTCAAATCACAAGCATTGTGTAAGAATCGGCAGTGTTTACCTCTGCATCCCAATGGAGGATTTTTTTGGCTGGTCCTTGGTTGATTAGAGACCTAATGCTGACTGGAGAGCATGAAAGCATGAGCATGAAATTACTGAGACGGGCTTGGCTTTGTCAGTGCAGACACGCACACACACACACACACACACACACAGTGGGGTGTATGCTACCGCCAAGGCACAGAACAGTGATTCTCACTCATCCCACTTTAACCTGCAGCTCCCCTCTTTACTTTATTCCAGTCACTACTCTGCAATTGCAATGCACGGGAAACCCTCTGGATTATTTGACATCTTGATCAATCTAGTATGGAAAGAATGCATCTGGTGTTTGCCGTTTGAAGGAATTGGAGTCTCAATGTGTTTTCTAAGTAGCTTATGCTTCTTGTACTCAGTCACAGTCGTGGATTGAGTCACACCACTGTCAGCGTTGTTGTGTTAACCGCATGCAAAAGCCGTGTGTGCGTGGTCAAGGACAGAAAGTATACGCAGCTACTTTGTCGTGAATAATTTCACCCAAACAACATTGAGCTTTACTGTAGTCTGTTATCAGAACACATTTCAATCATAAGATAGATCATACCTGCTTCACTTTGTAAATACCATCCAGATGTATAGGCCAGAGAACTGCACTGCTATTCAGTACCTTCAGCATGAATCAGCAGTCCAACATATACTAAAGACAGGTTTATCATGAGAATAAGTGCACTCTGATTTCACAATAATAATAATAATAATAATACATTTTGTTTGTATAGGCCTTTAAAAAGTACTCAAAGGCACTTGACATGGTAATAATGAGAATAAAAGCAACAAGAACAGCTACACCAATCAAAGAGGAAGAAGGAGGGGAGGACTAATGGATCACACATTAAAAGCAGATTTAAAGCTTCAGTAGGTAGAATATTTTTGGCATCATTGGGCAAAACATCCATAATAACCTTTCAGCATATTGTTATTCAAGTGTTCTGAGAGAAAACTAGACTTCTGCTCCTCCTCATGGCTCTGTTTTCAGGCTTTAAAAAAATCTAGCTTGTGATGGGAGACTTTGACCAATCACAGGTCATTTCAGAGAGAGAGAGCGTTCCTATTGGCTGTGCTCCGACTGGTGGGCGGTGCTTATTTTGTTGCGGAGATATCTACTGAAATGAGCATGCTTGCCCTGGCCCCTTGAAATACCACTTGTACCTGGAGAGGAGGATAGCGAGTCACTAGTCTGCCTTCAGTCCAACATGAGAGGACGGAGAAGTAGAGCTGCCCTGAGAGCTCGTCACGTCGAAGGTAGAGCGTCCGTGTGTTTGTTAATTGGATTAAATCCAAAGCAGAAGAAACAAGAAATTTTAATTGATATTGGAAAAAATGACACAGTGTCACCCCAAACACAGACCTACTTAAGATGATTAATTCAGTGGAGTAATTCTTGAATCGCAGAGGAGGTGGGGTAAACAAAACTTATAGCCTGTCGTGTGCAGGTTTGAAAAACGAATTTAAAAGTTTGGATGATGTGCTCCAGGTACAACAAACACACACACACACACACACACACGCACAAAGCTTGTTATCAGCACCCCACAGCCAGTGAGCTGTCTTTGTCCCACACACTCACATCTTGGGCAAAGTCACCCTGTCTACTGTGTGTTACCCTGAAGTGTTTACGAGCATGCAGTCTAATCTCACAGGGAGCTAGAGACAAATCCCCATCCCAGAGGAGAGGGAGACGAGAAATCACCAACGCTTCCCAAAGAATAAGCTAAAAAATAACTCTCCTGAAGTGTCCTTCCCTGCTTCCCTTTAGGATTTAGGAATATTGCTAATTTATATGTGGCTGCTGGACTGTAAACTTAAACTGCACTATCCCTACCTCAGCTATTTCAGCAGTAATCTCACGACACACTTCAATACCTCATCAAAGTCTAACTGCTGTGAAAAAAGATTTAACTCCACTGTTCTGAAAGTCTTTAATTATCTCTCTCCGGTGGCATTGCTCCACTGTGTTTTATTAATGCAATTTAAATGCAAATTGTACATTGTTTGAATTGAATGGAAATGGATTAGAAAATACCAAATTATGGAGGGAAATATTTGCTCCCACCGGCTGGTGGGCGGTGCTCGGAATTTCTTCAACTTGATCTCAACATGGCTAAGCTAAACAGTACACTACAAGATGAGAACAGTTGATCATCTGATGGCACCATTTTTACAATACCAGCTGTGGTCAGATGTGCAGAACACGTGTTGCTAATGTAAAGATGTAAAGAGAACTGCAGCCTGACTAGCTAAGTAAGGGTGTGTCCATAAATCCTGATAGCTGCCCTGGTGAAGGCCGACACTGCAAACCTGACTGACTATTGATGGTACCGTGAGGTGAGGGCCTCCTGTATATATTGTAAATAATCACTGTTACTGAACTGTGAATACAGACGCTGCTATTTCTAATTCAAACAGACGTTTGAGTTGTCTTTCTTTTTGTGGTTGTGAACAGGATTGAACTGGAACTTAACTTTTTGGGGGTTTTGGGGAAAACAAAGCGGACTCTTTACTGAGTGGACTGAACTCAGAGACTGTGGGATGAGTCTTTCACGTGCACACTCATGCACACACCAATATTGCTTTGCTTGCTTGGTTTAATACACCTATTGAAAACTGAATGGAGTTGTGGTCTATTTGTATTTTGCATTGCTGGATTGTTCTGTACGGTTTGACGGAGCTACTTTCTTTCTGTTTTACAGTTATTATTCATCAGATGTGACTCTGACTGGCACCGCTCAACGTGACTTCTCTTAACATGACATCTACTTGATCAAACATCTTGGCTTGTGCTAGACAGTTAACAAGGCGTTATCGGTTTTAAACAATCAGCACTGAGTTGATTCGAGCAGCTGTGTCACTGTGACATTACATTTTAAAATTGCAGAAGTGACATTGCAGGCTGGGAAATGATAGAGCTGGTTTTGGTTTCGAAGTTATCACATAATGATCTCTGAATGTGATGGAGTGTGACCGTCATTACATCATGCAGGGCTCCAGATTAACTTTTTACATTGGTTGCACTGGTGCGCCCTACTTATTCATTTAGGAGCACCCAAACATTTTCATTACATCTTTTAGCGCCACAATAATACATTTAAAGTGTTTTGTCAGTTCTTCTTCTTTGTAGGCCTAAATTTGCAAATATGTCCAGAATTCTGAAGGTCAAATCATTTCCATATATGCTTAACTGTAATAAGTGTTTCCTCTCTCTTCTGGCCTCTTTTCTGCAGGAGGAACCTGACCAAGCTGTCTCTGATCTTCAGCCACATGCTGGCTGAAATTAAAGCCATTTTCCCCGGAGGACACTTCCAGGGGGACAATTTCAGGATCACCAAAGCTGATGCGGCCGACTTCTGGAGGAAATTTTTTGGAGAAAAGTAAGCTTTGCCTCATCTTGGCTGCTTCTCGTGCAATTACACGCAAAGATTCACTCAGTCAATACTTTATTTTGTTTGCAAAGAGATGCACTATCTCAAATTAGTGCTATGATGTTGGATGTTACTGGGACTGTGATAAATGCAGATCCCGATTTTCTGATTGCATAAAGAAGTAAAAAGAAAAAAACAATGTTTTTTATTCAGATTTAATGCATGTGAGTTCTTTATACTATGACAGTTTTCCTAAAATTAGATTAAAAAATCGCAATCGTGAAACCCTGTATTGTATCGCCAGATTCTTGCCAATACACAGCCCTACTTGTAGCCTTATATGCTTGTCATCTATCCGGAAAAAGGACTGTTGGGAGACCAACACCCTGCATGAACTTACCAGAGGAGCTCTGTGAAAAGGGTTTCTTTCCTCATAAATTACCCAGTCAAGGTCATACTGAATAATTCAATCACAGATTGAGCATAGTCAGCTTCAGTAAATGAGCTAACTCCATTACCTATGTCACATGATCTCTTTCAGATCAATGAATTCTATGTGTTAAATATCTGCATGTGATATATCGAGCTGTTTAAATCATATGTGCAGGATAACCAGCTATACTTCTTGAAGTACAGTTTGCAATTGATTGCAACAGATGCATAATTAAAGGTATCATTCTACGTGTGTTCCAGTAAGGTGGCGTCAGACACAGAAGTGAGCTAATGTATACAGGCAAGTTAATATTAACAGTTGTGGTCGGCCATGTGGTGAGCCACACAGAGATGTTCCCGTCAGTGCAGTTGATTATTATCAAAAGGGATTCTGCCGTCATGAAGCATTCAAGTATTCTTTCTCATTACTATCTCGCTGTCCTTGTGGTGTCTCTTTTCCCTTCTGTCTCCCTCCCTCTGAGCTCATTTTCCTCTCCTCTAACTCTGACTGTGTGCTGGTACTAAAAGCTGTTTCAGCTAGTAGCTCAGGAGCTGCTGTGATATCACCAGCTTCTGTCCAATTTAGTTTATTACCGTCATCGTACCAGCACTGAATTAACAATCAGCTGGCCTCGTAGCGTACTCTGATTCAGAAATCAAATGTCACTCTTCGTTGTGTTGCACACGGCTGGGCATCATCTGAAACCGCCCACTACATACTACTGACGAACGCAGTATGCAGTGTGCAGTACATACTGCGTTCGTCAGTAGTATGCAGTACGAAGCGGTTAAAGCGATGTATTTTGCAGTATGCTAAGCCAGGCCTTTAAACCAACTCTTAAAGCACTGGACAAAAATACAAATTGTTTATGTTCTGTTGGTTTACTTTTTAAGATGCTGCAGGTTTAAACTATTTATTCTAACAGCTCACAGTGAAGTCAGACAAACAGGATCATCAACGAGGGGAGACAGGAAATATAAAACATTGATCCACAACATTTACTCAAACTGCTTTTTCAGTTAGAGCAACAAAACAGTGGACTGATCTCCCTCCAGATATTCTAGTAATATGTTGTCTCAGCAGGTATGTCTCTTTCCTCCTCCTCTTCCCTCGCCACTGCCGGCCGGCTGGCAAGCTTTGCCCGCGGCCGATTGTGGAGCTTTTCAACTCCAAAAAGGCAGATAAACACAGGTTCTCGTTGATTTATAACGCACATTTGTGTTGTGATATTTAAACAAACTGTCCGTCAACAAGCAAATAAAAGCCTCTCGTCTACAGACCGGTCTCTAGAGAGCTCCAGCCAGCTCATAGCGGGGTCTGTGAGCGCGACCGCCCGGCTGGCGAGGTAGTGACCCCGGCAGGCACTAGCTAGCTGTCACTGCAGTTTGCGGAGCTTCTAAACTCTGAAAACATCAGAGCAAATGTTCGCTTCGCCATCTAATATTGTAAAACTGTCAATATTCAAAATCTACACAGTTGATTTCTCGCCTCAAAAACTCTCAGAAGTGAATTTAGTGATGAAGCAGCTACGAAGAATGTAACAAACGTTTTTGGCTGCTGTTGTTGTTGTTGTAACTGTAGCCTGTACCATTCCAGCTATTTGCATATGTTTGGCCACTGAGGCTGCTGATCACACCATCAACAACACATACCTTTTTTTATGTTGACATTTGCTAGAAATGTCATCACCAACCGATACTTTCGTTTCCCAACGGCACATTTCTATCAGTTGTGGGTGAGAAACTTCACGCCCCCTCAGTTTGTACCACCAGACTTCACCATCACTTTAATGTGTAACTCTTTCTGTTCATAGTTTTATCTAATCTAAAGCCATAAGAGCTGTGTGAGTAGAACAAAAGTTCAACCACATCTATGAATCTTCACATCAGATGTGAATTTGCAAAGTTGTTGTCATGCAATTGATGTACAGAAACTCTTTCATTGCATTTGTCTAATGTACATTTATATCTTTTGTCTCGCAAGTTGCTGCATCTTTGCTTTTTATGATTTGGCTCGTTGCTCTCTTGCAGGACAATAGTGCCATGGAAAGTGTTCCGACAGTGCCTTCACGAAGTGCATCCCATCAGCTCGGGCCTGGAGGCCATGGCCCTCAAATCCACCATCGACCTCACCTGCAACGACTACATCTCCGTGTTTGAGTTTGACATTTTCACACGCCTCTTCCAGGTTGGTCAAAATAAGGTTTAAACATGAGAATCAAATTATTTTTACACATAGCACTTAACTATTGGTTCTTACTGTATGCAGATACAACAGGTTTTGGCGTTTACATGCGAGGCCTTTCAAGGAATTCTTCACAAAAAACGTCTTTAGGATCTGTTCCACTGTGGATTACATTTTTACATAATAAGCCAGATATCTGCTGTTGAATTACTGCTAGAAATGGCACCCTTCAACATAATCTGTACCGGAGTAATTTTTTTTCTGAGAACCCAGAGGACAAACCGACAACAGAAAACATGAAAACTGAAATTTCTGTTTCTGTACCAGAGATCGACAGCACCACATGTGACACAGAGTGGCTTCATCTTGATAACAGCGGGAGCACGTCATATCTGATCCTGGGATCATCTTTGCTAGTTTACTTTTCCTTAAATGTAGTCAGAGTGATTCAGAGAAAGGGAGACCATTTCTTCAATTGAGCTGAATAATGTAGATATCAGGCCTCTCTGCAGAGGGTCCCAGTCTGGAAACTCCTCTATCCAACCACATGTTGGTGAAGATGGGAAGGAAGCAAACTTAACTCTGAATAATCTAGAAGAGGAGGCTTAAGTAGAGCATTGATTGTAAAAGGCAGTAGAGGCAGCAGTGCCTGTTTGAGAGCTAAACTGAGTCCAGGTTTAAGGTCAGATAATCCTTCATTATATGTTGATGTAAAGTGTTCCAGCAGCAGAAGGACCTGTGGTATCTCTCTTTAACACACCGCAGGTGAAGCACTGAAGTCACTGAAGGAGCTATTTAAGAATGCACGGGGGGGAAGCGGCGTCTTTGGTAGTCCATCTTCGTTTCCGAATTGTAGTTTTACCACGGCAAACCTGCGTCATAACATCCGCCACCGTCGCATCATTATTACGGAGCCTATAGTGTAAGTGCAGTCGGATTCTCTGAACACCACAGTTGTCTTTTCCTTTAAGTCCTTCTGAATTCTCCTTCACATCTTTCCTTGACCTCATGATGTTTTCCATCCAGGTCAAGGAAAAGTGGTTAGGAAATGACATCAGGACGTCATTTTTTTACTTTTCGACCGCAGCCCATACCGGCCCAGTACTGTGGTCAAAAACAATAAGTAAATAATGAAATTCTTGGAGGCCGAGTCACATACCTTGTTTGGTTTTAAGCAGCAGAAGTTATGTTTGAATATATGCAGAGTCACAATGACGGTGGCTTTGCACCACGGCTTAGTTTACCAATTAACTCACATCAAAACAGCACAGTGACTGGAACAGTGTGACACAGCAGCACAGGATCAAAGCCGTATGTATGGGTTTGATACACTAAGTTAACAGTGGAGGAGCAAAATAAATGTAGAAAATGTTTGGTCTGTTTGATGTTTTTGGTTCTATTTTGGTGCTTGTGTGTGTGTGTGTGTGTGTGTGTGTGTGTAGCTTCCCTCCTGTTGACAGATTACTGGCCATGTGGCTTCAAGATGGTGTGTGGGCGGTGAGGCTTTAAAGCAGTGTTTTACTTTGGCAGAACTTTTGTACTTTGCATGCACACTCTGAACAGGAAAACTGAGATTGTGAATACTTGAGGAATTATTTTGTCAGGGTCAGTGTCCCAATCAAGAGGGTGGAGCTAAGCACAATCAAAAGCTGAATAAGAGATTTTTAGGCGACCAAAAAAGGTTATAAATAACCTTCATGAACTGAAAACACTCAAAGTTAAAGACGAAGACACGTACAACTCCGCCATGGTAGCAACCTGTCAATCACAAGGTAGCCACAACCTAAACCTATGCTCTTAATTAAGGGATATTATGTAAACTGATTATCTGACCGATGGCAATGGTTCTTTCAAGAGGATATTTGTGCAGAATTTCTGGATTCAGTATTTGTGTGACAGCTGACATAAAACGAAGAATCGCTCAAGGATAGCAGATACAATCAGCCTTGATCGGCCCCCGATCTTTGAGATCGGATCTGGACGTCTCATCTATTTGTGGCGGAAGCGCTGACTCAACGTGACTTTATGCTGAACATATGAAAAAAAACATGCACAATGCATATTAATCTGTTTAGTCTGTCTTTTTCAGCCATGGGGATCAATTCTGAGGAACTGGAACTTCCTGGCAGTGACACACCCCGGCTACATGGCCTTCCTTACATATGATGAAGTCAAAGCCCGACTACACAAGTACATAAACAAGCCTGGCAGGTACGGTAACTGTGTCTTTGTTTTAAGTACCTACAAATGTGGTTTCAAAGTATTTCACTACAACATTACATATCCATGACTAAATGAGCAAAGTTCGGTTTATTAAAGGTTGCCTGTAGGGAACTTGATCTTCCATATCTACATGTTGGTATACATGTGATGTACTGTGAAAAGCAACAGGAAACATCAAATAGCAGTTTAAAGATAACAGAGGAATCTGGAAACTGTATTTCTGCTGAACAGTGAGCATTGATGGAGTATTAATACACTTGAGGAATAGAGCAGCGTAGGACTGTGTCCAACAGTTTCTGTAACTTAATGATAACCAACAATCATTTACACCCGCTTCACGTCGATTGGCCAGCTGTGTGGCAGTGAGAAAGTAAGCAGGATTTGAGCTTCTCTCTATAGCTCTCTTTACACAACTGTTTCTGTCACTGATGATGTGAACAACTGATAAATGCCTTCCAGGAGAGACTGTCTGAAAAAGGGTGCTGTTATCCCCACCAATGTGACGGGTGTAGCCATTCAGAACAACTAGAAACACTTCTGCATCCTATATATATATATATATATATATATATATATAATATATATTATATTTGATGGTCCAAAAAGTCCGGTTTTGTTTACCTTTGACTTTATGAACCCCTTCCGTCAGTCACATGCAGCTTCCCCGTTGTTATCTGTGTGCAGACACACAGCCAGGTCTGAAAGTCAACATGCCGTTTCAGAATCCAATTGATCTCCTCAGTCTGCACATAATGCTTATGAATATTTACAACGTGGGTCGCCGTAGCAAATAGCCTTGGAACTCAGGCTCAAAGGCAACGGATATCAGTCGGAAATAGAGAATGTTTATGAATTTGCCAAATTTGCATTTGGGATTATGTGTGTCATAAACAGGCCACGCTTTGCTGTCACACCTCTTGAGTCTCAGTCTGAACAACCTTCCCAAAGCTACTTATTACTGTCGTATATATTCATAAAACATGTCTTTGTTTCAAAGCTTATGACAGCAGCAGGGTGTATATAGCCCCTAAACACACAGCAAGAAGCTTTTTCAGTGAAGGAAATCTGAGAAAATAGTCCACCCTAGGGTGCTGGAAGGTGTGGTTCACCTAGACAGACAAAATAAATCAAGAATAACTCCACAACCACCAGGATTATATGCATGATCTTGGACTCTATGGATAGCTAGGACCTCAGAGAATTCATCCCCAGTTTAAGTAACACTATGCCTGAGTAAGTACACGTTAAGGCCTCGTCTTTTAGAAACTATTCGGGGAAAAAAGACCAGCTCCGCATTTTATGAAGTTTTTAAAGGCAGCATTTTAACACACAGCTCAGCCAAACCTGGTACCGGGTCCGTCCGGTAGAAGAGGTTAAATGTTCATATGTGTGTGTGTGTATTGCAGTTGCCTGCACACTAGTCTCCGAAATGAATGCTGGCAAGTTGTGTTTTTTTTTTTTCCTTCCACGTAGCAAGTTCCTGGTGGGGGGAAGAAAGTAGCTGGAGAAAATACCTTTAACATCAGCGCTAATTCATTGCGAGCAGCTCGTATAGCCTTGAGCTGAGCCATGCATGCCCTGTGATTAACCAATCTTGCGTGGCAGCATGGTAGAGCAGAGCAGATAATGACAGGACAGGAAACGTGTGTGTGTATGGGTGTGTGTGTGTGTGTGTGTGGGTCTGTGTGTAAGTGAGCGTGGAAGAGGCTAGTGTGTGTGTCTGAGTATGCAAATGTGGAGGGGCGCTGATCACAGAGTGAATCATGCAAATACCATTGTTATGAAGCAAAACTGGATCAAACACACACAAACACAGCTGTGTGGGAGAGGGCAGTCATATGTCATGAACCACTACATGTTACCACTTCAACTCCCTCAGACACACACCCACACCACATTGACACACACACACACTTCTACGCATGCACAGGGGATAAGCAGTCTTATAGACTGTTGACAAATCAACTCAGGATATATTGATCATACCTCTGGTAAACAACTAGAAAAAGTTCACTCGGTAGAGTGCAGATCTCCGCCAGGTGTGTCTACAACGACCACTGCTGTTTAACGCTTCCTCTGAACAGAAACTGTCAGTCCGTTGGGCGACGTGTTAAAATCTTACAACCGCCGATTGCCAATATATTTGCACAGGTGTTTCAGCTGGGAGATGTGTTTGAGTGGCGAGTTTGCTCCACCACTGTAGTATTAGTACTATTCTTAATTCAAGTTTCTCTCTGTTACTAAACTAAGACCGGCTTAACTGCCTTGTTAACTCATCGTAAAACACATTTTATTCAAAGTCGGCAGAAACAAAATAAAACTCACCAAAACCATCTTGGTAAGTCTTTCCACTGTTCCAACAATCACCACAACTGTGATTTGGTCAAAATAAAACTCTTAATTCAAAGAGAAAGATGTTGAAGAACAGACCATTAAATTAGCAAAATAAAATGTTAAAAATTGCCCAAAAAAACAACAGTGACTGCTAACAGCTGTCCTCCTACTGACTAGGCTTGCTGCGGTAGTCGGTGTTACACAGTGTTTGGGCATTCACCGATTACATTACTTTCCAACTGCCCCCACCAATATATATATATATATAAAAACAGAAAAAAACATTTAATTAATTTTCTCATATCAGCGCGGTATTATCAACACATAGTCGGACGACGGGTGCTACAAACTGAAAGGGAAAGTGTCTGCTCCAGTGTCGGCAATTCAGTGATATCCCCGCAGTCGTGGTTCTTGACCAGTCTTGAAATAAAATCCAGAGTCCTCTTTTTTTCTGAGACCGAGACAAGGCCAAGTAAAAATTCGGTTGATTCAAAGACGAGACCCAGACCTTCAAAAAGTGATTTTTAAGACCGGTCTGGAGAACAAGACCGATCTCGAGTACTACAACACTATCGACAACACTACACAACAACACCAGAGACCAGCCACACAGCCATCCAACGTTAAAGATCAAAGTAAGCGCTCTACATATTGAGTGTCATCTATTCTTATAAAATATCCGGTGTAATCGGTAACACGGGTGTTGTCACAAGTTTATTGACTGGTCGGAAAATGTCCTCTCTGTGACATCCCTAACCTGCAGTAGGTGTACAAATCAAGAGAGGAACAATTTGTAATCCGTAGTGGAAACAAGAGTCCAAACCGAAGCAGCTGTTGATGCCGTGCCGTGCGGCCCCTAACCGGCCGGTTAAGAGTAGCGAGGAGTCAGCAGCCGATGACGGTATTAAACATATGAGATAAAATATGTGGTTAGTAAATTATGTTTCACTGCAATCACGAGAACACAAAAAAATATTAGGCTGATAGGTCCTGCAGTATGCGAGACAGACAGACACAAAGATGCACACATGCACGCACGCACACTCACAACCGAATACATAATCTCCTGGCGGAGATAATGACATCAAACATGGTTATCACACTGAAAGTGAAGATTACTTTGCTGCATGTGTGATTGTAGAAGCATTTCATTATCATGTTCACAGATAGGCAGATTTCCTGTCCTCAGCAAAGCTCTTCCCATCAGAGGCGAAACACAGCTTATTAGCATCAGTGAAACCGTCTGAAACTCTCAAACCGTCTTCTCACATCTCTCTTCAGTCAAAGCCTCGGAGGATTTAGCTCGGTGCCTTTGTTGCATGTGGAGGTGGGATCATACTGTGGTCAAGGCTCGCTCTAAGCCCGGTACTCGTGCTGCACTGCATTTATAATACCTCTATCTTTTTCACATTCAGATTGCTCCATCTTCTGCTGAGCTGCTTCTTTTGAATTCAGCTCTGATTTTGCACAAGGAAATCCTAAAAGTTTCAGAGACGCAGCAGGAGCACCATTGTTTGTTGCAGTTTTAGTTTTATATAAATAACAAAGGTAGAAAGTTCATATTTCACCGTAGAGAAAAAGAAACAAAATGTTTTTGGGGTTATTGGCTCATTTCTCATTGGATGAAGCTGGTGTAGTTTTAATTATCTCATCTGTTCTACCCTCCAGCGCTCACTCAGGTGTAATTGATCACATCAGGTCTCTGCAATTGCATTAAGAGGCTATTTGAAAAGGCTATTAGCGTTAATTACAGGGATAGACCCGCCGTGGCTGTTGATGAAATGATCCCATAAAGTGCCAAATATGACTAAAGAAAATGTCTTTCCTGACTTTAGGCAAATTTGAAGGACGATTTACTTGTTCAAAGACTACTCGAGAATGGTTTTATATGGTATATGTTTGCACCCAATAATGATATCACCTCAAGTCCCTCTGATCTGGAGCTTCATTTCTTCTTCTTTTTCTCCTTAAACCACCAGCAGCCCACAACACACACACACACACACAAACACACTCACACACACACACACACACACACACACACACACACACACACACACACGCACACACACGCACACACACACACACACACACACACACAAACAGACCATGTTCAAACGGTTGAAAAGATTAGAGCTTGCCTTATTTGTTGAGGCTAGTTGTTAAAGTTCAACTCAACTCTGTTGTGTATTAAACATGTTGAATCCCATTTAGACCGGATCTATTTGCTTTTAAGATATGAGTCCCTCATAAAAACACTACAGGTAATGAACTTCTTTTTAAAACACAAAAATGTGAAATTATTGGTTATAGTATCGGCTGAAAAATCCAATTGTGCTCCCTACAGTTGTATTTATTCAGCATGTTTTATTACAGGTAAACTACAGTGTGCTTTACATTTAAATGCATAGAGTATAACAACAAAGAATACAGAAGAATACAATCCAGGAAAGTGTGACGGTAGAAAATACAAGACAAAAATAAGATCTTATCTTATCTTAATTATGATCATATAATCATGATATGATTCAGCTAAAGGTCAGTAAAGGTACATTAACAAGTAGTTTACTGTTTTTATGACTAGTCAAAGTTTGATAAGGATGCCATAGTGTGTTATCAAAAGTGAATTATAACAGTCCACACACAGCTGTTTGAGTGATCTTGATACATTACTGCAGGAAACTTGACATTCAAATTGAGTTGTGTTGTTTTAACATCATTTAAAGTTTGTTAAACATGTTTGTTTACATGCACTTCTGTCCTCTCTCTCTCTCTCTAACAGTTACATCTTCAGACTGAGTTGTACACGGCTGGGCCAGTGGGCCATTGGCTATGTGACCAATGACAGCAACATACTGCAGACCATCCCTCACAACAAGCCGCTGTTCCAGGCCCTCATCGACGGCTACAGGGAGGGCTTGTATGTCACCTATCACTCCCTCTCTCCCTCTCTAGCTCACTCTCTGTTTGTATATTGATCCGTTTTGTGTGTATGCACTGTATACAAAATGATCAACTGATGCCCCTTTCACATAGAAATTCCACAATACCGCCGTTACGCCGGCTTCTCTCTAACATATTTATGTTTCGGAGGGGAATCACTGTCGCCTACTATTAATGATGTCTGTCTCAAGCTACTTTTTATTGGCCTGACCAGATGATAATGGATGAAGAGAAAATTATAGGCTGCTGTTGTGTGGGAATTTCTGATATGATGATACTAAGGCCATGGAATAGTTCTGCACTGGAGCGCAATCACAAGACACTTTGGGGTGTACTAGTATCAAATATGTGCATTGATTCAGGCTATTTTCATGCTCTTATAATGTGCATAAAATTTGGCATCAATCAACATTCATTTCTAGCGCAACGCTGAACCTCGAATGCACCGCTTATTCGGGTTGTGGTAAAACCGGTCCACACTGGACGCATTTTGCCCCAGTGTGTGATTTTTAGATAGCACGCCACCATCACAGGAGCAAAAGAGGTGTGACGTTTAACTCAACACCTTCTGCGTCCGGTGTGTGTGCGTGCATGTAGTCCCACCGTGCCAGCTGTCCCTTCCACTCAGACATCAGCTCGGCTCTGTGACTACCTCCGCTGGTAGTAGCTCCTCCGCACCTTTCATACGGAGCAGCGAGGCGTAATAACGGTGCAACAATCCCGCCTTGAGCAGGCTGTGTGAAAGGGGCTCGTGTCTCAATCAGTCACATCTGATTTGCATAGTCTTTAGTGTGGTGCCATTTCTGAAAGCCACTTCCTAGATGACACATGTCTCAGACAGACAAGAGGATGTCTTTGAGCCCTCAAGTAGTTTTGTAAGGCCATCTGTTGCGATCATACCTGATAATCTGACAGGCCCCCAGACAAATCAAACATGCTTCCCTCCATTTAGTGCACTTCCCTCAGCCGTCAGTCACGGCTGGCTGAGGCTGTTCAAGGAGCGCTGTGTCTTCTTACAAGTCCACTGTAGCCGGAGAGCGGGGGCGGGTAGGAGGGGGGGGATCCTGTTTGAAGCACCTCTGTTTTTGATCAAGCTGGGAGACCCCAGCAAGTCTGGGGAAAGTTAAGTTCCCATCAGTCCCTCTTTCAAACGTCAATCATTGTGGTAATACCCAGGCTTCTAAAAGCTGAATTCATTTGCAAATTTGACTTTAATTGGAAAAGAGTTTATGCTCATTTTGATCTTTTTTTTTAAGACCTAGTATATATTTTTTATTTAACAGCTGCTCATAGCTGATATTTCAGGTCAGTCAGAAATAAGGATTAATTAAAGTCTCATTTAAAGTAAAGCTATTACTACAAGTGCTCCTATTGCTGCTTGTGGTTCTACCACTACTCATTATATATATATAACATGTACCACTAGTAGGTAGACATGACAAACAAAACATGACTTTGATCAAAGTATTTAGAGTAAATATCTTGCTGTGTGTTTCTACTGCTTATTTCTTCTAATATTTTTTTTCTCATTCGCAGCTACTTGTTCCCCGACGGTCGCAGTTACAATCCTGACCTCACTGATTTGTGTGAGCCAACGCCTCATGATCACATCAAAGTGACACAAGTGGGTTTGTGTGTGTGTGTGTGCTGTGTGTGCTGTGTGTGTGTGAAAACATGCTTCATCTGGATACGTAGAGTAATGTTCATGGTTCCTGCTGGCCATGGGATTGCTTAGCCTCACAAAGCCAGAATACATCATGTAAGCTCAGGCTAGTTCCATAGCTGTACTTCTATGGAAGTTTCTTAAAGTAACCAAATGCTGCACCTTATGGCATGTTAACTTTGTTGTGACCAGGCAAAAGAAAAAGAGAAGAGATAGATGGCAGCAGAGGAGGCGTAAAGACAGTGTGAAACTACACAAACGGTGGAGGGGTGTAGGTTAGGGACGATGGATGGGACACAAAACACAGAGTTTTCACTCAGGAGACTGAAGTTTGCATCACGTGTGAAACCAACAGTGTGTAGTTGTCTTTATGTTCAAAGTTATTTTCACCCAAAACACGATGCTCCCTAAACTTAGCTTAGTGGGGTTTTATTGCCTAAATCTAAAGAAGCCTTTTTGCTTGTGTTCAAAATGTGATGTTTCATTCAGTTTTACATGTTAGAACGAGTTGCTTTTAAGTTTCACTTTCACTTTTACAACGCAGTAGGCCCCTTCTGACCCATTAACATGAGGGCGTGACATGGTGGGAGGCGTGTACATACTGCATGTGTGTGTGTCTGTTCTCTTGTATAGTTTGATATATGCATCACTTGATGACTAACAGGAGTTTTCTCTGCCTGAACAGGAGCAGTATGAGCTGTACTGTGAAATGGGCTCCACCTTCCAGCTCTGTAAGATCTGCGCTGAGAACGACAAGGACGTCAAGATCGAACCCTGCGGTCACCTCATGTGTACTTCCTGTCTCACGGCTTGGCAGGTATCGTAATGAACCGTACTGCGTGTACTCATTTTGACGTCAAATCTTTGAGCAAAGGGGTACATCTGTGGCTTCGACAGATAGCAGTTGCCATTACTCATGTACATGGGACATTGTGTGGTTCATGCCAGAATGTGTCCATCCCATCATTACATCATCTCTGTCTCTGTGCAATATTCTGATCTGATCTGAACATTTTTAACTGTTCAACACTGCTAAAAGGGAGATTAACCCCTTAACTCTCGGACCCGGCCGTTATCTGTCTTTCAGAGATTGTAGCAGGCTCAGTTTTCAGGCTAGAGGATACTGAGGAAGATACTGGTATCATGAAACTAGAAATACATTCTATTATTTATTCTATTACTGGGGTCCCTAAACAGTCTTTGAATTGCATTAATTGGGTATCACTGTAAAGCTGAGACTCTTGTGGATCCAATTTGCCCAACTGTATTCATGTGTGATGATGTTAGTCCCCATAGGAGACATTTTAGTGAGTTTGACCTCACTGTATAAACTGACCTGTGGTGACCTCTAGGATAATCACAGCCTCATGAAACTTTACAGCCACAAACTAGAGACCTAGAGCATTCAGAGGATGGATGGCTTTCCTAGCTAGATTGACAATAAGGGGGTTTCTGAGCAGTTTACACAACAGAAGTGCTCGCCATCCAATCGCCAAAAAATGCAATTCTTGCAGAAATCTCCAAATGTCAAAAGTTTTTGATACCGAATCACAGCATGGCTTTTTCTCTGGTGTTCCTCAAGGTCTTGTTGTCTTAATGTGGTATTTAGGAGGGATTATTGATCATTTTTATAAACTCTCGTGTGGTAAAAAATGGTTAAATTTAGCACCAAATCTGTGTAACAAATGGTATCAACCCAAAAAGTGCTGCAACAATTTCTGAGACATAATAGATCATGGGGATGGCCATCAGGTATTTAGATCATAATGTTCTAACTTTCACTCATTCATTTATTAATTAATATTTATTACAGATTTATGACTAGAACAAATTGACACACAGTGCTTAGCTGTATCTCAAATTAATCTTCAGGATCCCAGCTTTTCCAATTCTAGGAGACATCTTGTGTTGACTTTTATCTACCCCTGAAAAAAAGAGTGCAGAATGGTAAGGGGTGAATAAGCGACTGCATATAAGTGAGAAAAGAATACTGAATAATAGAAGCGGCTTTCAGCCTCCAGTGCAAGATACATGGTATAAAGAAAAACCTCCCTCCGTCCCTCACTTCCTCACGGTGTCCTTGCATCTGCCCTAATCAAATTTCCACATATCAGTCAGTAGCGGAAGTGAAAACTGAGCGTGTGTGCACACAGTATCTCCCAGTGTTTCTGCTTGTGTTTTTTTCTGCCTTCTGCTGTGTGCTATTTTTCGTAATTTGTGTATCCCAGAGCACCCTGTCCTGCCCTGCTGTGTTCATTGTGCTTGTGCACTCATCTGTGCATCAGAAGCTGTGCCAGCAAAGTGTGTTTGTAATTACCTTCCCCTAATGAGCCATTAGCATCGGGTCCAGAGACTCCCTCCTCCTCCTCACCCCTCTCTCCTCTCCTTTGCGTGGGACATCTGTGTTGCAGTCACACAGAGAGAGAGATGGCTCTCCAGACATGTAGAGGTCTGCACTGACTCTGATGCTATTGATCTCTGGCAGGGACACACACACACACACACACACACACACACGTATTCTCTCTGCAGTCCTGGACACAAGCCCAATTCTGTATCAAGGTTACTTTGAGTTGACTGAAAGTACATTTGTTCTAATTCTCAGAGGGGTTCATATCAAAGACATATTAGGCCTCACTTTGAATTCTCTTAGTCAGAGCTGCACGATTATGGCCAAAATGATAATCACGATTATTTTGATCAGTATTGAGATCACTATTATTCATCACGATTATTCACAGATTTTAGGGACAAAATATTTTGATTGCAAATTCACATTTAAATAAACAGAGCGCTGCTTTCACCTCCAACGTGCTTCATTCGACTGTCAAAAAATTCTAAATGTAATCCTTTCACTTTGTTATTTTCTTCTATAGTGGTTATTTGCATAAAAACAAATGATTAGCAAAGAAATGATTTTATTTTCATTGCTAAAAAAAGAAATCTTGGAATTAGTAATTATAATTATATATATATATTATAGGCTGCTTAGAGCTAGTGTCAGGAAGTTAAACAGGTCATAATTCCCTCTCTAATATCTGTATTATATTGCTGTGAAAACATCTCCTTCAAACAACTGTCAATTTCTCGGCAAAAACTAAATTTTATATTTGAACGCATCATGATAGCGTTATAATTCGCCATCGCCCAGTACCCAAGTAGAGCTTGAACGCACCATAACGGAGCTGTGTAGCGTCATGCTGTCAGCAGACGAGCCGGTCACTGAGATCATTCTGAGCAGCATCATGGGAATTAATTACTATATAATAAGATAAGTTAGTTGTTCCAAGGTTGTTGTAATGTTGTTCCTCCACGGCTTATTTTGGATTTACAGTTGTTACAAATTGCAGCTTTATGTCTTCTTCACTCACGCTGAAGAACTTCAGTGTGTGATGTTACTGACTGTGCCGCTGTGTGCCGAGGTAAAACCATCATGTGGCGGCTGCACGTGTGTGTGACCGGCAAAAAAACGGATATATGAGCATATGAGACGCTGATAACCAGCCAGCTTCAATTGGCTGCTGATTGACGGTGCATCTTTAGCCATTAGTTTAGGAAACGCTTTATGCTGCAGAGGTTTCCATGAGCAGAGCATTTTAAATGTGAACACCGCAGTCATGTACATTTAATTATGTGAAGCCAAAACCGTGATTAATATTCGATTAATTGTGCAGCCCCTACTCTTAGTGGTGTTGAATATGCATGGTATTGTTGTGCAGGTGAAACCTATCACTGGAGTCACGTCTGTTTTCTAACTGGAACAGTTTCAATTAACAGTAAATCTTGCATTACGTGTATTTTTACATATCCCAACACTGCGTTAGATGTTTGGCAGTGGGGCTTCCGCGAGGGAGGACATGGAAGATGATTCAGAGGACAATGAGTCAAGGTTTTATACACGTTGAGTGTGCTTTGTTTTTTCAGTCAGTGCTATGATAGTTTCCATTTATCACAAGTCTTTGGTTTGCATTGTGTTAGTAGTCGGAGGAGTTGATGTCTAAATGAACAAAAACATGCTGCACCATTGAAACATCATCGCTTTCAATTCTATTTTACTGACCAAAGTAATGTTAAGATGGAAGTGTTTTTTTGATGAAAATGCAAATAAGTCTTTGCGGTAGCTTCTGTGATAATGCAGTCAGTCTGTGTTTACCGTCACAGCACAGGAAATCATCCTCAGTGGTATTTTTAAAGACATTTTGCATGTCTAATGCAAATTATACCAAAAACATCTTCCCCCCAGATCAAAATGTTTTTGGTCACAGTTGTCACAACAAAGAAATAATGAATTATATTCATTAAATGTGGATCTATTGTCCACAGAATTTAAGTTCCTTGACATGAAAGTCCTTGGAAAACCCTTTTTGAGCAGATTTCGGAGCACACACACGAGTGTTTGGTTTTCTGCTCTGTTCTCAAGAGATTCATTTTTGACGCCTACAAAACTGGAAAGATTTTTCTGGGTGGCTTTCCTCTGAACATGAGCGCAGTCTTTCCAGAGCTCAGTCCTGTGCTCAGCCCACATTAACACTGTTTGTTTGTCATACTTCCTGTTATGACAACTCGACGTGACCCCGCCTTCTCGACAACCTCATTCAGTGATTGAATGACGTCTGTCATCGTGTGTGTGTGTGTGTTATATACGGGTGCTTCGGTAATTAAATATTTTCCTCCACATTAATGAAACAGTGAGTCAGAACGAGAGGGAACCCTCCTACCCTGTGACAGTGAGTAACCCAGCTCTGGTCCGTTCAGGTCGTGACTCACTGGTGGTGGTCCCCCATCTTTCCTCTCACTCTGTATATTAGTCAGCTGGGGTGGATCAGGCAACACTCCTCCGTCACAGCTGCATGATGATCTATGTAATTCCACATCCTGTTTGTTTTTGATCTCTGCAGAATATGAGAGGGTTCCCTTGTTCTAGTTATTAGTTTGATCCTGAATCAGTGCAGAGATGACTCAGACTGACTGAGTGGTTCGGGGCTTTTCTGCGTCTGTAGGTTTCACTCGATAAGGTTTGTGTACCTTAGTAATGAATCATCTATCAAGAGCGTTGGCAGGTAGTTACTAGTTCTTTCCACAAAGTGTAAAGTCAACATTGTCCAGAGTGATGCAAACAGAGACAGCATGCTTGGCAATAAACTCCATATTTGGTGACTTTCAGTTTCAAAAGACATCTAGACGTATGGGCTAAAACTAATTTATTTATTTATTGAGATAAATAATATATACAACATACTAGGGGAGGGGTGGGAATACGATTTTGAAATATATTTTTTAATGCCAGAATCGATATATTTGTTTCATTTGAGTCTATGCAGAGGTAGAAGGAAGTTAATGCTTTTATTGTTGTAGTCTGAGTAACGTGACGTCATATCTGTTCCGTATCCGTCAACCAGAACAAACTAGCCGGTTGGCATGCACCAAAACGAGAAATTAGAAAACGTTGGAGGGTCCGCGTGGATACGACCTGCACCCTCCCATGTTAAATCCAGTGTGGTAAACACTACACATCCAGTAAAGGATGGAAACACTTTGGGTTTCACACATTGAAGGAAAAGCAGAGCTAGACATCACGGCTAAAGCTGCATGCTAACTCTGTCACGGACAAGAAACGTTATCGCATCACGGTAACGTTGCGGTGTCCCTTATAAATTAAAAAGAAAATAGCACTAATCTGTGAGGGGAATGTCTTTATTCTTTGATTTTTTCGGTTGCTGTAAAAAAATAAATAAAAATAATGCCTGACAATGACTGATATATTTGAAAAGTTAAAAAAAAGTTAACAAAAATCTCAAATAGGAATATCAAATCGCAATATTTTTAGAATCGCGATACTTAAAAATACATACCGAATCGGCACCCAAGTATCGTGATAGTATCGTATCGGGAGATGGGTATATCGTCCCAGCCCTACAACGTACAGTGAAACAACATATACGGTCCATACATACATATCACATACTGTATACATACACATAGACATGCCATGACCTAGAGAACCAATCAATCCCCTAAACATATATCATAACGTATACACATATACAATACACATATATGATACATAAACACACCCACATACATCCACGGATAGTGTAATACATAATAATGCACTCAGTCATGCTGCAGAAAATATTCAATATCCTTTGGTACATATTTTTGGTAAATAATTCTACATCAGTGTAATGAGGTCCCGCTGGGTCAAGGCTGCATCCCGCATCCACCTACCCCACAGCCCTCCACAGCAGAGCTTAGCATGTAGATTATTATTTTAAAATACCTGTGATTTTACAGTGTTGAAAGCTGCTCCATTCAATATCTTCATTTTAACAATGGATCTACAAAAAATGCACAATCTGAAGTGTGTCTTACCTGGTAAAGTAAGCAACAGATGTTTGTGAAAACACTCATTTAATTTCACCATTGACATTAAATTCATGAAAGAAGGGATGAGCCGTGGATCAGCCCGGACACTGTCACGACTATACTCTATAATAATGTGAAAGGCGTCACTCATAGTGACAAACCCACAGACAATAATCACCTAAATGCAGTCCCTCCCACCCCAACCCCCAGCTCTACTGAGTGTTTTAGCATCTTTGAGCTCACAACTTGACTGTTTTGGCTCATTCTCACTGCTCTCATCAGCATATGTTCACCAGCTAGTTGCTGGGACATTTAACAGCTAAAGAGCCAGATATTATTCTCAGGAGATGGTGGAGACCAAACCAGAGCTAGAATATTGGGATGTGGGAAGATTTTTTCTCCTTCACCATGACAGAAGTCCAGGAGCAGTTTCTTATGTCCCTTCAGCCATGTCTGTTTCTTCTCTGTCTATGACTATCATACCATCTCCTCCCGTCTGGGATCCCTTCCTTTTAACCTCCCACTCCTTCCCTTCTCCACCCACTCCAATAAGGATTATATTTCAAACATGCCTTTGGTGCCTCCCCCCGCCAAGTCCCCAACCATATGGCCACCACAAATGCAGCTTTGTTCTCTGTAAACATTGTCTGCCTTTGATTGTAGCCCCTGAGTCAGTTGAGAGAGATGCACTGTAAACCAAGACCTCTTTTATCCTCTTATTTATGACCCCTGTTTTACAGGGGCTGCCATGTGGAATATATACATGTGGCCAATGAATGTTGTAAAGTTGCAAAACAGTTTTTCCCTGGAGAGGATTTCACAAACATGTGTCCAGTCGACTTTGCCAGAGTCCTTTCATGAGTCGAGGAAATGAGAGATATAGGGGCAGTAGTGTAGCGCATAACCTTAACCATGCATATCCCAGCTGTGTGCAGAAACCACCTTCCTGCTCGACGGCCCAAGTAGTTCCTCATGTTCCCAAAACACAGCAAGCAACAAAGCCATGGGATCATTCGATTTAGAATGGGGTCACAAATGTCACCGCCACACCTGTGTGTGTCTGTGTGTGTTTACCTGAAATATCCTGTTTGGTGAAAACTCTTTCCGTTATCTGTTCCAGGAGTCGGACGGTCAGGGTTGTCCGTTCTGTCGTTGTGAGATCAAAGGCACAGAGCCCATTATTGTTGATGCCTTTGACCCACGAAATGAGGGAAACAAGATCTTTTTCCTGGACCAGCACAGCTGCCCCATGCTGGAGCTGGATGATGACGAGGACCGAGAGGACTGCCTGGTCATGAACGGACTAGCCAACATCAGGAAGGTAAAGACTTGTCATATTAGGGGAGTGAAAGTGAAGGATATTTACTTTTATCTTTCACTTGAGTTCAGAATTGTACTTTTAACAGTTTGATAAATATAAACAGATGATTAACTCTATTCCAATGCTTACAGTAAACAGCACAACAGCTGGTCATAAATGAGTAAACACCCCTTTAAGAGATGATTTACTTTTCTCTCAGCACTGTGCAGAGCGCCAGAACTCGCCCATGGTGTCTCCCAGCTCTTCACCTGTCAGCCAACACAGGAAAGTCCAAGGAGGAGACACCAGCCACTGCATCCAGCACCTCGGCCTTCCCCCCGTCCCGCCACGACTCGACCTCATCCAGAAGGGCGCCATACGTTCCCCATCCGCCAGTCCCACCGGCTCCCCGAAGGTCAGTCCCAGCATTCCACACAAAAACAACAAGAAAACATGAAAAGTGTTGTGATTTAGAAATGAGGCTAGAATTATTTAGATAGTCTTCTGTCATTTCAGTGAACAAACCATATCTCTCCACCTCTCTAGGGTTCGCCAGGCATGTCCAGGAAGCAGGACAAGCCTCTCCCAGCCCCACCTCCTCCCCAGAGGGACCCACCTCCACCACCTCCCCCCGAGCGTCCGCCTCCCATCCCCCCAGAGTCACGCCACTCTTGGCTCCCCACCACCTCTCCCTTGTCATGTTCCGTCTCATCTTCTACGGGCACGCTGTCAGACCCCCAGATGCCACCTGAGACGCGGTGTCCTAAAGACAGCCACTTTGCAGATGCCCACAGGACCGGATCCGATCACCCGCACCAGCTGGAACCCACCGTGCCCTCTCACCTGAACGGAAGACCACTCAGTTGTCCGTCTGCTGGATTTGGGAGGTTACATCACAGAATGGAGGGGGCAGGAACGTCAGAGAGCTCCAAGGTAGGGCTTTGATATCAGTTTGAACACATGCAGAGTGGCACCCGTCTCCCTCCATGCCAGTATTTGGTGTAGCTCTATTGCTGTCCGGCAGGAAACAGTAGAGCTTTTGCATGTTGTACATGCTGTACAGTGCCAGAAACATGTTGAGATAACAAAAAGGGAAAAAAAGGTGCTATAAAACGGGAGAAATGCGGAAGAATTGTGACCCCCGGAGGAAACCGAGAGAGGGCGATGAAAAACGTGTCTTCCGGGAAAATCATGAGGGTTGGCAAGAATGGAAATAAACACACAGCAGGTCTGTTCAGAGGAAGCGTTAAACAGTCAACATGAAGTGTTACACAGTGAACTGAGGTTTAGCGGCTGCATAAATTAAAATGAGAGTGTATCTGTTGCGTGAGACGTGCATCTGATACGCTTGTGGTACAGATGGGGGGCAATTGTGGTTTGTATTAATTTAATCAAACATTACAGCAGCGGTTGCTGCAGACACATTTGGTGGAGATCTGCACTTTTCTAGTTCCTGACGCAAACGGTTTACCACCCTCATTGTCATAGACAATGACAGTCACTTTGTAGATAAGGAATGCAGCAGGCGCCAGACTGATGAGCTGCTCTGCCATTCTTCCAATGTGTACTGGAAGTGTGTTGGACGGAATGTAAATATGCTAATCTATGCTAAATATAGAAATCCCTGATTGAACTGAAACTCTGACCATTCAAATACAACCAGTCAAATCCTGCAGAGACATTTAGTGGTTAGGAAACCAGAATACTTCTGAGATCAGAAAGTTTCTGTCAATAGCATCGTCACTTTCGGTAATTATCAGGAAGTTGATTTGCATACTTTTTGTCCTCCATATAGGGACACTTTAATTTCACAGATAGGTGTGCGTTGCATATGGAATATATTTCTCAACTAGTGTTACTGAAGGTGAAATGGACCAGGATTTTCAGAATTGTCCAATGATATGGCTTCATAAATGAAAACAGTACTTTGTGCAGCCGTGTGTGTCTGTGTGTCCCACAGGGAGCTGACCTTTACAAGGTTTACAAGATTTGTTTATTGTCACACTACGACACAGCGTTGCACAGTGAAATATGTGTGGAGTACGAAGGATGAGTTGAGGAGTCTCACAGGCTTAGGAAAGAAGCTGCTCTGTTATCTGGTGGTACGACAGCAGACGGCAGCAGGATAAACAGGATAAACAGGCTGATATAGGTTATTTATAAGATGTCATTTTGCTACATTTATGACAGAAATACACTCATCAATATAGGAAAAAAGGAAGCTCTGGGATTGTGCAGCGATAAGACGATCACCACCCACAACATCTTCCGACCACCCAGTCAGACCAGCTAAACCAAACGCCACTGAAAGCGGCCAGGAAGAGAGGGAAGTAGAGTCTGGATAAGGGCTAAGCTAACCCAGCTAGGACCCAAGGCTATTCCACTACCCAGCCTTCTCCTGGCTCATGTCCGGTCACAGGAAAATAGAAATGATGAAATAAGACTTCAGGCTAACCCATTAATGGGAAACCAGAGACTGTTGTGCCAACATCTTTACAGACCTGGCTCCATCATAACATCCCGGATCAATCTATTGCACTTGACGGGTGGACTGTATTCCGCGCAGACAAAACGCAGGACTCCTGCAAAACGAGGGGGAGGCGGACAGACTGTTTACATCAACGATGCTCGCTGCTCAAATGTGGTCAAAGTTGATGGACGATGTTATCCTGATGTCAAATTTGTAATCTTCAAGTGCAATAGCTTGATCGGAGAACGATTTCGGTGGCGTTTGGTCCGGCTGGAACCTCACTTTTGTTGGCTAATCAGGCAGAAGATTAACAGGCCACGCCTGCCCTGTGAATGCAGATTATTTTTGACATGGGATAAATATGAATTACTTAGTCAGAAGATGTCTATCAATCAGTGCTGTGTTGCATTCCTTCTCAGCAGCACTGCTTTTACGTGACACACACGTGGCTTTTCCAGTCAACAAGCCGAAGCGTCCTCGTGTAAAATACGTAACCTCAAGGCTGAGCCATCGGTGTGTGAATGAGTATTTAGATTAGATCCTGAAGGGCAGGTTGCATGGCAGTTGACATGTAGTGTAAAGTGCTTTGAGTGGTCGGAAGACTAGAAAGGCACTATATAAATGCAAGTTCATTTACCATTTACTCATCCTGCTCAGAACACTACAGGCTGATGATTGGACAGAGCGTCCTTTATTAACAGCCGTGACAGCGATGCTGGTGTTGTTTTCACCTTGTGAGTCTGTGTGTGAGTCATCACGGCAAAATGTGGTCCAGGAGACACCTACCGTAGCAGTAGCAGGAACTACCACAGAAGAGGTTTGGAGTACTTTGCCAGGTGTTTATATTAAGTCTGCACAATATGATTAAAATCTGCGATGTGTGATATCATTGTTTAATATTGCGATCATCAGATAAAGGGGGGCAAAATGGACTTTGAGTGTGCACTTATTGAAATGCTGCATACATTGGTGAAACAAGTGTGTGATCGGTCTCACCTTCTTTAGACAGAATAAACCAACTGAAGTGACTTTGCTCAGCTTTGTGAAGCCCAAAACTCGCTCGCTGCTGCTTGCGGCTTCGATTTTTGGCAATTTAGCTTCAAACTTCTGTTGACCGAGAAAAGTGTTTGAACCCGGAATGGCGGCTTCTGGCTGTATTTCATCAAATTCAATTGACATTACCTTTCAGTTGTTCCTTTGTGTTTTTTTTTTATAATTCTCCCCCTTTCTGTTGTGTGTGCAGCCCTTCTCTAATGGTGTGCAAGTCAGCGATGAGTATGACATCCTTCCCTCACGGCACTCGCCAACGCCGTCCGCGCTTGCCAATAGCCACAAGTGAGTATTACACAGATACACACATAATAGAACTATTTATCCAGGGAGATGACCAAAGTTTCCTTGGAAGTATCCTCAAAAAATAATATTGAAATGCTATCTCTGTACGGCACATTTGTATTAATATGAGCAGAAAAGATTGCGGAAGCGTGTGTGTGTTCTCCGTATCCATGCAGTGGTACTTTACCGCCACCAGTGAGTTCCCGGGGAACTTTTTTTTATAGTTCCCATGACAAGGCTGTATTTTAAAACTGTGTATCAAAATAAAAGTATGTGGAAACCTTAAAGACACGATCAGTTGATCACGAATGCAAAATCTTATTTCGAGACTCAGCTGTATCTTATTTCCCGTATTAGACTGAGTAAAGTCATTTGATGGCAGAACTGTGTAAACCAAAAGGGGAAGAGAACAAAATAGCTCAGTTTAACACTAGTCAGTTACTTTTAGCCTTTCCTTTTAGTCTAAAGTTCCATCTCCCAAACCTCCTCCTTTCTTTTCTCGCTGGTTTCAGACTCAGGGAAACTTCTCCCAGTGAGGTCTGGAAGCCTCAGGGAAAAGTCCTGGTTAGAAACAGCTTTAAAAATGATGGCTGAACGTCTAATAGCCTTTTAGCTGCAGCCGGGATTAGATTAGGTATTTCTGTGTATCGGGGCTGAAGTGGAGGCAGGGGATAGAGCTGTCACTTCTGATGAAGCTTGAGCTGAAAGGGGAAGTTCTGGTCTTGCTGAAAACAATTTAGCGTTGCAAAATATTGTGAGTGATGTACACACACTTCCTGTACACAAATGTCTGCAGCTGACTTGTGTACAGTATATGCATCACAACATACAGTAGGTTTTTATTACTATATATATGAAGACCTCCATTCATTCCCTGAACCTGAATGTGTATTTGGTAATTACAGCATGTTTTGGTTTAGTTTACATGCTCATGTTTAATATGTAACAGTGGTTATGGTGAGCCATTTGGCTGGACTGTTGTTTTTTGTAACTGATTGGCCAAATACATTCCTGCATCATTCGTAGTAGACACTTCCTTTCACTGTTGCCTCGTTTAATTATTACTTACAGAAGACACAACAGGTATCGTACTTTGTACCTTTGCTGCACAATAACATTGTACTGTAACATATCAGGTAGGTAATCACAGCTAGCCGGGTGGAGCCAGCTGATAAGTGGTGCTGCTGAATATTTTCACATCACAGTACACAAATTAAAGTCTTTATGAATTTGGCCTGATGGCTCTGGTCTGCAGCCTGATTTTGTGGAATTATAGAGACACTGATCAGCGATGTTTGGGGATATTTATCCATTCAGAAAGAACCTGATTATTAAGGTTCAAACCCTGAAGGGGTAGAACCCTATTGAGTTTGTGCTGGTTTAACATTTTGTCGTCTTCCACCGCGGCTCAAATTGCCGCGAGGGTACAAGCTAGAAACATGAAACTTGGCCCAATAACTGGAAATGGTGTGCAAGTGCTTCCCAAGAAATATGAATCCAATCGGCCACATGGTGGCGCTGTAATTAATGCCCTAAAATGCAAATTTTGAAAGACCTCAAGGCGTGAGTCTGATTGACGAAATTTGACACACATATCCAGCTCAATGTGCTCTGCAGAAAAGCCTCTTCTTGGATCATAAAAGTCTGCCAAGATGGATTTTTTGCTGAGAAACAGTAATATGAATAGACCTCAATAACCAACAGAATTTCCCCAAATTCGATGCACATGCTCGGGGGGGACAAGTAATAACCAAGATCTGAAGTGTCATGTTGATTGGTGTGTGGCTGTGGCATATTTAGCATTATATGCTATATTATGCCTTTGCTCAATTTACTGTGAGCTGGAACGAGCCAGAGACATGAAACCATAACTGGAAATGATGTCCTAATGCTTCATATAAAATATGATCTCAATTGGCTTGATGGTGGCGCTACAATTAACAGCTGAAAAAGTGAAAAGTCTTAGGAAATTGGCCTTAACTCAAGTTGTCTTTGAGCAATCACATCCTGCACTGAGACCTGAACGTGCACACCAAAACCGTGTTTCCACTGCATGGTACGACTCACTTTTGGTACCAGGTCCTTTTCCCTAGCTGTGTTTCCACTGCAGATAGTACCCCCCTCAGTGTAGGCGGGATTCTCAGCTGATCGCCGCACCTGTCCTTATGGCACCCCAGAACTACCATCATCCTCCTAATGGGACTGAGAAGATATCAGTGATTGTAGTTTGAATGTAATAACTATGAGTGACACTAATGGAAAGGTTGGGTTGATTAATCGTGGTCCTCTCTACAGGCCCTCCAACCCTTTCAGCAGCCCTGTGGTGGAACGACAGCGGGTAGCGATGGAGAGGGCGGAGGACGACTATCAGATCCCTTCATCCAACCTCTGCTTGAGCCAGGCTCCCATCTGCATCTCCGTACCCAGCAGGTACCGGCCGTCTTTCACCGTGTTAAAGTAACTATGGTGATACAACAGCGATGTTCCATTAGAGTTTAATTAGGCCTCTGTGAACCAAACAGATTTTCCTCTCATGCAGGCACTTAGAGAACAGCTCTCCAGAGCCCTCCGTCGACGAGAAGAAGCCCCAGCCCCCCGAGCCTGGTGAGTCCTGAAACCAGCAGACACAATTAAACATCACAAGTAGTGAATCTTTTATTTGACTTCCTATGACTGAGATCATTCATCTGATGTAGTGAATGTTGCACTCCATAGTTTTTATTCTGTCTCATTTAAGGATGTTAAACCTGAACGTGCATAACAACCAAGTAGAACGATCTAATGTTCTCTGCTTCTGTTCCTCAGGTGGACACTCAGACTCGGGTAGGGGGTCGGGCTCACGGGTGGCACATAGCACCCTCTGCCCCTTCAACACCAACAAGATACCCTCCGACTATGACATCCTGCTGCCGCCACAAGGTAGCCAACCCCAACAGGATCACATCTCCCCCCCCACACCCAGCCACAGCTCCCTGTCCGTCACAGCCTCTCTGCTCTCATATCCCGGACAGTTTTAAGGCATTGTTGCTAAATCTATATAAATATATCCGTGGACTGTGGGGCGATCACCCTGTTGATCAGTTCATTCTTATCGATTTGTGGAGCGTGACAGCTCGGTGTGACCCGCTGCTTTGCTAGCGCTGTGACTAGAATGCTTTTGCCCATCAGGCCTTGATCCATAATCTCCTTCTGTTTTTAGCATGCGATCCACTCGGAATATTAAACATTTTAAATCCATCTTTTCAGCGGTTGATGCAATTTTACTGCAAAACAACTACTTGTCATCTCTGCTTTGGAGCTTGGCTCTGCCAGACATGCTGTGTTTTCTGCCCCCCCTAGTTGCGCGTGTGATGACGTTGCACAGAAACCCGTCTACAGCCTCCACTTTTGCCCAATGATGCCAATAATATACTGCCTACTGCCGCTTTAACCCAGACTACCCACACCAAGTTTCTGCTCTTCTGCATGTAATCCCATTGCTGGAACTGCACATGGTTTTGACTTCCTAGCAGCATCAGCCACCTCCTCACGGAATAAGTCTAAACTCTGAATCAGAGCAGAGACTTCAGTCTGTTGTGTTTCTGTTGTGTTTCAGCATTAGAAGTTCCCTTCATCAGCCGCCCTCCGTCCCAGCCTCCTCCTCCACCGGCGCGACACAGCTTCACCGACCTCTCCTCCTCTTCTACATCCCCGTTCTGCAACTCCTTCACATCCTCCTCCTCCTCCTCCTCTGTCATCGCACGACCACACCGGCCCTCCTCTGGACACTTGCTGTTAACCCCTGGTGAGCTTGTGACATTTTGTTCCGACCAAATTTGTGAAAAAAAACAACATATAAATGTAGTGCATCTCCTACGGTGTTATGTTAATCTAAGGATTTTCTCTCGCAGTGGATTAAGTGTTTATTATGCTCACCGAATTGTGGAAAATACACACAATACAGACTTACAGATACTTTCAACAGCCGCAGACTTTACCTGAATTTTCTCTTTCGTCTGTGGTGTAGACACAGTGTTGGACATGCTGAACAGTGCTGCTCCTCTTCCTCCAATCAGACGACACACAGAACATGTTAAAGGCTCCAGAGGCTGCCTGGAGTACGACCACGTACCAGCCAGTCAAGGTAGTTACCTCTCCTTCTCAGCAAATGCACACATCGTCCAGGTCTTACTGAGTTCACTTTCACACAAAACATTGGAAAATATACGTAGTGGTAATATACATAGAACTGCATCTTCTCTGTGTTTAAGACCTCAGTCATCGAACATATTCTGACTGGACGTATGATATCAAAACCTTGTACTCTAGTAATTAGAGATGCAGTAAGAAAATGTATGAGTATTGTGCAATTCAAAGAAGAAATTATAGCTGCTGCGCAACGAAGAAGGAAGAAGGAAGAAGGAAGAAGGAAGAAGAAGGAGGAAGATGAAAAAAGGAAGACAAATGATAAATACAGAACAGTTTATCATCTTTAATCCTTTTAAGGCATTAGCATGTTCTTTCTGCCTCGATCGGGTCTCAAACTCACAACCTCAGACACTATATTGGTGAGTTTACTGCCCGGGCAGAACTACCACTTCACACTATCAATCAACATTTATTTGTATAGCCCTTTACAACAACCAAACGGTACCCAAAGAGCTTTACATTAACATCAGGAAATAACAGGAATAAAAACACAACATATTCTAAAAGGCATAGGGAAAAAGTCACAGCGCTACTAGGTATTAAAAGCCAATCTAAATAAAAAAGTCTTGAGCTTAGATTTAAAAAGCCCTAGGTCAGTGACAGTGCGTATATCAGAGGGTAACTTGTTCCATAGTTTAGGAGCAGCGACAGCAAAAGCACGATCACCCCACAGCTTATACCTCGACCTCGGGACTTCTAAAAAAGGTTGACCAGATGACCGCAAAGCCCCGTTATGCTCGCGGAGAGATAAAATCTCGGACAAATAAGGTGGGGCGAGGCCGTTAATGGCTTTAACAAACAAAACATTAAGAGCTTAAAATCGATTCTAAAGCAAACTGGGAGCCAACAGAGCGAGTAAAATACGGTGGGTAATGTGTTCACGTCTGGACGTGTTAGTTAAAAAGCGAGCAGCAGCATTTTGCACAAGTTGGAAGCGCGCGAGGGAAGACTGGTTGAGACTAACATACAGAGCATTACAATAATCAAGTCTCCAGCTAATTAAGGCGTGAACTGTCTTCTCGAGATCGTGCCGATTGAGGAAGGGCTTTACTTCAGCCGGAAGACGAAGCTGGAAAAAGCTTGAGAGTTAATCTGTTTATCGAATTTCAAACAGCTGTCACATGTCACACTATGACTGAGGCAGTCGCTAGGGTTGTATGTAAAGGCAGATTGTCAAAAATTCAGTTTTTGAGACAAAATTCTGACAACGCAGAGATGTCAGGAATGAATTTTAATACAGATTGATTGCTTTATAAGTGACAAATTGAGGTTTAAAAAATGCTCTATTTCCATTGACTGCAGTGGTTCACGTGAGGAAAAAATAGATATTTACCCCCCTTACATCTACCTCAACATGTTGTCATTTATTTTCATGAACATTGGAGCTTTATTTAGCAAGAATTTACAGTAGCTGTGCTCATTACTGTTTACACTAAAACGTTTTGATGCACAATTTTTGAAAATCTGTGCTGGATGGTTTGTGGAGGATGGTCTGAAGATGCAGCACGTTTGGTGTCAATTGAGCAAAAAATGTGGGAGGAGATAAGTTTAATAAGTTTTACAGTTTTTGAGAAAGACAGAGTGATGTACTTCATAATTCAGCATCTGAACATGTCTGCTCACCTGAGCTACATTTTGGTGGAAGTTGCAAAGTCGTAGCACGTACGGCTGATTTGTTATGAATTTTCAAAGTTTTGAACTTTCAACGTTTGCTGCAGCGCCACCATCAGGACTGTTGGCCCACAAAGCCAGTTGAGTAAGTTTAGCATAGACCTGGACCCATGTGGGAGGTTTGGTTTATTGTCATGCATGGGAAGGCAGATTTCCTAGGAAGAAGAAGAAGAATATTGATAAAAAAAACAACTGACAGCAAAGTTACTGTCAAAGAAAAAATCCCCCTCGGTTGAAAGAATCCTCTCATGGACCCAGAGTGTCTCATCAATATGACCGACATGAACAGGAAGTCCTGAGCAGCTCTTTCAATGATCGTAGGAGTCACTTTGTGCAGACGTGCAAAGTTTGTCTGAATTTGAATTAGTTTCATTGTGTTTGATTTCATTACTTTTATTTCCCAAAATGTACCTCGTTTCCCTTGAAGCAGGTTTTACCATCTCTGGCATTCCACTGTGGAGATAATGTGCAGTGAATACCTCAATATCTGCTTTCCAGCTATGAAGGACAGTGATTACTTAAAAAGGTCAAAACTCAGAAAGTATTAGAAACAATGTCAAAGCTTTTGTTCTGTGACGGGCAGCGTTTAGTCTACAAACGTCTCCTTGACCACTTGACACTCTGCCTGTGTGCGAGGAGGCATTTTGACGTGATTTCTCTCCTCTTCTCTTCAAGTATCGATGGACTGTTTGCAGGCCCCCGCCAGGCCGCCCAAGCCACTGCCCAGGAAGATCCCTCCAGACATTCAGCCGGGCAAACCCCACAGCTCGGAGTCGCAGAACGTGGACGCCAAAATCGCCAAGCTGATGGGCGAGGGTTACTCCTTCGAGGACGTGAAGCGGGCGCTGATGATCGCCCAGTACAAAGTGGACGTGGCCCGAAACATTCTGCGAGAGTTTGCCTTAGTGGCCCCGAGACTGAACCTCTAGTCCTAGAGACAGTGAAAGGGGGGAGCTGTGCCTCTGAATGGACCGACTTAAAAAAAAAAAGGGCTTCTTCATTCTGCTTGGCCTGGGACTGTTGGATCTACAATAATCAACAGAAACCCAGACTTTTTTCAAGAGACTTGCCTTTTGTTGCTGAACAGAGATAAGGATGCACAACAAAGTGGCTAAAAACCAAATCACAGTAGAACACAGAGATAAAAAAAAAGGGAGAAAAGACCGTCTGTGAATGATTTAAACCTGTGAAATAAAAGGAAACCAGGCTCTGTGTTGTTTACAGTGAGCTTTGCCGGTGCTGGCCTCTGGTTTTCAAATGCTCCTGTTGATCTCCAGGCGTGGACTGTCTGCCTGTTTTAAAGCCCTGATCCTGCTACTGCTGCTACTGTTCCTTTCACATCCTGCCACCCTTCACATTTAGTTTGAAGGGCCTTTCCATAGAACAACACACCTCCAGCTCTTTTTAGCTTAAATGTACAGCCAATTTGTAGGGGGGCATTTTTATTTACAACCAGTAGGGGGAGCCAGACTCCACCAGTTTTGTTACTTTCTTCTCCTCGTGTTTCCTGTTTCACCCTCCTCTTCCTTTGTGTGTTGACTCCACTTAACAAGATGTGGTGAGTCTGGAGCCAGAGGATGCCTTATTGATTCACTTGTTTCCCCCCAGACCTGGAGAAAAACTGTACCACATCTCCAGAGGAGCACTTTTTGTTAGACTTGGTATCTTCTTTTGGACAAGAAAAGTGAAGCAGGGAGAGGGTGGACGGGTTAGTTCTGCTCTGTGTTTCTGTTACTAGATCAGGGGATTAATCAGCTGGGGCCTTTTTTGTTTACTTTCTTCATCTGAGGACAGCAAGCCTATGAATGTATTTGTTCTTGCGTGAGTGAGCGATACCTTTATACTCTGAGCTCCTCTCAGGCCCCTTCTTTGCCCTGAAGTGATTTAAGTGGTGGAAAATATTTAGTGGATTTCTCAAATGACCAAAAGCCAGACGATCGTGCCTGCGTTTCAGCTCAAGCATTTAAATGGCAGGAGCAAATCTGTCGTGTAGATCAGCGAGTCAGACGTCGCCTGTTAAGAGCTCAGCCGTCACACTGCCGCTGCCTGTCTCCACTTCAGGTACACAGCCATCACACGTCCACATTCCCAACAGCTTTGAGGAATCACTCTCAATCTGATTTGCAGTGAAAGACGCGTGATAGCTCTACAGCAATTATGCATTTTCTGATGTAGAGTTGTAATGTGAACACAGTAGAGATGAACAGAATACTGCAGATGAGTCATATGCACCTTCACTACAGGTGGAGTTCAAACCCATTACCTCAGAATCTGGAATCAGGTGGATTTCTCCGTAACGACTGCAAGCTGTCTCATCAATGCATATATTGGATTTCTTCAAACAGCATTGTTTTATTATGTTTTTATTAGTATGCAAGATCTTGCCAGACTCGTTAGGGGTGTAGTTTACCATAAAACAAGCTATTATTCTCATACTCAAACTTTGCTTTGTCCTATTTTAGTGATATTTCTGGGTTTCCAGATTTCAACAATTTTAGGGTACAATGGTATTCTTATGGATTAAAAAACTGAATTATCATGGTTAAAATCTGGCTTTAAGATTGCTACCTGTAGAATCTGAAATGTGATGACAGTCCCTTGGTAGTATTTGCTTCCATAACAGTCGCTACTTCCTATTTGGTTACAGCTAGATTATTTAAGCAACGTATCTGAATGTATTGTGTTGGGAAACATCGGGTTTAACAGAGATAGACAGCTTACTTATTGGAGTGTACATAGATTGGTAGTGTGGATCTTTTCTTCCTGACAGTACAATGTGATGTATCAATATGATATGGGTCTAACTGTGTCATCCTAACTACTGTGTATCAGGACTATAGTAACTTTTATTATATTAATAGTTGATGCAGCACGCTGAGCTAAGCACCTTGAGACTGTGCAACATCTGGGTCTGTCTGTTTGGACTGAGGTTCCTCTTAGGGATGCACCGATTTGACTTTTTCAGTCCCGATACCGAGTACCGATCTGATACCAGTGTTTATTACACGGCTTTGTTGAATACTTGATTCCGATTGGTCAATCACAGCGTTCTACGTTCTGTTATTTCTTTATAGCAGGCCGCTGCTATGTATAACAGACCGTTGCTATGGGCACAGTAATGATGTTGGTCCTGTTGTCTGTCTGTCGCTGTACATTATCCCTTACATAATTCATAATCTGTATACCTCACTGTGTGTGGAAGTGACTGAGATCATTCTTTTATGTGTTAAAGGCAACAACAGGCTCGACTTGAATGTCACTTTCCTAACTTTGTAAAACAAAAATGTAACAAATAAATACATAGATAACATAAATTCAGTGAATTGGTTATTTATAATTAATATAATAAATCATACACCGACAACTTGGCAAAACAAATCTGCAAAATTAACAGGAATTACAATTACAAGTGTAAAAATGTTTAATGCAGCTACAAATTGGTTAAAACAGGAATTAAAATTCCGGTATGTAATGTGTATGGCATATAAACATAGAATTGAATTAAATAGATCGGCCCCGTTGTCACCGATATCCGATCCGGTATCGGTGCATCCCTAGTTCCTCTTCAGTCCAAAGTGTACCCAGGGACGAGCCGAATAAACGCAGCGACACATAGCGCTGACCCATTTTCACCTTTCATTTCTCTGCAGCCATTATTATGCTATCAGGATTAATGTGAGGTGATGTATTGTAGTTTTCTTTCATGGAGGAGCTTTAATATCTTGATTGATTTAGGTCCACCTGTGATTGAGGCTCTTCACAAAGCAGACAGCTCAGTGTTTCTGGTAAGAAGACTTCTTCACAGTCTGGATGCGTAAATGGAAATAAAATGGTTGAGTTGGAACGCCCTGATAATACCGCAGGAGGAGAAGATGACCCCAGTCCTAATGATACAGCTCACTGACTCACATGTATTCATAATATGTGAGTGAAACCAAACCATGAAAGCACTCTCCCTACTTGAGTGGTGTTTTTAATGTGTCAGGCATCTTAACAGGTTTCTCATAATTGTTACAATAAGATCTTATCAGGTCATCTTAACCCCGATTTGACATTTATTCTTCCAAGCAAAACCATGTTACCATAGCGACTAAAAGGTTGCTGTGTTCATGTAGATATCGTGAGTTTGGCTCTCTGTGCTGCGTAGTCAACCGAGGGAATAAAACGATGCTTGGTGATGGGAGACATCAGTGAATTCGCTCTTAAAGTCTGGAAGTTTTATTGTTTTAATTTGTTTATTATTTTAGTCATCTGGTCAGTGACGGATCGCAGACATCAAATGACCCCACCCCCACCCACGTCTTTCCATAAAGAGGATGTATACACCCCTCCGCCATCCTTTCCTCACTTTTTTTAGAGCAGCACTTTAAAGGGGAACGTCACTGTAGTTTAAAATGCACATATGTTAATATTGGGGCTTCAAACAGTCCGTAGAGAATCAGTGATAAGGAGCGATGCTGTGTGAACCAAGTCTCTAATCTCAGTACAGACACAGATTCACCAAACATCCCAAGCAGCACAGCCATAAAAAAGTATGTCAACTAAACAAAAACACGTATATAAATTTATGATTAAGCACTTAGATAATGCTAGGCTAAGCAGCTTTATCCGCTCCCCTAACTCACCAAGTTAATTTACATTTCAACATTCAAATGATGTTTATTGTCACAATTGATAATGCTATTTGTACTGAACCAGAAAATCCTGCTCTCCTTTTCCAACTCACGGATTATAGCGTAGTTCCTGTTGCAGATTAGACAATGAGTTAACCCTCATCTGGTTTAGAACGAACCACCGCACATATTCAGATATGAAATTCAGTGGCATTCCCCTTTAACCTGTGGCTTAATTTTCGCACTGGTCTGTTTTTAACTTTTTATTTTCTCAAACTTGAACTACTCTGAGCTCAGTATCGTCCGTTCCATTGGACGTGTACTTGTGAAAGGGGGGTAAGTGGCCTTAGGTTGCAAAGGGCAGTTTTTATTTTGTAATGCCATTTTCGTATTGATGTGCTGTGGTGACAAAAAAAAAAAAATGATATGATAATATGTAAAGCATAGAGTAATGTGCAATTAATTTATACATTATTAATGCTTTTCTTGATATGTTATTTTCATGAATAAGTAAATTAAAAAGTCACAATTCCTTTGTTTTATTGAATGTTTTGTGTGCGTGTGTGCGTGTGTGCGTGTGTGCGTGTGTGTGTGTGTGTGTGTGTTTGTACAGCTATCCTTCTGAGGACCGATGTGAGTTTTTAGACCTTCAGAGTGAGGACATTTCGGACAGTCCTCACCTTCAAAAGCCTGTTTGAGGGTTCAAACTTGGTTTTAAGGTCCAGGTTAGAATTGGGTTTATGTTAGGGTTAGGTTTGGGTTAAAACCAGAGATGCTCGGATTACAACACACACAGAGGGAGAGTGACTTCATTCTCTGCTCAGGTAGACATTACTCCTCTATACCTTTACATAACAAATAGTTTTTTACCGCCATATTGATGCTCTGGATATCGTATAGAGAACCTTTAACAAAAATCACCATCCTTATCCTTAAAACGTCCTGAATACATGCGATGTACTCAGGTTTAGTTACTTCAGGAGCTATTTCAGGTTCATAAACATCAACAAATATGCACTGATGGCAGTTTAACTTAATTTGTTGATATACTCTAAACATGATCTGATCTGAGAATTCAAGGTTTAGGGGGTATTTTAATGTTGTACCTTTAGTTGTGTTAGTGTTGGATTGGATTCAGACTATAAATCTCATTTTGGAGTGTAAACATAGAAAACATGACACCTCCAAACATCTCCAACATGATGCTCAGTGAGCTGAATTTCCTGGGAACATAATCTCTTAAGGCCTTTCCCTGCTCTCTCTCAACGACAGCTCACTATATACTACAACTGCTAAAAATGGATTGGATTTCATCGCACTAACACACTCTGGCCTATTTTGTTTGTTCAAGACATCAGATGTAGGATTTGTTACACAACACACTATTAGCTAATGCAAATGCCTTGGACAGTATGTTGGGTTTGAAATGCCAAAACCAAGAGGAGCCAGTGATGTTTTTTTTTTCCCCCACAGTGAGCCAAACTGAATCATCCAAGGAATGTGATCAAAATAGCTGCTTCCTGTGGGTGCTGCGTTTCTGCATCTATATTTTTACACAATGCCTTAGAATTACATGCAAAGGATGCAGGGGCTTAAGAATGAGACTCCCTGAGAAAAAAAACAAAAACAAAAATGTGAATCTGGCAGGAAGCTGAAATAACAACAAGGGCGCGCATCTCCTCCGACACTCAGTTCACTAAATACATTTTTATAACTAGTTTTGGGAGCAAAGACCACGCACAAGAGTATGTAAGTTCATTTCCCCTTTGACCTGTGACAGACAAGTCCAAACATTATAAAACGCTTACCTCAAACCATGGAGCAGGAGCTTTTCCTCAACCCTACAAATAGCGATCTGTTTGAAGAAAATCTGCAAACTCCTGAAGTCCCAGCGTCCTCTCCGTCTCCAACCATCCTAGACCACCATCAACCTCAGTTGCACTCAGCCATCCACGTTCGATTTTGGTTGATTTTACGTGATTTTTGGTTATAGTTATTAATTTAATTGTTAATCAGAGTTCCAAATTGATAGTTTATTATCATTTAAGAGTATTTTTTTTTTTTTTTTTTAATTGCAAGACAAAAGACAACACAACAACAAGAGGACAACAGAACAGTGAGTACAGGCCAGTTAACACATTTCTGCCAAAGGATGAGAGAACCAATTGCATGCGTTGACACACTGACTGAACTCTTTGTCCTTGCTCTCTTTTGAAAGAGAATCGACAGAATCCTTGGAATATAAAGAAGTCATTGCAGTATTCATCACCCACCGAGCCCCGTTGTCTCCTGCTGTAATCATCAAAGGTAAGCCAATTCATGTTTTCGGTCTGTGTTGTAGCCTGTAGTACTATTGTCTATTTCATGTGTGGTGTATGTGGCCGCCGAGCCAGGCTACCGGTATGTTCACGTATTGTTTTTAAACATACTATCCGCTATCCATTACTATCCTGCTGGTTTGGTGATGCTGTTGTGTTGCGTCTGTCAGCTGTGCTGTGTGTGTGTGTGTGTGTGTGTGTGCATGAGTGTGTTTTGGGGTGGAGTCTATAAGGTGGATATATGGAGAAAGGAGAGGTTAAAAAAAAAAATAGAATAAATAAATAAAATAAATAAAATAAATAAAATAAATAAAATAAATAAAATAAATAAATAAATAAGTAGTTAACTAAGGATAACTAAGGGAAAGCACAGGGAAGGAAATTACTAAATAAATAAATGAGCAAGGAACATAATTAATTCTAATCTAAAATGTAATCTTTGTTAGTGAAGTCTCAGTTGTCGTCCTACCCCTCACATCTCCAGGAGATGGGGTAGCCTTCAGTTGGCACAAACAAAGTCACATCGTCATCACACACAGACACAAACCTGCTAATTAGCAGCCAACAGAAGACGTTACATCACAATGTGAAACACTGGAATGATGTTACAGCTGTGTAATTTGTTTTAGGGATCACAACAAAAGAAGGAAATTAAGTCCTGGCTTGAGCACAGTTAAATTCTGAGTCTTAATGTCTATCCAGCTGGATACTTGGAGGCTAATTGGATCTCCTCTAGCTGGAGCCACTGTGGTCTTTCTGCTGGGACAGACACTGGGCCAAAACTGTCTCACTGGTAGTTTTGGCTGCATGTCTACTGTGGCTGGAGAGGATGATAAGTCTGTTTTCAGCTTGCTATGTTGAGTGTTGTGATGTGAAATGAGTTCATGTTTTCACATAGATTTGTGTGAGTGGCAGATGCAGGAATACATTTTTGCTACAGAGAGCATCAGTATGGCTCGTTTCCATATGTATTACCCAGCGTAACCATGTGGTTGTGTTGATGTCTGACTCGATTTCATTAATTTGATGAGCTCTAAATCCTCATTAAGGTTATATAATGGTACAATTACAAACCCATCTGTTCAAAAACACAATTCCCCTTAAAGTATATGTACAAGTCTGTGTGCCTATCAAAGATTGAGCCTGACGTTAGTTCAGGCAGGCCACAAAGTCAAGCTCAGCTCATATCACAACCCGATCAGACATCTAGTCTTTGCCCTCAGACACACCTGTGGACCCGGGGGGGCTTTGCTGCTGCTCTCCCTGCCTTGGGGCACATAGAAGGGGCACGGAGAGGTGCTCTCCTTGCCTTAGGCATTTTACATATCCACGTGGAAGGGCGGCGAGGTCCCAGAACAGAGACAAACTGGCAAATATATATTACTGAAATATAAGTTTTCTTTGACTAAAGTGGTCCTGACTAAACTTAGTTTACTACTGGACCACAAGTCAGTAGCTCTAAACCATGCATGAACCTCCTTGCCAGTGATCCGAATAGATGAATAAAAAAGGTCTTTGTAAATACTGTGTTTTACAAATGTTGTATTCTTCTTCTTCAGCTTGAGGTTGTCTTGACAGTTAACTTCACTTTTTTTTTTTTTTCGACATGCTATACTATGACTTTTTTTAACGTACTATACTATGACTTATTTTCAACATACTATACTACGACTATTTTTCGACATGCTATACTATGACTTTTTCCCGACATACTATCCTATGACTTATTTTCGACATGCTATCCTATGACTTTTTCCCGACATACTATACTATGACTTTTTTAACTCTTTTTTGACATACTGTACTGACTTATTTCGACATACTACACTATGACTTTTCTTTGGACATGCTATACTATGACTTTTTTTAACGTACTATACTATGACTTTTTTTTCGACATACTATACTATGAATTTTTTTTCGACCTGCCATACTATGACTTTTTTTTTGACGTACTATACTATGACATTCAGTAGCTCTAAACCATGCATGAACCTCCTTGCCAGTGATCCCGATTGGATGAATAAAATAGGTCTTTATAAATACTGTGTTTAACGAATGTTGTATTCGTCTTCTTCAGCTTGAGGTTGTCTTGTCAGTTATCTGGTTGAGATTAGTCCTTGATGTCAGTGGTGCAGTTCAGTAATTGCCATGTGAAGATGCACACTCAGCTTGATGATTAATGATCATGAAGCATGATGGAGTAATGTATTTATACAAAAAAACAACATACACCAGACTTAATACCGTTTTTGTTTCAAAATGTACACTTTATTGTCAACAGCAGTACAAAAACAAAAGTCTGTATTTACAACACTACTATGGCCTTCTCATCTTACCATCTTTGGTTTCACTGCTGACCTGATTATTTGAAAAGGCATGAGAAAACAACGGACTTAGGTACTGAAAATGTTGATCGCAACCATCCCACAACACGATTACACATCGCTGTCATTTTTGAGGATGCTAGGTGGGAAAGTGCTCTGTATTGGTATTTTCTACACATTGTTTTTAAAAAAAATATAAGCAAATGAAATGTCATCTCTTTAATTCAGTTTGGAGAACTGGCATCCAAGAGACAATCAACTGGTTCATGGTTCCTTCAAGTTAACATTCAATATTTTATGATCAACCAACATTATCTGCATCTGAAGCTCTTGACGTCAACTTTAAATACTGTGATTTTTACTTTCTTGCCAGGTGCTGAAAATCATTGCAGTCTACAAACAGAAGTTGTTGCCAGATGATGACTCAGACTTCTTACAAATCTGACTACTGGCAACAGTCCTAAGCCACTGGTATTCTCAGAAACATTAGCAAATAGTTGAGGTGAAAGGTTGATGCTTCTTTATTATTTATCAGAACAACTTGCATCATACATCCAGTGTGTAAATGTATTCAAGAAGTTTACATGAAGTGAACTGAATTATACATGTTAACTAAGTGTATGATTCCTCTCAAACTGTCTTAACAACCATGTTTCCTCGGCAGGTCACTGGGGTGTTGCATTATGTGCAAAATGGTATAAACCCAGACAGCTACCATCTTTATGCACCTCATCTAATCTCCCAATCTCAACCACAGTCTTCAGTAAGGGTTATCCTTCACACCACTGAGCTAAAAATGACATCATAATAATAATGATACAGCAGAGACTAAGCACAGATACTGCATAGCCTTATTCTTATTCACTCTCATGTAACACTCCTACTACATAGTACCTTTCCAACACTCGATGCCTTCCACGTAAGCTTAAAACAAGAATGTTCTTGCATGCTGCAGCATTGCCATCCAGGGAGGTTGCACACAGAATATAAATACATCAAAAACACAAAAACAGATTTCAGACCTGGCATAAAGTAAAGCTCTTCCAAAAATGAAAGCGTGAAAAAGAAAATGGATCTGTCGAGCAGACAGATGACATGAAGACGACAATGTAGTGTATTAAACTAAATCACAGGTGAACAAACTCGTTTTAGTATGAACTTAAAAAAAATAAAAATAAAATAAAAACATTATGGCAGAACATACTTTTGCATTTCTTACAAGTTGTTGTACTTTTCTGAGGACTTCTTGCCTTTTCATTTCTTTTTGCCTTTTCAGATAAAACTATTTGTAACATAAAGGAATTCAAAAGTCTCCTTTGAGACTAACAAAAAGAGGGGAAAATTAACGGTAATTTACAAAAACAACTTATTAGTGGTTGAGTGTGTCATAATGTGCCATTTGCAAATGTCCAATTTACCTCTGCACAAATGTAATTTTAAACACAGTAAGCTTTTTTTTGAGGGGGGGGTCACAGTTACAAAACTGCATGTACATATAGAAATCATTCTTAGTAAATCCAGCTCCTTATTTATTATCATGATTATAACTATGACTCTTTCTGCAGTGGCATCCATCAACTAGACAATCTATTTACCAGAAAACTAGAGAACAAAAGTGAAGAGGTTAAGAGATGTTGAGGTTATCTTAAAGTTTCAGTAGGGTTCAACACATTCTCACTCCCAACTCGTCAAATACCGCCGCTTGGTCAGTGCCCCTCGGCATCGGACGCCGACGCACCTTTGCATCACGTTTGTATGGACCGAGGACAGCCGATCAATATACGCTCATTACATGCATAGTGACCTTTCAAAATTAACTTAGGTTTAGGAAACGGTCGTGGTTGAAGTCAACTTCACTGACTAGCGACTCAGGGGACTGACGATACCAACAAGTCACGTGACTAAAGACTGACATGACGTTACCTTTAGTTCCACACGGGACACAAACAGCGGTCTCCCGGTTAAATGTCTTGTGTTTGTTTGACCTATCCACCAATGAGTGGACTCTCACGCTATTAATACTACGTGACTTGCTCCGACCGTCGAATAACGCCGCGGGGGGATTTAAGTTGAAGTTGAAAGCCTGGCTCGTCATATACTGTCGATAAAGGTTGCCTCTGTGCGTCGGTTTCCGATGACGAGGGGCGCTGCCCAATGGGCAGTATTGGACGAGCTTGGAGTGAGACCTGGTTGTAGGGTTATACAGCAGTAAAGTGTATTTTTCTCTGAGCACAGCCAAACAAAGGCTTTTTTCCACACACATCGCACAAAAAAGTAAAAAACAAACAATAAGAACTAACATTGGCATGCTCAGACAGGGCGCACGCATAATTGTGATTTGTTATACAGGCCTTAAAAAGTGTACAAGGGATTTACATTCTTTGAATAAATTCAAGAACAAACAAAAAAAATCCTAAAGGAAGAAAAAAGCAGCAAAAAAAAAAAAAAAAAAACACCACACAGCCTGAGTGGAATTGCTCAAACAAAACTTAACAGGGAGCATTCACCAGGAACACAAGAACACAAAATAAAACAGTAACACGACTGACTTCAAACAGTGAGGTGGGACAGCAGGCTGTGGGCAGGCCTTGGTGGAAAATTACACTGGTCGTTGCTCCTTATGTGGAGCCTGATGGGTGCCTGATGCGTGTCAGCAGCCGACTGGGAGTCTGTGTTTTCAATGTTGCATGGCTGCTTTCAACTGCTTCTTCCCCACAAAGACATACAGAGAAATAAAGTCATTATCATTTCAATCACGTAAGATTTTAACTTATAAAATAAAAAAAACAAAAACTATACACAAATATCAATTCATATTCATCTTGAAGGATAATTCCAGTTTATTACAACATAAACCTTATTTCATTAGTTTTGGCCATCAGTCCTATAAACATGACAACTTGTACTCACCAAAGTAACTGCTGAGATCTGGGAACACAGCCACTCGACATACTATGACTTTTTTATTACTTTTTTCGACATATACTATGACTTTTTTTTGACATACTATACCATAACTTTCTTCGACACACTTTTTTACCACTTTTTTCAGCATGCTACTATGGCTTTTTTTTTTTTACCACTTTTTTTTTTACATATTTATGACTTTTTTCTACATACCTGAATGAAATAGTCAAATACACAAAGAAACATTTTTCAAGTGTATTATGTGAAATAGCTCAGCTGGTAGATATCTGATTGGTATGCTTAAGGTTGTGAGGTCAATCCTTATGATGGGCAGTCAGTATTTAGGTCTAACCTCAAATGAAGAAGTCAAATACATAAAGCAAAACTACTTCAGTGTATTCGGTCAGATATCTCATTGTGGTATATATATATACACTGAATACTACGAGGGTTTTTATCGACATACAGTACTATGACTTTTCTTTCGGCAAACTGTACTATCACTTTTTTTGATATACTATACTTTGACTTCTTCATGACTTTTTTTCTACACACTGCCACCCAAATGAAGAAGTCAAATACACAAAGAAACATTGGTTCAGTGTGTAAATGAAATAGCTCACCTGGTAAATATTGGGTTGGAACTCTGAAGGTTGTGGGTTCGATCCTTATGTGGGGCAGACAGTTTTCAGGTCTAACTTCTAATGACGAAGTCAAATATACGAAGAGAACAGTCCTCACTGCGTGTGGCACTGGTGGCTGGGTTGCTGAGTTCTGGTTCGGGCTGCGGTAGATCGGGGTTCAATCCCCACCCTCATCAGTGTCCGGTGCCCGACAGTGGAGTGAGACGAGCGTCTCCTCCCAGGGTTTACCAGAGATACAACTGGGGGGTTATGCATCAGTATATATGTTAAATATATACTTTTATGCGAGACATACAATATTGTATGCGACGCATATAATGTTATTTAATATATATACTTTTATGCGACGCATATGATATTATATGCAACATTATGTGCGTCGCATAAAAGTTTATATATTAAATAATATTAAATAACATTATATGCGTCGCATATAATACTATATGCGTCGCATAAAAGTATATATTTAACATATATACTGATGCATAACCCCCCAGTTGTATCTCTGGTAAACCCTGGGAGGAGACGCTCGTCTCACTCCACTGTCGGGCACCGGACACTGATGAGGGTGGGGATTGAACCCCGATCTACCGCAGCCCGAACCAGAACTCAGCAACCCAGCCACCAGTGCCACACGCAGTGAGGACTGTTCTCTTCGTATATTTGACTTCGTCATTAGAAGTTAGACCTGAAAACTGTCTGCCCCACATAAGGATCGAACCCACAACCTTCAGAGTTCAGAGTTCCAACCCAATATTTACCAGGTGAGCTATTTCATTTACACACTGAACCAATGTTTCTTCGTATATTTGACTTCGTCATTAGAAGTTAGACCTGAAAACTGTCTGCCCCACATAAGGATCGAACCCACAACCTTCAGAGTTCCAACCCAATATTTACCAGGTGAGCTATTTCATTTACACACTGAACCAATGTTTCTTCGTATATTTGACTTCGTCATTAGAAGTTAGACCTGAAAACTGTCTGCCCCACATAAGGATCGAACCCACAACCTTCAGAGTTCCAACCCAATATTTACCAGGTGAGCTATTTCATGTACACACTGAACCAATGTTTCTTTGTGTATTTGACTTCTTCATGTGGGTGGCAGTGTGTAGAAAAAAGTCATGAAGAAGTCATAGCATGTTGAAAAAAAAAAATCATAGTGTAGTATGTCTGTAAAATAAGTCTTAGTATATTATGTTGAAAGAAAAGTCATAGTACTGTATGTCAATAAAATCCCTCATAGTATTCAGTATTCCAACCAGATATCTACCAAAAAGAGATATCTGACCGAATACACTGAGGTAGTGTTACTTTATGTATATGACTTCTTCATTTGAAGTTAGACCTAAAAACTGACTGCCCAACATAAGGATCAAACTCACAACCCTAAGCATTCCAACCAGATATCTACCAGCTGAGCTACTTCACATTATACACTTGTACAATGTTTCTTTGTGTATTTGATGTAGTATGTCGAAAAAAGTCATAAAAAAAGTCATAAAAAGTCGAAAAAAGTCATAAAAAAAGTGATAAAAAAGTCGAAAAAATTTATAAGAAAGTCATAATATAGTATGTCGAATGACTTTTTTCGACATACTATATGATGACTTTTTTTTAACATGGTACGCTATGACTATTTTTCAACATACTACACTATAGCTTTCTTTTCAAGATACTATATGATGACTTTTTTTCAAATATTATGCTATGACTATTATGACAGTTTTTCGACATAGTATGATTTCTTTTCGACAATGATCTTTTTTTTAAATCACTGAACAAATCAGTGATGTGGAAGCAGAGGCCTGTACTATTAAGTGAGTTGAATCTGAGGGGTCGCAAGATAATTAATGGGATAAGATAGAAATAAAAACAAAATTGTGTGTAATTGGTTGAACTAGTCCCAACCTCTTGACTTGTGCTGTGAAGAGGGGTCCAAAGTAAATATAGATTTGTTTCAAGGGTGACAAGCCAAACAGAAAGGACACCACTGATCCAAACCACTTAATTTGGAGTCAAAACCGAAAGTGGGTGCATCTGAAATGTCGACAATAACTCCTCATTACACGGGAAAGTCTGAGGTTAAAGTTGAAGCTGGGAGTCAGTCTGTAACGTATTATGGATTTTACAAGGTATTTATTTTATCATTCACCTTTGTTTTCTCTTGACCTGTTTATTCTATCTGTCTGAACACCTGATTGTTTGTTGTATCATTATGAGATCTCAGCAGTTCATTTGCTGAGTACTCAAAGGAATGATGGACAAACCTACAAAATAAGACACGTAATAAACTGAAATTATACTTGATAACTTGCATATTGATATGGTGTATGTACAGATTTAAAAGGGACAATTTCTACCTCTTTCATCCAATGTAGTACAGCCTTTAAACAGTGTGATTGTTCTCCTCTAGTTTCTTGCTCTCCTCAGATGTTCCAACCTCCTTCTCACCAGTTTTCCAGCTTCCTTGTCTGTGTTGAATACAGAATTGCAAAAGCGTGAAGCACCAATACTACGGAGTGACCTTCTCATCCTGCTCCACACGTCACTGTAAACTCATCTCTTCAGTATACACACATCACATGCTTACTTTCTCAAGAATTTTCTAAGTTTTTTGCAAAAACTAATTTTATTTATTTTTTTAATCTCATCACAAAACATCAAGTCAAATAGCAAAAGGAGAAAGTCTCTTTATGTAATGCATAAATCGTTGGCTTACTACATAAAGTATACTTGGGGAAATATACTTGAACTTTACTTCACAAAATAAACTTGAAGTATACGTCTTTTTCGAGTAGAAATTCAGGTTTGCACACCAGTTGGTCTTGCACACCGGTGTGCGCTCAAGTGTGTGTTTCTTTCCATACCTTGAATTCTTCATGTACAGCCAGTAGATGAGTCCCACGATGCCAGCGATTAAGAGGAGCCCTACCACGAGTCCCACTATGAGCGGGGCCTGGTCCTCCGACTCCGCGTCAGTGCCTGAAAACAGACAGCAGCACTCGGCTTCAGCTGGAGGACTAACACGTGCACTCTCACAGAGAAGCTTTCCAACGACGAAGCAATAAAGTCACACTTTATTGCTTCGTCTTGTGTTTATAGTTCAACAACTTGTTACTGTAGAGACATGAAACCACTCTGAGTTGAGTTGTGTTTATATTCCAGGAAACCAGCAGCATATTTTGGAAATGGTGGCTGACGTGTTTCTATTATAGAACAGCGGAGGTTTATCGGTGTGTTAGGGAGACGAGAAGATCCGTTCAGTAACTGCACGTTCTGCTGCATTTAGCAAATACTCCAACCAGTCTGTTTCAGTCTGACTCACCATCACTTAACACCATCACCTGCGGCTGTCAGGCGTGTGGAACCTGTCACTGTCGTGCATAATTTGTGTATCCTGTACGCCGTATAGTATAATTAAGGGTTACAGTGACTTGTTTTGTTGACATGAATTAAAAATGTCAGATGATGGGAGACTGTGTGCAGCTACAAATCACCGCTCAGCGGACAGAAACATGATTACTCATCTAAAACGTTTTAAAAATTATTATCAGCTATCAGCAGTTAATGAAGTGTCATCTTAAATATACTGTATAAATCTACAGATGTTTTATAACTAGAAGACCATATAATGTACTTTAAATAGAAAATACTTTAAAGCTCTCCCCCCCCCCCCTCCAGTGTATTTTGGCATTTTTATGATATTTCAGATTTATTTGAGTAATTTCCTGACTAAGTTGAGCCACACTGTTTGCCCTTTTTTTTGACAAATAACTTAATTTTGTTTTCATTTTATTTTTCAGTTTACTCCATCTTAGTTTAGTGTGTTTATTTTCACAATGGGGCATTTGTGTAAGCGGTGAATGGATGAAATCAATGCAGTGAATTACACAAAATCCCAGCGGCAGAATTAAAACAACACACTGACTGTCTCTCTCAGTCGCTCTCTTCTTTACCGTCTCCTCCTGCTGGAGATAAATGAACGGAAAGCAGCCGATTGCCAGCCTCTAACAGGTCAGTACACCGAAGAGCGCACAACTTTCAGCCCGAGACAAAACAAGAGAAAAGTCCCGTTAGAGTAATAGACGAATTACAATGCAGCCCGGTGCGGTGTCGGTGCTGGAGCTGAGGAGAGAGCGGCCGGTGAACCACTGCATTTCAAACGGCGAACCTCGGCAACATGTCTATCCGTCCTCCGGTGCGCTGTGGCTGGCGTGCGGCGGTGCGGTTCCACGGTGCAGCAGCAGCCGGATGGCCGCCTCGCCAGGAGGACACGGCGAAGAAGAGAGCGAGTGAGAGAGGATCAGGTGTGTTGCGCTAATTCTTGTCTCATTTGTCATCTGGTAAACAGTAAATTCATCTAAACTGGTTGCCATGGAGCCATGGTGACACATGGATGGTCTGATGACTGTGTTTTCATCATTTTACAATGCGCAGTCCTTTAATATTCATCAGGCACTGTTCAAAATCGTTCTAATCTGCCTGAGAGCTCCTCTGCAGGATTTAGCCAGACAAATAATGAAGATGGAAAAGCTGAGGTGAGGGTGCATATTCAGACAGGATTGTTAGATTGACAGTTTAATTTAGTAAGTTTTACCTCAAGAGCAGGTTGATATTTTTGAAAAGAAACTTCTATAGAACCTCTTAAGAAAGTCTAGAAAGTAAAAGATAAGGGCAAAGAAAACAAAATCTTACCTTTTTCCCCCTTTTCAGGTTCCTTAAAAACTGAAATCAAACATAAATAAATTAGAACTCATAAAAATAAAAAGGCAAACGAACAAACAAATCATATAATATGCTGTTTGTGTAAAAAACAAACTAAATTCTGCACTGATCAGATGTGAGCGAGGCCTGGCGGCTAAGTGCAGCCTCACAAAATGAAATCAAAAGGGTGTTTATTTCTGATAGTGCCTCACAACTAGCAAACTGTACCTTGGAAAGAAGAAAGCAACAATACATTCTAAAAGCACCAATTTACTATGCTTTCAGAGCATGTCAGGCAGTGGCTCTTACTGCACAGACAGGTTTAGCACCCCAACAAACAAGCAATGCTGCCAAATCCAGAAGATAAAGTGAAGGAGGGGAGACAAAAGAAAGAATGATTATCACAGACAAAGTGAAAGAATGAGGAGGAACAGCACGAGCACAGTATGAATGCATGAAATGATATCGTTGTAGCATTTAACATTAGCCTTTGACAGTCCCAGCCTTATCCTTTTTGTTTTGTTTCATTCCAGTATCCGTAGGCGGCGGATGTGGCTCAGATGTTGAGCCACCAACCGGATGATCGGTGGTTCAATCCCCCGCCTCTCCAATCTGCACGTCGAAGTGTCCTTGGCAGCAGATACTGAACCCCAAATTGCTGCAGAAAGCTGAGCCATCGGTGTGTGAATGAGTATTTAGATTAGATCCTAATGGGCAGGTTGGATTGGATTTTACACAGTGCACAATGGTAGAATGTGATGATGCACAGGGTAAATGTCATGGCCAAATGCTCCATTGTGTGCACATAGCCTCCTGTAGTGGATATCAGGAGTATTTTATTGCCAGATTCCCTTTCAAGAGGTAGAAAACACATTTGGCACACTTTGGGTATCCAAGTGGCCAAATGGAGAGTCCTCCTGGTCCTATCCTGACTAAAACCTTTGTAGAATCTATGAGCTTTGTGTTATTTATATCTGCTTTGGCACAGCTGTAGTCAAGGAGTTGCTGAATGAATTCAGTGGCATCTCTGTGCATGGCATCATTGCTATAATGGTGTTATCCACTGTCTAATCTAGAAAACATTTTAGGCGAGGATAAAAATGTAAATTTTTCTTTTGGTTCATCACAATTTACTCAGGCATAGTAACAGTCACAATGTGACTTACACTGGGGATGAATTCTCTGATGTCTTACCTATCCATAGAGACCAAGATCATGCATATAGACCTGGTAGTTATGGAGTTATTCTTGATTTATCTTGGGTATGTGTGTCTAGGCGAACCACACCTTCCAGCGCCCTATAGGGCTTAAGAGGTTACCTTCATTACCGAAGACGAGGTGCAGACACGGTGAGGTCCTACTGTTATAGTCAGTGTGCATTCATTAAAATAAGAAAGTCATCCTGAATGCTCCCCGTTATGACTTTGTCCTCTAAATTGTGTTCTGATCATTTTTCTTGATCTTTGGTCGGCTTCATAATGACAAAAAGAAAATCTCATTTGGACTCACTTAGACTTCAGGTACATCTGATCCAACAGACACGATCATTATAGTGTAGTCTAATTATAGCAGAGCCCGTTATAGTGTAGTGTAATTGTTTTTACGCCACTGAGGAATACGGATGAACGAAAAGAAACCTAATATTACAAGTCTTAAAACAAAGCTGCAAAGAATATCCCTGTGATGAGCAAAGAAATCAATACTCTAGATGCACTGAGTCTTGTGTTAAACATGATATTCCAGTATGTATCATTCATACTTCATGTGTTTAATATTTGGTGTACAGTATTCTTATATTCCAGATATTATTAGTTAACTTTCTTTTTCTTATATTTATAAAACCCCACATTTATATATATATATACTTTGTTATTCCTTATTACATTAAGTTTGTGTAATGATGCAATTTCACTGTGAAGTTTTATCTCCTGGGTTGATCATAAAAGATAAGATAGCTCTCACCCAAGCAACTTGAGTTGTCCCAGAATGCAGAAAGGCTTTGACTTGTTTAGATGTTTCATTTAGCTTTTTTTTGTTGTTGTCGTAGCACAAGAATTGCAGTGTTATAATGAGCAGTCATTAATAAAATGAGGCTCCAGCAATCAAGCTGCAGCTGAAAGCTGCTGGCAGAGATTCCCTCTAACTGTGAATCCACACTGGCAGTAACACAATCATCAAGTTACCAACAGCAGTTTGTTTCCTACAGAGCTGAGCTGCAGAAGAAACTCAACAAGGTTATTGGCTGGGAAAAAGCTGTCACTATCCTCTGATTCCATGCTTTAAGGAACATTTAAAGCCTTGCACTGAGAGTTAAGCTTTCATTTTAATTTGTCTCTCTCCGTCTTCAGTTTATGCTGTTTAATTAGCCCGATGCATTAACTCTAAACAACAGAAGGCAGTACCACAGTGAAGCGAAAGAAAATACAAGATTTGTCTCTTCAAAGCCGTAGAACTTCCACTAGAAGCGTTATTATATCTCATTCATCATATCTCGCATTAACTTACCAGAGGCTACATTGATGGTCTTGGTATCTTCTCCCAGCATGTTGATGGCGCTGCAGGTGACAGTCTGATTCACCTTAGGGACCACCGTGATCTTACAGGTGGCCTTGCCATTGGCGTAGGAGCTCTCCTCCTGGAGGCACAGCAAAAAAAACACACACACATAAGAAGCTTCAAACTACTCACACACGTAGCAGCCTCTCTTGTTGAGCATTATCGACTTTTCCATTCTACAGGATGTTATGTTCAGTATATTGCTCGATAAGGTGGGGGAGTGGTGGGATGGCGGGAAGACAGATAATGGGAGGAAAATATTGCAAATGTCTTCATCAGACAGGAGTTCTGAACTCTGCCGATACGCAGCGGAGTCGAGGAAGCAAACTCATTCTCAATGCAGAAGTAAACACAAAACACTTCCTTGCCAACAGAGAGGTGTGCCTCATTGTTAGAGCATTAACCGGCTCATGATAAGGCCTAGAGTGCCTCATCACAGAGCATCTTGATGAGTACATTATTCATTAGAGTGAATCATGTTCACCTGCTCTGAGGCTGAACTTGTTGTGTGTGTATATATATATTTATATATTTATCCTCACGCAGCTGCGACTGATGCGTTATGGCTCCAGCAGTTGCCTGTCAGGGAGATAGTTCACAAGTTCCAATACATGGCTGCTAAAAACAGTTCTGCATTATGCATACAGCCTCAACGAAACAACACTGTACAGATGGCTGTCATAACGGAGCAAAGAGTGAAAACCTCAGTAGGAGCTCCTTTTAGTGACAAGGATCCTCAAAGAACACTTTAATAATGACACCTCGCTGCACTGTTTTGCTGCCGTTACCAGTCACGACAGCAATGCTGGTATTATTTTCACCTTGGGAATCTGTGTGTGTGTGTGTGTCATCATTGCAAAAATGTTGTTTTGAGTACTTTGCCAGGTCTATATATATATATATAAATATATATATATATATATATATATATATATAAATATATATATATATATATATATATATATATATATAGCTGTCCGTCTATGGACAGATTTCTGTCACCTTGATAGCGGCACAACCGTACAAGATGCAGTCACAAAACTTAACAGGTGTGTAGTTGAGATCAGAATGAAGGTGGAGTATGAAGATGGGTGTGGACCAACACCCCCGGGAAGGCCGCCGGTCGTTGATTCCAGTTTTCGTAGTGGCCAAACGGCGGTACTACAACGTCCGTGTCCGTCACGTTTAAATCATTAGGTCCTAAAAGTTGTCACTAACAGCTGAATCCAGAGTTATTTCCCTTCCTCCGTTCATGTGAATGAGACCCAGACCGAGGCTGGAGCGAGGGCCGGGAGGCGGAGTTAAAGGAAACGCTACTGAACCTGCTCTACGGTCCTGTTGGATGCGGAAGATCGCCGGATGATCCGGGTACTTTATCTCTCGGCAGTCAAGCCATTTTGGCTTCATGCGCCGCTGAGCAACTCTCATAGGAATGAACAGGAGCCTGCCTCCAACGCTGTAACGCTGACCGATAAATCATATTTTCATCATCATCCTCATCATCATGATATGAACATGATTGATGAACACATCGCAAAAAGGCGGTCTGAAACGTGATGAATAAAGAAAAATTATTATATTTAGGGATGGTTACCGAAACCCGTTATTAAACGGGCTCGTGGGCTAAAGACTGTAGTATTTATTATCTGCTGCAGCCTCTTCCTGCTCTGTGTCAGAGCTCTCCACACACATAAACACACACACATAAACACACACTTACGTTTGTGCCATTGACGCTCCATTGGAAGGTGGGTTCTGGGACTCCCTCAGCCACGCATGTCAGAACTTTGTTATCACCAGCACGATGCTCGTTTAGACTGGTGATCACAGGCTTTCCTGATGCAAACAGATTATGTTGTTACTAACATAGTTTAGTTCAGTAACATTTTATTACACACACATATGTCACGTGCATAGCTCCCAACTTGTCTTCTCTCAGACCTTTTAAAACCACATCTTTCATCAAGGACACTCAGACCCACTGAGGTCAAAGTTAAAGCTCAGGGGTGACCGAGCCTTTTCAGCTCTGGACCGCTCTGCCTCCACATGTCGGGCTGTCCCCCACACTGCCTGTTTTAAATCAAACCTTTTATTCCGTGGCTTTTGGCTCAGCATGAGAGTTGCCTTTCTCTAATCCTTTTTCCTTTCCTATTGGTCTTAACGCTTTTATTACTTTAATATCCTGTTGGTTTTAAATTGGTCTTAGTGTTTTATTGTGTTGTTTTTGTGTTTAATTGTACAGCACTTTGGTCAACTTCTGTTGTTTTTTAAATATGCTTTATAAATAAATTTGGATTGGATTAGATTGGATGTGATATTCAGAGTTTACAAAATGTTATGACCTCAAGCATTTTCCAGATGAAAGCAGGGTGCACTTATGGATTTCAACTATTATTCAAATATGATTTAATATTTTCATTAATGAAAGACAGAGATACACTAGACAGTGGATATATACAGTATAATATGCAAGTGTGTATCTCAAAGTGAGTGTCATATACTCAATGTACACTTCAGGTATCAATCTTAAAATGTTATAATTGAACCCTGGCAGGTTTATGATTTATTCAAAGAAGAAGAAGATTGTGCGACTTAATATAAGAGTTAGACATGTTTAGTGTTCCACTCATTTCAGCCAGCAGAGGAGTTAACTATGACGCGCACACACACACACACACGCGCACACACAGACACACTTACTCACCTTCTACGACCAGTTCAAAGCTCTGACGTCGCGTGATGCCGGTTATGGAAACCTGACACTCGTAGACTCCTGCATCAGCATAGGTCAACTCGCTAAACACCGGCTCCTTCGTTGCCATTCCATCCTGAAAACCATGAGTCACAATGTCAGTATGTGTTTTCTAAAGCAAAATGTACCTGTACCTGTAATTTAAATACCACAGTAACACACGTCTAGTGTCATGTTCACTTCTCCAGCTCTACCGAGGACAGGCTGTAAATGTCTGAACGCAAGATGTCATCTGTCCATCTATTTCCTTTACCCACTTCTCCTGTTCTGAGTCACAGGAATGATAATTTCAAGGAAATACAGTAACCATTTTACTATATAGTATTTCATCATTGGCTTTTTCTCATATTTTATACTACATGAAATTGACCCAATATATCAACTATATCTTACTAGGTTTCTACTACTGCGACTCTAAGCTTTTGAACAATAGTTTCCCTTTACGAACACTTCTAAATCTACCATCCCTTCTATAAATGCAGCGTTATGTGTTTTCTTTTATGTTTTTTTGTAGTTTAGGCTGTCAGATACAGCGCAGAAGAAATCGTCCGACACTACCATCTAGCTCCGGAGGTGGAAAAATAAATCAGCAGCGTCCAACCACTACTCACAGTATATACGAGTCAGGTTTGATTACTGGCTTTATTTTGATACCACTTCTCTCCGATCAACGACCCGACCCAACGTTACCTTCGTCCATGTCACTTCAGCGTCACCCGAGGCGCTCTTCTCCATCTTCACAGACAAGTTGTGCCCTAATGTCTTCACAACCTCCCCAGTGGGAGTCAGACTCAGGTCCAGGTCTGCGAAAACAAGACAGAAAAAGGACGGTTCTGTTGAGTCATATGGGTTGTTGCAGGCTGTCAGAAGACACAATTCACTGCTGAGAGTTCGGTTTTTATGTCTTCTGTATTAAGAGCCAAAAGATTGTTTTTTTTTTAACACATCTGCAAAAAAAAATCACAAAGATCAGACAACATTCATTCAGTATTTGCTTACAGAAAATCGGCCTATCATACATCGTTTAAATCTTCAGTAGGCAACAAGTTTTTGGCATCAGAGGAGATGTACGTTAGCCGGAGCAACAGCAACGTTCCATCGATACACACACGGTCACAAAAATAACTTAAACAATTCCCAGTTTAGGGAGTTGTTGTATTCTTTCCTCAGTTACTAACTCAATTCAAAAGTTAAAGAGCTGAAAAAACACTTCTTTGTTTGAGATGTGTGAAGCTGCAGTACGGGACGTAGAGCGGGGGAAAATGAGCCAGACTTATTCTTTATTACAATGATAGGGCCCATTTGAACTGGAGGCTCAGAAACATACACCTGGGAAGAAGGGAGTAATTACTTGAGGGAGTGCTGGTGGATGGTAGGAGGGAAAACAGCTTATCAGTTGCCTGAGCTCCTCGGCCGTGCACCCAAAACACTTTTGCTCACTCGATGTCATAAATTTCTAATTAGTTCTCCTCCTCCCAGCCTGACACTCCACGATCTGCCTTCCTGCCAGGCTGCGCTCTCAAAGTTTAAATTTGATTACTGTTTCTCTGCTCTCACGACTTTATTTACAGTGAATAAAAAGTGTCTTATTATATTTATAGGAAGTTAAGAAATTCCAATCAAGGTGGAAAGAGCGTGAGGGAGTTTTGGGGCTCGAGGGAAAGGGAAAGCGAGGACGACGGTTGGAGGTTTCTGTCTTGTGCTGCAGCAGTGATTTCCCTCCTTGTTTGTGGTACAGTATGCTCAGGCTCTGCATGTGTCATGAGTACTCACAGCTAACAACAATGTTTTCGGAGGCCTCCATTTTCTCGTTGTCAGCCAGGGAGCATTTGTATTCACCCCCCGCATCTCTGCCGATATCAGTCAAAGTGTAGGTGTCCGAATTTTCCACCGGCATTTTCTGGCCCTGGTGCAGAGAGAGAGAGGAGCAGGAGAGAGGTGCTATTAGCTTCAGTCATTCTTATATGATATCAGGAAACGAGGAAGAAAGTCAGATTGATGAGGCAAATAGGGCTTTTAAAAAATCCATAGCAATAACTCAAAAGCAAACACTTGAAACTGAACCATTATCATCCCATTCTAGTCTACTTTTTGAATATATCTTTTTTTTTACGCTCGAGACAATTTCAAAAGAGGAAATTCAAATTAGTGGTAGAGCCGGGCATGCACTGTACGACTTTGGAAATGTTGTTGTGTACTTCCTACTCCGACTGTACGAGTAGATCGTTTGCGATGTAAAGCCAAAGCTCACGATGTATGAGCTCACACTGTACGGTTCAATCGTCAGCCACGACCTTTGTCCATCGGCTCGTGGCTCTGCTCTGCCTCAACTGTGTGACAGCCTGTGGTCGGTCGACCAAAATCGTACAGTGTATGCCCAGCTTAAAGTAGTAATGACAGTTTGCCACTGCTTGGATGGTAAAGCAACGGCTGAATTCTCAACGACCAACTATTATTCCAGAGCAGACAGCCGTACGATGTTTGAGGTTGAAGTTCGGGCTCTGACTGACCTTGATGTGGAAGAAGAAGGAGGTAGGTGGAGGGTTTCCATCAGCGAAACACTTCAATGTCACGTTATCTCCTTCTATGACGGGACCCTTGGACAGAATTTGGAGGCTCACCTTCTCCGACGGATCTGAGAGGTTCGGAGGGCAAAGGGGGGAAAAGGGAATGATAGAAAAGAGAGAAAGGAAACACATGCGTCAAAGCTTCATAGACACACATGACTTGCTACTGCCAAGGCCTTCCAAGTTCCCCGCTTTCATTTATTGATCCCAAACCTCCCAATCCATCAGCTCTTCAGAGATCAGGGACGTGATCAGGAACATAACAAGTGCACTCACTGGAATTCTCCCAAAACCCACCAAATCCTGAAAAATCCTTTAGCCAACCGCAGCGAAGGCTCAGCGAGCACGTCACTCACTGCGTCGCCGTTACGTGCAGTTTCCAGAGCCTTGTGATAAACCGCCTCCCACGACAAGTTGCTCAACTATCTCAACTGGCTGCGACTGTTTCACATGTGGTGAATAGAAAAAGTCTCACCCACACACCAAAGGCACTGGGCACTTTTCTTCTTATGTCCAATTTCTATACAGCACTTCTATACATTCTTCTTGAATGCATTCATCCTATAAAGTATTCATCAAACTATGAATCCATGAAACGATAAGCCAGACTGTAATTATATAATAAGGGGTCTATTGTAGCTAGATGTCTAGCAGTGTCCTTGCAACAGCTGAGGTCCTGTTGTCATTGTAGTATAAGTCAATACGCACCGTTTATACTTTGTCATTACCTACAATGACGCATGGACTCCACATTTATTGTTTGTGAATACAACAGCATGTTGATTATTGAATTAGACGGCAGAAAAGAGTGAGGTAGATTTTTATTTATTTATTTGTACTGTTACTCAGGATGACTCTGTGGCTACACTGGAAAAGAGTGACTCATGACAGAAGACCCTATTTCAAAGCTTAAATTTCTCTTTTATTATACTCATAAATGATCAAGTGTTAAATCAAATAAAAGTATTTCTAAAGGTCCTACTTTTCTAAGGCAGTTTCACACTGTGAACATCTCACAGCTAGGCTCCTGATTAGTCTCTCTCTATATATATATACACAAAATGATTGCTAGAGTTGTCCAATTAGAGCGTTTCAGTTCCCACATCTGAATCAGCCAATCAGTTCAGTATTGAGAGGATTTCATTCACTTCATTCAATTTAACTAATTAAAGTCAGCCTTTTAATTAATAATTAATTAATCAGAAATAAGCTTGAAGAACATTACCTTGAATCATGGTGTATTTGGTGTGTAGAATAATAATGTGTCTGATGCATTTTACATTTGTACATTTTAGACATTCTGCTGGTTGGGAGTTGACGGTGAGTGAGCGAGCATCTTCATCGTCTTTCATGCAAACGCTCATGGACACAACTTGATATACTGCAATTCTCTTCATGAAAATATGCAAAATATATTACATTTCTGCAAACTTGTATTGAGATGGTTTGCATCTTTGTATCCACTCTACATCTCAAACAGATCCTGTGTTAAGGAGGAGATTAAATGTTTTCTGCTGCTGAACTTTGGAATATTAGTTGAAGAGAAAGTTTGGAACTGCAAGTGAGGACATTTGGTAAAACCTTTAACCTCCTTTGACTAGATTACTTCTGTTAACATATTTAAAAATATAATATAACAGGCCTACTTAATAAGTAGATAAGTAAAGCTTATTTCTGTGTGTGTCTGCAGTGGCTATTTGTATAAATCTTCATTCCCTCTGTCCATATTTTGTACCTCTGAACAGGAGTACTATAAAATACCAAACACACAATTTTCAGCGGTGCTGCTTCTCTTCCAAAGAAGCAGCACTTCTACTAAACCTTAATAAATATCCCCCCTAGTGTCAGATCATTAAACCACCAAATAAACAAGTATCATACTTGTATACCTCGACTAGATAGACACACTCAATCTTCTTAACAACCTACCACATGAGAACAAACAGAAGGTGTAATACAGTTATGGAGCCTGTCGGCGGCGCTGTGTTCCACTTACAGTGAATGGGGAAGGGCTCCAGGTCGGTGTCCTGACTGGTCAGCTCATGAGTGGACACGCAGGTAAAGACTGCAGCGTCGTCCTCCTTAGAAGCTGCGTACATGAGGGTGGAGGAGGTGGTGGAAAGGCCCGTGGCTGGATCCATCTTTATACTGGGGGTGATCACAACAGCTGCAGAGGAAGGGATGGACAGACAGGTGACAACCACACACAAGTACACACCATAGTGACTGCAGCTAGTAAGACGCAGTATCATATTATTCCTTTGGTGGCAAGTAAACAACGTGTTTCTATTGGCTTGGGTAAATACGAAACACTATGATTTCATTTTCACTCTCCTGTCATCGTACTAAAACACTTGATGGCCCCCAGAGGGATCTCCATATGACAGCATCTTGTGTGACTGTTGGGTAGTTTCCGAGTGTGTCAGCGTTACCTTTCCCGTCGGCTACCAAGAGCTTTCCATCCTTTTTCCACGTGATCGTAGCTGAGGGGTTGGCATCTGCCGCGACGCATGTTCCCACCTGAACAGAAACAATAAAATATGAAACAATAAAACAAAGTGTGCACACTCACAAGACTTTTTTTAATTCTTTTCTGGCATTTAGCTCTAAGAAGCAGATGCAGGAGGACTTTACAGTTCCATTTATTTTATTTTACTCTGGTTTCATCAGTATCCACTGTCAGTACGGATGAAGTTTGATATTTATTAACTGAACAAATTGAAACTGTCTGTTTATGCCCTTAACCTGCATTGACACATGAATACATCAGTATAACATTATCTTGTGTTTTTAATGGGGATGGTGGTGTAAATATTATTCCTGAGGCTATTTTCACCCTGAGAGGAATAATAAAAAATAAAAATAAAAATCTGCTCAAAATATCTGCTATTAGCAGCTTCACTCTAAAACTATGCTAATTAAGCCCTAATGTCTCTGTCCTGTATAATGTAACGTCTGCTTTCCAACATTAGCGGGAGAATGTTGGACTTAGACCAGAAAAGACAAACAACTTTTCTCATTTAGGAATGAACTAGTTTTTGTGTTGCTATCTCGTTGCCACATCTCCTGGACTGAAGGTCAGTAACGGTTAGCAGAGATACGTATACTGTGTGTGAACCCGACAACGAATGAGAGTCATAAGAACATTCCTTTTCCCCCCCAAACCGGTTTCATATCCTGTACTACGGCCTGCACGTGGCTCACTGCAAACATGCCTTTGAGTCTTCTGTCAAGAAATACAACAGACAAACAGTATCTCACATGGCTTTTCCACAAAAACTTTAAATCATCTTGTTAAGAATTCTTAAAATGACATCTACTCCTTCTCCCTCATTAAAAAAAAATCCAGAATCTATGAATATGCATATTGCATATGCAATCATGAAAGTTTAACTGCTCGACACCTACTTCACTGAAAAGTCCATTATTAGTGTATGTTTGCTGGAGGCGTCTGGAGTTTCTACATCACACTTGTGAAAACTCATGGACCACCACTGGCTACCATTTAAGACGAACAGAGAAACTTTCCTGCTTCATCACGACTGTGAAAACAGACTTATAGTGTCAAACTTTGCATAGTGCAGCTTTAACATCCATGCAGGAGGAACAAAGCTAAAGGCATTTATTTATTATTTTCATCATGACTCAGTTCTTCATCTTATCAGACACGGCCAGCTCTGATGATGGTCAAGAAAAAAGGGCAAGAAGAAACCGACACCGGTCTCACCCATAGTAAATCAGATCCACTAATGAGGTCCATGGGTATAAATAAGTAAGCAGTGATACTACGGTGTAGACCTGGTGGTGACTCAGTGATGTATTGGTGGAACATGTTCTTATCTGTACTGTGTCAACATCTGATCACGACTCCTGATCATGTTCATGTCACACAGACGGTACGATTCCCATGTTCCAGGCTTGGAAATAATGTTTGGTGTAACGTAACTGTAATAAACATATTTACTAAATTGTTTATTGCCGGGTATGATACGTCAAATTGGCCCTCGGGGACATTAAAGCTTTACTGGACTTGACTACAGATGAACACGCTGTCTGGCAGTGCTTCAGCCTTACAGTTTCTGGTTGAGCTTTGAGCCAACAATACAAGTGAACTTCATGGACATTTCCACAATATCAACAAGTAATGTAGTAAATTAAAGCGTACATGCAGCTGAAATGTATTGTAAAGACGTAATTATATCACCATTCTCTCTCCCCCCTCCCTACCTCTCTCTCTCAACCCAACCGTTGGAGGCAGATGGCCGCCCACCCAGAGCCCGGTTCTGCCTGAGGCTTCTACCCGTTAAAGGGGAGTTTTTCCTTTCCATTGTCACATAACAATGCATGCTCGTGGGGGATCTCTTGTTGGGTCTCTAAATTATAGAGTACGGTCTAGACCTGCTCCATATGAAAAGCGTCTTCTGTTATGATTTGACACTATATAAAAAATACATTTAATTGAACCATAAATATCAGAATAATATATATATTTTTTTTAGCTTGGGGCTTTTCAGCTTTGTAGCAGAATTTTATTTTTATTTTATTATTTTTTTTACAGTGGTAGTCAATCACTGAGCAGATGAAAATGCCAGTAGGTGGAGAGCGATTGTGAGTTCTTGAAATGCAGTGCATCGTTGAGCGTCATTGTGCCAAAGAAACCTCCTGCAGGTATATTATGATTATAAGGTAAGGTGAAGCAGGGAAAAATGATGAGCTTATTGCACTTTTAAGAGAGAAGTGTGTGTGAATGTATGTGGCTTTGGTTGTTGGCCAGAGAAATGCAGGAGACCCCCCCCCCTCCTCCTGCACTTAACAAAAGCCCCCTTTAGCTTCACTCCATTGACAAATTACAATGGCTTAAATTCCACAGTGTCAGTTGTGCTGCATATCCTTTATTTCAACCAACTTCAGCGTGTACTGTACGGTCTGATCCAACAGGCTGGAGAACGCAACGTTATTTAACTTGACAACAGGAGGAAAGAATGTACCGTCCAAGTCAGATAACAAAAAAACATCCCCCAGCAACCATCCATCGTCCGATAGCCTACAGTAATACAAACTAAAGAGCTTTTAACATACTGTAGGTCCAGGAGGGAGAGCTCCATTTAAATGAGTTACCATCAGGCCAGCACTGGCTCCGATCCAAGTATGTATAACTTTTACTTTTCCCAAATGCACCGTCCACTATCACATGCAAGGGAAAAATAATATCTCATCTACATCATCTCCTCCCCCGTCTCATCAAACTCATGAACTTTTCAAAACATTCTGGCTTGGTGTAGTGTATGTTGCACTCCTTCTACTATCCCATACAGGTTCTTAACATGTGCTAGAGTTAACTGTGAAAGAGCAAGTCACACCAGGACACAGTAACTGTTGGAAAATGTGACCCTTTGTTACTCATTACAACTCTGCGGATGTTACACTCTTTCTTAATCATACTTGCTAACCCTCCCGATTTTCCCGGGAAACACTTTTTTTCCTTTTCGTTATCTTATCCTGTTTCTGGAACTGAACATGTGTGTGTGTATAATCCCGACTGTTTCCACCCGGACGAAAATAAAGCTACACCAACTGTCATTTCCCGGCGGAAGAGAGTCGTCTATGCTCGCGACGCAGCGCAGGTTGAGCTCATGTTTAAGCTTCGCTCGCCGCTGGGTTCGGCGCACATAGTTTATTTGTCAAAAAGGTTCTAAAAATAATCATGTGTCATGTCTTTAAATTGTTTATTTGTTCAGATAATTCAGGTATTGAGAAACAGAACAGGATTACCTGAAAATGACCTGAACGGTTTAACTGATGATGAATAAATGATAAACTTTGTGCTTGAGGAACTGCAGGTACTGCCTGTCTGATACAAGAACAGAAACTGGTACAGCGCCTGCTACGAAGCATCTGACACCAACCCTCGGATTCAGCAGCATGGCTCGCTTCATTTCTTAATAAAAAATACACATGGGCTGACTTTTTGTGATCAAATGAAAATGCAACCTCCACTATTCCACGACTGAGACAGCCAGTTGAGGCTCGCTGCATTCTCCACCTCTCAACATGACACTTTCTTCTAATTTGGAATTCCACTTGAGTATGAAGCAGCCGTGCCCTCCGTCATCCCTCCTGCAACTTATCAGAACTGAAATCCCTCTCTTCCACTCCCAATTGTCTTTCTTTCCCTACATCTCTCCCTGTCTCTCTCCCCTCACCACAGAAAGCTGTTCAATAGAACCTGGATCTTTAGGTGGGAATACCAACGAGTCAGCAGTATTCACTTGATCCATAATAAATGTGTAAACACTGCATGTGGTAGAATAAATGTGCATTGCTTGCTAGAGAGAGAGAGGAGGCAGATGGCCACTGTGAATGTGCTGCCCAAAGCTTTTAAAAAAGTTCTTTCTTTTATTCCAACAGATACTAAAGTGGATGTGACAGTGGGTGTGTGTGTGTGTGTGTGTGTGTGTGTGTGTGTTCAGGGAATGAACGTTAAATAAGAGAGAAATTCTTGCATGAGTGGGTGTTTAACTATGAATGAAAGTAAGTTCACATTTTGCAAACGTATGCATGCATTGTTCTTAAAAGGGACTGTATGTCACTTTTTACACGGATAAATCGTTGTTTTATTGCCAAATGAGACAACTTTCTGGGTTTCCTCTCTCAGCCTGCAGACTGTTTTTAATGTGAAGAACCCCGGCCCGTTTTTTCCGGGAAAATCAGATGGATGTGACGTCATGATTGCACGTGAGTGCCATAGCCGTAGCTAACGTTCGATTAGAAATATGGATGTCATGAGAACCGATACTTCGGTACCAAGTTGATGCCAAAATTTAAAAAAAGCGTGACGGTACTCTTTTTCTACAGTACCGAAGGTACCGTACGATGCCTGTAATGGTCATTTGGTAGGGACCGGACATTTTACAAGAAAAGATGACGATCAATATGTGCAGAGCGCTGACTCTGATCTTTACCGTCGGGTGGCGGTGTGTCTGGCCTCTTCGGCCCATGCACACTAGCTGTGACAGCTCCAGCCGCCTCACGGCGATTATCTCATTAACGTTATGGTTCCCTTATGGTGATGGGATTAAACATGAAATATTGCCAAATAGGTGCGTTTACTTTTCGCTTCAACATCAAATCCTCCTCCATTTCTCGGTCTGTCAACTCTCTCTCTCGTCCCGTGTGTGAAATATGACACCCGCTGCTCTGAGCTGACGGACCAGATGCATTCACGGTCATTTCACTGTATGGAAATTGCGATTCGATATCATGATCTATTGAGATTTCTGTTAACTTTTTTAACACTAGACCAGGGGAAAAAGTTAAATCATACACTTCTAGGGACTTTTACTTTGGAAAATATCTAAATAAATACAGTCAGAATTTTTGATTTTCTGATTCTTACAGCGAGTCCCTTTAAAGCCCAGAGACACATGCTGTCACATCCTGACATTTGTCGTGTTTGGCACGTCAAGTGTTCTCCAACAAAAGCATTTCAACAGCAACCATGCGAGACATTTTGATCCCGAGTTCAGTCATCTTTCACCGCAGCCTTCCTTTGACGGCAGCTGAATCATAAATCTCATATCAACTACTCTTCTTGATCTCCTGTAACGCCTCAGGGCTGCTTGGACTGTGTGTTATCCAACATGTCAGCTAAGAAGCTGCAGCACGGCTCACTTCACAAAGTGTGCCCCCCCCACGCCACCAGGGACCACAATGGCAACTCATGCGATACTCTCAACTGGTTTTCATGTCACGTTCTGAGCGGTATTCACCGCCGTATCAACAGTATGATAGAAACTCAGTCAAACAGAAAAACAGCAGTTCCCAGAGTGGGTCAATATTTACATTCAGTACATAACACAGCTGGAAAAATACTATAGCCGAGTACACATGCATTTACGTGTGCAGAATTAATGTAGTGTGATGAGACGACTTCACACTTCGCACTGTACAGGACGCTGAGATGTGAATCTTACCGTTGTTGCTTTGTCCTTCTGCAACACTGCAGACTTGTCCATAATCTGGACTGAGGTCGGTTTTTCTGCAAAGACAAAAAGAAACTTTGGAATCACAAAAGAGTGGCTTTGGGAGATTATGCATAAAGTTGTTCAGATGTTCTTAATAATGTCAGTAATTTCTAAATGTATCTACAGAACTGAGGGGCACAGTGAGGACAAACACAAATATTTCATCTAAATGCTCACTGAAGCTGCAAACTTATTGCATTGTTAATATTCAAGCTGTAGGAGATAATTTCAACTTGTCCTCTGTTAACTATAAACTAAAACTCTCTCTAAGGCCATATTGAGCTATTCACGTATGTCCCATTTCATGCTTGGGTTTGCAAAGCCCATTAGCAGGTGATACATGGACAGTCCTGGGTTGGAGGAAACAAAAGGGACAAATCCACATTGAGTTTTAATGTAATTAAAACCAAGCTGTTTGTTAGGAAAACCACCATGGCACTTTATGTGAGACAGGGACACAGTGTCACTGTGAGAATAGCGGTTGTGAGGCAGCTCTCCTCTAACTCTCTCCCTCACTTCACACACACTTTTGGGGCGATCAGGACTACGCCCAGATTCGCCCTCTTTCGCCTGAAGCTGTCTAAAGTCTGACAGATAGACTCTCCTGGACATTACAAACTTATACACCTCTAAACCACCTCCAACTGTCATCTGGTGTGAAGCGCTTCAAGCACAAAAACCACTGATGTGCAGAGGGAATGTGGCTATGGTGGAAATAAACGTATTGGACTTGAAGACGTGTTCTTGTGGTTCTAATCGATCACCTGCAGTGCGCTACGATTTAAGTGAATCCAGCATAGATATATAGCAGGGAAGCTGCACCTTCATCACAGCAGTATTATATAAAAAATATATAACAATGTGATGGAAGAAGAGTATTAGTAACAGATAAGGCGTAGAGCGGTACTGCAGCAGTGAAAACGCCAACCCACAAAACGATAATAATAAATTCAGATGAAGTTCTGTGAGAAGTTGATGAGAGAAAAGTTGCTAGAATCAGGAAGACACCACAGTAACTGTAGAAAGAGCTGTGATGTGTCGAAGTGGTGAGAAGAGAGAGAAGAGTCACTTTCACCGGACTGCTTCTCCTCTCCGTCGATTTCACGTTTCTGAGACACACGGTAAAATAATACTGTAACATGTGCTCTGTGGTGGATTATGTGTTTGCTGAATTAAATTACAATTGGCCCATTCGCAGTGTTTCAGTTTATTAAACTGATTTCATTTTCTTTGAGCGCAGGAGATGATGAATAAATGATACTGCAGCAGTCTTTACATTCATCTGGCAGCGTTCACTTCAGATTCATGCAGAAATGTCTTAGGTTCAACCTCGTCAGATTACCATCGTGACTTTTATGTAAAAGCTCACTAAAACCGACGGAACATTTATGTAACAGGGTGCACGCTGACACTTACTGATTTAAGAGAAAAAAAGAATTTCCACATAAAAATGCCTTAAGTGGAATGATTATATGTTGATGTTGATTAATAGCGCAGACACACCGCAGACACACATGCTTAGCGCGACAGCTACTGTCATTTTTGGGAGGTTAAACATTGTTTTAGTGTTTTGTGTCAGTCGTGAGCTTACTGTGAACGACGACAGAGACGGGGTACTCCATGAGGTTGGAGCCTGACACCACCATGCAGGTGAAGGTTTTCTGGTCTTTGAGTGAGCCCTGCGTGATGCGCAGGCTGGACTCGTCATCGATGCTGACCCGCTGGGCATAATCGTCGGTGGCCTGAATGGTGGCCTGGTCCTGGCTGACCTGTTTGATCAACAGATCGCCAGCATTGCCATCATCTTTTTCCTGAAGAGACAGAGAGGGGCAGAAAAGTTTTTGTAAATCACAGTTCCTCATTCCTCAATTATAATTATACTTGATGTACAAAAATGTAACAATACAACAAACCTCCAAAGAATATCTAACTGTGATATAATTCAGAGTTGCAACACCATGAAACTGGAATGTCACAGTAATTAGAAGAGGTACACACTGCCAAATTATTCTCTCATAGTTTCATATTACTCGCTCCCTCATACTGGAAGGTCTGAGCAGGATCATATTGGACATTTCAGAAAACCTCTGAAGGAAAACATTTATTCATTTAATTCATGAGAGATTAAAAATGAGTCGATTTTCAAAGCGTTTCAATATAATAATGTAAAGTGTTTTATATGGTCATAGGATATACTCTATCTTCTCAGTAAACTTAATATGGACTGTTATCATATTATATTTGTTATCATATTAGGACTTCTTTGGTGACGTCACATATTCAACAAGACTTATTTAATAAATGATGTGTAATACATTATTGTTGAAATGCGAGTCTTTTTTCCTCCGGTGCATGTGGTAGGGCCGTGTATTGGCAAGAATCTGGCACTACGATACGTATCATGATACATTGCAATATATTGCAATACTGTAAGCAAGGCGATATATTACGAGTTTTAGATATAATTTTAGGAAAACTGTCATAGTATAAAGAACACACCATTTTAGACTAGACAAAATGCATATTTTTGTGTATTTCAGAATTACTCATATGAGAAAAACCACAAGCTTAAAAATGCTAAATATGCAAGTTTAAAATGTGTCATTCTTCCAGGAAAACGGATGTGACAATGTGTCATCACATATGCCAAAGAAAAGCAAAATTATTTCATATGGTCCTCTTCTTCCACGTCTTTGAATGTCTTTGGAAAGTGTTGCGTTCAGTAAACCTCAGACACTTCATAGTCAGTATCTACTTACGTATTTCCATTTGACGAACATCAGATCCTGTGGTAATGGAGCTCCACCGTTGCATGGTATAACGATGACCTCTCCATATGTGGCAGTCAGACTTGTCGTACCCAACCCTGCAACAAAAACACAACAGACTGTTAACAATTATCACAAATATACCGTACTATCACAAGACCCACTCACACGTTAGGGCTGCACGATTATGGCCAAAATGATAATCACGATTATTATCACAGTTATTCATAGATATTAGGGACAAAATATTTTTATTGTTGTGCTACATTCTAACCGTCAAAAATTCAAAATGTTAACCTTTTACTGTTTTTGTCATCTATAACGGTTATTTGCATAAAAACACACAATTTAGGAAATAAAAGATTGTATTTTTATTTAAATATTTGCTTCGATTAAAACAAAATCTTGGCATTAGTGGTTCTAATTATATATTAGAAGCTACTCAGAGCCAGCGTTAGGAAGTTCAACATTCCTCTCTAATATCTAACCATCTTTCTCACCAAAAACTACATCTTAGATTACATTGGAACGCATCACAATAGTGAAATAATTTACCATCGCCTGATACTCATTTTTACTGAGTAGAGCTTGAATGCACCATAATGTGCTCCGTGCTGTCGGGGAATGAATTACAATAAGTGTCTGATTAAGTTAGTTGTTCCAAATGTTTTATGTATGTTCCTCCACGGCTTACTTTGGACTTACAGTTGTTACAAATTACAGCTTTATGTCTTCTTCACTCCGACGACATGTTGTGTGTGTGTAACATTACTGACTGTGTCGCTGTGTGCCGACGTAAAACCATCATGTGGCAGCTGCACATGTGTGTGACCGGTAAAAACTTGGATATATGAATTTGCATCTCTAGCTGTGAGTTTAGGAAGCACTTGATTTATGCAGCAGAGTTTTCTATATATCTTAAATGTCAACATCGCAGTCGATCATGTTCATTTAATTGTGGGAAGTCACAATCGTGATTCGATTAATTGTGCAGCCCTATCACAGGTGTGCAACAACAGTGGGAGCTTTTGACCAGAGAGCTGCTGGTCGGGAGCCTGATCAGTCAAATCTGGGCAGGTGAAGTGAGCTCTCTCCCACACCTCGAGTAGCGTTACGATGTGCTCGTGCACATCAAAGCCCAAACGTTCCGATAGAGCTGCGTTACAGTCAGTCACAGGATGTGAGAATCGTCTGAGATCATAGGAAACCCAGCAACAACAACAACAAAAGTATGGAACTGCTTGTGGGATTCACACTTTTTATGTGGTGAGGAGAAACCCGATGTCTTAGATCACTAGATCTGGAGGCTTTGATCAGTGGAGAGGGCAGGAAGAACAGAGGAGTCAGATCAAATATGTGGCCCATATCCCTGTGATCCGAGCCTTCGGACACCCTGAAAGAGGCTGTGGTTAGACTGGGCAGCTCCTCCAAAAGCTCCTCTAGAAATGGATGAGTTTTAACAAAGCGAATAAAGCTTCACCACGCTATGTTGTCACTCCAAATGTCACGACACCACATTTCAAGCATGCCTCCCCATTAAGTCTGATGAGGTCGAGCCCGGCGGGTCAAGCTCGGTGCTCTGTGTGCAACGCGACGAAATGGGTCTCCTCTGACCACAAAAGTGAGGGAAGCACGGAGGTGGAGTAGTTACTATGGCGTTGCACAGCCCAGTCATGTGCAACGTGGGAGGAGGGAGATAAAGAGAGGGGAGAAGATGGATGGACGGAGGTCAGAGCGGAGTGGAGTGACACCAAGGTCTTCACGCTCCAACTCTTTCTCTTTGAGCTTTTTAGCTAAACAGGCAGAACAAGAAGCGCTTCAGATTCTGGTCATTCCAGAGAGATGAGGACAAGTGCAGCTGCTGACTGAAGTGGCTGCTTTTGCTCAAGCCGTGCCTCTTGCTCATCTTTCCATACTTTCTGATTTTTACCGATATCGAATCTTTGACTACAGTTAAAAACACAACCATGCATCTAATTCTATTCAAAGTATGTCGACAGTAATCAAGCAAAATATTCACACAAACCACAATTAACAAAACACGATTATTTTTTTTCTATCAATATTAACTATGTTTTTATAAACAGGGACAATTTCACCAACGGCACCGTGTCATTACTGAATGCATCGAGGCTGTAACACTTCAGACCACTCTTTTCTTTTCTTTGAAGATAAAGTAGTAGTAAAGTGGGTTTGACACCTCGTAGCAGAAAGGAGGGAAAAGAAAGAAAAGGTACAGAAAAGCCGTTTTCCACCCTGACAGGAAAAGAAGGTTGGGGGGGGGAGGGGAGGTGAGGAGATAAATGAGACACACCTGTGAGCTGGTGGGGGGGAAGGGAAATCAACTAACCAAAGCAGCATGCAGGAGAACAGAGAGTGGCTTTAGGAGCAGTTCAATTCAGTTTCTTTGCTCTTAAAAGAAAGAAAACGGTGACATATATAACCGTAAACTGAGCAGCAGTTGGATACTTTCTTGGACAATAAGGCGCTGCTGTTCTGCTGATCCCCGGAGCAGACAGGATGACTGTGTTCATATTGGAACTGTGTGGATGCGACTGTGGTCTCCTTGCCTTTGTTGTAAGATAAGTCTCCTTTACTGAAACTCACCCCGTTCATTCAGATTGGAACGGACATTCAAACTCCCCCTCCCCCCTCACACACACATTCACCCCCACCCCACATCGTTTTCATCTGGAGTCCTCATTTAATGAAATGATTTAAAGGACATTTGGTTTTCTTATCTGGACTTAGATTAACGGTTATGTCTTGTATAAAACTGTTTTGAGTATGAACCATACCTTTTTGATTTGATTACTGCTATTTGGGTTAAATACAGCAAGATTTAATATGATAAAAAATGAATTAATGGTTTGTGTTTTGTTTATCTTGTTGCAGGAGTAGCAGGCTATCCAGGCTATCTCTCCAGTCTCCAAGTGGTTTCCAGTAACAGTTTTGTCTGGACCGCAGAGGGCCAGCCCTACAAACACTAAAGTCTGTCACTAAGTGACTGACTGAGTGATCAAGTTACACAATTGGTCGGCCGAGTGTTGGAGTTTCCTCATTGGCCGTTGCTCTTTCAAAATGAAAAGGCGGGAACAGTCCTTCGCGAAACTTGGACCAAGCTGTGAAACTATGCGATTTAGCTCTAACCAGATTCAGCAGTGGCATCATCGCCTATTTCTCGCTTAAAATGTTTTCACAAGTAGATTTTGGTGGATTGTTTTGACGGAATAACAGAAATTTTGTTGTTTGAAACGGCTAGCAGAAAACCATAAACCAATCGGGTGTGTTCAACGATGTCACCGCTTGAACGGCCAGTTGAGTGGAGCAGCGCGTCCTCTAGTGTCCTCGCCGGACCTGGTGGACATGTACTGCTGGATTTAATATTATAGACATGACCACTGACTATTTGTAGAACAATTCAGCCACAAATTCACAGACTGACCACGTACGGTCCAGACATATACTCTGTTTGAACGAGTCTTGTTTAAAATCACAGGGTATCATTTTTGAGTATTCTCCTGTCTGGCGCCAAACTCTTATTTTGGATATCGGGGAGTTAAACCTACGCTACGTGCTAAGAGTGCATCCAACCACCAACACAGATTACTACAGTAATCCTGTGATAATATTACACATTCACCAATTCTGCTATTTGAAGTCAATCAGCCTTTGCGTGAATATTAACTTCCTTATCCTGCAAAATCTTGGCAAATGCCAGGTTTGACTTGTGGTTCTGTTTATTCAGAGAATAGCCAGCATTGTTTGAACGTCTAAAGAAATACATCAGCTGTGTGAACTTCAAATAACACAAAACTTCCATCTTTTGTTTTTGTTTGTTTGTTCAAGGAAATCATGCACCAAGCTGCTTTCAAATTAAAACAACCCTGTACACAATGTGCAACTCTAGTTATGGTTTAATGAATAAGACTGCATGTTTTCTCTGGTAATGCAAGGCACAAGTCACATGGGAATGCAGCTCAAAGAGTCAGCTAAATTTATCATCTTTTGAACACATAACAACAGTTATGGAGAAATAAACAAACTGTCTCAGTGAATTCGAGCTGGATGGCCAATTATGAGAATCTGTTTGCCTGAAAACTTCAGAGTGCAGCGAACTAAAGTGGGACCAAAAGAAAGAGAACGTCGTTTCCCTGCCCAGTTTCTTGTCACTGGATTTCACGGTTATACAAAGGTGACAGTTGCAATTTGCGTGCAGAACTTTGAACAGGTTATATGAAACGGTCTCAACTTAATACTGACACCTATGTTTTATTGAGCTGCAATACCACGATAAATCTGCCCCAAACCTCATTGTAGTTCTGAGCATGTTTAGTTTTAACCTCTTAAGCCCTATAGGGTGCTGGAAGGTGTGGTTCGCCTAGACAGACATACCCAAAATAAATCAAGAATAGCTCCACAACAAGGTCTACATGCATGATCTTTGTCTCAATGGATAGGTAAGACCTCAGAGAATTCATCCCCGGTGACGGTAACATTGTGACTGTTACTATGCCTGAGTAAATTGTGATGAACCAAAGGAAAAACTTACATTTTTATGCTCACCTAAAATGTTTTCTAGATTAGACAGTGGGTAACACCATTATAGCGGTAATGCCATGCACAGAGATGACACTGAATTCATTCAGCAACTCCTTGACTACAACTGTGCCAAAGCAGATATAGATAACACAAAGGACATCAATTCTATAAAGGTTTTAGTGAGGATAGGACCAGGAGGACTCTCCATTTGGCCACTTGGATACCCAAAGTGTGCCAAATTGGTTTTCTAACTCTTGAAAGGGAATCTGGCAATAAAATACTACTGATATCCACTACAGGAGGCTATGTGCACACAATGGAGCCTTTGGCCATGACATTTACCCTGTTTATCATCAAGTTCTACCATTGTGCACAGTATAAAACCAACAAAAAAAACCAACTAAATTGTATAATTTTGACTCCAAATGGAGTAGTTTTATTATAATAATGAAAAGTAAAACTTAGATAATAACAAATAAGATAAATAATGATGTAAATAAGATAACAAAAAATAATCAAAGTACATGTGCATTCAATATAAAAACGGTCAAAAGTATTATAAAGTAAAAATACAATTTCTTGTGCGTTGCATTTTGTAAGTAAAATATTGAAATCATTGCCAAACAAACATTGTTTGGACAAAATACAAATGCAAATGGAATAAAGTATTGACTGAGTTCATCTTTGCATCTAAACTATTGATTCAAAATCAATACAGTGTTTTTGAGAATCGATACAGTATCGCAATTCATAATATCACAATATTTGATTTGTTTCGATATTTTCTTACACCCCTATTATAGACAGCAGACTGTCTTTGGTTTACTTTACTGTAAAACACTCTCCTCTCCCAAAAATCACAAGTATTAGAGTGGTTGCATTCTTTTCCGCTGTGCAATCTTTCTGGTGGGTTATCTATCTCTATCTATCTCTAACGTGGACACTTTTTCCTTTCAGTCTGGCTGCAAAGCAACTTTGAATTTTTAACAACAGCCCCCGCTTTTTTTACCGCCACATTTTGTAACCGTCTTTCACAAACAAAAACATGCAACCCTCTCCGTCCTGAAGTCTCTAGTACAATAACAGCAACTGAGCGCAGTGACATGAAAAGGCATCGACTGAACACGAGGCCTACACGAGGAACACGGTATATATTACTCTAACAAGAGCATAAAGACTTCCTCATGCAATAATCATCCCAGTCAGCCTCGCCTGGCAACTCAAACTATTATCCAGAGGATAGGTGTTCGTGAACTGGCGCATAGCCCCAAGCCATGCCAGCTTGCAGCTGTCACAGTGAAATGTGATTCCTCGCGTCAAACACAGCCTCCAAATCAAACTGGAACTGTGATTGCACCTCCCCCCCCTACACCAGCACCACATCCCTCCTGAAAGAAAAAAAAACACTTAAACTCAGGGAGTTTGGTGGATTGAACGCTGAGTGACAACACGACGTGACACTGCGACGCAACAGAAAACTGCCGGATACGTCCCTCATCACCTTCAACGCTGCCAGCAAACATAACAAGACTCAGCTTCTTCCTTTTGCAGGTGTGGAGTGTCGCGGCTTTGGGACAAACTCACTCGGTCCTTTGTCAAATGTGTTAGTGTCAGTGTGTGTGTGTGTTTGTGTGTGTCAGTGTGTTGCAGCTCAGTCAACAGCAAAGGCCATACGTGAAGACAGGTATGTTGGAGATGAACTGTGCCTCGCCCGGAAAGTAAACAACAACAGGCGGCAGCAGTAGCAGGAGGGGCGGAGAGAAAAAGCTGCGGTCAAGTCGGACAGTTTTCAGCACTGAATATACATGAAGCCACAGAAAAAGTTACTTCCTGTTGGATCCGATCTGTAGGCCACTTGTAGTTTTCAGACCACGTTGGGATTTATTTATATTTGTTTGTAAATCTATGTGGAAATGTGCGTGTATCTCGTGTGGCTCTAAAAACTGCGGCCGCCTCGATCTCCTGAGGTTATCGTTGCCCACGTGTGCATGACGTCAGAGCAAATCGGCATCGAGTCGGACACAAATCTAACCGGCATGAATTGCGCGGCGATCGATTCTGAGCAGGCCTGACTCCTCTTCAACGAGCCTTTTAGCAAAAAGATGTTAATGACTTGACCTCACGGATCTACCAGACGCTTGATAATTATTTTACCTTTGATATCAAGTAATAATAATCTTAGGCTGCAGTCAAAAGGTAAAAAGAAAATGACGTCCTGATGTCTTTTCCTAACCACTTTACCTTGACCTGGATGGAAAACGTCATGAGGTCAAGGAAAGATGTGAAGGAGAATTCAGAAGGACTTATAGGAAAAGACAACCGTGTTCAGAGAATCCGACTGCACTTACACTATAGGCTCCGTAATAATGATGCGACGGCAGCAGGTGTTATTCTGCCGTGGTGAAACTACAATGTTCTGAAGATAAACTACAAAAGGCTCTGCTTCCCCCCCCGTGCGTTGTTAAACAGCTCTTTCAGTGACAGACTGCTTCACCCGCGGTGTGTTAAAGAGAGATACCACAGGTCCTTCTGCTGCTGGAACACTTTACATCAACATATAATAAAGGATTATCTGACCTAACGTGGACAACCGGTGAGAAATATCACTTCATTACCGAGGTTGGAGGGGAAATAAAAAAGGAATAACCTACAGGCTTTCCTTTGGTGAAGGATGCTCCAGTGTATCTTATGCTAAAGGAGATAATAAAGGAAGCATTGAAGCTCCTTTCTTTAACATTTAGAGGATTCAAACAGCTCTTATGGCTGCTACTCAGATACTTCAGGGTCATTTCACTTTGTCGCTCTTTTAGAAAACATCAGGCAAAGACAGTTTTAGTGCATTCACAGGTATGTGTGTTTGTATGTTTACCCACAATAACAAAGGAGGCAACACATTTATCAACCCATCTGATTGCTGTGTCTGAGCATTCAGGTATAAAATGCTCACCACGATCACGTTTCTCTGCTTCTATCAAGCTCGGCGGACAGCAGAGGAAACATTTGCATGTGTGCTGTTACGCCGATAAATAATGTTGGAGGGTAAGCGCTCGTTCAGGCGAGAAGTTGATTATATGCATTAGCATAACAACGCATCCACTTGTCTCTACTCTGGAGCGTAATGTGAAAAAGCTTGACATTGCTGTGATGGCTGACAGTTTCCCTTCTCTCAGAGAGGTGTAATTTATATGAATGCTGGGTTTGTGCTGGATGGTGTAAAAAAAATTACAGTGGCCCTTATATGCCCAAGGGAAGAAGTGTGAAAATATCTGCCACGGTGCAAAATGTAGTTCCCTTTAACACATGAGAGATGATTGAGAGCAGCATCCTCACACAGGCTGCATGGTTTGAGTTTTCTAGTTGAGCATGTGGAGCTTAGATACACACTATCAGCAGTTTAGTCGGCTATACAACAGTTTGTAATGTAAAAGTTTGTCTTTCTAGTTATTGAAGTTATGACTAGGGATGTACCAGCCCCGATACCAAGTACCGATCCAATACCAGTGTTTAATTAATAAACTGTATGCCTCACTGTGTGACTTTATATGATTATTTTATGTGTTGAGAGAACATCAGCCTTGAAATAAACTTTGCTTTCCTAACTTTGTAAAGCAAAATGTAACAAATAAAATGTTATTTATCATTAAAATAATAAATCTTACACCAACAATCTTCAAAATGAACAGGAATTACAGTTAAACATTTTAAATGCAGCAACAAAATGGTCAAAACTTAAACAGGAAATCAAATGCCAGTATATAATGTATATAGTATATAAACAGATCTGAACTGGAATAGCGATATCTCATCTAGCTATTTGAGTCGGTATCGGCCCGATCAGTATCGGTATCAGTGCATCCCTAACCCCTGACACTTTCATGTAAAAGTATATTAATGTACATTCAGTTCATGAAAGGTTTTCCTGCTTAAAGTTGCTATAATCGATATAATAACAATATGAAAGGTGTCTCTGGTAGTGATGAGAAAGACCCCTCGGCTTTAAGGAGCCGGTGAGTTTCAGCTCACTGTTTATCCGTCTGGTTCTCTCTCACTGCTCTCATGACGTTGCTCTCTGCAGCCTCCAGCAGCTGTTTCAGAGAAAAACACTAAAAATCCACTATAGTCGACCTGCTCAGCAGCAAACTGCAGACAGACAAAGTTGGAGTCTAGAGACTCGATTAGCAGCTAAAGAAATAGATATTACCCCTCTGGAGTTGGTAGAGACAAACAACTGAGCTAAAAGAACATTCGACTTAAACTCCTCAGGTGGACACACATGACTGCTGGATGTGTAAATAATCAACTTAAAGACCCCCTCCGGTGTATTTCAGCATGTCTATGATATTCCATATTTATTTCAATTACCGATCGCATATCAGCCCACGTGCCGCCAAACAAGATGAGTGTGTGAGCGAGCCAGAGAGAGATTGTTTCTGCTTGAGTATGGATGCCTATCTGTATGAGTCATCAGAAGGGTTTCTGCCACAGCAGTGATCAAAGGCAGACTGAGAGTCAGACCGGCTAAAAATGGAAGCTTGGTTTGGGGGGGGGGGGGGGGGGGGGGGTAAGCAGCGATCCAGCTCTGTGGACTCTGTGTGTCATCAGCGTATGCAGGTAGGAGGAGATGTTTATGCTTCACCCACACGATGTCTGTCGCAGGCCTCAGACCCCCTTCCCACCTCGTGTTAACAACCTGCTGTTGTATAGAAGACAATACCTGGCTGCAAAGTCTCTTTTAAGGGGTCCTCCTGTGTTGCCCTTCTATAAAGTTGAGGCACTAATGAGAGATCTGAAAATCTGTGCAGCAAAGGTGTCCTAACTTTTTGTCCTTACTACCCATAATGCAACATAACGCATCTTTCCGTTACACCCACCTGGCTGGAAAATGCCCTTCAAACCTAGTTTACCACAGCTAGGCTTTCTGTGTTCTCCTCATGACAAGTAAACTGAACTTGATGTGTACGATAGGTGGAGTGTCGCTTTACGATTTGTCCAGGAATTTAGTAAAATGTCATTACAAATACTGCTACACAAATTCACCATAAGAGTCCTGAAGTGTCCTGTGATTGGTCAAAGTCTCCCATCACAAGCTAGATTTTTTTAAAGCCTGAGAACAGAAGTATCTCAGAACACTTGAATTACAATATGCTGAAAGGTTATTATGGAATTCTTGCCCATTATGCGAAATATACTGCCTACTGCAGGTTTAAGATGCAAGGAATAAAAGGCTTCTTGAAACACAAGTGGTGCGATGTAGGGAATATTAAGGACTTCTTTAGGAAATGAAGGAGGGCAGGAGAGATGATGGCAAAAAAGAAATGTCACAGGATATTCAAACAAGTCAAAGATGCTGGAGCTTCAAGGAAAGAGGCGAAAGGTCTTGAATGTGGGATGTTTAGCTTGCAGTGTTCTGCACAAAAGGGGAGAAAACATAAATAATGACTCTGTAGCCGAACCATTCAGCTCCACTGCTCTGAGCCCTCGACCCCTTCATCAACACAGTGGGCAGAATAAGCAGCTGGCACTTCCTACAGTCACACATAATGGTCCTCACCTGGTGAAGATGCAGCCACGCTGCCCTCCTCGGCCCAAAAATCAAAAAATGAAAGCTGTAATCTTATTTCGGGAGACTGTAATTGAAAACAAGCCAGCGTTTTCGGGGCCAGGAAGTGTAAGTTAGCAGATGGTAATTAGCTCCAGCATGATCCATGGATCAGATTAAGGCCAGTCTCCAGCACATTAGAGCTGTGCAGCTAGGGGAGACGTTTGATCCCGCAGTTTACATCTTAATTTGAGCTTTTCTGGCAAATGTAAGGCTACACTCAGATGGAGAACGCCTTCCCCTCTTCCAAAATAAATCCTCCTTTTAGCATTCTACGTTGAACTCCTTTTTTATAATTCAAATGCATCCCCACTCCTGAAAGACACAGCGTGGCATATTGATAAGATGGTCTGCAAGAAGAGGGCAAGACGAATCATTCTTACCAAGGTCAAACGGCGAGCATATGGAATGAAAACATCTTCCATCTTGGCTGGCGTGATGATGTGAGATAAATGAAGAATCTAATGTTTTACACAAACCTGTAATCCTATTGTCATTCTCTACTGCCTCCATCCCCCTCCCACCCAGAGATGCTGGGTTACAACATGAGGGATTTGGGATAACTCTCAGAGGTAAATGATGGATACAATGTCAGCACTTAAAGAGGACAGTCCTGTGCCATCTGCAGGGTTCCTCACCCCACTGTAAAACTACACCTCGAAGGCCAGCAGCCAAGCTGTTAGGGTCAGTGTCGGTAACGGATCGGGTTGCTGGCACTTAACAGATAATTTGTCGCCAACATAAACGGCAATCAAGAGGCCATATGTACATCAATGCCGATGTCAACATCTCCCGGCAGCACCATCTGTATCAGAATACATTCAAGATAGTAGTCAATGTAAACCTCCTACATAGTCTCACATTACCAACCATCATTTGCTATAACGCCTAATATGAGGTACCAAAAAGGTCCATTTTGATCGGCTGGCAGACGGACATTGTTTTTCATTGATTTTGTACATTACAAATATAGTTAAATCAGTGTGCGACCGTGGTGAGTAATGATATTAAGACCGCGTAAACACGAGGGCTGGGACGATTTGCCTATCTCCTGATTCAATACTATCACCACACTTGGGTGCCGATTCGATATGTATTGCGATTTTTAAGTATTGCGATTCCATATTACGATTAATTGTTAACTTTTTTAACACTAGACCATGGGAAAAAGTTGAATCATACACTTCTAGGGACTTTTTAATTTAACATTTAACAGAAATGTCAGTATATGGGTGCTCTACAGTCGTAGCGTCGGCCCATTTGACCACGGAGATGAAAGTGATGGCCGGCTTGACCGCCACGTTACCGCGATACGATAACGTTTCCTGTCCGTGACAGAGTTAGCATGCAGCTTTAGCCGTGATGTCTAGTTCTGCTTTTCCTCCAATGTGTGAAACCCAAAGTGTTTCCATCCTTTACTGGATGTGTAGTGTTTACCCCGGGTTTGTGAGGGTGCAGGTTGTATCCACGCAGACCCTCAAACGTTTTCTGCTTTCTCATTTCGGCTCGCTGCGGTTTGTTTTGATTGACGGATACGGAACGGATATGACATCACGTTACTCAGACTACAACAATAAAAGCGGTAACTTCTACCTCCGCATAGACTCAGATGAAGCAAATATATCGATTCTGGCATTAAAACATTGATTTCAAAATCATAAAAAAAAGAAAATCTTGATACATTTCTTTTCCCACTCCATATCTTCGCCTCTACATTGTCCAGCAAAACTGCTTGACACAAATATACCTTGTATCATTACAGTAACAACAACACCGAGCCTTCAGCAGATAAAGGGCAGCCTCTTCGTCTGCTCAGCATTTTAGCAGACTACATCAGGAATCAGTGATTTTATATTTCCTGCTGTCGTATAGCTCAAGTATAAACATGTATATCTATTTTCCAATCAATAATACAATCTGCCTGCAGACACAAACAGTACCCTTCTATGTGGATACTTCACGATTGTTACCATTCAGTTCACAATCAAGAAAACGTCACCACCCTTTGTATGTAGGATTCTACTTTAAGGACACGCTGACACATATCTTTGGTTTGAAAAAAAAAGTCACGTGTATGGAAATAACAGAGGGATAACTTTTTTTGGTGGACTTTTCCTTTGAGCCGTTTCAGAGTGGGAGCAGTAAAAACCGCCGTCTTGAAACCTGTCCCAGTAACCACACACAGAGCTTCAAACACCCAGTCAGGCTAATCACAGCTTTTGTTACAGTACAAAGATGTGTGCAGGGAGCCTCAGATGTTTCGGAGTGCTATAAAAACCGTGATATCCTCTACAGATGAGGGTGAAAGTTCTCCTGTGGCTAATCGCAAGTCCTGGAACCATGAGTTATATTTAGGCTTGAAGCCCGAGAGGGGCAGAACACATTTTTGACATCTTCCAAAGCAGTTTGAGCCACAAATGTGTACCTCAACAGAACTCAAACAGGACAGAGTTTCACCATATTAACCAAGATCTGAAGTGTCATATTGATCTGTGCATGTGGGCATGGCCTATTTATCATTATATGCTATATTATACTCCTTTGCTCAATTTGCTGTAAACTGGAACGAGCCAGAGACATGAAACTTGCCACCAAAACTGGTCATGATGTCATAAAATATGATCCCAATTGGCCCGATGGTGGCGCCATAATTGATAACCAAAAAAAGTGAACATTTTTAAAAGGCCCGCCCTTCACACCACAAGTCCGATTGACTTGAAATTTGACACACACGTCCAGCTCAATGTGCTCTGGAAGCCTCAAGATCTATTAAAGTGGCAGTAGGCAGTATATTTTTGGCATCATTGGGCAAAAATTCCAAAATAACCTTTCAGCATATTGTAATTCAAGTGTTCTGAGAGACTTCTGCACCTCCTCATGGCTGTTTTCAGGCTTTAGAAAAGGCTGACTAGATTGTCCGCAATTTCGATATTTTTTAAAAACACATTTTCGACATCTCCTCCTAAACCGTAGGTTCGATTGCAACCAATGTTGACCAATGAACTTTAAAAAGGGCGTGGCTCAGCACATAAATAGACCCGTGTAGACAACCATTGGGCCACAGTCATCACAAAACCTGCAGGATATGTCCTCACAAATACCTGGAACATACTCTGGAAGTTTCATTCAAATGGACCACTAGGGGGTGCTACAAAATGCAAAAAAAAAATGGGTGTGGCATATCACAAATCAGACTATAAATCAGAAATGATTTGTCCAATCATTACAAAACTTGCAGAATATGTTCTGATTTTGGCGGTTGAGCTGCTTCCTTCTGTTGAGCGGAAAAGGACTTGAACCCGTGATTGCTGCATGTGGCTTTACTTGTTGCTATTTTTACTCGTCTTGCAGAGATCAATTAAGCGTGAAGACGAGGTCCCTATGGTATTAGCACCTCTCTGTCTTGCTCCACGCGGAACAACAGATGTACAAAAAAGTGGAGGTGGAGTTGCGACCTTTGCTTTGACACTTCTAATAAAATCACGTTCTAATAAAATCAGGCTTTAGGCCAAACAAGCAGCTCTATACTTTTCCATATGCCCTGTGCACTCATAATTGTCTCACATCTTTTTCTCACACACACACACACACACACACACACACACACAAGCGAGTTTGCTGCATTCCAGCACAGGCTTTAGAAACTGCTTGCAGGTTTAGGCACGTCTCGTCTCCAAAAAACTGGCAGCTGAAGCTTTTAAAAACCATCACTGCAAACCCAGACATGCTAAATGAAAAAATAAGACAAATAGATCCTTTTTTGATATGGTGATGACAGGGGAATGTTAAGTATATTAAAGTACACTTAGCAGCTGCACAAAAGGCAGCAGACAGACAGTTTGTTTACCTGTATTCTTCTAATCTGTCCTATAGCTCTGCCACTACAGAGAAACGCCTATAGGGTTGCTTTTGGCAAGACAGCTCAGGTTTTTATGACATGCAGAAAAAGTCAGCATGGCTTCCACGTTGCCAGCTGGATTTAAAAGAAGGAGGACAAGGCCAGTGACTCGGAGGTCAGAGCAGGCCTGGTGTGTCCCAGTGGATTCCTCTGGCACAGTTTAAATTACTGCCTCTGACCACCAGCCTGCCTTGAAACAGAGGGCAGATGTTTAGCGCATTCCTGCCGGCTCTGTTTTTCTCACGCACACATGCATACTAAGTTTTACAAAAAATGCTGTCATGGATTTATAGGAGCAGATTTTAGCTCTCCCCTAGCTCGCTAACATTGCTATAGTGTTACTAAGATGTCTAAACCTTACTGACCCATGCATTGAGAATATGGAGAGTGCTGTAATGACAAATCTCTTGGGGGGAGGGGGGGCGATGGATCACTGGCTTTCACCAGTCATGACTGGCTTCCTCCCTTTCTATTATTCCCTCCATCCGTCTCTCACAAAGCTTAATGATAGAGCAGCTCTTTGTGTCTTATTATGGATCTTTATAGATCGGGCTAATTAGCAGTTGTTAGTCAGCTAAGTGCAGCTGCCCCCACCTCCAACACACACATGCGCACAACCTCCGTTTCACAAGCTGAGGTAGTGTACATTTAGAGAAGACGAAGCCACTCATATGCGGTACCAAGCCTTGAGGCTTAAGTTTGGCCTTTTGGCTGTATAGTGCATTGGTTCCCAATAGGAAAGTCACGATTCTCCAAATCCACGATTCGATTTGACTTTCGATTTTAAGGTTTAAGATAAGATTTAAACATGCCGTTGTTAGACTATGGGGTCTTGATTCGTAAAGATCAACAGATCATTGGTTTTATGCCCTGGCAACTGTCATTTACACTTTCGAATTCTTCTTTAAAAAGAGAACTAAACTCCCTTTTTATTTATTCAGAAAGTGTTTCAAAAATTTGACTTCAACAGTCTACAATATGTGTGGAGTTTGCATGTTCTCCCGGTTTCCTCCCACAGTCCAAAGACATGCAGGTTAGGTTCACTGTTGACTGTAAATGTCCCGTAGGTGTGAATGTGAGCGGGATGTACCCTGCTTCACCCAACGTCAGCTGGGATCGGCTCCAGCCCCCCCGCGACCCTGAACAGGATAAGTGGTTACAGATAATGGATGGATGGAAATTCTTTTGCCAGCGATTGCTCAGAAATTACATCAACCTAACAATAAAAAACTCAACAGAGTAATAAAAAAAAAGTAAAAAGTAAGACTAATTTAGTAAAATAAGTAAGTAAAAGCAATATTGTGCATGATATTGAATATATAATATTGAAGAAGTAATACTATTATTACTATTATTATAGTCATTGTGTTACTTATGGATGGAATTATAGTGAAAATAAATTATTCCAGTTTTTGCCGGTGACCTCCTGAAACCCCCTCAAGGACCCCTGGCTTTAAAAACCACCGGTGTAGTATTTCACAGTATGTGACAAGAGGACCGGTATCAGGGATTGCTGTGTTTGAATATTTTTGGTATGCAGTGTGTTATCTGTCCTCGTGTTATTCACTGCACCAACTGCCAGCAGGAGACATCTTGACCTCCATTAAGGAAGAATCGCTCTCAGCAGTCTAATTAAACGGTGCAGTCAGACCTGTTTTTGCAGTCTGACCTGTCTGGGCTGAATCATCAGTCATTTTTCTATGAATTAAATGAATATATTGCGAGAAAGCATCAATCAGTGAACCAATTTCATTTGATTTAATATATGACTCACTGGAGTGAGGCCTGCTGTCAGCCAGACGGCTCTGCATGAACAGAGAGAGAATGAGAGCAAACAGGAGGTCTGAGGCTCGACGGTTTCATCATTTTAAAGACACGCGGACGCTTAATGAAACCTGCCTCCATTACTGAAGGGACCGGTAGAAGAAGATTTGACCACAAAAGGCACTATTTAAACTACTTATGACGGAAATAAACCGTGTTAAAAGAACACTTCACCCACAAAATGACCAACGGAGAAAAGTCTTGATCAATTGAAGTAAATGGAGGACGCATTTACCAACAGCGAAACTATATCAAAACATGTGTTGACAAACTCTCGCAGTATAATCTCATTTATGCATTCGGATATTGCTCACTACTTACTGGATTTTTCCAAAAGAGAAGGAAGAATAAGAAGTTAACCTATGTAGTAACTTTTCAAACTGAGAGATCATTTTGAAAAGTTACTACATAGGTTAACTTCTTATTCTTCCTTCTCTTTTGGAAAAATCCAGTAAGTAGTGAGCAATTGTTTAGTTTTTACTGAATATTAGAAGGCAAACTGTTACGTTTATGCTGACATATAAAACACTTATGTTGCTGCCATTTATGTATATTCTTAAAATGAATTCATTCATTAATTGTGCGTGTTATTTCGAATATTTTCGCCGCTTTATCTTGCCGTCGGACGGCCTTTTCTGATGGGGAACTGAGCGGACAGTGAAACTCATCCATGCTCTCTTCAAAGCCACCAGACTCCATTAACAATAACAGTGTAGATAACTTTCTGCTGCAGTACATTGCTTTGCTCCCGTCTGTTTCTCCAAACTGGGAGCGTGCCGACCGTCATCTACTGTAGGTAATACACTGACGATAAGTACCTAAAACAACCCTTACTATCCCTTTAACACTTCCATACGCTTCATGAGTTCATAAGTAACACGTCCTGCTTGTCTGCAATTTTTATATGTAGAAATGTCACTACTTCTTTTCCAACTTTTAAACTGCATGCCCTGTTTTATGGTTTTGTTCTGGTGTATTTTAGGAAGACTTTTGTAACACGTTGGCCGGAGACTACAGATGAAAAATAGCCTTTTGGCTAATTCTGTCATTTTTAACACCACATGTATTTATTAATTTGCGCTGTCCCTTCTAAACTAAACTAAACTATTAGAAGCACAGATGTCTATTTGTTACAATCCACTAATAAGGAAAACAGAGAATTGTATTTGCTACGTGTCACGTCATTCCTTATACATGAAGTAACCTTACTTACTCTCATCCCTTACTTTTCTCTTGCTGACCCGAGTGTACTCAGTGTGGTAATGATGTCATATAAGTACTACTTCTAACCATCAGTAGCAAAGCCCTGCAACATAATGCAAACTGAACTGAGGCCGACAATGAGCACAATCCACTTTATTATCTCTTCCTCCTTTTTCCCCACCCACACCAGCAGTGGGAAAATACACAGCTTTCTGAGAGAAAGAGTGTACAATCATTGTGCCACACACTGCCTGGGTACATTGCCAGATGGCACGCCTATCAAATGGCCCTGAGAATCCAACAGACAACCCGTGTTCCCCACAGTTAATGCGCCAAAAAAGACGAACAAATACTTACATAAGCCTTAGCTTCAGATGCTACAGAAAATAAGGAGGATGACAGAGACATGTGGAATTTTTCTAACAAGCAACAGAAAGGAATATTTCCCCGGGAGGGTTCGGCTCTAACATCTATTCACACACAGACATGGTTTCTTTTGCAGATATACATGCTCTTCGTCTGGACTCTGCCTGGGCATTAAGTTGTTTCAGAAGGGCTCACCGCCTGCGGCTACTGTGAAAGATTCTCCTAACACTGCAGGTGTTACAGCACAGCCCTGTCATTACCCTCCCTCCCGCTTCAGTCCACCCTCCTCAGCTCCTCGTCTCTCCTGTCTGTTTCAAACCAAGTTTTAGAGCCTGAATAAGTGCTTTGATCCAGCCCTAATCCCTAGCCATGCTGCTCAACAAATTTACAGTCGGGAGCAAATTGATTGACAGTTCATAATCCCCTTCTGCATGCACTAACACACTTCAGTACCTGCCTTGTCCTCACCCCCCATTAATCAAAATCAAGTCCTGCACAAAACAATATGTCTTTTCTTTGGTATGAGGTTTAGAGGCAGCTGGACAGCCTGACAAGGTGGAGGAGGAGGGAGCGATAAGGCAGCGCTCTCTTTGTGTTTGCTTTTGCCTTCGGTACTGAAAAGTAGACCTGCATTGGCACACACACAGTGCTGAGTTAGCACTCCCCCGGGCCTACCTAGATAACACTATTTTGACACACACATCGAGGCATGAATACATGCATACACACTTCACTTGTTTTTCCGTTAGGCAGTGTGCATGGAAAGGGATGCAGGTGGTCTTATCTAAACAAAGTCCTTGAAAGCAAATCTTGTCCTAATGTATGAAGGAGTTGGAGACATTTAAGACTAATGTTTTATGTTGCACTCTATGCTGCAAAGTCAACTGTCCCTCAGGGAAGAATAAAGTTGAAAGTTGAAGATTGTTAAACAATAAAGTTGTCAATAATAGAGCTGAAATACAGCAAGCCATCAATACAAGGCACATAAAGCTCTTTTGTTTCTCACATGAGTGGACATGAACAGGAATGCAGGGAGGACACGGCCTTGACCTGATGCTACATTCAGGCACCAAAAAAACAGTCCTCTGCTACAAATCATCACAGCCCGACATGCCAGGGTTGTAAGAGGCAGCGGGACAACAACGGGACCGGAGGCCACGGATGTTTCAAGTGTTTTCATTCTGCTACAATGGGTGGAGATCAGATTCCCTTCATTCCCGCAAACACTTGCCACGGCCAAAAACTCCTGGCATTCCCAAAGTAAACAAGACATGGTTCCCCTTGGTCAGGTTTCAGAAACTACATTTTGACATCTTTAGCCGTCTCCATATTTGTATCTAACTGAAGGTTTTGATATTAACTTCATTTCATTGTCCTCAAGCTTGGTGATTTGAGTTGTTGGAAACTTTGTACTGAAGGTCATCTAGTGAGGAAAGCTTGGCTTTGTCATTATAAGATAAAATAAAATAAGATACTATCACGATACTTGGGCCGATTTGATATGTATGTATTTCAATTTTTAAGTACTGCGATTCTATATTGCAATTTGCGTTAACTTTTTTAACACTAGACTATGGGAAAAAAGTCGAATCATACACTTCTAGGGACTTTTAATTTGAAAACAATATCTAAATGAATGTGTAAAAATGTTTGATTTTCAGCAGGTATGTTGTCAGAGATGTCCTGAAGTCAAATATATCAGTAATTGTGAGGAATTATTTATTATCCAGCAACCCAAAAATCAAAGAATAAAGACATTTCCCCTTACAAATTAGTGGTATTTTCTATTTCATTTTTAAGGGACATGAAATGTTTTATACCTCTGGTTAATTTTTCTAGCTCTCCCGTCAGCTCCGTTCTCTTTCTCCATCCAAGGTCAGCTCCATCGGGGCCGTTTGAATGCATTCAACATAAATGTCAGTATATGGGTGCTCTACAGTCGTAGCGTCGGCCCATTTGACCACGGAGAGGAGAGCGACGGCCGGCTCGACCGGAAACATTACCTGTCCGTGTCAGAGTTAGCATGCAGCTTTAGCCGTGATGTCTAGCTCTGCTTTTCCTGGTAATGTGTGAAACCCAAAGTGTTTCCATCCTTTACTGGATGTGTAGTGTTTACCACGCTGGATTTAACAGGTGATGGTGCTGCAGGTCATATCCACGCAGACCCTCCATCTTTTTCTGCTGTCTTGTTTCGGCTCACTGCGGTTTGTTTTGGTTGACGGATACGGAACAGATATGACGTCACGTTACTCAGACTACAACAATAAAAGCGGTAACCTCCTTCTACCTCCACATGGACTCAAATGAAGCAAATATATCCATTCTGGCATTAAAAAATCTATTTCAAAATCGCAATACATAACTGAATACATTTTTTTCCCACTCCTACAATATACCAAAGTCACAATGTACATACACGCATAAAGCACAGATCATACATACACTCATGTATGAACGTGCTTAGATTCACATGTTGGGTGTGAGGCAGCAGTTCTTTTAAATAATAAAAGGTAATCAGTACTTTCATATTGGCATTCTGAACAATCTACAACACTTCAGATTCTGGGTTCATAATGTGTGTTATGGATCAATCATAATCTTCTGTGCCTCCCTAATTCTCCCTCACTGATTCATTACATATTTTCGCTGGCTTATTTTCTCCATATTTGATGTTTTTGGCCTTCTTGCCCTTCAAGCACTGTTTGGTGAGTATGTTCGTCTTCTCAAATACAAAACTATTCATGAATATGATTTGCAGAATATGGATCCGTCTAGGATAGACTGTTGTATCACACAATAAAATGCATCGTCTTCTGGTTGTTTTTCCCCAATTTCCAGGTGACAAATTATACATTTGTCTGTTTGTACTCTCTGTACACCAGCTACTTTTTTACTTTCACCCAAGTAAATGTTTACTCCAGTAATTCAATTTGACTTCAGTGAGGAAAAAATACTATTTCCCCCGAACAGGAAATTGTGGCACTATTTTCTCTCCTGCGGTTCCCACCGGCCCCCGTAGCCTGAGGAGAGAAACAACGGAGCTGAAAAGTGAAGGAAAACAGCCTTTTACCATCCTGCCTGAGCTGAAAAAGGTGTTGTGTAGTCCGCTGGTGAAGGCAGAACATTGTCTATGCAAATATTGACCATGTGTACACAGACACACACTCCCTGCCGGATAAAATGTTGAACAGGTGGCTCTCTCTATGTGTGTCTCCTCCAGCCATGAGGCCAAATGGATAGAATATGTCAGGGAGGTCAAACAAGCTCTTCCCACTGCCTCTGAAGTGTCTCAGTGAGGGGGTAGGGGGTGTGGGTACTCTGAGGTCTGAGGGGGTCAGCTATTTATATTTCAACCATGACAGAGAGAGAGAGAGATTGATTAAGGGACGCCCGTGGGTTTAAGTAAAGCCAGAACAAAAGGCGAGTGTGATTAAAAAACAATTGACCCAAGAAACAAAGCAATGAGACTCCTTCTGAGAAGTGGAAGACATTAAAAGGGTCACAGAGAAACCTTCAGTGGGGATGAAACATCACAAGCAATAAAAAAATTCAAGTGATTTGAAGATCTGGCCATTAAAAGCTTGATACTCGAGATGAACGTTTCAGTTGCGACCTCAGGTCAAAGGTCAAATGAGACGCAAAACAGGCTGATAAATCATTGCGTGCACACGTTAAGTTAACTAAATTGTTTTGTAAAAAAGAGATAAGTATTTGATCAGTTTACTTTCACATTTATGCTCATATGTCTGCTCCAGCCGGCTATTCACCATCTATTGTAGGTGAAATATAGATCTATTTTATAAACCTGTCCTTCCTGTCCTGGGAAAAAAATATTTGTGAAGGCTATCAGCTGCTTATTCAGCCACTGTTTACCGCTGACTGACTGAGACAAAATCAATGTGGAAGTGGTTCTGTTGGTCTTCTCGTGGTTTATGATTCTCACAGGATCCAGTGTCCTTAAATCACATGAAATGTGCACGTAAGCAGCCACCGCTTTGCATTTTTTAGAACAGGCTGACTCAGAGCTGATCATTTTGCATCTGAAAGAACAAAAGAAGTGCATCTCATTGTGATGTTGTGTTGAGAACCTTTTCCCTCCTGCCTCTCTGAAGACACTGTATGTTATTACTGGTCTACTCCCAAAGCGCAACACACACACACTTCATTTAAACTTCCTGATCAGCTGCAACTTGGCCTCTTTGTGCTCCCCCCATATGGGGTTCCCTGTAGATGGAGGAGGAGATGGAAAGGCAAGTACCCTTGAGACTTGAAGCTAATTCATTGTCTATGGAAAAAATACCCTCTGCTGCTTCAGCAGGCTGCGGAGGCACCAGCATGTCTGGAGAGCAACATTATGCTCGTCAGCGGGGGTGGACACAAACATAAGACCATCTCTTGTCTAAAAGAATAAACCTTATTTACTTGCTAACCACCTAATTTGCCAAAAAACAACGGGCACTGCCAGCATTTGTTTCCCGAGCTCAGGAGCCAGTCTGCAATTAAGAGCGACAAAGAAATGTTGACTTTCAGCAGATGTCCAGTTAGTGTGGATGCATAAAGTATGCCTACTCAGCGGAGGTCCATTACCAGAAACACAGAGAGAGAGTCAAGTCTCCATGTTTATCTGAGTGGACATTAATGGACACTATTAATGGACACAACCCGTCAAGTGATGCTATCCAGGAAATGGTTAAAAAAGCGTCCGTCAGCAGCAGCGAGCTCCGACCTCGGCTGATATGGAGGAAAGAGACGCTGAACAGAGTTGTGGATGGGAGCTTTATCACAACGAGGTCTGTGGACGGTTATCTAGAGAAGACAAATCCAAGAGGCCTATTTTAGCCTTATCTGGGAACGATGTAGATATCAAAAGGATTATCTATCAAATACCGTGGAAAAGATTTTCTGTTTGTGGGATTCTGACATTTAAGAGGAAAGCCAGAAGTCGCTATAGTAACTGTGGGTTTGATTAACCCTCGTCCAACCGGCTGGGGTCCCCACAGACCCCTCAGAGGTTTACTCTTTGACAAATCTCACAGCTGCTTTATTCTATCATTCCAATTTTTCATGACTTTGTCAATCGATTTGTTTCTAATGATTTCATATCGTTGTTTTCTGTTAATTAGTTTAACTAAATATTACTTGTATATAATGGACTGGAAAACTAAAGAACATGAGCCTGTGTGTTTTTTGTCTTCCAGAGACATACAGTATATGTCTCCTCTTTGAGAAGATGATGTGGGTTTGTTCAGGTGTTAAACAGGTCAACCGTGCACGAGGCCCCACTCAGATTTCATCCTCTTTGCATCAGCCCCACCTTCAGTCAGAAGTCTTATCTCTCGGTTTCAAAATGACAAGCCGGAGACAATGGGGGGGACATCATGCTCACTCCATGCACCATTACTCACAACTGCAGTTTCAACTCAGGGAGTTTTTGCCTTTGTGCCTTTTTTTAAATTAAAGTATTGGTCCCATTTTATAATGCTTTCTTAACTTGAAATAATACTTCAATTTGAAACAAAAAAAAAATCCAATTATGTTGGCTGCAGATATTTTCCATCGTCCGTTAAAGAACCACGAAATGGGGTTCAAAAGATTAAAAAAGTTAACAAGTGGCACTGCAGCTTATCACTTGTGAAAATATGGCATGCAGACGGGGATCAAACAATACACAAACAATGCACAGTTAAATTTATCAAATGTCTCTCCTCCACTTTATCCTAATTAGACAGGCAGACAAGCATGAGTGTTTAACAGTCTCAGGTCGGAAATGGAACAAAGGTCAGACTATGGGGCCTTTAGCTGCAAAGGGAAGAAGAATAACGTTTTAGTCCCATGACAAGTAAGATGTGACACAGGAGTGACTAGAATTACAATGCCGGGAATGTAGCAGCCCGGGTTCTGCAGGTTTGTCAGTGTGAGTTGAGGATGAAACAATGACAGGAAATCAACAGCTATGCTGACAGCAATCTGCTCTGCTGGAAAAGATGTATCCTCAAGGTGATGGCACCAATTCATACAATGCCAACAGCTGATTAAGGGGAAATTAATAATTTCCTCTGGAACAACTTGACAGGCAGCAGAGGGTGATTAAAGGACTCCACTGCTAAATGGCAGAGTTGGTTTCAGGCAGAGTTCCTCATGATGATTTATTGTTTTTTATTGCTTTTCTAGTGCAAATAAGACAACTGACAGACTGAAGTCTGAACAGGCCTACTGAGCTTTATAATTAGGGGTAATGATTCATCTACTACATCGATAGGTACAAGTTGTCCTTCACGGGGGACGTATATCGATCTAAAATCAATTTGCACCTTGTATTTAAGCACGACAAACGTCATATGGATGTATATTTTAGCACTCTTATTAGTAAAGAAATGTTACTCGAATAACGTACTCGACGTGCTCCAGCAGCGCGTCTCAGAAAGACGACAACATAACGAAAGCACGGCTGATGGCGAGGAAGAGCCAGACGAGAGAGAGTTTTTCAAGCCCCGGTGGAAACCTTTTGGCTTCCTTTTTTTGTTAAATATTAATGCTTTTGCTTTGGAAAAGAGAACAGAAGCAGCAGGTTAAACCACTCTTTATTAAATTTGAATAGAAGATTTTATTTTTTGTTAAGTATTGCACTGCCTTGTATCTTGAGATCTGAATCAGCAGGTCCTGCAGTTGCACTTTATCATTTTCGAATAAAAAGTGTATTCATATTCAAACCTTCGTGCATTATAAAGTGAGAAACTCTATAGAGGTAGGGGTCTAGAGGTGATGATCACATAACAGCATCTTCAGCTCTGATCTTTAATCATGCAACAACCTGAATGCAACAGAATGTGAGCATGTGACATTACCACACAGGTCCTCCCGTATAGAAGACATGCATGAGCACGCAGGAAGGTTATATTCCTTTCAGCTATGTTTTCTACAATAACTTGAACAGGTGAAGACAAGTCATGTACATCGTGTACATCAAGTATATAAACGGGTGGTGAGAGAACCAGAATGAAATCTAGTCTGGAACAGCCTGTTTATTCTGCAAGAGACAGCAACTGGTTATTTAAAGTTGTGTAACAACTGTATGTGTACAGTATGTATTGTATTGTGCACTGTCAAAATTCATGGAATTTTTGCCTTTTTTTCTGCCTACTGAAGCTTTAAATGCATATAGCAAGAGTAAAAAAAAGACAAACATTCAATTTTAAGTGAAAACTTTCTCAGTGATAAACATTTTTTTTTAAATACATCACCAGGAAGAACTCACATAATCCACATCCTGCTCCAGCCCTGGTTTAAACCCTTATGTGTTTAAGAGAGTTCCCGCTGACAGAAAAGACTTGTTCTAGTGGTTTAATGTTATTGTACGGAGACACTGTAGGTGGAGTCGACTCCCTTAGTCCGCTCAGTCTGAAATACGAGTTGGAATTTCGCCCTCGAGCACTGAACCAGTTTTCTTACTATGATCACCTCCCGAAGAACTCTGCAAGTTGTAACTTGACCAACAAAAAGTGTTTCGAATCTCCAGGCTAAAAGTACAGACTGTTCCGCTCAATATGACCAGCTCATACACACATCGCTAGTCATCCTTCCTTCCGGTTGCTACATACAGTATAGGCCTACAGCCAGAATGGATGTCGTGACTAAGTTTGTATTTGGAGCAAAGATGTCTTCAAATGAGTGAGACTGAGATGGATGAGATGACTTATCTCCCCAGGCGGTTCTGTTTATTTATTTTGCACATGATTAACTGAATTCACTGAGCATCAAAACAGTCAATAAGCCTATCAGGGCAACATCAGGCTTCTCGACTGCACCAAAGCATCTCTCTTCAAAGCTGCATGTCACGGCTCAAGCCTCAGGAGTGAAAGAGAGGTAGAGAGGGAGAACAAAGCTTATCTATCCCTGAATGTTGGGCGCATTTGCATATCACATCGTCTGTGGATGGAAGCAATCCTTTCTAACTTTAAATATTTGAAATGACAGTTCTGTCACCATCCTCGCTGTGTATCGCCTTCAGCAATTCTACACAAAGTGTAGATAATGTGAGAAGAAACAAAGTCTGACGGAATGATGAAAAAAGTGAACCCATGATCACACCATCTATGCCATTAGACAACTTACGGATAAACTTCTAACTCCTTTTTGGACACAATTGTGAATATTAAGTAGCAGTGGTGTGTCTCCACCTTCAGACAACCAAAACTCTTTACTGTACAGCTCTCACTGGAGTTAACATTATGGTAAAACTAGGACTGAGCACTAAATCATGTGCGTTCACAAAGTGATTTAATCATATTCTTACGTGATGACTCTTGTGTTTGTTTGACCCATCCATCCACCCACCCCAACCTTGGCGCCTCTCGATGCGGACAGAGTGAATGGACGACTGGAGCAGTTGCTCTTATAGTGCCGCGGATCGAATTGCAGTTAGTTTGAATGCATTGTACGTTGGTTTCAGATCCCGAGGGGCCGTGACAAAATGTTGGTATTTGACGATCTGTGAATGAGACCGGGCTGTGTTCCACTGAAAAGCTGTGTGTGCTCCAGTGTCTTGTGTCTGTGTTGTTGCAGAGAGAGGAGCTTCCTCTTTTGAAGGCAAAGTGGCACAATGTGGCATCAACCATACAGGCACAACCAAACGTGCTGGCCGAAAACACCCGCTCCATTGCGAAGTGAAAGCCAATGACGTGGCAGAAATTTCGGGGTGGCCAATGACATTGTAGCACCGGCCACCCCTATAAAAAACAGCAGAGAAGAAGAGGGCCCAAGCCAACCCAGGTAGTACACAACTAAACTGGGTGTAGCCGTGGCCTAAGGATAGTGGACAGCGAGGTGTGCTGCCTTATGTATTGGCGGGCAGTGGTTAGCACTGTCGCCTCACAGCAAGCGGGTCGTAGGTTCAAACCCGGCTTGGGGCCCTTGGTTTGTTTAGTTTGCATGTTCTCCCCGTGTTAGCGTGGGTTTTCTCCGGGTTCTCCGGTTTCCTCCCCCAGTCCAAAGACATGCAGGTTCATTGTTGACTGTAAATTGCCCGTAGGTGTGAATGTGAGTGTGAATGGTTGTCTGTCTCTATGGGTCAGCCATGTGATAGTCTGGCAACCTAGGAGAGGACAGGATAATGAATGGATATTACTCATAGAGTCCCGTAGAGGGCGGAGCCTGTGTGAGTTAGAACTGTTTTTCCAAATATGTACCAACTGGTGCTGTTGCACAGACAGTCGTAAACGAGAGGATGTGAACAATACTAAATAGGCTTGCACTTAAATAAAAGGGAGAGAATCATACTGTGATAAGACAAAGAAGAGAAGCTATAGAAAGTGCAAGCCAAAGCGAGAAAGTCTTTAAAAGGAGTCGGGGACTGGAGATGAGCCAGTTCCCTCAGTGGCCTCAGGTTAGTTTTATTAGTCGCTCTATATGTCAGCAAGAGAGACAGGAATGGATGGTATGCGCTGCACCTTTGCACCATAGCTGCGTGGGGTGCCTCATAAATGAGGAAAAAGACCGCCTTTTCTCTCTCACAGCCTTATCTGTTACTTGGGTGGCCGCGGCAGCATGCAGCAAAACTGTACCATCGGTTTCAGTATCGGACCGCTTTGAGACTGTGTGTGCTCTTTGTCTCGCTCGCCTAGATGGAAAGTAAAAGCATCTTTTGAAACAGAAATTCCACCCTGTTTCCTTATCAGTTGTAAACACGCTCGGAAAAACCTCGCATAAGCTTTCAGCAGTAGAGTTAAAGGAAATGTCAGAGAGACTGACTCATGAGCTGCTGCTGATACGCCCTGCTGTTGAGTTGAGAGTGTTGGTCTCAAAGAGTTGGTAGTCCGGGAAGAAATACCTGAGTGCTGAGACTATCCTGGTGGTGGTGGTTGGTGTTATCTCTGACTGGTCCACAGGAGATCACCCTGGTATTTCCTCAATAAGGCCCAAAGAGGCAGAGCTTCCAGTGGTTCTCATCCAGTCCCAAAGTTAAAATTAGACCTTAATACCCCTGGCACTCAGAGCGGAGTACAGCAGGGTACAGCAGGTCAGGACCAGATGGAGTTGGGTTCTGTTGTAGTGGTTTTGATGAAGGATGGGAAAAAGTGTTTTCCCAGTGTATAATATGTACCTGTATAGTGTTCTTTGATTTCCAGTTCATGAGGGGTTCTTGCAGACAGTTAGAGCCACAAGGAGTAATCTAATCTTTGGAGGGTGTTATAATGGATATGTGTCTTTAACAAAATGAGATAGAGAGAGATAGAGAAGGAGAAGGAGAGATTAAAAAGGAGGAATAAGGAGAGTACGTGTGGGGTGAGATAGAGATAGAGACAGAGAGAGAGAGGGAAAGGGTTGTGTTCCTTGTCGTTGAACTAGTTTTTTGTTTATAGTGCTCAAATTTCACTACAAGCGCCCGTGTTCACTGGTTGGAGTTCTCCAGTCCCAGACGGTGTACGCAGTGGCATGTGATGTTGTTGACTGTCTCCGTGGGTAGTTATAGTTGTGTGGTCATGAATTCCTTCATTGATTTTTTTGGGGTCGTCTGGGGGTTTGTCTGGGAATGGAAAAACTAAATTGTCTCTCATGCTGCATGCTTTTAAGTCCAGAATAGTCTCTTTCATGGCTTTGTTTCAGGTGGTACCAGAGGTGAACTGGGTGGTAAGAGTGTTAACGTTGTGTTGTGGTGATTTGTTTTCCTTCAGTGAGTATTTTGTCCTGACTGAATTCAAGGATTTTTTGGCGCAGTGCCTGGAATTCCCTCTGCAGCACTTCAATGACGCTGGTGTCAAGTCCAGTAAGTTTATTTACAATGTAAATGAGTATGACGCTCTCCTCTGTTGCAGCATGGAGGCTTTGGAGATGAGGATGGTGTTGCACCCGGGTGTGAATCCGGAGTCTTTTGGGATTTGGGGGTGGAGTTGGCTTTCCCCTTTTTTTTTGTATTGCCTGTTTTGTCTTTGTTCATGATTCGAAGCCTGTTGAAGGACTCGAGTGTATATTGTTCCAAGTGGTCCAAGTCGTTTGATGTTACAGTCCGGTTTCATGTCCAAAAGGGAGATGCGGTGTTGGATCAGCAGTCTAGCAGCTAGAGGCCGCCATCTGCGATACTGCACCGCCTGGTGAGAGTTGCGTTCACAGTGGCATTACCCGCCTCAACAAAAACAGGTTCAATTATCATGTACCATGGGCGTTGAATGCTTGTAATACAGCAGTGAAAAAACAAAGCTACAAGCTGTGCCTTCAGGCTATTTCTCAGATAGCTGGTTGTGTGTAATGATGAGTAAGGAGAGCCGGAGATGACGTCAACAGAGTTTCTGATTTTTCAGATGTCAAGAATTCAGCCTGAGCTAATCTTTAAAAGAACTCTAAATGACAATCAATCAAACCTGTGCAATGGTGCCTGAAATATTATCTTGTCTAATGACTTCAAAAACATACTTTAACAGGCATCACATGTGTTTTAGCACGCATACATTAGTATACATTCTCTGCCGTGTCCCTTAGGTGGGGGGATTTTTCAGGCTCTGACAGAAACTGTAGACGATACCATCTGTTTGCTCAGTTGGGCACAGCAGGAGAACCAACCAACCAGCATATAAAGCCTCTATCTCTGGACTCATCTGACAACTTCTGACATTATTAGCATTTCAGGCAGGTAACAAGGGTGTACCGCTGTTTGCCAAGAACACAGACCGTACGGCTATTGGGTCGGCTCTTTGGTTTCAGCTCATATAGAGAACATATTTCTTGCTTTCTGAAGCAGCGAGATGAAGACAAAGAGGAGCCAATAACGGGTCTCTTCAGTTATAGCGGAAAGTCTCCAGCAGTGCCTTTGACAGCTCTGGGGAAAAGTTATGCTGCAGATCATTTACAGACGGTCCTTTGCTGCCTCAATGCAGTATGTTTAAACCCATCATTATTTATTTGACAAACAGGTTTCCATCGCCTATTTACTGCTCCAACAAAATAAAAAAAAACACCTCAAGCTGGTGTAAAAACAAATCGTTGTTCATATGACAAAGAAACCTGAAAGATCAGACGGTAAGAATTAAATTTACTGATAAAAAGATCAAATCCAGTTTCAGTCCTGTGAACATTGATGGAAAATGTCAATAAATATTGACACAAGAGTTCCTTTTAGATAACATCGTTAGGCATACGGGCATCATCGTCTGTAATCTCACGTGAGGAGCAAAAGCTGCTGTCACATTACTCCTCAGTAAGAGAGGAACAGTGACAGACACACCGTGTCCGAGTCAGACAGCGTCCGCTTTCCTGAAGTGTCCTTCAGCAAAACGCTGAATGACTATCGGCTCCGGGGCTGCTGTTCTGTAGCTGACCTGAAATAATCGGAGGATCTCCCTGCAGCAGCTAATAAAACATCAAATTATTATGAACAAGGGGAAAGGAAGTGGTGTGTACTCTTGAGACTGTGGCTCTGATGCACAACAAAAGAACAAAACTAATTACTACGTATTTCAAATGCATGAAACGCCACGCACCAGCCTTTGCCCCTTGTAGCATGATGGCTGTTGTACACGGCCGGCATGACTGGTTCATAATTGGGTGCTTGTAAGGAGAAAAGGAAGGGCAACAAAGAGCACACAGAGTCACAAATGCAAAGAGACGGCGACAACTTTCTACAGAGTTTGGCAGTTTCACTGTAAGGCTTCAACTAGTTGGTTGAATTTAACCCGAACCCAGAAAAACAGAATAACAACGTTTGTAAAACTGTTTTTCTCCTATCAGGAAACAAATGGAAGAGTGATGCAGAATAAGCAAGAGAACTAGTCAGAGAAAGGGCTACAGCTACAGCAAAGTAGATTCACTGAGACAAGCCCATGGCAGTAAACACAACTTTAAGACAAGCATAATGCCAGGGTTTAGGGACTTAGCACAATTCAAAGGAATAATCTCCCAATTACTGTATAGACTGTGTAAACAAACAGTGCAGCTCCAGCAAAGAGACGTCTATAACAGCACGCCAAACTACTTTTTGATGGGGAGGTGTGAAGTGAAACCATTTCCAATTCCCCTCAGCCACATTTTTCACAAAGCCCAACAATAAGGTAAGGCATACTGTGTTTATTGAATATCAATTGTACCATGGAGCTGCCGCCGGATGTGCTCGAGATTTAAGACCTTTAAGACCTGTATTTTTCTTCTTGTGCTATAGGTGTTGTTTGTCCTTAAAAGAGAGTAGCACTCGATTTCAGATTTATTACTTCCAATACGATGCACGATAGTTAAAATATTAATATTAAAGACATTCAGCCGCGGCTTAAAAACATGAAAGCAAAAAACAACTACAAGGCCGGTGACGGAGCCAAACTGCTGTCAACATTTAACACTTCTGGAAAATTTCAAAGCTGCAGATTCTGTTTAATATTCAGCCAGAACTACACATGAAAAAAAATAATACAGTATTTAGCAGCCGACACAGGTGACTTCTGAAATTAAGGCTATTCCGCTGGCACATAAACACACCACAATAGTTATGGAGGAAGAATAAAATGTCAACTCAAATATAATTAGGATCCTCTTTGAGGCCGTTGTCTGTGCTGAAAATGCTGCAATAACAATAACTGACACAGATAACAGTTGACTCAATTATAACATTCAGGTGTGCTTTATATCAAAATCTGGTGCTTTTAGCAGCTGTGACAGACGCCTTATTCATCTCCTCTGCTTTGTTTTATATGTGTCATCACAGATCAGAAAGAGGGACGAACCCTTTCTCTTCAAGTCTCGAATGCTCATTAAATACAGATCTAAATGTTCTACGAATAGTAATGGCAGACTTCAAAGCGTGAGATTCGGCGGTAATCCCCTTAAGATGCATTAATGTAAAACTCCGCAGATAGTGTGAACACGAGGATGAGACCGGGCAGCATTCCTACTTCACAGGACTGAAACCTGAGAAGCTCGACAGCGCTACAGAGATCCACAACTAATGTCATATATGGAGCATCATGTTGTACCAGCAACAGCTTCACAAGCACAGAAGTGGCTGTCAGCTTTAAAACCAAAAGCCTGGGCTTCAGGCTGCGTAAGGTTTAGGATTACCAACAGAAACAGCATGCTGGAGGGATAACAGCAAAAATACACCCGCAAGATTTTAAGGGAAAGTAAAGGAGGGAATTATAGAAAAACATCACAAATCTTGTCTTATAGACTGCAAAATGCCTCATGGATTCTACTGAATAATAGGGGTAAATATCAGGATATTATGTTTTGTGATACGGTATCGATTCTCATATTGATTTTTAACTAACTACGTTTACATGCCAAGATTAACTCTATTGCATTTGCAAAGATATGTGTCCCTCAAAGGAGCGCTATGATGTTGGATGCTACAGGGACTGTGATAAATGCAAATGCAAATCCCACTGTTCTGATTACATAAAGAAGTAAACTAAACTAAACTTAAATACTCAGATTTGTATGCATACTGTGGTGTTCTGTGTCGCGGGTGCAAGCGGCCGAAATGGGTTTCCTCAGGAGGGTGGCTGGCGTCTCCTTTAGAGATAGGGTAAGAAGCTCAGTCATCCGTGAGGGACTCGGAGTAGAGTCCTTGCTCCTTTGCGTCGAAAGGAGCCAGTTGAGGTGGTTCGGGCATCTAGTACGGATGCCTCCTGGGCGCCTCCCTTGGGAGGTGTTCCAGGCACGACCAGCTGGGAGGAGACCACGGGGAAGACCCAGGACTAGGTGGAGAGATTATATCTCTACTCTGGCCTGGGAATGCCTCGGGATCCCCCAGTCAGAGCTGGTTAATGTGGCCCGGGAAAGGGAAGTTTGGGGTCCCCTGCTGGAGCTGTTGCCCCCGCGACCCGATCCCGGATAATATATTATCATGGTATCATGATACGTATCGTATCGTATCGTCAGATTCCCTACTGAATATGATTTTAATTTTGTGATAGTGTCATTTTAAGGTTCTATCTGACTTTTTTATGTTTTTGTTTTAGATAGAAACTAGAAAGAAAGTACACTTTATGCCTGCTGGGATGACAAATCTTTCTTGTTCAATAGCTCACAACTGCTCCAACAGGATGTCACAGTTAGAAGCTCGCCGTTTGTCCCCGTTCATGCTGGAAACAATTTGAAAACAGAAGAAGAGAAACAAACAAGAAGTGGCCTCAACTGAGCCAGATCTTAAGAGATGGCGTCTGACACTTGGTGTGGTCAAGTCCCCACTGATTGTGCATCTAAATGTTTTATTCCCGAGCTGCTGTATATATACATACATGTATACTACGTCTCTGGAAATGAGGAGACACGTGTTTATGCAGCTGAAACTGACTCTCATCCCGATGTTGACTACTCTGATCAAGGTGTGTTTATCATTCGAGCTCAAGGAACTGAGGAATGTTTCTTGCATTCGCACTCCCACGTAGACCTTGTAAAAGAAAATAACTGCCACTTTGGCGGCAACGCTCTCCTCCACACAAATTGCTGTTAATCAACCAAACTTTCAAATCCAGAGTGCAGCTGTACCTTTCTCCCACAGCATCTCTTAATCTCTGCACAACCCAAAAAGTATCAGAACAAGAAATATTTCACAATAAAAGAAGTCTGAAATTATTCACCACGTCTTCAGTGGCAATTAAGAAAATATGAGGCTGCAATGGAAGTAGTTTATCCCTCGCAGGCTCATTCAGTCTGTTGAGTCCAAAGCATCTTGGCTGTTAAATTAAAACATCCAATAGCAACAGCACCATTATTTTGATGCTTATGATGAATCTAAGAGCTGAAGCGCTGGAGACTATGTAGGTGGTGGAAACTTTAGCTAGAAATAACACAAACAGGGTGATGAACTGTGGTGCTTTCATCAAGCATTAGCAACCTTTAGGGGGAGAACACGAGATGAATGCAGGCTTTGTGAAGCCACGGGGACACACCAATTAAAAGTAGCAAACAATGTCAACATGACCCACTTTCCTGTCTCCTCTTGCTGCCCATGTTGTCAGCGAGGCGGACGTTGCAACACATCCCCCTGCCTGTACAGTATTAGTCCAGAACACAGCGCTGTGCCCTTTGCCCCCAACACCCCCCAAGGCTTTTTAGTGCTCTACCTACATATACACTGTGTAACACGATCTTTTGGCATGCAGAGAAATGCTTCTCGGTCAAATCCAGCTGTCTTTAAAATGACCAGGACTAGTCTGCAAACTGACAACATGCTTGTGCAGAAATTAAACATTGTGGAATAAAAGCTGGAGGACGTCACAGACCAGACGTCTCGCTGACAAATCTAATTATCTTGAAAAGAGTGACTATCCCTGTGTCTTTTTTTTTTAAAATGCTACACTTGTTTTGACCGGCTAAACAAACTGATAAGATTCAGGCTGATTAAATATCTGCATCAGGTGGACTTGAAGTTTCAAGAATAATGACTGAGTTCATTATGAAGTATTTAATGCAGTAGCTCACATAACTTCATGTTCAGCTCAACAGAAACAAGCTGACCTGAATCTCTCGTGAATTGCAGGTCAAACAACAGGTCACATTCTTGCATCTCAGATATCAGGCGTACTCGTGTTCACAAATATGCAGCTCTGTGTGTTTAGTTTACAGAAAACCTGGTACAGTCTGCTGGCCAATTAATAGACATCTGAGAGAATACACAATTCACTTTTAACTGCTGTCAAAGTTAACGCCATAATAACGCAAATTATTTTTTTCTTTAACGCAGTAATGCAATCAATCTTTCGGAGGTTGTAGCGGGCTCAGTTTTAAAGCTAGAGTGAAGATACTGGCATCATATGAAACTAGAAACCCTAATTTGGTAACATGTCGAGGTTAAATAACGCTCCAAACTTAACGCAAAATTTTGGCGAGGAAAAACTGCCATGGCCACTTTTACAGAGATGCCCACTTTATGATAATCACATGCAGTTTTGGGGCAAGTCATAGTCAAGTCAGCACACTGACACACTGACAGCTGTTGTTGCCTGTTGGGCTGCAGTTTGCCATGTTATGATTTGAGCATATTATTTTATGCTAAATGCAGTACCTGTGAGGGTTTCTGGACAATATCTGTCATTGTTTAGTGTTGTGAATTGATTTACAATAATGAATATATACATACATACATACATGTATAAAGCAGCATATTTGGCCACTCCCATGTTGATAAGAGTATTAAATACTTGACAAATCTCCCTTTAAGGTTCATTTTGAACAATAAAAAATCATTCATCTTTCTTATGTCCATTGAATAAATAGCTGGTTAAAAGGTCTATGACACTAGGACAGACTATTTTATCCCCATTAATGTATCCAGGTTGCCTATTCAGTGGAGTAATCGAACGCTTTAAGGATCAATGCTATACCTGAGACCTGCATTTCTTCATGACCTCATAGATTCAGAGACTGAGTGCAGCACTAGTCTGTGCAATGTCTCCATTAACTTTACCTGTGAGGCTCGATAGCCAGCTGTAGTCAAAGGCATATCATATCTCCAGGGAGGGCAAGGCTGCTGAATGCTTTTTCATCCAGACCTCCTTCAACTCAATGGTAATAGAGCTTTTTCTCCTCTCCCATTCCTTTTAGGGGGCCACTCTCAGCTGCAGCCGGCTAATTGACATCTAAGGCTGCAATAATGGCCACATAAGAGTCCAAGCCGAGTCAAGGCATCTTTTACGGCTATTGATTTTTTGTGTGTGTTTTGAGTGGGTTATAATAGGATCCCGGGAGTTTTTTTTTACCATTCAGTTCAACAACAGCTAGTCAGAAAAGAGTGCGGTCAGTCTGGAATAAAGGAAGATGCCAAGTCCTACGAATATCTCAACCAGAGGGTGGAGCTCATTAAGTCACAGGTCGTTCCAGTCCTCAATAGCAGAGTCCAAGGTTCAGTACAGAATATAAGCCAAAAAATTCAGTGTTCACAACAGATCAGTGTCTCTGTATTCTGTTCCCTCCTTCTCAGTTGGCTAATTTATTCAGTGAGCCGCACATCACAAATAAATTCTATCTTTTATTTAAAGCTTCTCAGTGGCCTTCTCTGTGCCGCACTGGCTGGTGTTTCTGGATAAGGAATAACCTTTTATCTACATAAATAATAGTGTTTGTGCACACAGCATGCTCATTCATTCGGGACCCTAATCACACACACGCACACACACACAGCACCGGCAACTACACAGATATGAAAATGGAAAGAGACGCCTTCGAAACACCACGATCATGATTATTTCTTTGACTGCCAATTAAAAATATTGAGGATAAACATTTTACTTCTCAGTAATTTAGCTGTAGCTAATAGAAGTAGAGGTGTCACAATTTCAATTTTAAATCAGAAATCAGATTCCAAACTTGATCATCAAAAACAGAAGCAGGCTTGATAATTATCTCCGCCTACCTTCATGTGTTAGAAGGAAAATAACAGCCACTTCACTCAGTTAAAACCATAAACCAGCACAAAAATCACTATTTCCACCATCAGCCGCCATGCTCTGAACAGACACATTACATTACAAACACCAAACACAAGTAACATTTGCATTTTGGAACATAAAACAGGAAACTGAAACCACTCAGTCCAGCACTCGGCACTAGGCAGGCATGATGGGAAACGTGGGCCGTTCCTGTCGCTACGATACTGAGGGCACTTCCTGTATATGCCCAAGGTCTATGGAAAGGAGGCTGGGTAATCCACTTCTCCTTATACATCCATGCATTTTACACTACGTGAATTATCCTAGCGGCCTTTAGTTATTTAGTTCGTTACTTTTCCTTTCTCATCATAGCTCTCCTGCTCGTACTTGGTTTAACATGAAGTCGCTGCATCTCCCGACAGAACAACACCACAGTTGAATTTTAATCCTACATGCACGTTTTTTTCAACTCAACATTGTTGAATCAGAGCAGCTGATGTCGTCAGCGACAAGCGGGACTGCAGAGTGTCCTCTCAGCTCACAGACTGTGTCCAAAGCAACAAACGGCGACAAACAGCAATCAGAGGAGAAAGAGAGGAGAGAAACAAGCGGGACTGTAAATGACAACAATCATATTCTTTTAAATTACCGCCTGATTTCAGCACACTTTGTAACGCACTGCAGAAGGATTTCTGTTTTGTTTTTGTAATGATGTCAGGTTTTTTTATACTGATGTTGAAAAGATGCTACTTTTTATATTGCAGACTGTTGTAGTCGAACTTTTGAAACACTTTCTAAATAAAAAGGGAGTTCAGTTATCTCTTTTTAAAATTTAAAAATGTAAATGGCAGTTGTCAGGGGATAAAACCAACGATCTGTTGATCTTTACAGAATCAAGACTCCGTAGTCTAACTGTGGCATGTTTAAATCAAAAATGTAATTGTAGATTTGGAGAATCGTGACACTCCTAAATAGAAGGCCCCATCTCTGTGACGGTCCACTAACAGCTGCAGACCGAGAGGTGTCTTCAGCAGATGACCATCAACGGCCCGCTGCTTCACTGTTAAAGGTTTTTATATGTGCTCTGCCACCAACACCAACTCCATCAACATCAGCTTGGGACTTTCTAGTATTTTCTTTTTTTTTCTCCAGTAATTGGAAACTGAAAGGCCAACCTGTGGACCCCCCCACACCACCCAGCCACCAAGCTTTCCTGTCACGCTCTACTGTCCAGTCACATTCTTTAATAGATAATCTAATTCTTCCTCGGCTCCCAGGTTATATATTTTACATGTCTTCCTGAGATTAGTAGAGGAAATTATTCTCATCCAAATCCCCAGGGATATGTTCTTCCATCAATGAGCAGAATATCAATTCAACCGGGAATAGAAAACATACCGGTGCTTGACTCTTGTTTCACCCATCAACAACAGAGTCAATAAGTCAGACACACAAGTTACTTAACTGCTTCCACTTCCCTGCTGCCTTATTTCATGAGCATTTACCCCCCTAGAGTTTGCTCTTCAGAAGGGGGACTTCATTAAATTTTAATTTTCCTGTACATTCAACAAAGCTGCAGCTCTCCTCTCAGTTTCACTTCTGGTTTTGATACAGTCACGCGGCCATGGAACAGTCAAAATGACATCATTACAGGACGGAAACAACCTGACTCTTATCACAGGGCGCGGAGTATAACACATGAGTCATGCTGCCTCATGTGAGAAGTTGTGTCTGTGTGTGTGTGTGTGTGTGTGTGTGGGCGTGGGTTTACCCATGACATCATTTTAGTCTCAGCTACTGTTGCGGCTACTTCCTGGGCATTTTGGAGAGCAAGGTGCATTTGTTTTTGATGGGGGAAGTTGTTGAAAACTGCAGTGGAAACTCCACATATATATTTTCTGTACTTCCCAACACACAAGCTGCAGCCTGATGAGAGGCCCCCAGCATTAGACACACTTCTTACCTTGACAAAAAGGGACTGAGAGGTATAATCCCCACTACGTATGTTAATAATTAACCGTTTAACCGACATTAAGAATTTAAACAGATTAATGCTATCGGTTAAAAAAAATAACTAAAAAGCCGAGCAAAGCTCAGAGGAGTGTCTTGTCACTTAAAGGAGAACAGCTGGTCCACCTTAACAGCTCACCTTAAGCGAGTCTGAGCCGGAGTTGCAGAATACAGGAAGTTGGCACATAAGCGTGTTTTGCCATTCATGCCACCGACAACCCAACACTCACTGCCGCCACACCCACACTCGTTAACGTTACGCCAGGCAGACACACTGCTGATAACCTGCCAGCTAAACTAAATGATGCGGTGGAGACTTTTACTGGGACGATCCACTGGGCGTCACGGCTGCTACAGTAACTCTCCCAGACGGGTGAACGGGGGACTCAGCTGTGTGTTGTGCTCAAACACTGCAGCTGGTGATAAATGATGGATTCAACCTGTTTGTGCATCGACTTGTTAGGCACTAAAAATAGCACCACTGCATGCAACGCACCAATCTTGTCGGTTAATAATCGGTTAATGAGGGTTGGTTATCGGTTAGGAAAAAAAATGAAAAATTAGCATCCCTCAAGATGACCTGATTCTGTTGTTTTCTTCAGTCATTAGTCTCCCTTTGCTCTGTGCTGCAGTTAAACAGGTTTCCTCTGTTAAACATTAAAACTATTATTACTGCCTAAACATAAAGACAGAAGACACTGTTCCATCAACATTAACTGTGTTGTTGTAAATCCATTAAACTGTGGTCCTTTATCATAAAGCGTCACAGCCTAGTCAGGCTAACCTGATGGCTCATTGAGCTTTGCTGATTGCTGATATGGGGAGTTATCAGTCGACTATTTCCTATGATGCTAATAGAGGATGTGAAGATGCAAAGTTTCCATGTATCGCTTGAATGTAACTTCTGTAAAAAAAAACAGACTAGAACTGCTTTCCAAAGCAAATATAGGAAAGGAAAAGAAGGAGGATGCTGTAATTTATCGATACTCTTTCCACGTCCATAATTAGTGAACTGTTCGTCATATCTTTTTTTATTTGTGAACAACATTTCAAAGAAGTTTATAAAGTTAATGTTTATGATGAAGCTGTGTGCAAAATCCTCTTGCTCGCTGATGTATTTTTGCAGCAGTGCGAGGACAGATTATTAAAGACGTCAGCGTTTCAGCCACCACGTGTGTCTTAGGGACCTTTATTTATTCAACAGCATGTTTTCATTTACATGCGGATGAGGAGAAAACAAGTGAATTAATTAAACAGAGCCACATTTTGCCGACTGAAGCGTTAATTCAGCCTTAGTGAGGAAACTGCAGCGCTGAATCACTGATGTGTTACCCACCCTACTGTAGACTACTGCAAACAACTATTGTGTGTGTGATGGCAATAGAATCTCGCATTTAGCAGCTTTAAGATACCACTGCTGCTGCTGGAGGTGAAAACCTCCCAAATGTCAGCTTTTCAGAATTTAGATAAAACACCTCCCTTCATTTATAGACCACTAAGTCATTCACGGTTTGGAAATGATTTCACCAGCAGCACACGGGAGATGGAGGACCTTGTAAACCTTTAACCCCTCTCACATGACAATAGCAAGTTATGGGATGTTTATGTGGCGTGTCTGAACAGTGGAAGGGGTAATGGGGAGTGGGGGTTTCTGGATAACGGATCAAACTAAAGCCATCTGACAGAAAGATTTAGGTGGAGCTTCAAACACACTGTGACCTTTCAGAGACTGGCTACTGGGATTGTTGGATGAAGGTAGTAGAAGGTAGCTGCCCCCCCTGGCCTCTCTCTCCCTCTCCTCACATATCCACCTCTAACCCCTCCTCCTCACCTCCTCCTCCTCCTCCTCCACCACCGACCCCCACAAAGGTATTTTCCCTCCAGAAAAAGACGAGCCATTTTACATGTCGGGGCAGATGGAGATAGCATTTCAAGCCGTCCTGTCCCGTCCCCCCCGAGCTAAAGCAACTCAAAGTGTAACTGCATACCATACCCATTATCTTGTCTGGCTCCCCCCCCCACACTATCAGCAGTAATAAGCAACTTATTAACCCCTGTTTTTATTTCCTTAAAGAGAGGATAGTTTGGTTTAGTGCATATTATCCACAGCCTGAGGCATTAGGTCCATTTCAAAGCACTTGTGTAGAATATAATTACAGCCTGACTGGAATGAATTATAATCCACGCTCAAAAAGGGATCAAAGCTTGACACCAAAGGACCAGGTACTGTAATGGGTCCCAAGTCCTCTGAGAAAAAGTGATGTGATCCGAATGAAAAAATGGGAAATTTAAATAATGCTACAGCAATAAGATGGAGGGACATCCTGCCATTGGGAGGATTAATTGCTTATCTGGCAACACACCAATCTGTAGAGAGTGTTATTAACTGGTGGTTAATAAATATCTGGCAGGTAGCATGGCTATTTAAAAAAAAACAGTGATCATTTAGATTCTCTTCACTGCAGTGCCAGGATGGAGCCAATAAGAAACAATGTAAAGTTACATTTTATTCAAACTTATCTTTTACGAGTCTCCATTAGATGCTAGAATTAAAGGGTAACTTCGATATTTTTCAACCTGGACCCTATTATCCCATGTTTTTGTGTCGCATGGCGGCGGCCGCGTCGCGTGGAGGCGGTGTGATTCACACGTTGGGTGTTCAGACCAGCTGCGTTTCTGCTGCTGCTGTCAGCCCTTTCTTTCTACATAGAGTTTGCCTTTCATAACGGCCATTTCATTTCATTATAAATGTCATTTATATGTATTTTAGATAGAGAAAGGTTAAGAAACGTGTGGTAATTTGTAAATAAAAGTAATAATCCACAATTAAAACCCCGTACTATATTCATTCATGGAGCTCTGCAAGTCACTGCATGCTCTACAACACTGTCCAGTGTGTAAGCAGGAAGTGTTGATTTAAAAAGAAATCTTTACTTTTTTTTCATGTCCGTAATATTTTCTACAGATACAGACATCGAAACTGTAGTAATGTTGCTGATATGATGCCAATATACTGTCAAAAGATCACTTTCACCGCCATGAGCTGCTCACGCAGCTGTTCTGTCCTGGGCTTAAGTGACTAATGAGAACAACACTTTTTGAAATTGGTCCATGCAGTATTGAGGGAGTACACTGCAGCCACCAGACGCTAAACGGGCTGTAATGTAATCAGTTGGGGCAACCTCGTAACATCAGTTTACTTCCACTAAAAGTTCTTGTTTTTGCCACCAACTGGCTTAATAACATTATGGAAAGGACCCTACAAAGAAATAGGAGTGATATATCAATATATTGATTCAATGATCAACGACCCATTATCATCGATGCAAAGTGAAAACATGGATACATATCATCATCTCTAAAATAAACCTTTATTTTTAAATTCTCATGGCAAGTCTGTGTCATCATTTCCATCCAAGCACACCCACTTCCACTGAATTGTATATGACGTCCGGGGTTAGATTACGTACGCTGCGTTTTCACTTCTCCATTTGTGCTTTGTCATTGAAGGTTTCTGACAATGATCTTTCTGAGAGCAGAAACATGCTCATATTTAGTTCAACAGTATCTCTACAGCTGCACTGGACAGTAAAATCTTAGCACCTTGCAGTTTTAGCCAAGATGAAGGACAGAAAAATACAATACTATCGTCCAGTTTTTAACACTGGAAAATAAAAATGCAGTAGACCTGCGCTACCTGGCTGACAGCTGGTGAGTGGAACAAAGGCCATCTTATAAAGGGGACAAGGCTGCAGGTCTCTGTTATGGATTTCATTAGTGAATGTTCAGAGCAAAAAAAGAGCGAGGGTGCTGCATTGCTGTTGCTTCAGGTATCCTAATAGTGAGACATGAAATATGATCCAGGAAGTCCAGTATGAGTAAAAGATTAGTTTGAAGGCTTATAGAGACTCACAGAGACAGGATTTCACAACTCTAGAAAGTCATCACGGTGACAATCATTTCATCTTTTGTTGCAACAATCACGAGGTAGAAACAGCGTTAATCTAACCGGGACTGTGTGATTGCATGAACCTTTCTCTTAAAATGCCTTTCTCTGTCACTAATGATGACTTTTCCAAGCAGTGTTAGCCATTCACCTCTACATTTTTTTTCTTCTTCCAACAGCCCACATTTTGCAGTATCCGCTCACATCTGTGCTGGCAGCTTACCGCTCTAAAGTCACCCTGAAAAGCCTCCCATAGCTTCAAACTGAGGAGCCTTTGAACGCATCCCCCCTCTTTGATGTGAGGAATGCTACAGATCAAGCTGGAAACTAACTTCAGTCGCTATCTACTGTCATTATGTGGAGGATAAATATGGATTTTTATCGTTAATGAAACGTGACCCCCGCCGACCCACCCCCCCACCTCCCACACCACCACCCCCCCCCCCCCTAAAAGAAAATGATGCCTTCCCTCCTCCTGCGGAGTCAGTGACCCGGAGACAGGCCAGATAGCATCAAGTGATGAAGATATTGTCCCTGGCTGGGTTGAGCACCAATCACCCCCCCCCCCCCCACACACACACACTCAGCGACCAGTCAGATAGACACCCCCCCCCTCCAGTCGCTCTGACAAAGAGCAGCTCTGTAAATGCAGAGAGATGGCAGTGACTCAGACACAACTCAGAGATAAGAGCTGTGGGTATACTCATCAAGACTGATCCTGTGTCAGTGACACAAGACAATGTCAGTGGTGCCAGCGCTGGTGATAATGCTTGAACTCTTTCAAAGCCCACTTCCTGTTTTCTAACCAAGAAAAGCTACTCTCTATCAGCATCAGAGAGATTATAGGCTACAGGGCCAAACCACCGACTCCCAAAATAGGGCTTTGTAAAGCCCCAGTGGACATTTCTTCTAAATTTTCCAGGTTGTACTCTTCAGTATGATGAACATTCAGTTTGCTTACACTGGTGTTACCGATTACGCTGGACATTTTACAAGAAAATTTGACGCTCAATTTGTGTAGAGCGCTGACTTTCATCTTTACCGTCAGGTGGCGGTGTGTCTGACCTCTCCGGTCCAGATTTCCACGAGGCCTGCCTCAGCAGTCGGTGTTACCGGTGTTACACGGTGGTCGGGTACACACCGATTACATTACGTACCCACCGCCCCCCACCGTCGTTTTGCTTTTTTTTTTACAGAAATAAAACCCATTTAGTTCATTTTGGCGTTTCAGCGCCGTGTTATCAACACATAGTCAGATGCTACAAACTTTAAGTGAAAGAGTCTGCTCCGTACGGAGTCTCAGCTCAGAGCAGCAGGAGTCAGATTTCACACACATGGGAAGAGAGAGAGAGAGTTGATAAGACAAGACGATGTGAAGCGAAAAGCAAAAGCGCCTTTTTGGCAATATTTCAGATTTAAACCCAATGCTAGAACATAACGTTAATGAAGTAATCGCCGCGGTTACCTCATTAACGTTATGGTTCCCTTATAACATTGGGTTTAGATCATGAATGTATTAAGAGAACTGGATACAGCGTTGGAGGCGGGGCCCCGTTCATTCATATGAAAGTTGCTCAGTGGCGCATGAAGACAAAATGGCTCGGCTTCCGTCTGGAAAAGTACCCGGATCTTGCCTCGGTCTGGGTCTTATTCACATGAACGGAGGAAGGGAAATAAGTCTGGATTCAGATATTAGTGCGTTTTACAACTTTTAAAAACGAATCATTTAAATAAGGACTATTAGAGTGTTCGCACTGGGGTGTTTATTTACCTCAAAACAAATTATCCTCCGAGTTACAGACGTCTCTTTCCCAATGTAAGTCTATTGGAAAAAGTATTTTTGGGCTCAATGGCATCATGTGACGAACACGGAAGTTGCAGTACTGCCATTTGGCCACTACTAAAGTTGGGATCAACGACCGGCCCGCTTCCTGGGGGCTTGGTTTAGATATGAAATATTGACAAATAGGCGCTTTTGCTTTTCACTTTGACACCAAATCCTCCGCCATCGTCTCGTCTGACAACTATTGTGTGTGAAATCTGACTCCTGTTGCTCTGAGCCGAGACTCCGTACACTCCCGACACTTTCACTCTCAGTTTGTAGCGTCCGTCATCCCACTATGTGTTGATAACACGGAAAATTAACTAAATGGGTATTATTTCTATTAAAAAAAAAGAAGCAAAACGACGGTGGGGGTGGGGGTAGGGAGGTCTGGTGGGTACACCGGTATCACCCACAACGGCAGCACGCCTATTAGATGTTACATTATTCCACACAAGAAGAAAGAGTGCTTTCTCAAATACTAGTCTACAGCATTTAGACCTTGAGAGGGAAAGCTGTAACTTGAATGACAGAGTGTGTTATTCTGGCCTCTGATTGGCCCATTCAAACACACTCACACAATAATAAACACGCACATAAGAGGCTTGGATTACAAAACATTTAAACAACCACACATCCTTATTTAAAAAGCTAGCAGAGCCCTCCGTGAATTCATGTCAATATATTTATTTATTTATTAAATTTTTAAATAAATATGTATTTATTTAATTTTTTTAATAAATATTTATTTTATTTTTGAATAAATATAAAGAAATATGTATTTATTTTATTTTTAAATAAATATAAATAAATATTTATTTATTCTATTTTTAAACAAATATAAATACATATTTATTTAATTTTTAAATAAATATAAATATTTTTTTAAAAATAAATATAAATAAATATGTATTTATTTTATTTTTAAATAAAAATACATATTTATTTATTTTATTTTTAAATAAATATAAATAAATAGGTATTTCTTTTATTTTTAAATAAAAATAAATAAATAAATTGACATAGCTATTCATAGCTATAGAGTTAATATAAGGAGGAAGACTCAGTTTCACTACGCAATACTTTCCATTCATTTCTTTTAAACGAGAGGCTAAATAGTTGTTTTTCTATTGATTCAATGATGGATTTTCCAAAAGTCTCACGTACATTTTATTGAGTCACTGCAGCCTTTAAACAAGCGTTAAAAAAAGACTAAGAGAATAGAACGATACATTAGTAACATTCTGGAATGTTAACATGTAACATTCTGGAATGGAATAAGAGTAACATTCTGGAATGGAATAAGAGTTCAGGTGTAGCGAAGTTGCTTCAGCCCTTCAGGTATTTACATTCAGGCAAGTTAGTAGACTAAAGGAAGCCGAAACGTGGCTCCAGAATAACCTGTCATATGATAATGTGAAAGCGCACCAGCAGGCAGGCGCGTGTCCAAACTCTAGTGAAAGCTTTATTCTCACTGCGTACAAACGAGTCTTTACCTTGAGGAAGAGTCCCGACGCACACAACAGACAGCAACAGGAACACAGCAGCAGCAGCAGAAGAGGGATCCATCCTTATTATTAACAACGTGGAAACCTCTGGAAACCTTTGAGAAAACGTCTGGAAACCTCTGGAGAGCTTCAAGGAATGAGGAGTTGTTGTCGGTCCGAGCTGTTCTAATGTATCTCAGGCCTGTAGCCAGCAGATATGACTGTGTTGTTTGGGAGAGGCTTGGAAAGTCCGAAACATACCAAAGTGTGCAGCCACAGAGAGAGAGCGCAGGTGAAATACAGAGAGCTGACTGAGAGGAGGAGGAGGAAGAGGAGGAGAGGAGGAGGAGGCTCTTCAGGGCTGTGTCGCCTTGAGGTGCTGTCGGAAATGTGGACGCTCCCAAACGCACATGAGAGTCCAAAAAACAAAGCCACAGGCTACAATTTAAAAGTCTACATTTTTGTTTCAAAGTAGTCTGATATTTCTTTAGTTGAGGAAGTGTATAGAGCTGTGAGGCATTCATGAACCAATAAAAAGGTATGTAAAGTAGACTACATTAGCACATAGCCTATCAAACTTATAGGGTACGGAGGACCACGAGTGTCACGGAAAATAGTGATAAAGCATTTAATTAATACAATAAAAATAGGGATAAATAAATTTGTTTAAAAGTTCAATTCAATTTGATTCAATTCAATTTATTTTTGTATAGCGTCAAATCATAACAGAAGTTATCTCGAGACGCTTTATATATAGAGCAGGTCTTAGACCGTACTCTATTAAAAAAAAGTGTATTTACTAATCTGTATGAATGGACTAAATTATAATTAATTATTTGACATTTTTAATTTGAATTTACAAATGAAACATTAATCCATCAATAAACAGTTCAAATTAAAAAGGGGATTTACAAAAACATCATACGTTAATTAATTAATTCATGAATAAATAATGGCATTTGAAATTCTATTTGAAAACTACAGTTTAAAAAGAGAAATAAATTACTGGATTCGCAAATTGAATTAAGTATACAGATTTTAATCAGGCATTTAAAAGGGCAACTTCCATTTTCCCTGCTGCTTTTCGTACATACGGTGCCTTCAAATGTGGTGGTCGTGTTTACCATGTTTATGAGTTGGGCCCATATGAACGCCCCGTCATGTCATATACACGACCTCGGAAGTGGAAAGTTTCTGAAATTTCCGAGTTCACGACTTGTGACGTGTTTTTTTCATGTTGACAGAAATGGCGGAAGTTATGGAAGTTATTTCTTCGGTGCATAATAAGTAATTTTTATTGTTTTTCTTCGTAATTTTATAATACGTTTGAGGAAAACGTTGATATTCCCAACGGCTTCATCTTTCTCCTCTGTCATTATACCTTTGCATTTACTGCATTATGTTACCCACTTGCTAGCTTGCTAAATTGTTAGTCTCCGTGGGTTCTAGACGCCGGCAGTAACGTTAATGTTGCCGTTGCTTAGCAGCGGTGTTCTCATGACTTAACCACTTCAACGCCGAGCATATCGTGTACACGACTTCCCATGTTGTAAACCCGAGCTCACGAGTTTCATTTGAAGGCACCAATACATCCATACATACTTACGTATTAGCTATTAGGCTAAATAGAGAAACTGTACATGACTCAGCAGAAATGAATAGCTAATGGCTGCAGTAAAAGCGGCGGGGATTAAAACCTGTATTCTTAATTCAATTAATTAAGATGAATAAAAGAATGTGTAAACAAATTTATTAATGTCTATTTTTATTGTACAATCATTAAATGCTATTATTACTATTTCCGTGACTCTTGTGGTCCTCCATAATAGCCTGCATTAAACAAGCAGAAACTCAGTATCGCTCTGTGAACAAAGTGGACGCTTACTGTATAATATTATTGGTTGAGATGACACATTATGCAGGTTATGGTGTAAGACACTGCAAATCAATTCCTAGCCTGTTTGTTCTGGATAGATTCCTTTCCCCATACAGATTGCCCCCATGGTTTATGTGCTTCAGACTAATGCAACAAAACACAATGGCTTATTTATGTGGAAATACATTGGCAGATAAGGCTACTGGAGCGAAGCCCCACCTGCTGCAGCAGCAGGGTATGTTTGTGGTGGTGTAGTGGTAGCCTACTGAGTAATTTAGAAATCAATATAATTCAGGATTAATGCATGACATGAAACATCATCGGTTGCTGCTGGTATTTATTCTACAATTTAAGGTCAGTGGCTGATAGAATAGTTATAAAAAGGTGTTTTAATCGTGCCCCCAGGCTCACAATGTCAAGTGCCCCGAGTGTGGAATAACAACAACACGCCCAAAAGCCTTTGGTAATGAAAGCGGATGGCACAAATGTGATGCTAAGTAGGTCTGGTTGCCTTTTGCCCTATTTGTAGAGTAGGCTACTGTTCTCGTCATTAGCTCATAGTTGGCAGAAGTTGGTATTTCTTAAAAAAGATATAGCATGCAGTCGTGTTTGATGTAAATTATCTTCTACAGCACACATTTGAAAGTCTACTTTTTGAATAAAAGATCAGGCTTTCAGTATCTGAAGCATCTTTCTGGGAGGATTACCAAACATGAAGGCAGCAGGACAGTGCAGTAAAGTGGGGCTTGCTCAGCAGAACAAATATAGCTCAAGGCTAATAAAACTGACAGCACATACCAACGGGGAAATTGAGCAGTATGTTGAGGAGAACAGGCATGTCAGATGTATGTCGGATTATCACCTGTGTTGATCTATGTGGGAAATGTGAAATAGCCATTATGTCAAATTGTAAAATTGTGTTGGTTGTAGCCACCTTCCAACTAAAAGTGCCTCTGTTCACGAGGCTATCTTGTGTCGGCCCATTCCCTCTAATATCGCTCTGTAACTGCGGACATCCAAGTAGCCTATCAAAACTATGACACATCTTGTTTTTCGACCTAAAACACTTGAACCCATGGGTCCTGTTGGACTACCGCAGGCTAACTTCTCCCATGTGCACCTACTGAAGGCTTTTGAAAACTCAGAAAAATGTACGATTGGCACCCGAAGGCAGCTTTTTTTTTTGCTCAACCTTCAATCCAGCGTTTTCAATAAAGCAAAAGTGAATTATCATTTAAAAGAATCCCCGTGTAAATCATTTCCAGAAACTGTGAAGGGACTCTCTGAACCCACAGAGGTTTTCCCCACAAATCTCCTTCCTGTAGGCTAATGCTGACTACTGAAATACCTTCGTGCTGTTGTGACTAGCTCCTTACCTGAGGGTATGTTAGAATAGTAAACTTCCCCCCTTAAACAGAGCAATGTTGTCTTCATTTTCAAGCAGTAAAAACAAACAGACGTTGGGTCCTAAATAAGAATAGGTTATTAAAGATATCATTAAATATATTTCATGCATGATGGAGTTCGGTAAGGCTGGATATGAAAATCACATGACATCACATGGTAACTTGTTAGAGGAATATTATAGGGATAATGTTTTTTATTAGGGGCAGCAGCCAGAAACATTGGATAACAAAGTTTAACTTTAAGAAAATATAGTATAAGGTAAGATAAGTTATTTATTCTATTCTATTGTGGACATAATATGACATTTCCGAAAGTTGAAACCTTCACTGAAAGTAAATAAATAGATCGATAAAACTGATGGTTGGTGGATTCAAATCAAGATAATAAGGAAACAAATAATTTGCATCAAATCATTACAGCGTCTCCTGATGGACTCACCGGAAGAATTAATAGAGTAAAACTGAATCTTTATTGATTATATTTAGCTGGGGCTGATAAAATTCAGTATTGTAGCTCAGGGTATACTGTAGGTTAAATTCATATTTTATTTTCTGGTAAAGCTCAAGGTCAGTAAATGTATTATGAGTGCTTTTTCAGGACTCTAGCAGCCAAGGTAGATTTCAATGAAATCTTTTTGATGTTAAATAGAATTGATTTTTTATGCTTTTCTCCGCTTCTCCCCAATGAGGAAATACTTTATTGGTTGCTGTATTTTGCATGCACACACAGAGGCCAAGGGGTCAGTTTTAAAACTGCACCTTTGGAGCTGGTATGCATTCAGGGACATTCAGCAGCGTGGGTTTTCACAGAATGCACCCAGGAGATTCAGTTAAAGCATGGCCTTTGAATTGAAGTCACACAAGTGGACCACTGGGTACAATTCAGCAGGCTGATAACATTTGACATGGCCTTGATAAATAGCATTCAGAGTTGTTATGGTGAACATTTGGAAGAATGTGAACTCGTAAAAAAATCATAGCATATGGAGCCATTATTGTAGCAAAACTATTTGCAAATGTGTGTGGAGAAATGGGTAACTGCATCTCAGTGTGCGTTATTAGATTTGTAAATGTGTAAAAGAATCTGTAAATGTGTAGTGAGATTTGTGAACGTTTACAGGAATCTGCAAATGTGTGGTATTCAGATTTGTATAGAGATTTGTAAATGTGTAGACAAATCTGTTAATGTGTACATAGATGTTATTGGCTGAAAAGTCGCAGTGTTTTTAGGGTCTGATTGCAGTGGCGGAGGGGCGTTCCTGTAGAGCATGACAGGAACGCCCACTGCTTTGATGAGCTTGTGGCGTACGGGAACGCCCACTTCTTCTTCTTTTCTACTTTCTCAATGCACAGCTGGTTCTGGCTGTTATTACCGTATTACCATCGTCATAAAGACACAAAAATAGACAGGAGACAACAGTAAACCAAGACGAGCTTTATTCATATGTTATGACTCAGTCTATAGGTTATCTTGTGTATGTTATGTGAGGACATGTGGATGTTTATGGTGGCAGTTCAAGCACACATATTTGGATATTGTGATTTTTCTGCATAGCCACCTCACCTTCGGCAAAAAGGGCAGCGATACCCGAGATTTATTCAAGTTCGAATTGGTACTAATTATCTATATTAAGGTCACACTAAGCAATTAGTTAGCTATAGTTTGTCCCACTTGTTTTATCAACGTAACATATAATGGTAAATGGTTTAAGAATTTGAGCAAAAGTGAGTTAAATCACACCAAATGCAGTAAAGTTACTGGGTTCCTGTTCTACGTTAACCAATGATCTACTGGTTGCACTAATAACAAGACCCAAAATCCAGAGTCTCCGGTTTTATATAAACGTTATACCTGTTGAGGAATCGTGTCTGGTGGCGGCCATCAAAAGGGACTCAAAAACCACATTACACATGTTCATTATTTGTAAAATGTGTATGTTGTCTGTATGAAAGGTGAATCACAGAGGCTGGTGGAAGCCTCACTGTGGCAGGCAGGTTATTCAGAACAGGTAACAACCACCAGCCTGCTCCCAGCATATAGACCTTTTCAAACATGACAACATGAACAGTATTAATGGGCCTCTTTGTGTTTCCTAATGCAATGTTTGTTAATGCAGTAGCTGACAGGAAGTAAACTTGGGCCAAGGCTGTTTCCTTAGCAACAGAATAGTGATGAAAAGGCTCTCCTATATGTATATAGGCGAGCTAATGAGGAGCAAATGCGGAGCAGCTGTTCAGGAAGGCAGCTGATAACAAGGGCAGTCAGGTGGTCAACAGAAGACAGACACTCAGTAGAGACATCTAGTGGACAGGTGTGGCATGACACAATACACAGAGAGGGCATCTTATTTTTCTTATTCTCTCTTACCTCTTTCTCCGCAGACAGACATTAAGAAAACTCAAGACTATGCAGAGACGCTGCACTCTCTAACTGGGATTACTTTTCATTTTGCCATTCCATATTTGTGTTAATTGTGTAATATTAAAATCTTAAATGTTTTTGTTCGCTGGAGACCGACTAGAACCTTTGCAAAGCCCTCTGGTATACACAGTTTACATTTCAAAAGTACAAACCAATGAAGCCTTTATTTTTAATTTAAACCCCCGGCAGAGTGCTTTAATTAAATAAAAGCCTGAACTTCCCATTCAACACACACAGGAGGGGTTTTGGGAGTTTGTTTTTGTGTAATACATATGCTGTATTAGAGGCATAGCTATTCAGCAGGTGAGAGATTATATGACTAAGCACAAACGAATGATTAAAGTGCCTCCTGCTGGTTCATCTGAGGAATTACTGTAGAAGGGACTAGGCAGATGGCAAGCAAATTTCAGTTTCTTTTCACTTTTTCGCAGACATAAAGGTGTTTTTCATCAATTCAATGTTTTATTTTCATCTTCGTATTACAATATTATGCACATAACAGATCTAGGTAGAATAAGACCAGATCTGAGGAGAAGATGACCTGACCTGATCTGATCTTGATTCCTCAAATGAAGTCCATGGAATGAAATTCATGTAATTACATATACATACAGCGGTGAGTAGCTATAGCTACTTTTGCACCTGGACATAAACACATATACTTGGTATGGTCAGGAGCTGGTTCTTCAATCTTATTAGAACAAAAATGAAATTTAGGCAAAGACACTGATCAGCCATAACATTAAGACCACTGACAGGTGAAGTGAATAACATTGATTATCTCGTTACCATGGCACCTGGCAGTGGGGGGGATATATTAGACAGCAAGTGAACATTTTGATAAATGGGAGAAGGTGGCCTGGTCTGATGAATCCCGTTTTCTTTAACATCATGTGGATGGCAACGAGTTGGAGGTGTTGACTCGGCCTCCAAATTCTCCAGATCTCAATCCAATGGAGCATCTGTGGGATGTGCTGGACAAACAAGTCCGATCCACGGAGGCCCCACCTCGCAACTTACAGGACTTAAAGGATCTGCTGCTGACGGCTTGGTGCCAGATACCACAGCAGACCTTCAGAGGTCTAGTGGAGTCCATGCCTCCACGGGTCAGGGCTGGCTACTCAATATTAGGCAGGTGGTCATAATGTTATAGCTGATATATGTTTATAATGGAGAGGGATGGGACAAAAACTGGAAAACTGCTGAGGTCAATGACCTCTCCAGGTCACCAGAGATCAGATACAAATTGCCTCCATGTCTGAAATAAAACTTTGGGGTATGTAGATTATACACTGACACTTTTCATGCTTTAGTCATAAAATGCACAATTGGTTTGCCTGTCTGCCCCACTCTTCTCTCTCTCTCCCTCTCAGTAACTGAGCATCTCGCTGATAGAGTTTCCCTTTGAATCCGTGGTGCCGTTTTCAGCAGAACTGAATAGGAAAGTCCATCCCATTATTTTTCAGGCAGAGTCAAACAAAGCTTGTCATGTAGATGAAAGTCAACAGTGCCAGTAAGCACCCGGTCGGCTGAAGTTAGCAAATCCATGAGCTTCAAAACACGGAGCAAGATTGCCAGGGATGGAAGGTAACTGCATACTTAAGACTGCTGTATACTTCAAAGGTGCATTCTTGCAGCAAAGTTGTCACTTAACCTAAAAACATGTAGTCAGTTCAGAAAAGCTGCTTGCTTCACAACTCTCTCCGAGCTAATTTAACCAGGAAGCCAGAGAGAAAGATATAACCAAACACTCCACGCCGTTTACTTCAACGTTAGCAGAAAAACAAATGTGGGTCTCAAGTTTTTCTTCAAAAAGCAGAACAAATGTGTACTGTAGAAGATAATCCACCACAGTTACTATCTTCTTTAATACAAATACTAACTTCTGCCAACTATGAGCATGACAACAACAATACGCCACCGCTTTCATTGTCAAAAGCTTTGGCCATGTGTATTGTTGTTTTCCAGTATCCTGATTCCACAAAGCAGCTGGGTCGATATGTTCGTGAGAGCTTTCCCACCTCCTTTGTTTGACCAGCTGTTTTTGACTCCTAGTTATGACGGAGTGGTATTAAAAAATAAACCAGTGTTGTTTTTGTTTTTTTGTATTATTGAATCCTCACGAAGGTCAGGTTAAAGAACAGGTTGTATAGAAAGTGACAGAGTCTGGTTTCAGTGATATGTGAACCTCCTTTGTTGTCTTAGGTCTGCTGTAAAACTAGATACATCTTCTGTATGCTTAAGGTGGGATTTAATGGGGTCATGGACAAACACAGGTGAGTGGAGAATAGATACATGTCAGTCATTATCACGTGTTCTGGTGTTTGCTTCTTGCAGGAAATCTTTTTTCTTGGGACATAATTTTGAAATATCTATCAGCTCTATTTATCTAATGTAGATACCGAACTGAAAAACGTTCTCTTTTTTTCACATCACTGTGAAATGAAATCACCAACAAGGGATGCCATAGGGATGCAGAAAAAAACTATTTCAAAGGTATTTTTCAACCTGGCTCTATTTTCCCATTTTTTTGTGTCTAAGTGACTAATGGGGACACATTTTTGTTTTTAATATCGGTCCAGTATTGAGGGATGACAACCAGCAGCCACGAAACAAGCTGCGAGGGCAAGTGAGCAGCGTTAATGTAACGTTACGTCCACTAAAAGTGCTTGTTGTTGCCACCAACAGGCTCAGATTGTTATTATAAGTGTCTGACAACATTATGAAAAGGAGCCTAAGGAGAAATAATATGTTTTTCTCAATCCCCCTCCTTATCATTATCAACTCTTCTAAGCAGCTCATGGTCCCCCTACAATTTGCTTATTGCTCTGTGAGCGGAACAGACAATGCCATAATAGCTCTTTTATACCTTTTATATGCTTCTGGAAGGCTGTAAAAACCCACGCATGACTTCTTTTTTGCAGATTTCTTGTCGGCTTTTATTATAATCCACCCACTGATCCTGGATGACAGACTGAAAGAGAACAACCTAAACTGATCACATGGATTTTAAATCTCCTCACGGGAGATCCCAAAGGGTGAGGATAGGCAACACCTTATCAGAAGTGCATTTTACCTCAATTGGCACAACAGTGTTCTGTCACCAATGCTGGTTATTTTATTCACGGACAGTTTCTGCAGCAGATTCCCCCGGACACCATATTATAAGTTTTGGGGATGACACCGCCTAGGTCAGCCTGTTGGAGGAGCATGACTTTGAACATGGCTCAGCCCTACATAAGTTCATCAACTGGCGGAAGCATCACATATGTATCTGAACACATCCAAGAAGACCAAAGAGCTGATCTTTGATTTTAGACGTGATCCCCAAAACCCACTTAAAGCAGCAGTGGGTATAAATCCATTTTTTAAAGCCTGAAAACAGAGCCGTGAGGAGCTGCAGAAGTCTAGTTTTCTCTCAGAACACTTGAATTACAATATGCTGAAAGGTTATTATGGATTTTTTGCCAAATGATGCCAAAATACTGCCTACTGCCACTTTAACACTGATTATAAAATTCTTACTCTATTTTACAAATACAGTGAAAGTTTTCTCAGTCTCAGGATGTGAAGGTTACAAAAGTATCAGTTATATAAAGTAACGATAATTGTCCAGGCAGATTGCTGGGTATTGATATTTAAATGTAAGAATATGAATTAATATGATGCAAAAACCTAACTAGAATGGCACTCGGAGGGCGCAGACCTCCGCTCAGCTTGCGCCATCATCCACATGTATTTTTGTTTATGTCGAGATGCAGAGCATCATAAAACACTTCATTCAAACTGGACAGAAACAAAATAAAACTCAACTATACCGTCGTCCTTACTCTTTCCAATAATCACCAAGTGTGCTTTGGTCAAACTCAACTGTTATTGCACCGAGTTTAATGTGGAAAAACACCAAATCTACAATCCGGATCATGATCCAGATCGCCACCAAAAAATAATGGATAGTTCATTGTGCCACACCCCACCCCTCCAAAAAATGTAATTCAAATCCATCGCGGACCTTTGGAGTAATCCTGCAAACGGACAAACGGACAAACCAACAAACCAACGCCGGTGAAAACATAACCTCTTTCCTAGGCCTTCGGCCTTGGCGGAGGTAATAAACAATAAAAACAATATATTGAACAACGACTCTCAAAACTCTTCACATTCTTTAATGTCAAACTTTGCTTGCAACATGTGACCTGAAAAAAAATAGCGACAGTGTCACTAGTTTAGCTTAAATTAGCTTAAATCCCACCTATTTAAACTCAGTAGAATACAATATGAATTACATTTTCTTCGTAGATTTGTACTCATATATTTAGCATTTTACACTACAAACTAGTTGTTTCTGTTATGCTTTTCAAATCCAAACAGCACGAGTGCAAAACACTTAAGCTTTTCATCATATAATGCAGCATTTCTACTGCAACATCTCTTTGTGAAAAAAGTTCATCTTGCATTCCAAATTAGTCTGTAAAGTACATTTCTAGTACATCTAAGACCAAACAGGTGCATGCTACAAGAGAAAAAAAAAAACACATTAAGAGTAACATTAAGCTGAGCATAGTTCTACACCATCAATTCATCCAACAGGTTAGCTTGTCCAGAGCGGTGCATACAGGGGCCTGCTGCTCTCCTTTAAAAGGGCCTGAGCCTCCTGTAGAGGACAGCTGCCACAGCTACAACCACGACGACGGCCAGAGTGAGGACGCCCACCGCTATCCCGAGACCCATCCTGGAGTCTGAGTCACTGCTGCTGGACACGGCTGCTCACAAAAACACAAACACGTTCATCACATCTCGACTCACACAGCATCGTCTTTGTACAATGATCAGGCAGACATGGCCTCTAGGCAATCATTGATCACTCCCTAATTAATCATGGTTTTCACCACCATGGAGATTAGATGAACTATTCATATTCTTCTTAGAATAAAAGTTTCATAATTTGGTGAACTAATAAGAAAAACATTATAAGGAATAAAACAGTATCATACCTTCCTCTTTAGATATCAGCGCTGAAAGAAAGAAAGAGATGAAAGGAGAAAAGTAATTAGTAGATTTAATGCTCATTTCTGAGCTATGACACATATTCAAACATACCAGTAGTTAAAGAGTCTGAAGTAAGCTTACTACTGCACAACATACATGTGTTGAGAGCTAGTAACCCTCACCAAGTACTTATCAGAGATATACTTAACAAAAGTATACTTAAGTATACTCGGCACATACTGGCAAGTATACAGAAAAGTCTAAGTATATTTGGCTCATAGGCCTACTTGTACTTAATCTTTCGATCGAGATGAAAGTATAATGAAGTATTCTTGCCTTATAGGCCTACAGAAAGGTATACTCGGCTTGTTGTTTTTGATGGAGTAACTTATTAAATTGTATGAGGATGTTTCAATATGAATTTACTTTGATTCATCAAGAATGTTTTAGTTTTTTTTTTAAATAATTAGACAAGTTTCCAGTCAAGTCTCAGGTCACTGTGTGTGCGACTTCAGTGCAACTCGAGACTCGAGTCCCCGTCACTAAGTATACTTGCAGTATAAAAACTATTAAACTAGTTGTTTACTGAGACTATACTTTAGTATAAAGTATAAAACTAGTAAACTATCAGTATACTTATAGTTTAGTTGCAGTACAAAATAAAACGTAGGTGTTAACTAATTCTGAACTCAAAGTTTATTATTCTTATAGTTAAAGTATACTTAAAAGTAGGTCAATTTAGTCCCAAGAAGTATAAGTAGTACACGGCTCTAGACAGATTTCTTTTTTTTTGTCTCTTTTGATAGTAAAGGTTTCTGACCCCTGATCTAAATGTTCAGATTGCATGTATCTGGTTGCACTTTGCATCTCTGATGTGATGTCATGATAATGAGTCATTGTGATGCACTCATAAAATATAACATTTCCAGTCAAGTGATTATTATAACATAACCTTGTAGACATTAGACATACAGCGATGTTTTAACTGTAACACATCACATCTTTTTATTTTACTCTTCATGTTGTTGAAGCCTCGTGATCAACATATGATACATACAAACAGCCTTTACTTACAATTCTCATTCCTGGTGACGATGGGAATAGCTGAGGACAGCGTGGTGGCTTCTGAAACGCCATTGGACTGAGCATCCCTTTTCCTCCTGTTGTTACATTGCTGCAGATGAAGGAAGAAGGAACGTAACTAATAACTGAAGAGGAGAAATGGCCTGGATGTTCTTATTACTGATCCTTCACTGACCTTAAAGTCACCGCAGGTGCTGATCTCACAGAGTCTGGTGATGCAGTGCAGGTAGTAGGTGGACACCGTCTCGTTCTGCTGCTCAACGAACCTGAAGGCCGGGAACGAGAAGCGGGCGTGGTGGCTGTCCCCGTTCTCACTCATGGTGGTCATCTGGTCCTTAGAGCACCTGTTTGATATCACAGTGTTGTTGGCCTAATACGGACTTTGATTGTCTCTTCAGAATGAGATTTGAGGACTTACGAGACAAACAGGTTGAAGAAAGTGGAGTTGGTGGGTTGAGGAGAGAGCGAAGCGTAGCATCGGTCCATGAGGACATGGTACCTGGTGGGGGGGAGAACAATGGGCTTCAGAGGAAATTTGAACTAAACTTTGCGAAAGCGTATTTAAAAATAGGGGTAAAACTCAGAAATTCATATTATCACGGTACATTGGCCTGTATTTTTTAAAGACTTTTCTGTCTTGTACACCAGACCAGAGTCAGCAGGTGGATGCTCTTACTGATTGGTCAAGTTGGCTGCTTTGACCTGGACAAAGACGTCAGTTCTCAGCTCTAAGCCCAGCGACGGTATGACCAGAGGAGTGATGTAGTTGGCATCCTGTCAACAGAAATGTTTAGTTCGTCAGCTGTAAATGCTGCTTATAATCCCCAACAGATTTTATACAGTTCATTTGGGACGCTTATTGTTTGCTGATTCTGGTTTGTACAGTGTGTGTGTGATGTTGTGTTCGCTGTGTTTCAGAGCAGAGTTGATTCAATTTGAAAGAAAGTGAGTTGAATTTCTGTATTGATAGTTTAGATGAATAAAATGCATAACCGACTTTTGCACTTTTGGTTGTAGATTCTACAATGAATGCCACTTTATATAATGTCTGTAAGAAAACTCAGTGGATCGTGTGGACATGCTAAATGTTGACATAACCAGTTACACTACTTACTTTAGATAGAACACGGCAACAACAAAGCACAAGCAGTGTTAGACTAACTGACTATACAGCCAGCACCTCATCATAACACATCTCTTTCTCAACTTACACTGAATAGTTCCATGCTTAAAGTACTGATGAAGCTTCCATTGTTGTCCCTCACCGCAATGGAGGACGCTGACCTAAATGGGACAAAGGGGTGGCGTCAGAAACATCCTACATGTTACTGACCACCAACAGAGGAGAATAGATGTGTACCACTTCATAAATCTGTGGATTGTCTATTGTCTATTGTCCATTGTCTATTTCCCTATTTTTTGAAGAGCTGTGTCTTGATCGTAGAGACAACAAGGGATTGAGCCAAACAAGGTTAACATCACATTTTAACATGCTTTCAAACTGCTGCTTTTATTGGAGGAACACAAGCAGAGATCTTACACGTCCACCTGGGTGTTGTTGATGAGATACTCCAAAGGGTAAGCACAGGAATAGTAATATTTGAGCTCAGCGTTATAGGTGACGACCCCCTCGGTTGGATCGTGGGAGCGCACCACACCACTGACGTTAACCGTCTGGATGTTGGAGAAGTCGGCAAAGATCCCCGTGCCAGCTGCACTGGTGGTCTGAAGGCAACATAGTCAAGCACAGAGAAGAAAAAAGAAGGATGCTTTGAGTAAACATGTGGATTCTCCCCTTATTTCACTCTCTTCTTGTCCGACCTCTACTAACCAGGAAGGTACTGCCACAAGCGTTGGTCATGTTGATCGGGAAGGTGAACCTGACAACAGGCGGGGTGACGGATTCATCCAAGGTTCCTTTACACTCTGGCTTGTCGAACAGGTGGTTGAGGATGAGCAGAGACTCGTTGTAGCCGGTGTAGACGACGGGGCAGATCTGGATAGCCAGGCTAACCGAGGACGTGCCACATTCAACTGCGATGTCGGTGATTTCTATAAGAGAGAGGGAATGGTACATCATGAAATTTACACCTGTGTGGCAGAATTGCATTCCTTTAGAGGTCAAAATGAAATCATAAGCTTGACATAAACCATGCATGAGAACATGCCTTTTCAGGACCTGCATAGGATGCTGAGAAGTGACATAAAACACATCAGAAAAAGCTGAAGCAGGCATACCGTACCTGGACGTCTCAGTTCATTTTGGCATGTTAACTGACTGCTCTTGGCCACCATGGAGGCCAAGAAGAGAAAGCTAAGAAGCTTCATTTTTTGCCTTCCTTGGTATGGAGATATCTGTAAAAGCAAAAAGATGATGATGCATCAAAAGAAGCTGAAGTTTCTGTAGATGTTATTGTTGTTACCTTACTTGCCACCCACCTGACTGTCGCTGCCCTCTTTCTCTGCTGGTCTCCGGCTTTGAACAACCTACAGAGTTTGTAAGATTCTTATATATAGCTATGACACGTTTTCAGGATTGGACAGAAACAAGGTCAATGTTGTTTGGTGTGTCCACCTTAACTTTAGTGTTGGAGAACAATTCTTTGGAACAGGGTGTTCCATGGACCATACCTTGAGGGTGTTTAATGAAACCCTACACAGTAAGTCTTTATGGACAGACCAGAAACAATGGCCTGCATCCTTTTCTTTAAAATAAAGATTCCCTTAAAACGCCAACATGAGACTTGATGAATTAAGTGTTGAATCCCTGGGGATCGTACACAATACTCGGAGGCCCTTTTTAGGTGAGAGTCATTGTATTATCAATAACAGGGATATCGTTTATCGTCACCTGAAGACGATCCTGTGGGATAGTTCCACATCCCAGAGGTCGCTGTTGGTACTGCACTCGGATGCTGTGTTTACATTGAGGAATCTTTTATGGAGGTCTACACAGTGGTTCACCAGTTATCCAAGTGAGAATGACACAAAGCAATCTGAATTATGAATTAAAGCTTCAGTAGGCAGAAGGTTTTTGGCATCATTGGGCAAATATTCCATAATAACCTTTCAGCATATTGTAAAAAGTTAAATTTTCACGTCTTTTACATTATAAAGCAGGTTTTAGTGCTATATAAATACTGTTAAACTATCAAAACGCTCAACATACGGAGAAATACACACAGCCCGTATTCAGAAATTGCACGTTTGAAACAAGCCGTTAGGATTTCTGTCCATTTGTGATGTCACAAATATACAATATTTAGACCATTACACGGTTTTAAACGTGACCATTCTAAATGTGTCCCCAGTTTATTTCCTGTTGCAGTGTATGTAAATAACATCAGCTGACAGGAAGTAAACATGGACCCAAACTGTTGCCTAGCAACGCAATTCCGTTGCAATTCCGTTGAAATGCACTAAAACGGAGTGTTTCTGACAGAGGGTGAATACAGGTATATTCATACAGACAGTATGAGGAAAATAAAGTGTTTTTTTTTTATATTAAAGCATGTAAACATGTTCTAGTAGAAACCCAAAATACAAGCATGAACCTGAAAATGAGCATAATGTGTCCCCTTTAATGAAAACTAATGTTTGAATGGCTGCTGCTCAGTGTCACCATAGTTACACAGTTGCTATGGACTCATAGCTTTTTGTTTCCTGTCAGTGACACCAAAACACCTGAGAGGCCACATGTAAAGGCTTGAGCTTGGTTCATGTTGTCAGGGTGGAAGATGTCCTCCATTGTTTGCTTTTCCAACCAGTCACACTATCTAAGCCAGACCTTTAACAAAGGCCATTGTTCTGAATGGTGTGGCGCACCTGTGGAAACGGATGAATTCAGCCTTACAGAAGCTGTTAATTCCTACATCCTGACATAAAGCGTTTTCATTCTCAAAAGGGAAATCTTCCACACATATGAATCAATTCCTCCCTCCAGTGTTGCGCTTCTTAACCCTCTGAGACCCACAGCAGACCCGTTTTTGTCTTTTTTTAGCGGGGTACAGGATGTCTTTAGGGGAAGACAGCAGGTCAGCAGTAGATGTCACATAGAAGTGGTGTACATCATCTGAAAGCTGAGAACCTGAAGATTAAGTTGACATGCAGCTAAGCACTGTGTGACAAGTTGTTCACGTCATAAATTTGTAATTTGTTAATCAAAAACTAAATTGGACAGGTAAGCTAACATTACTGCCAAGCGTGTGAAACTCAGTCACGTTCAGTCTCGCGTGTGTCGCCTAACTGTTTTGACTGAAGGGTGCTTCATTGAGCTGTGAGTGTGACTATAAACTGAGTTCACTCCATCACGGGACGGTGGGAGGGCGTAGGGACCGGAATGGAATTGGGCCCATAATAGATGCAATTGACACTTCTTAAAGGTCCCATATTGTAAAAAGGGAGATTTCCATGTCTTTTATATTATAAAGCAGGTTTAAGTGCGATATAAATACTGTTTAACGATCAAAACGTTCAATATACGGAGAATAACACACAGCCCGTATTCAGAAATTGGGCGTTTCAAACAAGCCATTAGGATTTCTGTCCATTTGTGATGTCACAAATATACACTATTTAGACCATTACACGGTTTTAAACATAAACATTCTAAATGTGTCCCAGTTTATTTCCTGTTGCAGTGTATGTGAATAACATCAGCTGACAGGAAGTAAACATGGACCTAAACCGTTGCCTAGCAACGCAATTCCGTTGAAATGTACTAAAACGGAGCGTTTCAGACAGAGGGTAAATACAGGTATATTCAGGCTGACAGTATGAGGAAAATAAAAGTTTTTTTGAACATTACAGCATGTAAACATGTTCTAGTAGAAACACACAATACACGTATGAAACTGAAAATTAGCACGATATGGGACCTTTAAGGAGAAAAGATTTTGATTTGTGGAATATTTTCCATGTTTTTCAACCCCATGGGTTGCCCTATTGCTAAGGTATGCCTGAGGGCCTTACTCAGGGTTTAGAAAAGCACCATCTGTGCATGCTTTTCAGGTAAAAATAGAAATTAATCTGTTTTTATTTAATCTCCTTATAAAAACAGACTAGACGCTATTTAAAGATAATGCAACAAAGCACAGAGCTCTTTGTAGTTGAGTTGGAAATCCAACATTATCTATTATAAAGTATCTGGTCTCTATCAGGGGAGATTCATTGATTTTACGTCAGGTTTGTGCATTTTTAATGCAGCATGGTAACAATTTCATCATAACTGATCATGATGGTATTTGCGAGATTGATGCAACTATGAAATTGCTTCATTTTGTTTTATTTAAATAGCTCTAACCTCATTATCGTCCTTCTAGTCGTTGACTACAATTCTCCATTTGAGTTTATGAGGAAATTCATACTGTATGTTTAGAAATATGACACCATATATAGCAAGTTTTAATCACAAGTCAAAGTGCAATATGCACAATTGTACACAATTTGTACATTTCAGGAATAGATCATCAATGGTATTTTAAGAACACAGTTTGGGAAACTTATACACAATTACATCGGGTACATGTACAAGTAAAACTTAACAGTTTTATTGCTGCCACATTGCATAAACTATTTAAAGAGTGAGTGAGTTAACATATTTAGGTAGAACAGACCTGTCGATTGATTAATCATAAAACTACCTATCTAATATGTAGCAATATTAATAAATTAAAGATAGGCTAATTATTATATAAATATACTTTACGTCAAGAAAACTTTAAGCTTAACATCCAAGCCTGAGGCTTTCTGTTAGTTCACTTAATCACTTAAACAAAGGTTTTAACTTTTAATTGTGCTTTTATATTTCAGCCTCTAAGCAGGAAGAGTTTTACCAACAGATTATGCACTATTATAATGTACTGTAAATCTTGTAATTGATCACCCTGCAATTGAAAGCTGTATAGCTGAGGTATTGAATTAAGTTATGAGTGTCCCCGCTATGTGGGTCAAAGCTGCGTGACAAATAATCACACGCAGGTTGAGGCCTAGCCTGCCACATGGTTGAAACACAAAGTACAGAACAACATATAAACATCCCAGCTTTACTTCTACACTAATGCACATTGTACAGACCTGTTAACAGTTCTCTAAATCAACATTTAGCTTTTATTCTCCTGTAAAAATGACTACATGCACCACATCGCGTCGCTCGCCCATCGTTCGGCGTTGTCGGTTGTAGAAGAGTGTCCGCAGTGAGTCGGCTTCATGGTGCTCAGTTGAAGGCCGGGTTGCGAACTCCAGACAAGGTGCTGACTGGAGCGCTTTTGCCTTTGAGGAGGGTGAGGGAGAAGATGAAGAAGCAGACACTCATGACGCCCAGGATGATCAAGCCCGAGATGAGAGCGCTCGTCACTGTGTTCATCTGAAACACTGGAGATTTCAGATGGGCTGGAGGAGCACAAACACAAAGACACAATCAAATCTCTTCATATTTCTAACACCCTGAATGCAACTCTCCTTCCCCCATATAGAAACAGCTATTGGTGATGCACAAAGGGTTTTCTTAGTCCAATTTATTTATTGGTTTGTTTTTCTTGTTCCTCTGAAAAAATTATTAAATATTACCAATTTCTTATGGTATGTTATGTAACTTTCGCGCGGTGCAGTAACATACAAAGTCGATGCAAAGAGGTGAAAAGACATAAATTCAAGCTGGGCGACGCAAATGCCGACAAATAATGCATACACGCGTCATTTCCGTCATTCGCGGGAGTTGAAATATTATAACTTGAGCAGGAAATTTGTGTGACGCTGTGTCGCGAAAGCCTGCAGTATTGGCATTGAGATTCTCCTCCTGTCGTCACCGACGCCCTGACGTTGTTGAATCATAAATGGAGGATAAATAAATCTTGTATGATTCTGTGGTCACCCAGAGCTACGATAGTACATCATATCTGTACACAGACCGGACCAAACTCTGTGTAGAAACCACAGACCGTCTACGGTAGAAACAACAACGTCGCTGCCGTATTCATATACGTAGACGATGTTATGTTGAGTGTTGACGGAGCAGCTATAACGTTAGCAAAGTCTAGCACTGATCAATACAAACTCCATTCAGAAAACAAGCCATTTAAAAGTTCTGTCCTGATTGGCCAGCTATGCAAAATTCAGTTGACGAATGCATGCATGTGATTGGAGGTAGAGTATTACCCATAGAGTCCAGTACAGGGCTGCGCCTGTGCTCATAGAACTGGGGTTACAATATCGTAACTTGGTTATGTAGCACAATTAACTAATTAATGTGCAATTAGTAAAGGCTCATGCCATGTAACTCATGACATGCATTGAACATCACAGGATAATTAGACATAATAGTGTAGAAGATTATATGACACATTTTCCTTCAAGTTGAAGGCTTACCCGATTGAGAGTTGTTGGTTGGCGTTTCATCTGTGAAAAGAAATAAAAAATTGTAAAGGGCATTTAAGGATGACAGCAAGACATAACAATCACACAGTAATTTACTGCGCAATAGCGTGTGATTAATTTCTTGTACAGTATATGAGTCAACAGGATGCCTTCAGGCGTTCTCTGACTATCTAGGGCACCCGGATAAGTTCTCACGATCAGTCAACAAGTCATACTCGAGTACCGAGAGTACTTGCAGATATAAACAATTGATGGATTTGTTAGAAATCACAGCAAAGAATAATAAAGTGTTTAAAGTATTAAAATAGCATATCAGGTAGGAATAAAAAGGCTCCACAGACAGTAACAGTTCTGTTTGGATAACGTCCAGAGAATAGGGTGGTCGGTGGGAAACAGACACTGAGAAAAAGGAATAACAGAGGAAGGAGGAGGGGGAGGAGGAGGAGGAGGAGGAGGAAGAGTGTTATCAGACCGTACCACTCCGAGTGATGATCGGCCCGGCAGTCAGGACGGCATTCCCAGATGCAGTGTTTGATTCCTTTCCCTCTAAGACGTCTCTCTTTTTCCTACTGCCACAGATCTATGCAAGAAAAAATTCTCATTATAATGTAATCAGGAGACATATATGGTAATTATGATCCATTAATGCTGCCTTCTTACATTTTACAAACCATATTTTTTTCCTTTTCTGAGTTATATTGGGAGTATACTGACAGTAGAAAGGAACCTGTTTCTATATATCATGCTACTTTTACAGATTACAAATAGCCCTCAGCTGCTGTCAATTAGGCCCCAATTACTAATTAATGACTAGAAATTTATGGATAGCCTGTCATTCAGACTTGGTAAATATTATTATTATTATTATTATTATTATTACTATTGAAGTATTCAGGTTATCAGCAGTGGAAGAAATATTCAAATCCTTTACGTTTATAAAATAAATACAATAAATAAATACAATAAAATAAATAAAATAAATAAAAAAAATAAAATAAATAAAAAAAATAAAAAAAATAAAAAAAATAGAATAAAATACTCCAAGTCCTGTATTCAAATTTCTATTTAAGTAAAAGCACTAGTTCTAGTATTAACAGAAAAATGTAGTTAAAATAGAAAAAGTAACAGTACTCATACAGAATGTCCCAGTGTTATGTTGTTATTTTAAAATATTTGATTATTATTACTAATGTAAGGAGAATTCAAATGTACATTAGATGGAGCTAGTGTTCACAATTACATACTGTTGGGTCGTTTAATTCATAAAAATACATTATATTTAATGAGATAAGTTTTGTATGTGTTTGTATGTCCACCACCGATGATAATATTGTATGAGTCGCATGCTTCCCTCATGAAATTAAGCTCTAGATGGGTTTAAGAGGGATACTGACAACATATGTGTGGAGTATTTTATCCTATAATAGTTTTTCATGTTAAGTGTGAAAGTGTCCTTTGTTAGTCTCACTGGCATGAGCATCGGACAGTCGTCTGCTCGACACAGTTTGGTGACGCAGTGCAGGAAGACGGTGGACATCTTCTGGTTCTTGTGCTTTACAAAGCGGAATACTTCAAAGGCAAAGCGGCCCATTTGGCTCTTCCCATTCTCGAAGACAGCGGTCTGGGGGTCTTTTTCACAGCTGGCACAGAGGGAAAAAAACACAATATGTGTTATCAGAAAAGAGAGCAACAGAAAAAAATAAAATCTGAACAAAAAAAAATCAAATTTGAGTTACCTAAAGAAAAGGTCGTAGCGGAGGTCGTCGTTGGGGTTTCCAGAGGGCGTGGTGTAACAGTAGTCCATTAGAACGTTCCATCTATTTAACATTAAAGATGAGTAAATCCAGAGTTCAGGGATTCAAATGCAAATGAGATCATGTCAATTGCTCAACTCTCCTGGTGATGATATTTGTGTTTTCAATAGATAGAACTATCTATTACAACCCTGTCTCCTAGAAATTACATTTATATACTTATTTGTTTTATCAATTATGTTTTGCAGGGTCATAGAGAGATGGTCAGGATGTATGGAGCAATTTGGTTAGGGTTAGGAAAGGTGGTGGTTTCGCTAAAATGTTAAAAGAGTACATGACGTGTCTTCAAGTCACTTTTGAAGTCCCCCTCCACTCAAGAATGTCTTTTACTTATTGTTCCTTCACATGGATTTTGACGCTTAAAGACTGTTTTCAAGTCGATCTGCTGAAGAAGGAAAGGTTCTTTGTGCTCATCTTAAATCTTTAACACATGTACCAGCAGGATGTTTGTGATGTTTGGAAGTGGTCCAATATGTAACTTACACAAGTGTGGAAACTTGAAGCCATGCAGGGCACTATACTGTACACTCACAATGCACTTTTCAAAAGGAGACATCGTGTGTCCAGCAAATAAACTTTTGAAATGAACAATATTATAATTCAATATGTATAAAAGAAAGACGGGAGACGGACTACGCTCTGATTACTCGGTCCTTGGTCCCCCCACACCCTGCACGGTAAACGACGCCTGACCAAACTGAAATTCAGTTTGACTCTAAAATGAGTCCTGCGGCTCAAAACTTGGGCTAAAATCGTACAGTGTATGCCCAGCTTTAGCAGAATGTATTTACAACAACTTTCAAACATTAATTACATTATAGGTGATTTTAAGTGCAAAAAATTAGGAGGAAAGCAGGCCTTTGATATCTGGAGAAAGCCACTCAGAAAGCTCTCAGCCACAGTTATGGGAAGTTCATGCTGTTTCACTATTTGTGAGTATGTAAGAGACTTTGTCAGAATTCATGAGATCACACAGAAAACAAATGTCTAAGATCAGAGACAGTCAGAAACAAGACAAGTCTTTCTCATCTGTGCACTGCATGCGTCATCAATAGGAAACACAAAAGTCCTTCTCGGGTGAGTAAAATGACACAGATAACAGCCTGATCCTTCCTAAGTTCTGAGTCGGGCTGCATTTCTCATTAAAAAAGTAATCCTTATAAGAAGTGTTATATAAAAATAAATAAATAATTGTTTTATTTTCCCTGTGATCTGGCATCACCTAAATATAGAAGAGATCAAAACTCCAGCAACACTTTATACTCTCTTTATACTACAAGTGCTGCTGGATGTTTGACCTCTGCAGACTTTTCCCTTTTCTCCATGCACCTTGGAAGTAGGTAGTGTCGTGCCAGATGTCCACACTCTGCTTCTACAACACCTAAATACAGGTCAGTGGTGTTTGTTCTTCACATTGTGTGGTGTCATTTTACAGCCACGTGTAGCGTTCTACACGGTCAGTATGGGTGTGGGTTCTCTAACATTGAACTTGTACTAATCACATTATTTCCATTCAAATAATCAGACTGATTACCTCCTATCCAGGTTACTAGCTCTGACAGCTGCAAACACCCGCGTCTTCAGGGTCAGTCCTGCCATGGGGATGGACAGCTGCTGAACGTACGATGAGTCCTGTACATAAAACCAACAATAGCATTTCAGCATGTTTTGTCACTCTTTCCTTTAACCCTGTTGTGAGTGGTTTCAGTTTCACTACACTTCATGAATCCCCGCTGTCATCTGGTTTCCATACTGTCCCATTTACTAGTGATTGCTTCAAACTGACACGTGAATTTAGCGTTAAGCTTTGACATTAATTGAAGGTAAATTGAGTATAATCTTCTCCAATTACAGGATTAAAGGTAGTTTGCTGCCTACTTGGGCTGCATAAAAGGGGTTGGTATCCTCCCCATCTTCTACATGGATCATCATTCTCAGAAATTGCTGAAATTCCACATATCTGCAGAGCTTTGTATGCTCTTTGATGCATGCTGACTATGTCATTGGTATATATAGTGGACATTTGTCTCCAGTGCAGCAAAATAACAGATATTTAGACTCAACCGATGTGAACTTACATTGTAAAGCAGTAGGTTCAACGTGCTGATGAAGGTACCGTTGCTCTCCTTCACTGAGATTGCAGCTGCTGACCTTCAATAAAGATAAAAAAAAAACATCAAAGCTGAGAGCAAAGAGCATTTTGAAAGGTGATTCTGATAAGTGACCTTTGTCTGATGCTGGCATTTGCATCTTTTTTTAAAATCTGAAAATAATTCTGTAAGCGTAGATGTTGCTTTACTTGATAATACTCACAATATAAATAAAGAATAACAACACTGTCAGCTCTGGGAGGAACCCGGAGAACCCGGAGTCAACCCACGCTAACACGGGGAGAACATGCAAACTCCACACAGAAGGACTCCAAGCCGACCCTCTTGCTGTGAAGCACCGCCGTGCAGCCCATGTTGGATGGCATAATGATTTGAATTTGAACTACAGCCTCAGAAATGACCACACAGATTAATCAGCACCTCTCTGATACAGACAGCAAAAACTGAACGGCATAAATTCTTACAAAAACTGTATTATTTGTTTCAGGCCTGCTGCAATGCATTGCATTATATTGTATAGTTACTTGTGGTATTTTGTCCACCCCCTGTATTTCAGCTGTAAAATGTCCCCTCATGTCTTTTTCTTGTCCCACCTGTTGGGCACACCAGTGTAAGATTTTGTATAGCTAGCTGATTCTCTGTAGCACCCCACTAAAGTCCTTTCAAACCAATTTAGAAGTGGAAGTGAGACTTACGAGGCCAGCTGTGTGTTGTTGACCAGGTATTCCAGCGGGTAACTGCAGCTGAACTTGTACAGCAGACCCGGCAGGTAGCTGATGATAGTGGGGGGATCCGGCGTGTCGATGTACCCTGATATGTTTCCAATCTGCACCAGCGACAAGTTCCCATAGGCGTTGGGTCCTTGAGCCGTGGAGACCTGGAGTGAACAACATCAGTGTTAATAGCTAGACAGGATATTCATTAGAGTTATCTGCAACGTCATTTTGCACAGTCAAAACTCTAATTCAAGATATGTCATATTCTATTTTGACTAGGCAAAACTCTAATTTTAGATATCCGTAATTACACCAGTATGATTCAAACTGCTTTTGCCATTCATGTGTATGGGGTTTGTCATTACGGATATCCACAATTCAGTTGTGGATATCCATAATTCACATTGCGTAAATCCGCAACTGAATTATGACTAGTCATATGGGACGGGAGGAGAAGCTATTCAAACATACTATGTCTGCTGCACTGCAGGCGTACGGGTTTATAAAGTGTGTCTGGAGACAATAAATCTACAACACGCTGTAAATTTCTACCACAACTCTCTAGTGAACAAAGCTCTCTTTGGCCACAGATTCCTCGATGATGAGCTCTTTTTCTATTTCTTGTCATTTTCTAACTATCTGATCCACAGCGGTCCCTGAGCACTCGTCTCACAGCCGGCACACAGAGACCGATGTTATGTGTCCAGCTCAGAGGACTAAAGGCTGTTTGTAATTAAAATGAGGTTGTAGCTCTTTGTCTACCTCACTACGGTTAGAAAAGAGCCTTCGTTGGTGTTTTAACAACTTATGAGTTATTGATCCGGGAAGTTTGAATCTGTGAATATCTTTTCCAACTTTACCGAACTATCAAAGTTAGTAAAAGCTTCTGCTGACACTTTTCGGATGCTTTGTTGGGCCGATATCCAACAGGAAGCCTTGATGAGCAACGTCAGGCACAACAACTCTGACTAGTCATAATGAGGTTTGAGATATCTGTAACTGTTATTTAGGATAGTCAGAACTGAACTACAGATATCTCTAACTGTCGTTTTGACTAGTCACAATGACGTTATAGATATAAGAATTCTGACTGGTCACAATGTAATTGTGTATATCTCTAATGTTAATAGTCAAGCTTAGCTAGTAAATGTTAAAACAGCTTGCCATAGGGTAACACTCCTCCTCATGGCTCGCTATACTGACCATCTTTATCTTACTGTGGGCACACCGGACAGGGCTGATACCATCAGCCATACCACTGAGCATGCTAATGCACCTCACTAATCCCCAACTCAATCCCCTTTTTTATCTGAAAACTGACCCTCCAGGAGCCGGCTCAACACTCAGCGAAAACATGAGCTTGCTCAGCAGAGGTTCACTTTAAACTCCCTTTAAAGTGTTTTAAGAATTGACAGTTTTCAGCAGGAAGTGTCTGCAATGCATGCCTCATTTCTGAATTCCATGTAGCATGATAATATTTTCTCAGAGCTATATTAGTATTACAATATTTCTGACAAGATAACTATAACAGCTAAAGCATCAAATCCAACTCCATCACCAACAGTGATGCTGACAGTAATACTGTACAACAAACAACTATACCATTCCTTCTCTTCTTACCACCAAGGCATTGCCACAGGACTCCAGCGTCGCCAGGCTGATACTAAAGATTACTACGGTGGGGAAGGTGTTGTTATTGATGAAACCGCGGCAATGTGCGTCTCCATGGCGACCGTTGAGGGCCAGGTCAGTGTCTGTGTAGCCAGAAAAGAGGACAGGGCAGAAATTGATCTTGAGGGTGATGGTCTGCACCCCACAGTACACACTGATATCCCTCTCCGCTGCAAGAGACACACACACAGAGACAGATGCATACAGACATAAAATGAGTCACAAGATGTTTTTGTTATATAGATGAAATAAATCAAAATTAACTTAAGAAAGAAGTGCAGTTCTTGGTTTACAGTCCGAAACCATCATGTTAAATTTTGTTCAAATCATAAATCAGGAACTGGTTATTATCTCCTCTTTGGGATATGTTGCCAGTTAGAGGAGAACTTTACTTTAAAGATGTAAATTCACATGTAAATTCCATCCAGTAATTCTGAAATTAAAAAAAAAGTGTTGAGTTCCTCACCGGGGAAGCGGCTGTGAAAGTTGGCGTCACAGTTGTATCCATTGAATTGAGCTCCGACTGATGAAGCCTTACTAAACAGTAAAAGAATCAAAAATATATGTTCCATTTCAGCACCTGAAACAGAGCACGAATTTGCACTTAATGTAAGAAATCCAGTCATCTGTCACAGAGAAAGTTAAATCCATAATAATATTTAATTCTTTTTGCTGATAATGTGAGATTTTCCCAGAAGATTTCAGTTATCTCGCAACAGTTTTGACTTCAGAGGACCTTAAACTTTCATAAGTTTACCAACCAGAATCAAAGCAGACACATATCACATGGAATTATCTCTGAACACCTGCAGCTTTGGCAGCAAAGTTATAAAAAATGATGCTGGATAATGTGCCGATAACTACAAGTAATGGCTCCTGTGAAAACCTCTTATCACATAATCCTTGTCAGTCACAGATACAGAGTTTCAGTCCTGAGGAAACTGCTAAATTAAAGGAGTAATTGCTCTAAATTCGTAGTTAGCGTCTCTAGCTCTGACAGCAGACGATGTCGTTCCTGACAGCTATAGAGGTAAAAAAGCAGACTCTACGAGAAGCACGACCACTCACCCTGGTTCCTGGAAGCCAGCGCGTCAGCGGTTCTCCATAAGCTTGGGACAGACGGTGGAATGGTCCGCACAGCATCCCTACCCGACGACTAGAAACAGGACTCGGGAGCAGGGGGGGAAAAGGGATCCTACACATAAGAGATTCATTATTTGAACATGTCAACAAAAAAAGGGCTGTCCAGAGTGAACATGGGAAAGTCCATCAAATCTGAATGTGTTATACAAATCCTTTCACGTTCGCAGAAACATGAGCAGGTTTTGAAGTTTCCCACTCATATCCTTTCGGCCCAATCTGGCTGTGTCACCGCTCACAAATGGTTTGACGCCGCATGAGGTCCAGCGGCGGTGGGGGGGGAGAATTATCTTTTCATCGCTCCAGTGGCCCTGGCCTGCTGACTGAGCCTTTCCTTTCTCCCCGGGCCGGTCGGGGATTGCAGAGCCCACTGCGCGGGCTCTTGGCCCCCGGAATCCACACTTTTCATGCTTTGTGTGCAGCAGTCCTCAGTCAGCACAGCAGCAGGCAATCTGCTCGGTGGGGCTGCGAGCTGCTGCCGGCCTCCTACCTGATCCCCTAACTTTGATTCCTGCATGGTCACAGGACTCCCCCACCACATAAAGAGAGCAAAGAAAAAGAAAGCAAAGTTCATGGAGTTTCAAGGGATTAGCCGAGTCCTCGCTGTTCCATCTTCCATATGGACAGCAGTATATGTGACAGTGTGAGCGAGACAGAGGACTCGCAGCGATCCTGTGAATATGGAATATGAGATGGAAATGACATTGCAGTGGCAGATTCGAGCAAACTTCTCGCTTTAGGTCCAATGGAAATCAAAAAAGGCACTTGTTTGGTTACTCTCTTCTGACTGTTTGAAAATCCACCACATGTGTTTTTCCTCTCCATCACCAAGATTATATCACACTACTGTAGCTTCAAAACAACAACAATCTGTCCTCAGCTTTCACAATGGATGACATCTTGTCTTGAAAACAACTTAAAGTATTTGACTTTGCTTGAAATCATCTGGCCACAGTTAATCAGGTGTAATATGCCCTTACCTCGCTCTTCTCAACTGAGTAAGAGTATCTTTGGCTTTGGTGTTTTCATCAGTTCTTTAAGGCTTCGGCAGTCACTAAGATTTAGAGATCAAATCCATTTTCCACCATGGTCTTCCCGTTTAAAACATCTTGAAGAAGCGGCCGATGCAAACTGGACAGCAGCGACTTATCCGCAGCTCGAGATATGTCAGTCGCGTTCCTTCATTGCTCCGATATTCACTCGGAGAGCTTCGTAGGAAAGTGAGCACTGGCGGTTGGGGAAAAGCAACTTCTTATTTCTAAGGACGTTTCATCCAGATAAACTGTAATTACCACAATCTTGGCCAAAACACTGGAGATTGTACATTGCTTCACTGAAGACTGATAACAATCTAGAGTGCCCTGGCAGCTCAATTATCCACAACTCATTTCATCACTCTATATGCCAGATAGTTAGATTCAGTTGGTCTTATCAGTTGGAGAGCATCGTAGTCCACAGAACATGGCAACCATGGGGGCTAAACACACTATTTTGGAACTTTTCATCACTTTGCAGAGACAGACAGATTGCCATTGTTGAACCACAGCACTCGGATGATTGTCTGACTAAATCCTGAGTGCTTCTTGAAGAGTATGTGAGCTCCCTATTGGCCGTTTGTTGTGTGTGTGTGTGTGTTAATGGCTGGTCATGTTATAGGACATCTATGTATTCATGGAAATTCTACATTATCTTAGCAAAAGCACCAAAACAATGTATGGAGGTAAGTGAGTGACTTGTTGACAGCTAGTTTCATCGGTGTTGAGGTTTTACCGTAGTATTAACAAAGCAATGGCAACAGGCAGAAGCTTTACCTGACAACACGGCAACCTGTAATTACTCAGTCTGGAACATTAGGGACTCTCCTTAAGAACATCATTTTCAAAGTTCAAGGTTCAAGGTTATCTTTATTGTCCCACGAGGGGAAATTTGTTCTGGAGCCGCAGGTTTTGTGTTGATGTGTCATTGATGTCTTTTTGTAATGTGTTTTTTTATGTGAGGGGAACCGATGGATGAGTTGTTTGGAGAGAGAACACCGTTAACTCACACACACAGTAACCGTAATCAGTTAAAATATCCATTATGCAACCAATCAGGTTAGGATCCAGTTTAAAATGAGCCTCTCTGCAAGCAGGAATGACTGGATGGTATTCAATGCAGAAGAGAAATCAATAAATTAGAGTCTGGTATGAGACTATGAGGCCCTCCAAATGATGGTACAGAGAGTTAAACAGTGTAACAAACTGAGAGGGCTGAGAGGAAAGGGCTGCATTAGTCTTACAGATGGACAAGCAGCATTCATATGATGGGCTGAGTACTGATCATATGACTGCGGTTCCATGAGGTAGGTGTGCTGAGAATTTTTGTCCCAGCATGTACTGAGGCAACACATTCATTCATAATCTAATTTTAAGTGTGTTGTTACTGGGGTCATTTTGTTCCACATCGTACTCCACAATGTTTCCATCACTGTTAAACAGTCTACGAGTTGTATGACGTGTGAGGTCCTCCTCCCCATGGACAAGCAAGACAAAAGCCTTATATCTCTTAAAAGCAGCTTTAATGCATAACTCAATTTTCAGCAAATTGAGTTATGCAGTTAATCATTTAATACATTTTAGTGTTCGATTGAAAAATCCAATTTTAATGTCAAATGAAATGTTCTGGCTCCATCGGTCTTTAACAGTAAGAACCTTGGAGTTGAATTGATTTGGTTTGGTTCTTTTATGTTTTTAAACTTCATGTATTTTTTTAATTTTATTAATCTGATTCTGTTTTATCATGTATAAGTTATAAGTATAGCATAAGTTTCCATTATCCTGATTTCTTCTTCCACAGGTTTTTGACCTGTTCTCTGCCAGCGATCATTGTTGCTGATGATATCTGGCCAGTGGATGTTTAAGATCCGCCTCAGGCAGGTTGTTAATGAATGTTTGTACTTTTGTTATTGTGGTCTCGGTTGTCCTCCACGTCTCTGAACCGTAGAAGAGTATTGGTTTGCTGTTAGAGTTGAAGAGTCTGAGCTTTGTCCGCCGGCTGATTTCTTTTCGAGCTCCAGATGTTCTTAAGTTGTTTGAATGAAGCCCTCGTCTTTCCGATTCTGGCTCTGACATCTGCATCCTTCCCGCCCTGCTTATCGATGACACTGCCGAGGTAGGTAAAGGCTTCTACTTCAAGTGCTGTTCCCTCCAGGGTCACTGACTCTTCGCTGGTTGTGTTGACCTTGAGGACTTTACTTTTCCCTTTATGGATGTTGAGGCCTATTTGTGATGATGTGTCTGTCACATGTCTACTTGTTTTCATAGCACAATAGCATTTATTGTTTATCATATCAATACATTTTCAACTGCATGTGCATTTACATAGACAACAAACTGAGCTCTTTGTTTTCACATGCTGTCAAACATACAGTATATATGCATTTTATATGCTATGAATCATATACTGTTTATTAGATCCCTTCCCTGTGCATCACGTGGGAGCTCCTGTATTAGGCAGCGATAAACAGCTCAGACTGAGTTTCTTCTGTTTCACAAATAATCTCTTATAGGTCAAATATATCAACGACCTCGGTTTTGGTGGTAAGGTCTCAGAAGAATCATCCTATTTTTCAAAACTCCGATATTTGGTTCAAACTATGATAAAACTAATGATGATCTCTCTCGACAGAAAAAAAGATCTGAGGATCCTTTATCTGGAGCGAAATCAATCTAGACTGGGTGCCGTCACACTGAGCTCTCTTCAGCAGTTTGAGTGGCACACAAATAATTCTGCGTGTTTGACTGAATGAAAGGGCAAGTCTCTCAGCTTTTGTTGGCTAAAATGTCATCACTTGGCATGCATACAAGTAGCCAAGTCTTTGCATCATTTTCAGTGTCCCTCGGAGAGTATCCCTGTATAAGCTTGTCCTCCCTGTTGACATAGCCATTATATACAGGATGATGCATTCTCTGCCTGAACAATATAGCTGTTGCAGGAGAAGGAAAAAGCAGTTAAAGCATGGCTATATTAAATGATATGTTACTTATGCTGAAATCACATATAACATTTGAATAAACACTTTTGGTACATATTTCTTATGTATTATAACTTTTGATTAATTTGTGGATAGGTCAGCTTAACATTTTCTTCATGATGGCGTCTAATTATCATTACCCTCACATATCTGGAACTGTAAATGCCCCTCAACTATTGACTCTGAATGTGGTACAATGATTTAGTTAAAATAAATACATTTTAATGAATTTAGCTAATCCGTAAGATAGTAAATCAAAAAGTGCCTCTGTATTGCAACTCAACATACAATGTAAAATATAATGTCCTTTACTATCCTGACTGGAGATTGATGTTCAATTCTATTTGTCTTTTTAGGATTATTGTAAATTAAAATACAGATTAAAGTTGAGGTTTTTTTATAACCTGAAAAACGGACTTTGCAAATCCGTAGAGTCTGCAGGTGTTCATATACTGCCCCAACAAACTTCACCAACAAAGTAGGCCAGTCTGTGAATCCTGAGAGGCAAGAACTTTTGTTGAGATAATGTTTGTTTGTGGCATTGATTGCGCCACGGCCGGCAAAGACAACTGCCCCGGGGCCCAAGAATTTCAGGGGCCCTGTAGATTCACTGTGTGGCATATACAATAGTTTGTGGTAATTTTATTCATTGATTAACACAAACCGAAATTAAAAGTGTGCGTAACTTGTGTGTCAGTTGCTTATCTTTCAGCCCTGTGTCAAAATCTTCTCTTCATAACTTTAATATTAAATTTGATTTTAAATCAATCTGCATTTAATCAACGAATAACTAAACTAAGTTGGTGGCCAGCCATGGATGCATTAAGAGAACTGGATACAGCGTTGGAGGCAGGGTCCCGTTCATTCCTATGAAAGTTGCTCAGTGACGCATGAGGACAAAATGTCTCGACTTCGCCTGGAAAAGTATCCGGATCTTGGGCACATGGAACATGCGCAGTAGAGTCCACTCGGTCACATGACTGAAGGAAAATAACTCTGGATTCAGCTATTAGTGCGTTTTACAACTTTTAAAACCTAATGATTTAAATAAGGCCTATCAGATTGTTCGTACTGGGGAGTTTATTCACCTAAAAAAAAATCATCCGCTGAGTTACAGACGTCTATTTCCCAATATAAGTCTATGGGAAAAAGTATTTTTGGGCCCAATGCATCACGTGACGAACACGGAAGTTGCGGTTCCGCCGTTTGGCCACTACGAAAGTTGGGATCAACGACCAGCGCTTTTCCTGGGGGGGTTTGGGGAGCCAACAGGGGCCCAAGCACCGCTCCCTCTCTGATCCAGGGCCTGCTAGCGGTAGCAGGTTTATCAGCCGTGGATTGTGGCTCCTTAGAGCTGGATGTTATGTCGGGGACGTTTGTTATCAGTGCCAGGCATCCTGAGATATTATCCTCATGCGCTTTGAAATATTCTTTCTGAAAAGATGTGCAGCTGAAATGTCACATCTCATTTATCAGATAATGAACACTGTCAGTGTCCAGATGAAATGTATCTCAGTGAAGACTCTTTCTCTGTTGGAAACATTGAGACAGAAACAGACAAAGTTATTCATATTAGGCTGGTTCTCATAGGTGAAAAATGATTCCAGGACTCCAGGAATGTCTTATTAAACATCACAGACTGATGATGTCCAACAGAGTATAATGTGGAATATGTTAAACTGCTTCAACAATTGATCACATAAATACATTTGGTCAACAAGGATCAGGAAACTAAAATAAATATGAAATGTGTCATACACAAAACATGTGTTATTGTTTTTAAGGTGATTTGTGGAGGTCTCTGTAGGTACGGTACATGCAGTGCCATAATTACAAGTGTTGACCACTAGATGTCCTCAAAGTTATACCAAATGTGTGATTGTGGGGGGAAGAAGAGCATGTTCAAGTGCTGTTGGAAATACCAGAACTAAATATTCTACAGTCAGCATGGAGGAGCTGATTTTAGGCCTAAACTAGGTAGGCCTAATACAGGAAACATCCTGTGTAGGTCCCTAGTGCTGCTTGATGTGCTCATGTTCCTAATTTTTGGGGTCTACATGGGTTTTCATGGGGTTTTTTATTCTGTACATTTTTTAACCTTGCACCTTGTGCTTAAGCTTGTGTTCTGCGAGACAACTAGACTTCTGCTCCTCCTCATGCCTGTTTTCAAGCTTTAAAAAATCTGACCAATCACAGGTCATTTCAGAGAGAGAGAGCGTTCCTATTGGCTGTGCTCCGGCTGGTGGGCGCTGCTTGGTATTTCCTCAACAGATCTCAACATGGCTGCAACTTTCTCATTTTACAGCTAATCAGTACACTACAAGATGTTTCTGAAAACATCTGAGGAGAGAAATAGGCATTACAGTAACAGAATATTAATTCATATTTGATCAGCGCTGCCTAGTTTGACTGTTTGATCGGAGCTCGCGAGTGACTGACTCGTGGCAAAGTCCCGCCCCCTCCGGTGTACCACCATGGGACCTTATTTTAAAAAAAAAAGAATGGTAGTCAACGGCAAGAGACAAAATATGATAGATATTTGATCCTGTTTGAATTGTGCCATGAATCACACATATATTTGTCAACTTAAAACATAATTTTGTCAAGAAAGTCGCAGTTTGTTGTAAAACTGTTGAAGTATGAGACTGTGAATGTACGTAATAAGAAAAGAAGGTCGCGTAAGGGACGTCCCTCCATGTCTGTGTGTTTCGTACTGGGATGAACTCACATGAGCAACGAGTCTCGCTCGTTCTTTCGCTTCCCGCCTGATAAAAAACACCATATATTAGTTTATATTATTTATATAATATATATAAATATAAATAAATATATAAATAATATAATAATTTATATTATTATTATATTATTTATATATTATATTAGTGCGTGGAACATATCTAAGTTAGGTAGCTAGTGACGTATATTGTGTGAAAAAATTAGATGTTCATGTTTTTTTTTATTATAAAGCAGGCTAAAGTCCTATATAAATACTGTGAAAGTATCGAAAAACACTCAATCCACAGGGAAATACACACAGCTCGTATTCAGAAACTCTGCATTTGAAACAAGCTGTCAGGATTTCTGCCCATTTGTGATGTCACGAATATACAATATTTAGACCCTTGACACAATTTTAAACGTAAACATTCTAAATGTGTCCCAGTTTATTCCTGGTTACAGTGAATGTGAATGTCATCAGCTGACAGGAAGTACACATGGACCCAAGCTGTTGCCTAGCAACGCAATTCTGTTGCAATTCCGTCAAAAAGCGCTAAAACGGAGCTTTTCAGACATAGGGTGAATACAGGCATATTCAGGCAGACAGTATGAGGAAAATACAGTTGTTGTTTTTTACTTTAAAGCATGTAAACATGTTCTAGTAGAAACACAAAATACAAGTATGTACCTGGAAATGAGCATGATATGGGACCTTTAATTTGTAGCAGTCCACCAACCTCACAAAGTGTGTAAATATACTATTATAGAAATAATAGTGGTTGTTAATTTTATCACTTTCTGAAAGTGAATGCTATTAATATATGTGAATAACTCTTAAAAAAAAATCACAATTGACTCTGGTACAGATTTGTTTTTAGGTTCCACCGGAAGAGGAGGGACTTCGCCTCAGACAAGACCGGAAGTGACATATGTGGACTAAAAAAATAAAGGCTTGAACTAACTATAATCCCAAAATTGGTTTAAAATTTAAAAAGGTTGTAAAACCAATTTTTTGTTTTTACTACAAATCAAGCCTTGGACTAGCACCTTAATTTGTAGGGAAGCATTATTGAGGAGTTAATTTGTTGCTCGGCAACATCACAAAGTGTGAAAATATACTATTTTAGAAATAATTGGTATTCTGGATTGATAACAAATTCATATTTTGATAAGGACAATTATATCAGTAATTAATTTATATTTCTGTATGACACAGATTAAAGGTAATAATTATAGTTAGATTAATTTTAAATAATAATTATAGGTAGGCAAATTTAAGAACATTTAATTAGAGTATGTGTGTAGCTCAATAAGGAAGCTGGTTAATAATTAATAATTGATTTATGGAGAAGGGGTGGGATTAAATAAATTTATACTTCTTCTCACTCCTTTTCGAATATGGAAATCAAGGCATCAAGTGTTGACATTTTATTTTTCTTACGCTTTTCATTGTATGTAAATACTACTTGTTTCTGACTGTCCACTTGTTGGTATAATCATTCTTTTTCTTTATTTGTTTTTGTATTCTACATGTTTGAAATACATTTTGAAATGAAATGAAATAATAGTGGTTGTTCATTTTATCACTTTCTAATATATGTGAATAACACTGAAAGGGTGGGGGGATACTGTTTCATATGTTGTTTAAAGGTCCCATATTGTGCTCAATTTCAGGTTCATACTTGTATTTAATATTTATACTAGAACATGTTTATAGTCTGTAATATTTACATTTAAAACTGCGTAAAGGGTCTAAATATTGTATATTCGTGACATCACAAATGGACAGAAATCCTGACAGTTTGTCTCAAATGCAGAGTTTCTGAATACGGGTTGTGTGTAATCCCACAGTTGATGGCTGATAAACGGTTCAGTTTTTTTTTTTGTTTTTACAACAAATTAAGCCTTGGACTAGCACCTTAATTGGTAGAGAAGCATCAAATTAAGTCCTCAATAATGCTTCCTTGAGGACTTAATTTGTATCTGCACCAACATCACAAACTGTGTAAATATACTATTTCAGAAATAATAGTTTTTTGCACCTGTGGATTGAGTGTTTCGATACTTTCACAGTATTTATATAGGATGCTTTATAATAAAAAAAAACAAAACATGAACATCTCACTTTTTTATAATATGGGACCTTTAAAAAAAAAAAAAAAAAAAACTCAATTGAGCTTTTATTGTGAAAAACACCGTGTCCCGGAAGTGAGATGTACTTTTTGTCCTGGTCTCACTAACGTTCAGTAACGTTCCGGTATGTGAGACTAGTACGGAAAGACGAGAAGACACTGGACGACAGGGCTCGAGCATTAGACTGGGTTGGTATTTAACTCTCATGGAGATGTTATTAAAGGTCTCAGTCGGTTTATAGGAGGTTTAATCTGCCTTTAGTCCTCTGTAACGGCTGTAACGGCTGCTTCGTCTCATTATGTCTCTCTGTCTGTCTCTCTGTTGTCTCAGTGTTGTCAGAAGAGCTCCACACCGACCAGGCTTTAACTCCTCTGGATCTTTGTACCCGTTCCTCTGTTACCCGGTGCTCGTTTTTGGTTGAACCGTGGTTCGGTGCTTCAGGATGTCTGGTCAGAGCATCACGGACCGGATCACCGCCGCTCAGCACAGCGTCACCGGCTCCGCCATCACCAAGACCGTCTGCAAGGCGACGACCCATGAAGTCATGGGGCCCAAGAAGAAGCACCTGGACTGTGAGTACCACAGATATCCATACCCATATATGTACATAACTGGCTTATTTCAATACTGCTGTGCTTTAACACCAGGATATGATAGTGTGGGCTGTGAGGCCTCCTGCACATACATGTCAAATCAAAGCTAATGTGACATTAAAGCATACTGTGGTCCACTATTACATCTCATTTAGTTTTTATAGTCATTCAATACATAGACAATGTATATTCAATAGTAGTAACTGGTAACTGTGAGAAGGGGCTCAGTGTTAGCAGCTTTGTTAATGCTGTTTTAAATTATTTTAAATTAATAACCTCATTCTCTAGGCAAATAAATGATTTACTTAGGCAATGCATATAGCCAAATAATCCAAGTTAACCTAAGGTTACTAAGTTATATATATAATATAATAATTTCAGCCTGAATTGTCATGAATCACACTTCAATTTGCTATTTAGGTTCCAATCAAACAACTCATATTTAAGTTATATTTCAGCTTTTAGAAATGGCCAACATCTTATTCTGCCAAACCTTTACAATGCAGCACCAAAACTAAGCATTTAATTAGAAATAGTTGCTGCCTGAGGCTTTAATTAATAACTTAAGCTAGTGTGATATTAACCCACACTGTCTACGATTAAATGTAATTTAGGCGTTTTTATAGACATTTAATAGATGTGAATTGTTAATTTTATCCTCTATAGTAGTAAGGCTAACTGGTAACTGTGACAAGGGGCTCAGTGTTAGCGGCTTGTTAATGTTAATTTTATAGTATTTTAAATTAATAACCTCATTCTCTAAACAAATGATTTACTTGGGTAATGGACATAGCCAAATAGTTTAATCCAAGTAATTTAAGCAAGTTACTTAGTTGAAAGAGCTAACTTGTATAGCCTATAAAATAATAATAATTTCAGCCTGAATTTTCATGAATTACACTTCCAATTCGCTATTTAGTTTCCAATCAAACAACTCATCAATCAACAATCAATCAACATTTATTTTGTATAGTCCTTTACAATAATCAAAAGGTACCCAAAGTGCAACAAGTCTCACTATTTTATTCTGCCAAAACTTTACAATGCAGCACCAAAACTAGGCATTTAATTTGAAATAGCTGCTGCCTGAGGCATTAATGTAACTTTGGCTAAATGGAGTCACTTTAAAAGGCAGATTATTAAAGTGAGGGGGTAGGCGGTAGATTATTTTGTGCATTATTGGGCAAAAATTCCATAATAATCTTTCAGCATATATGTAATTCAAGTGTTCTGGGAGACTTCTGCTCCTCCTCATGGCTCTGTTTTCAGGCTTTAATAAATCTAGACTGTGATGGGAGACTTTGACCAATCACAGGATGCTTCAGAGAGAGAGAGCGTTCCTAACGGCTGTGCTCCAGCTGGTGGGCGGTGCTTGGTATTTCCTCAACTGATCTCAACATGGCTGCTGGGTCATAATAAACTTTCTCATTTTAAAGCTAAACAGTTCACTACAAGTTGTTTCTGAGAACATCTGAGGGCAGAAATAGGCATTACAGTATCAGAATATTGATTCATATTTGATCAGCGCTGCCTAGTTTGACCGTTTGGTCGGAGTTCGCGAGTGATTGACTCGTGGTTCTCAGAGACGGCAGCTGGACGGCAGACTCCAGATCAGGTCTGACTGGTTGTTTTACTTCGGTCTGTGAAATCCTGCAGACGCCTTTATGAGCACCAGAGGACACAGAGGCACATGCACTACTGTCAGGATATAGTGACTGTTTTATAAAAATAGCTTCTACCCACTGCAGCTTTAAATTGTTTTTGAGAATGACACATATTCCGGCTACAACTATGTGATTGTATTAGGACTCATCACTTAAAGCTCAGTAGAATATTCTGTGTAGGTCAGCAGTAACAGTGCATGTCTAGTCAGTACAGACAGTATTTCAGGATGTGGCTGTGGACTTCTACAGAAATATCAAGAGCACACTAGCAAATCAATTTTTATGAGGGTCACGACCAGATCCATTGTAGCCATCTTTCAGAAGAAGGTTATTTTAGTTCTCAGTGGTTATTAATAAAGGTATCTATATCCAGCTGGGTGGACTTTTAACAGTCCTCCTCTCTTAGTGCATCTGGAGAGGTCTGGCTGGATAGTTGACACAGCTTTTGCACTTCCTGACCTTTGGGTCATGTTTGAGTGTCAATTTATCTTTTCCCAGACTCCCAAGTCACATGTATACGTTTCCCTGTTTAATTATTAGTTCATATTCAGCATGCATAGCATCACATAGAGCTTACCAGTCCTAATAGATCGTAATTTGCAAGATTTTGTCATGTTTTTATACATTGCGCTTATTTGTTTGTCCATGAACTATCAGCTTAATCATACTCAGAGCAGCTAAGTGCTCTCAGACAGCTGGACATGAATGTGCTGCTCTTCTCTATATATAGTAGGAACAGGGTGAAAGTAATCCGTTATATTTTCACATATTGGCACGTTGGGTCATCATTAGCTGTGATCATTTGTACAGGTATTTGCTAACGGTGTGCATTACTCATCTTTTATCAATCATTTCAGTTATGTGTCTTCAGTGATAGACAATCTTAGATTTTGTCCTACTTCTATCAGCCTTTGCAAAAAGAAATAAGGCACACCATGCAGGCAACAGAACTTGGTAGCACTTTGGTCCACAAACAGCAAACATGCAGTGCACCTACTATGCAAATGGAGTTTTAATTTGAATAGCAGCTATCAGTCTAGGTAGATGGTATAAGCTTCTCATTTACATGCCTGTCCTACACAGAGATATTTATATCTAAGTATTCGCGTGTCAGTCGGTTGTAGTTCGAATGGTGGCATGATCTATAAGCAGAGATCTTGTTCGGATGGTTATTGTAAGGAATTGATGAATACATAAAGTTTGTTTAATCACAGTGCTCTTTTCTGTTATATTAACTGGCCACAAACAGCATATTGCAGGCAGCTGCTTGCTGCGGTGTGGAATCTACTTCAATTTACCTCCTATTTTTAGGTCTTGCTTGAGCAAGGATCGTCATGTTTGATATCGGAACAAGTGGGTTTTTTGAATAACTACACCTTTGAGCTGATGGAGTATACAGTAATGAGGCCATGTCCCAGTGACCTTGCTTTCACAAGGTTCCCAGACAACCAGGTGATATGTGGCTCCTCTGTGGAGCTGCTGTACTGAAGCCTCTCCCTGAGGTAATCTAGAGACCCGCTGCCTAGCAGGAATCTCACTCTGGTTTGAGGTATTTAATGAGGGCTGAAACTTGTTTGGAGTTTCCCTGACCAGCCAGGTATAGCCCTGATGTGTCTGGCTGCCTTTCCTGTGTTCCTCTTGTGTCTAGATTGCAGGTGACTGAGATATGGCCCTTTCCACCGTCTTCGTTGAGTTTGCAGCTGGACCACAGTTCACATTCTTTAACACTGGCATGCTAGATAAACGCGGTCACATAACTTCCTCTGCAGTTACCAGACAGGGTGAACAAATCAACCTCTGCTGCCAGCTTCAGCTTAATTACTCGTGTGTTTGTTTAAAGTAAGTGTGAAATTCTGGGAAAATTTGCACCGAGTGACTTTAGTGCAGTTTCTATTAAGCAACAGACTTTTGGACACGTGATCTTTGCAGCTCCACAGTTTTGTAATGTTGGCTTTAGTAGTTCCTCCACTGAGAGTTGCTGTTGAATGCTGGTCAGCCCAAGTTCATGGCAGCAATGTTTTTTTGTCCAGGTTAATTGCCATTATGTAAAGTTCATTACACACTGCAAGCGCTCAAAGGTCTCTCATGAGGTAATAAATATATGAAGTCAGCAGTGGCTATTGACCTTTGGTACTGGCATACAAATCTTGATTCAAGAAGAACGACACATAGGATTTGTAGTCATATGACTGGACCCTGTGATGTCATGTGGTGCATTATTTAGAAGCTGCAGGTACCCATGTGTTAATTGATATTGTTGTCACATACTGTTGTGGTGGTCAGAGTGGCTGCCTCAATTTTCTGCTCTATTCACAGAATTGATCATTTCTTTCCCTCCTGCCTCCCGTATCAGGGTAGTGGATATGATGTTATTTTGTTACTTTGCAACAGAAAAGTGAAAGGGAAAGCCTGAACATGCACTTGTGCTCATGTTGGAGAATTGTTTTAGGCAGTTGTGAAATACAAACGGAGCAGGCCTATACCACTTCCTGTTGAATACTGTGATTGGTACACACACACACACATCAGCAGTAATGTCTCTGAGAAAACTAGTGTTCTAAAACTGTCCTGCTCATTTCAATAATGTGACGACAGCTTTGCAGTGGTGATACTTGCTTAGCAGTTCTTTTATACCTGGGTTTAAGTCAAATGCTGCGTGTGTGGAAGGGGGTTGGTGATTGTAGGTTTATTTCAGGCTCTACACCTCCAACAAGACATTTGCACCACTTCCTGTTACAGGGTGCAGAGGGTTTGGTAAACAGTGTGCTCTGCTGATATGTGTGCGATCAATATGTGCATATATTTGGCATGCACATTTTTTTTTATTTCCCATTATTATATGAAGGACACATTAATGATTTAGATTATTAACTGCTCAAACTGATAGCAATATTTAAAATCTAAACTGATCTGTTTTTGTATAAAAATTGTCAATAGATTAACATATTTAATTGCGATTAATTGCATGATTGTCCATAATTAATTGTGGTTAATCGCAAATTAATCACACATTTTGTATCAGTTCAAAATGTACCTTAAAGGGACATTTGTCAAGTATTTAATACTAGCAAATATGCTTGCTTTATGCAAATCTATGTATATAGGCCTATTTATTATTGGAAATTTTAAAAAATTTAAACCCTCACAGGCACTGCATAGTATAAAAAACATATGCTCACACCATAACATGGCAAACTGCAGCCCAACAGGCAACAACAGCTATCAGTGTGTCAGTGTGCTGACTTGACTATGACTTGCCCCAAACTGCATGTGATTATCATGAAGTGGGCATGTCTGTAAAGGGGAGACTCGTGGGTACCCATAGAACCCATTTACATTCACATATCTGGAGGTCAGAGGTCAAGGGACCCCTTTGAAAATGGCCATGCCAGTTTTTCCTCGCCAAAATATAGCGTAAGTTTGGAGCGTTATTTAAGCTCCTTCACAAGCTGGTATTTATCTTCACTCTTCACTTTAAAAACTGAGCCTGCTACAACCTAAAAATCGCAAGTTGCGTTAATGCATTAAAGAATTTAGTGGCGTTAAAACGATTTTGCGTTAACACATTATTATCGTGTTAACTTTGACAACCCTAATAAAAACATTTCTGTACATTGAGTGGCTGAACTTATCTTAGGAGACAGTGTTGAGAAAGCCTCCCCTCTTCCACCTTTGGTCAATCCATTTGTTCACCGTTTGCCACAGTTTGTAGTCCATGAGGTTATTGTGAGAGGCGCTTATGTTCTGACAGTCTCACTCACACCCCTGACCTACATGCAAATCTGTATGCAATGAAACTGTGGCGCTCTGAAAGATCTCATTCATGTCTCACCTGTTTTGAGTTTGATGGCTGGATTGTGGCTTTGGCTTCTTCTGGTTCTCTGTTTCCACCATTTAACTGGAATTGTGTGGCCTGTGAGGCAAGTGGACATGGCTGGCTGTGGTTGGATATTGTTGTTATGTAAAACTACTCAATATAGGAATCCTGGTTTACTGATTTGCAGACATTTTGGATGTAAACTAGGTTTATGAAAGAGTTTTAGTGCCAGAGAATTTACTGTTAATAAAACCGTAGCATGTTTAAGCAGAGGCCTTACAAAATTTCATTTAGGCAATATGTTCTAGAGAATAGAGCAGGTTTATTTGAGGAGTCAGATTTGGGCCTTTTCAAAATTCTAATTGGTGTTATTGCTTTGGCAATTTGATTTGCACCTGTTTATGCAGCATGAAGTATTGTTAAATTAGTGCCCCCATAGCTTCACCCTCCCCACGCTCAATGCAGTGCTGGCTGCACAAGTAGCATGTGACTGCAGTGGCATCAAGTGACGACCCTTAAAAAGAGTGCTGACGCCCTGTCCACCAGCTGAGCTGAATGGAGCCCACTGTGACTCTGAAAGGCCTGTGAGATTCAATGGCACAACTCAAACTAGCTATCATGACGTGCTCGGTCAACATGTGACACCTGTCTGTCGTCCGATTCTTTAATCTTCAGTTTCTCAATTTCATATATAATTGAGACACAGAATGCCACTGCTCGTCTGTAAAGCAGATTACAAGTAACTTATTCTGATGTATACACCTCTAGCCGGTCTCCTACTAGCTCTTCAATGAAACCACGCAAAGTATCTGAATTTTGCACGGTTGTGGGTATAGTTTCAGGGGCTCTGTGTGCGCTGTAGCCCCCCATCATGTTCAGAGTAACTGGATCGTAAGGATAGACATTTCCTGAAGCAGGAAGTGTTCCTCTAGTTCCTAAAAGCGAGCCTTGGATTGCCTAGTATAAACAGCCCAACAGGAAGTCATTATTTAACCAATCCCTCTCCAGAGCACAGGGGAGCGGAGCTGATGAAATGTGAGATTGGCCGTTGTACCTTTGATGCAACTTCCTGGCAATTATGCTGCCGATTACAAGCATACATGACTCCAGCAACCACACTCGGCCACCGGAATGTCGACTGTTATAATTATGGAAACATACGTCATCGTGCAGACATGTTATTTATAATCACGTTATCTTAAGATTCCACAGGATCTCCAAACTGAGCTGCATCTAATTGAGAACTGGTTGGGCGTTACCCCAGAACATAGTACACACATTTAGCAAAGCTGCTAAAGTAAAAAGCTTAAATTAAAGTGCCACTGTGTCATAAAGCAGCAATTTGTACCACAGATCACTAATTAAAAGTCAATGAGTCCTGGAATAGGCTCTCCTTTCTGGTGGTCTGTATGCGTTTGCGATCTTGAACATGAAAAGCTTTGCCGCTAGTATCTAGCAACTTTATTTGATGTGTCGGGGTTCTCTGTTTAATGAAGCTTTTTAATTAGTAGTTTTATTTGCACTTGAAACACAACACAACCAAATCTGACTTTTAATACATTTATTGGAAGTTGGTGACTAATTCTTATCTGCACACAGGCCACATGTCTAAGTAGTTTGTAGCAGGATGGCTGTAGAAGGACCAGCAATTTGTTGTCTCTTTATTGAGTCATCTTTATTTATTGACTTTATTTATATTTAGATTAAAATCCAAACTGAATGCAGTTTCATGTAACGGACAACTTGTGTGGCTTTGTTGAGTCAATAAAACACCAGCTGGGGCTTTCTGTGTGGAGGTTGCATCTCCAGGTGCTCCAGTTTCCTCCCACAGTCCATAAACATGCAGGTTAGGTTAATTGAAGAGTAAATAACCCGTGAGTGTGAATGGTTGTCCGTCTCTATGTGTCAGCCCCGTGATAGACCGGTAACCTGACCAGGGTGTACCCTGCCTCTTGCCCAATGTCAGCTGGGATCGGCTCCAGCTCCCCCTGTGACCCTCTAATGGAGAAGCCGGTATAGCTAATGGATGTTTGATAGAATATAATTACACAGTGTTTCAAATAGAAGTACTGAAACAAAAAGAAGTGTTGTTTTTTTTCCCCCGAATACGTGTTAATTTACCTCGTAAATCCATTGCACAGTAGCACTTACATCCTCTTTGCGAAAGAGATTACTCATCACTTCCTTTCTCTTGTACTCCGTGGACTGTCAGTCAACTCCATCTGATAATGCAGCCATCTTCACTGAGCTGCTTAAATCCTCCACACTGTCTTTTCCTCACACTTTTGGAAATCCTCCACGGACACAACCCTTCCCCAAATCCTGAAAACCCTGCATCTTACGACAAAGCCCTCGCCTGAGTTCTACCAGCTGCCTTGTTTTACATTGACTGATGTAGGTAAACATCATATGTGTGGTTCGTGGCTCAATTCAAATATTTGTCTCTCTCCATTGACTACCGTTCATATTTTTTCCGAAATAAGGTCCCATAGGGTCCACCGGAAAGGGGCGGGACTTCGTCTCTCTATGTGATGACATGTTTTGTTGTTGAGCGCACAAAAACAAATTCCTAATCAACTGCAGTTGTAGCAATAAAAAAATACAATTTTGAATCTTGATGGGGTAGAGAGTTTTGCATCATTAGTTTGTTTTGCGTGGGAGTCGGTGGTTCAGTCCGTAGTTTGTTCCTTTTGCTTTTATTAGTGCGAGATCCCAGACAGTGAACACGGGGAAAGGTCACGTGGTTTACGATGTCAGGTGGGAGTTTGAGTTGGGTTTTCATGTTTTCATTTTAATGATGTTTAATTCCAGTTAAAAGTCCCCATTCTGATCACTCTACCTTGTAGTTACAGTAAATCCAAGTTTATGAATCTCCACTATGCCTGTATATGGTATTAGTGAAATGAAAAATGATGATAAAATGAGCCTGCTGGCCTCTTGAAGTGAACGCAGGCCAGTCCAGCCCACAGATGGAGTGTGTGGGTTCTATAAGCTTCTTGTTACAGAGCATTTAATGACATTTTAATGTGTGCTTAGTGGCCTCGCCAACATATGAAAGAGAGAGCAGGAAATAATGTTCTTTTTGTCTTGTGTGGCACGTTGTGTCTCAGGAATTTTGCTGACAGTAGACTTTTAAATGTAGTATTTGCCAAGAGCTGTGTTAATGTTCTTTGGAAATAATTGCGCAAGAATGATGATTTTTTACTAAAGCTGCTTTCAAAGAGAAGGTACTTTGCTTCTGCTTTTAACAATTTCAGTTCTGTTCCAGTAAGAATACATTTTCGGGAAGTTGGTTGGCCATTTTACAAACTGTTGCTTTGACACATTCTCAGAATAACACTCAGTAGCTCAACACAGTCGGCGACATTTAGCTGATGAACTGGAGTTCTGAGTAGCTACATTTTACAAGATTACATTTCAACACATCATGATAACGTCATAATATACCTTCAGGGCTGCCACTAACGACTCATTTTCTATCAAATAATATATTGAATATTTTACCAATTAGTCGATTCATCTAAACAAAACGTTTTCCACCAAAGAGTCAAATTGACTAAATCATTTAAGCTTATTTTTTGATAAACTGTAGGACTTTTTTTTAAAAAAGTATTCATTGATTATGCCAACTAATCGTTGCAGCCTTATTTACCGTCACCCGCCAACAAATTTTTACTGAATAGAGCTTGAACATGTCATAATGCAATCTCTGTTAACGTTAGCTGTTAGCTCCGGACAGTGCCGCCCACTGGCTGCTATCCGCTAACATTAACTAGCTCTCCTTCTGCTGATTTCAACTCGGATTTGTTGTTTACATTCTAACATTATCAGGGATCGGTGAATCGAAAGCATTAACGACGATCTCCCGATGTTATGTTTCTTACTGAATATTGGCTGATGACAATCGGCAACCGATCAATCGCGGCATCCCTATTTTAAAGTGACTTCAATAGCCACTTTATCATCAATTTCTTTCTTTTTCAAGCGTGATATTCTTGTCTTTCTTTAATTCAAATCATTTTAAAATGCACTGAAGACTATCCAGTTGCTAATTTGTGTCAGTATTAGAATACACATTGAGAGCCTGCATGTGGGAGGGCAGCACCAGAAGTAAAGGTCATGTTTTTTTATCTAATCTAAAGGGTTTGTTCTCTGTACATTAGCTATTTAAGGACATCTCAGACTCAACACTGCATTGTCACAAAGGGCTCAACTTTGATCAGTCTAAGCAGTAGTTCCTCAGCCTCAGCTGTGCTTTGAGTTGAATGCAAACATTAAAATATAACTGGTATAGGATAAGAAACCAGGGGAATTTAAGTTGACATTGTTTGTCTGTACATAAGACAAGTTTTGCTTATCTGTGCGTGATGACCTCAGTGGCTTCAGTCAGATATATTTTAGTATTATAACTCGTCTGATGAGCAAGATGTTGTGTTATGTTATACAAATCAAACTTCAGGAACAGCAGTGGAGAAGGTTGGTGGTGAGTGGTGAGCACAGCCATTTCAGTTGCGTCTGAAAAGCCCTTTGTTGTCACATGGGTGGCCTATTGTGGATGTAAAAAGCAAAAAAAGCCTTTTGTGTGGTTTCAACAAACACTGAGGAGGATTCATAGACCACCCATGTAAACAGCCCTCAATGGGTAGCGGAGCCGCCTCAAACGCAACAGTTAACATGAACTATTAACTTCAACAAGCTTTTTCCCATGTTTTATTAGTGAGAAGACATTACTGTTATCCCTAGTGCCCTAATTTAAACCTATACTTTGTCAATTTATTTTTAATCTACAGTAATACCACAGCCAACAAAACAATTAGAAACATGCAACGGGGATATAAAATGGAACTTGTGAGTGCTGCTCTTAATTTCACATACTGATGAATCAGTAGGGCCTGGAGAGGATCATTCATCTCCCCTCAAATATAGAATTCACATGAATATTTATTTACATCATCTGCCAAGCCTCTCTTTTTGGCATCTGAAGTGAATATTCGGATAACTGGGATCACTTTCAACAGTCAGTCTGTCACGTGATTTTCTAGAAGAGGACAAAATAAATACATTCATTTGGCACCTCATTGAAAATTAATATCTGATCACACGTCCAGATTTATCGTTCAGTAACTGATTTTCCAGATTCATCACGAGTTTCGCTTCATTGTACAGGAATGTCTCGTTTCTGTTTATTCGCTATATGGACACAGCAATCAGAATAGAATAGAATATCTTTTTTGCCATTGTACAAGTACAACAAGATTAAGTTAGCAACTTCCGTAACAAACACAGCAATCAGTTGAGCTCCGTCATTTTCAGCTTAATATGATCTCTAGGAAACGTCAGAGATGAATGAATGATGATACATCCACAAAGTAGATATGTTTCATTGAAGAAGGGGCCATTAGGTTTTTGAGCCAGCGTTTACCTTTCACATATTTCTTTCTTCAAGCAAACACTCACCACTAAATAAATCAAAAACTGTGGCATCACAGGTTATTATCAAGTTCAAGTGTGAGATGTGCAGTTCAGAATGGACACGGAGAGGGAGAGGGCTCTGTGGACGGTCTAGTGAGGTCTGGCATCATTGATCAGTCCCATCATGGCTTTGATGGAAAAAGGAACCAGCATTTGCTTTCACTTCAGGCAGCCCCGCTGCATGCCCCGTCAGTTCAGAGGAACAGATCAGAGGAAGGCCCACTCTTGTGGTTATGTGTGTGAATAGAACGGAAGTGTAATGGGTGACGTGACTTTTTCTCATGATAACACTGGGTGTTTTCTCAGGAACAGTATGAATACATTTCGGAAATAAAGCCTCGCTTCTCGTCACATTTGTTGTCCCCTCCTAAATTTGATTTAAAGCTTCAGGAGGGAACTAGTTTTTGGCATCATTGGGCAAAAATTCCACAATAACCTTTCAGCATATTGTAATTCAAGTGTTCTGAGAGAAAACTAAACTTCTGCACCTCCTCATGGCTCTGTTTTCAGGCTTTAAAAAATCTAATTGGCTAATCACAGGTCATTTCAGAGAGAGAGCGTTCCTATTGGCTGTGCTCCGGCTGGTGGGCGGTGCTTGGGATTTCCTCGACAGATCTCAACATGGCTGTCGGGTCACAAACTTTCTCATTTTACAGCTAAACAGTACACTACAAGATGTTTCTGAGAACATTTGAGACGAGAAATAGGCATTACAGTAACAGAATATTGATTCATATTTAATCAGCGCTGCCTAGTTTGACCTTTTGATCGGAGTTTGCGAGTGATTGATAGCCAGATCTCATAGACGGCAGCGGGACGGCCGACTCCAGATCAGCTGTGACTGGTTGTTTTTCTAATTTGTTGAATTTGAGGCGTTGTGTTTTTTTAAGTAACTACCAACTGATCAGGAGTTAAGATGAGGAGACGATCCACTTCATCATGTTCCCGTACCTTTGCTTTCTAGAACTGTTTGTTTGTTCTGAGTCTCTGTTTACCTGAACTCTGACTCGCCAGCATTCCATTGCCTTCCAGTATTTAATCCATTGTGTTCAGTATGATAAAAGCTAAAAGAAAATCTGCATTGACCTTTTCTCTCTTTCTTCTCCCTCAGATTTGATTCAGTGCACAAATGAGATGAATGTGAACATCCCTCAGCTGGCTGACACGCTGTTTGAGAGGACCGCCAACACCAGCTGGGTGGTTGTGTTCAAGTCCCTCACCGCCACACACAATCTGATGGTCTACGGCAACGAGGTCAGCACTTAAGTAACAACTGAGATATATATATATATATATATATATATATATATCTCAAAGACAGTAATGTCGGCCGGCGATCCTGCGGGTCACACAGGGTTGAATAATCTGATAAAGGTTTCACAGAGTTCGTCATATGTTGTTTTTCTTGCAGAGATTTATTCAGTATCTGGCTTCAAGGAACACACTATTCAACCTCAGCAATTTTCTGGACAAAAGTGGCCTACAAGGTATATTACCAACACTGTGATAACCCTTTGAATACTCTCAACATTCATCTGTGTAATGACATTCATCATGACCCCCTCACTTCTTTTCTTTGTAATGCAGGCTACGATATGTCAACGTTCATAAGGAGGTACAGCCGCTACCTGAACGAGAAGGCTGTGTCCTACAGACAAGTCGCTTTTGACTTCACTAAAGTGAAAAGAGGGTAAGGAGCTTTCACTTCTTGGCTTTCACTGTAAACTCACTGGGGTGTCGGTGTTGACTTGTACCTGAGCCACAAAGCTCGATGTTGATGTTCTTGTGCCAGAAACTTGAAACCCCAGGGAAGTGTATCCTTCAGCCCCGTGACAGACGAGGCTGAACCGTACTGAAAGATGACATTGCAATAGTTGTTCTACCTGCAAAATACGTTGTGACACTTTTGTCAAGAGTTGAATAAGCTCGTCCGATATTATGCAGCATTTTACCTCTACGGCTCCATTTGGGGTAAAAAAAGAGCTCCTTATTTTGCTTCACTTCACCGTTTGAAAGCCAAAATAATCCAAATCTTCTTATGTTTGATGGATTTTTTTTTTTTCATTACTGATTATTTTGCATCTACCGTATTGCAAATAATAGATACTGATCAATCAAGACTTGAAAGCCCGTTTCCAATCGGTGGCAGCGCGCTCAAAGATGTCTGTATTAGATTACATTTATTACTTTCCTTTTCTCTGCACAGGTCTGATGGAGTGATGAGAACCGTGAACACAGAGAAACTCCTCAAGACCATACCTATCATCCAAAATCAGATGGATGTGTTACTGGATTTCAATGTGAGTGCTCGGTATCAGCTGCACTGGTTGGCGTCTAAAATCTGTAGCTGACACTTGAAATTGGAAATGGTCGCCTCTGACTCAACACCTCCACCTCTCTTCCAGGTCAACGCCAATGAACTGACGAACGGTGTGATCAACGCAGCCTTCATGCTTCTGTTCAAAGATGCGATCCGACTGTTTGCAGCGTACAACGAGGGCATAATCAACCTCCTGGGTAAAAACAAGCGTTTGGGTTGGCATACCGTTGCATATTGACTATTTGGGGTTGGACTGTAGGCTTTTCCTTCCCGTCCTATGCCTTACACTTGAAGGGATCACTACAGATGATGAGGGACTGTGGCCACGGGACGAAAGTTTAAATTAATTACTGCAGACGTTCTTTTCAAGTATTTAATACATTGCATTGAACTGTGAAAGCGAGGATGTGCTTAGAAAATGTGTTCATTAGTAATCCCGCAAAGTTCATTTTAAGTCTTTAATTAACAGAAAAATGGAGGACCGAAAAACTGTTGCTTCCTGGAAATGCAGACCTCACAACAAGCTTATTTCAAAGAATGTTTAGGGGGCTGTCACAAACTATTTCCAGGCAGACCTCATGAACTGTTTTCTGACCATAAATTGAATATGCAGCATGCTTTCCTTTCTCCTGTTCATCTCACCACTCACCTTGGTTTCACCTTCTTGTCATCAAAAAACAAATTTCAGTAGCCCTCGTTTGCACACTGTGAAACAGGAAAGAAGGCTATGATAGGGCAGATCATGTTGTAGTTGGAATAGAACATATATATTTGATACTGTACCCATAAGACTGTGAATTGTGTTTTGAAAATATAAACTTGTTCTGTTAACAGAGAAATACTTTGACATGAAGAAAGTCCAGTGCAAAGAAGGACTTGACATCTACAAGAAATTCCTTACACGAATGACGAGAATCTCAGAGTTCCTCAAAGTTGCAGAGGTAAGTCTGGAGCCTCGATCAGCCAGTCGGGGATTACAAAGGCTCCTCATCATTCAGATGGGTTGGCTGTTTTCTTCTCATCCGAATCTGATGATCTCTGTTCTCTTCCTGCAGCAAGTCGGGATCGATCGAGGAGACATCCCAGATCTGTCTCAGGTAAGCCGAGATGTAAAATCCAAAGATAATAAGCATTTGGCATCTTTGCAATTACTTTGAATAACTTGCCTTAACTCTGCACCCCTCCCCTCTTTACTGGCTTTGCTTAACTAAAAAAGAATGGCCAAATGGGGAATTAATATTCTATATATTATACTGTGATATCTCTAAGCATATTTGCAAGCTTTCAGTGCATATGCTGTGGGTCATTATGTGTGCCCAAGTGCTTTAGTGACCTCCCTAAAATGATCTTGCAAAGTGTGGCTATTATTGTCCTTTCACAGGCTGCTAACCCCTCGCAGCTTCAGGCCTACTGAGTTTTAACACCGAGTGCTGTGCATGCCGGGCAGGCAATGCATGAGCCCTTTATTGCACTTACAAACACCTTCACTCCTGACCTTGCACGTCGTACAGCAAATAAAGGTGTGAATCAAGGGTTTTTTAGTGTGCGATATGTAGATCATCTGATATAGACCTGCTGAAGTGGTGCTTTGTATACAAAATACACGTTTTGAAAGTCCCCGTTGTTCGTTATGTATTCAGTCAAACTACTCTACTACTAACTGTAGCAGATGAGCCACAATTGGAGAGCTTTCTCCCAAAGGTTTTTCTTAATAATATCTTTGACTGTTGCCACCTTTATTTTCTGTATTTTCCCCCTTCCTTCTATCTCTCCATTTTCAGTTTACAGTTTGTGTAAGTATCTGAACCTTTTCTCTCTCTGTCTCTGTGTTTTGGGAGTATCTCTGTTTGTGAAAAATGACTTGGCATGCTTCAGTGTTTTTTCTCTTCTTCAGAGGACATCATGTATTAGACATTCCTCAGCCTTTTGTAACTTAAATGTGTGTCAATGACATTCACACTAGGCCCCCAGCAGCTTGCTCGATGCCCTGGAGCAGCACTTGGCCTCTTTAGAGGGGAAGAAAGTCAAAGACTCAACAGCAGCCAGCAGGTAGGTCTGCTTCACTTCATCTGGCTCTCTGCCCATCCAGGCTCATGTTTGCTTCAGCAACTTGATAGTATTGGACTGATTTGAAGGTTTTTTTTCAGCATGCAAAATGGTAAAATGCACTTTTCTCAGAGTTAAACGAGAAACAAGTCAACTTTAACTTTTTTAGTTAATAAAAACAAACGCATGTACAGGTTATGTTACACATTGCCGTTCATATCCGTGTCAGTGGCTTAGATCAGTGATTTTGTTGAGTTAAGAATATTGATGGCATGATTTGGGATGAAGGACTTTTTAAGCACATTTTGAGTTGCCGGAGGGACTCTATAGACTCTATAGCGCCTCCTGGAGCTCAAACTGGCTGAAGAGAGGATGAGAGTCAGAATACTCCTCACTTTCTTCCTTGTCCTTTCTCTAAAAACTCCCAAAGTCAAGCTAACGCTTTTGGGGTTTACCAACTATTTAGCTTGCCATTGGCACAACCCCAGACAGTTTATTCTTCTATCTACAGTTTAGGAGACCGTTCCAGGCAGGAAAGGAAGGTGAAAGGTTAAAACAATCTCAACGATAGTTTTTGTGCACTAATTCTTTCTGTGTCTGTTCCTCGATTCAGGGCCAGCACCCTCTCCCATGCGGTCTCCTCCCTGGCCAACACCAGCATTTCTTTCACCAAAGTGGACGAGAGGGAAAAACAGGCAGCCCTGGAGGAAGAGCAGAACCGCCTCAAATCACTAAAGGTACATTTTCTTCGAACTCCAAATTGCTATTTATCGCTCCTGATGAGCAGGTGGCACCTTGTATGATGGCCTCTGCCACCAGTGTATGAATGTGTGTGTGTGAATGCTGGCTTGTGTTGTTTAAAGCTCTTTGAGTGGCTAACTAAGACCAGACACGTGCTACATAAATGCAGTCCATTTACCGTAGCCATGACAATTGTTAGTAATAGTATTTGAGTAGTAGGGTGTCCCCGTGGTTTAGTGGTCTAAGATGTAACGTAAACCCCTATTCCCTGTCTATCTCTACTGTGACCTGCCAAATCATACTGAGTAGTTGGATACAGGTTAGCGTCCGTGTTGCTAACACTATCTTGATGGTAGGAGCAGCGTCTGAAAGACCTCCAGAAGGATCCTACCGCAGCAACCACAGACTCCTCCCCGGTCTCCATGGTAGGCGGGACCATCAACTCAGCCCCAGCCATTGACCTCTTCTCCACCCCCAGCTCCACCAACAGGTGAGGCCACAGGACTTCTTCAGTTCATCTGAAGACACAGACACTGTTTTGCTGTAGCAGCAGTACTGATAACACTAGACGCAGCACAACAACATGCAATAAAAGTGACAATACTTCTGTAAATAGGGGCAACATAACACGCTAACATACAGTAACATTATCAACAGTTTTAATACCATAATTTGTACACAGAAATAAGAATGAAGAAGATATCTTTGGGTCTCCCTGCATTCCTCAGGACAACTTCTAATAGCAACTTTATGTTGAAGCTTGTGTTTGGTCAATGAGTGACTGATTTATCCTCCGTGCCCTCCATGTTTTCCTGCTCATTCCCTCCAGCACCTCCAAGGCAGCCAATGAACTGCTGGACCTGCAGCCGGCTTTCCAGCCGACGCTGCCTCTCTCCGCCACCAACACATGGGGAGGTGAGAGCGTTCACACTTCAGTCCACGCTGCTACCACATTTACAAACACGCACACTAGGGAAGTTCCTAACGACGTATTTCCCAGAATCGTATTTGAAAAGAGCCATGGTTTGGCATCGCTTATAGGCTACCATTAGTATTTTATTGTGAAACTTTTATTACCTTCCATCTTCTCTTTCCCTCTCTCTCAAACACACACACACACACACACAGCGAGTGACGCGGCACTCAGCCCTCAGTCTTCTCGGTTACGTTAATTGTTGCACTTCTCAGTCCAAAAGTCACAATTTATTGAAAAAAGACAGATGTAATCATTTCCAAAATTCGACAACATGTTTTTATCTAACAAAATATTCTGCTTCAGCTGTCTCTGGATATCAGCCCCTGTGCTGGACTCTGACCATTCTGATAATGAAGACTCTTAACCCTGTGGACTGGTGGACTGCTTAATACAGCCGTGATAAAACTGGTCGTCAGACCGGATATTTGGGCCAATAGAGAGCCGAAGTCCCGCCCCCTTCCGGTGGACCACCGTATGACGTCATTTCGGAAAAAATATGAACGGTAGTCAACGGAGAGAGATAAATATTTTTTATGATCCCGATAAAGTGAGACTTTCTTGACTTGCAAAATGATCTTTTAAATGACAAACATCATATGTGTGATTCAACGGTATCAAAACATATTTGTCTCTCTCTGTTGACTATCGTTTTTCCAAAATCAGTTCCCATAGGGTCCACCGGAAGGGGCGTGACTTCAGCTCTCTATACGAGCTGTGAAACAGACTGCATGATATTTGCCTGTCACTGTATCTTGAACACGATTTTAATCCTTCTCACCTGCATCAATGACATTTTCCCCCTTGCACATCATCTTGCATGCACTTTTTTAACTTCTCTTTTACATGTTCTCACCCTCCTCTCCGCCATAATCTCTCTGTTCCCTCCTCTTTTTCTTTTCTTGTCTTTCTTTCCTCCTCCTCTGCTCACTCAGATACTTTCACCTCCGCTGCAGAAGCTGTGATGGAATCCATTCCAAACTCAAACCCTTTCCTCACTCTACCTGTTGTCGATGCTGTCCACCCGTCCACGGCGTCCTCGGACGCTGGCAGCCTGTCCTCTAGGACACCTAGCCATGAAGTGTTTGGTGGGATTGTTTTGCTGCATCTTCTCTTAGTCTAGATTTCATTTTGTGTCTACACAACATGTTAATCTGTTGTACTGATGTCTCATAACATCATCCTGGCTGATGATTCATTTATAATACATAGAAGTGTATATCAGAGCTGTAGGGAAAGAGCGGGAGGAAATGTCTGAAGTGGTTTATGTTCACTGGTCAGAACATTTCTTGACACTTTTCTCACATTCATCAGTGATCTGGCATGCCGCCCTACACCAAATATTTGTTTCCGTCCGCAATCAGGCTAAGTTTCCTCATGTTTGTTTTCTCAGCTCTTAACTCTCTGATTAAGGCTTTGGTATCTTTTATTTGCTTTCTGTCTTTCTGTTTGTATTTCAAAGGCCAAAACACTTTGTTGTCCATCTTTATCAGCAGTATTTGTGTCTTTCTCCAGATCATTACAATCCCTTTTTTGACTCAAGCTCTTCCCTGGCATCTGATCTCGATGCTGCCGTGCAGATAGAGACATTTATCACAGGTACAGACGACTGTCTGGCTGCTGGGTTGCTGACATGAGAGTAGTGAGATGTGTTGAAATGTTTGTGAATTGCTGTGAGTAGAATTAGACTGACGCCGTCTCTCTTGGTGAAGAGTTAACACAGAGTGCTCCTGCTGAACGTGCCCGCCTCTCTCCCTCGCTGCTTCCTACCAGCCTCTGGTTGTGAGCCTGCATTGTGTTGTGGTTGCCACTAGCTGTGCGCGGCCCTGAGTTTTGCCCTGTATTTAGTCTAGCCCTGTGTTGAGTGCCGGCTTCCTCCGCTTTTGTCCTGCAAATCCTGATCTTTGTTTTTCCTCCCACAGTTGCTTGGCTTCCTTGTTGCTCTTTCACCGCTGTATTTCTTTTCTGGTCTCATATCTTCATAATCGTCTCCCCCTCTTCCTCCCTCTTCTCTTCTTTGTCCGTCTGGTTCTGTTGTTGCCAGACTCCTTCTGTGGGCCAAGCCCTTACAACACCACTCCACTCTTCCATTCTGAGCCCCCTGCTGTAGCTGGTCTATTCAGAGGTAGGTATTCCCCGGTGGATCAAAGTGTTACAGGTCCTACTCACATTATCCAACCTAATACTGTTGTTGTTTTGTGTTGGACATTTTCTCCTGGGGAAATGTCTGCATGGACATTGAGGTTTTTACAGGCAAACAGAGGTATTGTGGTGTCAACATCTGGATGCTGTAGTTATTCGTTTTCTTTTTTTCCTCAGCAGGGTTCACAGCCTCCCCAACACCTCAGCAGCCCCAGAACGCTCAAGGCCTTAACGTCGACTTTGACTCAGTATTTGGCAACAACGCCAATGCTAACAACCTGGATGCTTCAGGTAAGTGTTGTACTCCCTACATAACACTGATATTTTAGCTTCCCATGAGCCTTCAGGAGCCAGCAGACCTCATGTACTCTGCTGCCCCCTGAAGGTTTGGGGGACAGATTGCACGTTTATTAGATCATGTTGACACCGTTGAAAATCAAAGTGCTAGACTTTGGTTTGTTGTTGTGTGGTTCATGTGGACTGTGAATATTCTGAGCATGTTTATATTCACTGATTTCACTGATCAGGTGAACACGAGTGCCCCTTTCTCCTTTTGTTAACCTGCTCAGTCAGAACAAATAGCAGACAAACCTCAATGAGAGCTTCCTTAATGGCAGAGAGACATTTTATGACCATGAAATTGATTGTACACTCTGTGCAGTACATAAACCATAAGACAGTGAACACAGGTGAGAGTTTCTGAAATACCCTGCCGAGCACATCACAGATAGCAGTCGTCTTTAGTATTTCTCATCTTTGAATATATCCACTCAGTCGTCTTGTGCTTTTGCCATCTCTTCAGAATATTTATGTCTAGCATGCACAGGTGCAGAAAATCATGCTGTTTTCATTGTGTGTTACGCGTGGCCATGGAAATCATTTCAACTGAGAGGGACTCTTCAGTTTATTTATTGTCTTTTTGACTATTGTAATGTAACTTTTTTTTACATGTGAATTTAGTTTTTTTTTTTTTTAGATATAGCTCTGTTGTGTGTAGTATTTTAAAATCTAAATATCACTTGAAATGCACATTGATGTAATTACTAACGTATGTAATGGCCTCTACGCCGCATTTAACACTGTATGCTACATGATTATGATTAATGAGACATATGTTTTAAAGCTGCAGTGGGTAGAAATGGAGCAAATATGATTTAAAAAAGATCACTATATCCTGACAGTGGTGCATGAGACAGGTAATCTGCTGAGGAAATACTAAACACCGCCCACAAGCTGGAGCACAGCCAATAGGAACGCTCTCTCTGTCTCTGAAATGACCTGTGATTGGCCAAAGTCTACCATCAAGGACTAGATTTTTTAAAGTCTGAAAACAGAGCCATGAGGAGGAGCAGAAGTCTAGTTATCTCTCAGAACACTTGAATTACAATATGCTGAAAGGTTATTATGGAATTTTTGCCCAATAATGCCCAAAACTTTCTGCCTACTGAAGCTTTAATAGTCTTGATTTTGATAAATACTGTCACTGGAGTGTGATTGAGGACTGTTTCACCCTTTGCCTCTTTAGTAGTTATACCATCTGACATTGTGTGTACACGCTCACTGGGTTCTAGGCTGCTCACGGTCTCACATCCGTTTTTTTTTTTTTCTCTTCTCCCTCGTCCTGGGGTTAAATACACTCCCTGGGTCCTTGGCTTTTTGCATGGCATATGCATGACTGGGTGAGTTGACTCAACACACACACTCTCACACAGTCTTGGCTCGATGAGTTTGTTTTCTGCTTCCTGCTCCATCCACGCTGAACATGCTCTCTCTGTCCATGTGTGTGTGTGTTCAATCTCTGTACCGTCCTGTGTTTGTCTTTGTTTGTTTCCGTGTTTGTTGTCTTCACCTGTTCTGGGCTCCCCCAACCTCTCACCCTCCCCTCCCTTCCTTCCTTTCCCTTTTGTCCTGCCCCCTTTTGATTAAGATGTGTTAGGTGGACTCCTCAAACCCACAGTGGCAAACTCACCCAATCAGGCCATGACCCTGAACGGCCAGCAGTCCCACAGACTGGTTTCACACGACCTGGACTCGTCACTGGCCAATCTTGTCGGCAGTAAGTTCCCTTAATAAATAGAACTAAATGTGCTATAAGCACATTATTAGGAGGGGTGTAAGAAAATATTGAATATCAGGATATTATGTTTTGGGATATTTGATCAATTCTCAAAAATACTATTGATTTTTAATTAATAGTTTACATGCAAAGAGTCAATACTTTATTTTATTTACAAAGAGATGCCCCCTCTCAGTGTATGCGCCCTCTCAAAGTAGTGCTATGATGCTGGAAATTTGTACCAAACAGTATCAGTAAAGGAGAATAGTTATACAACTATGAATTGAAATAAACACAAACATGTATATCGAATGTGTAAAATGTGATTAAGTTTACATTTTATGCATCGTATACAATTGTGTGTGTTGTTTTTGTGACCGTGCATTCATTACGTTGCTTCTGTCCTCTTTTAGATCTGGGAATTGGCAACGGCACAGCCAAGAAGTAAGTGCACTCGAGTAATAATTAACTTCATTCCCTGATCCTGCATAAACTAAACTTGACTAACATTTTTTTTTTTACTTGATCTCTGTAGTGATCTTCACTGGAGTCAGCCTGGTGAGAAGAAGCTGACCGGTGGAACCAACTGGCAACCCAAGACGGGTCCTTCTACCACCTGGAACCCTGCAGCCATGGTAGGGCTCTCACTTTATGAGACAAAAAGAAAATAACACGTAAAATTACTACTTTATAATATTATGACTTTATTCTATAAATCTCAGATTTATTTTTTTTCATCAATGTGGCCCTAATACTCCGTTGTACCGTCGTACAATAGACCTACAACAATAATAAATAAAAATGAAAATGTAAACAAAAAAATTCCAGAGGGAGCCAATGGAAAGGGGCTAAAGAGCCGCAGGTTGCAGACCCGTGCCCTATGACATCACAAGTTTGAGTTTTAGCACTCTAGTTTCTGGATTTGGTTGAGATGTTCATGTTTGCTAATATTTTTTTAGACTGTAGGAAGCACATGTATGAATTTTGAATATGGGCGTAGTTCCCCTTTAAAATCTCTCCCAGTCAAGCCGTCCCTGCCAATTCTCCTCTTGCTGACTTGCCAGTGTAAGGTGTTGAGTGATGGTGGAACCAAGTCTTTACTGGATGGCCTTCAGTTTCTCCTGTATTGTGTATTGTGTATTATGTACTGTGCTTTCTTGGCTCCTGAGTGTCCTTTTACTCTTGTTAACTGGTGAGGTGACAGCTTCAACCTCTTGTGTCTGCCTGTGATGTCCTATTGAATGGCTGTTGATATGAGCATTCAAGTGGGTCTGGAGCTTTAGTTCATTACCCTCTTCCCATTAACTGTTTCACATGATGGCAGATTGATTTCAAACTGTGTGCTTTTATTGCACTGAAATGTTTGCTGTTGTCCTCGAGGTCTTAGTTGTTTTTCAAAGTCCGTATTTTGAATTATTCAAGAAGATGCCAGTCGGAGAACAAACCACCAAAATAAAACTACCGATGAGGTTCAAAATCCAACAATTAAATTGATTCATATCTCATGACTTCAACGATTTGTTGACTTGTCTGATTCGACCCAAGCATGACGCAGTTATTGTAATCTGAAGTTTGTGGTAACACAATTGTTGTTACCATGGTTACTAGGGGTGGGGGAAAAAAATTTAGATTTTTTTTACGATTTTTTAAATATATTTTTTTTAATGCCAGAATCGATATATTTGCTGCTGAAGGATGCAGGATGAAGGAAGTTACCGCTTTTATTGTTGTAGTCCGCGTAACGTGACATCCTATCCGTTCCGTATCCGTCACCAAAACCAACCATAGCGAGCCAAAACGACAAAGAAGAAAACGAGCGTCCGTGTGGATACGACCTGCACCCTCACATGTTAAATCCAGCATTGTAAACGCTACACATCCAGTAAACTTTACTAAACATCCAGTAAAGTATGGAAAAACTTTGGGTTTCACAATTGACAGGAAAAGCAGAGCTTGACATCACGGCTAAAGCTGCATGCTAACTCTGTCACGGACAGAAAACGTTATCGTATCGCGGTAAAGTGCGGTCGAGCCGGTAGTCGCTCTCATCTCAGTGGTCACATCGGCCGACGCTAACGTTAAATCCAATGTGGTAAACACTACGCATCGGCTGACGCACCAGAGTACGATTACTGTGTCAAAACCGCACCACACAAACCGCACCGGAGTTCAGTTAAAACGGACTAAATATTGGCTTGTGAAAGCGCCATATGAAGCAGATACACACAACATCCCTCGGTCATTAAAGGCCCCTAATGTGATGCAAAAAAAACAAGCCTTATCATGTCATTATTGACTATCTGAGGAGTGACACGTCCACGAAACAAACCAAACATTGTCAGCGAGGAGGAATTCTGAAGGAGAGCTCTCGGTGCAATGAAACAAGCACAGTCTGTGATGAAAGCACCAATTTTGGCAGCAGCGTCATGTCTGACTCACTTGTGCCTCCCTCGCCAATAACTGAATAGTTAATGAAATGTATCCGTCCCAAGAGGGCTGTGCGTTAGACAAATCTGGGTTTGTTATCACTGCAGGGGCTGTTGGGGGAAGCAAGGAAAAGGAAAGAGTCTGTACTTTATTCTCTCTAATCTCTTTCCACAAGGAGCACCTGCCAGTAACCAACTTCTACCCCCAGGACTCAACACACTCTCCTTTTTCCCTTTACTTCTTCTGTCATTCAGAAAAACCATCTGATCCAGCTGATGAGATTAGAAGCCTTTAAAGTCTTTTAGTAGTATTTGACACATTTTCAGTGGAAAGTTTTGTGGCATAAATGCTGTTTCTCAGCCTCTTTCCACCTTCATGTTTTGGGCTTAACACTGAACATGAAACGTGTCTGGAACAGTTTGATCAAGTAATCGCCGTCTGCACACAACGTCAGCTGTGTCAACGTCAATCCCAAAAGCTTCAGTTCTTCATACAGTGGATAGAAAATGAATACACCCACCTTCGATGATTTTACATCTTGTTGTTTCGAGGTCTGTAAACTTCATATATTAAAGTGAGACTTGTTTTGTCCTGACCCAAAGTATGCAACCTACCAGTCTTTTTGGGTAGCTCTGCACAAGGTTGGCATACCTGGAGTTGGAGATCTTGCCCCTCTACTCTTTGCAGAGCTGGGAGAGGTTTGTTGTGGGATTTAGGTCACTCCAGAACATCCTCCTTGTTCTTTGGAAGCCACTCCATGGTAGCTTTGGCCTCGTGCTTTTGGGTCATTGTCTCGTTATATTCAATTCTGACCCAGAAATTGAGTCAAATTTGCAGACCTCTTCAGGTTCTTCTCCAGAATCTCCATGTATTTGGCTCCATCCATCCTCCCTTCAGTTCTGACAAGTTCCCCAGTCCCTTGAGATGAGAACCATAACCATAGCTTGATGTTTTTTCATCAGCAAGCTTGACAAGTCCGAACAAGGTCAGCTTTGTCATCCGACTGCTCTCTTAAGAAATAGAAAAAACAATCCTCCCGCTAAGAACCTTTGACTGTGATAAGAGGCGGCAACTCTTCCAGAAGCCTTCATCATGACATATTCCTGAATAGATTAATTTGAGTTACTGTGATTTAAATGTTCGCTGAAGTCTAACTAGAATCTGATAATCTAATAATAAACTGTTCACTGTGAGCAGGGTACGGCTGTGTCCTGATTCTGTAGAAGGAATCATCTTGTCTTTTGTGTCACCTCAGGCACCATCTGTCATGACATTCCCTGCAACCACACCGACAGGCATGATGGCATATGCAATGGTAAGTCAGCTGGGACTGTGACACACACACGCACACGCACACGCACACGCACACGCACACGCACACGCACACACACACACACACACACACACACACACACAGACTCTGCAAGGAGGAGATTTCTTATATATTAATTAGTGTGTAGCAGGGTGGGGGAAAAATCTATTCAACTATGTAGCGCAATCTTTATTTTATTTTTTTTTCATGATTTTGAAATATATTTTTTTAATGCCAGAATCGATATATTTGCTTCATTTGAGTTTGTGCGGAAGTAGAAGGAAGTTACCGCTTTCATTGTTGTAGTCTGTGACGTCATATCGGTTCCGTATCCGTCAACCAAAACAAACCGCAGAGAGCCGAAACGAGAAAACAGAAAACGGTGTATGGTCCGCGTGAATACGACCTGCACCCTCACATGTTAAATCCAGCGTGGTAAACACTACACATCCAGTAAAGGATGGAAACACTTTGGGTTTCACACATTGACAGGAAAAGCAGAACTAGACATCACGGCTAAAGCTGCATGCTAACTCTGTCACGGACAGGAAACGTTATCGTATCGCGTAACGTGCGGTCGAGCCGGCCGTCGCTCTCTTCTCTGTGGTCAAATGGGCCGACGCTACGACTGTAGAGCACCCATATACTGACATTTATGTTAAATGCATTCAAACAGCCCTGATGGAGCTGACCTACCTTTGAACAAATACTATGTGTAAAATGTTTTTTTTTTGCGTTAGCGGTAAAAACAAACCGACTGTGATGGAACAAATAATTGACCGTGTGTAGACGGAGCTCTGTGTATTTGGCTGATGAGTGATGATGCTCACTGAACAGGCTGCTTTCCTTCACAGTGTTGTTTTCAGCTCCTAGATCCTAGCAATAATTCTACTTTCCTCTCCCATCAGCCTCCCCACATGGGCTCCATGGTGATGACACAGCCCTCCATGATGTACACCCAGCCTGCGATGAGGCCAGCCAACCCCTTTGGCGCCAATCCAGGTGCACAGGTAATGGATGTCCCAGTGGCTCAGTGACCCAGCCTGTCTGAACTAGATAAATGTTTGTGTTCAAGTCTTCCATAACACATGACAGTCGCCTCAGCTCTGATGCTCCTCTTCTCACTTGTTATACTCTAGATTAGCATTTGTGTGAGCTCCCAAATCTGACTCTGTATATTATTAATATTTCATATTTTACACTGCTTTCCCATGTGGAGAGGAAACGCTGGAAATTCGAAAAAAGGTTGAAATATCGCAAGTTTTGACGCTTTGCTGAGGTGGAAAAGTTGATGTTGATAAAAAACAAAATGCAACAAAGTGCATGACATCCACACAGTATGTTCATTACGTGCATTAGTAAAATAAATACTGTAGTAATGCATCAGTTTTATTTTCTGACCAGACACCTGTAGCGTAGTTGTTCTTCTGGAGTTCCTCTCGTATCACCGGCTCTCTGTGACTCAGTCACTCCTTCCAGTCTCAGCCCCCTCAGAGCAGCAGGGAACCTCCTACTTGCACAGCTCCTTCTGCAGAATTTCCTCTAGAGCCTCTTTAGGTACAGCTCTTTTCATCTCCAGGTCCTCAGTGTGTCAAACAAAGCGCATGTTTGAGCAGAACATGACTCACTACACTTTCCTGTGAGATGCTGGCTCGCTGCTTTGCACACTCCAGACTAGTGTCATGATGAGATGTGAGAGTTTGAGAATTACACTTGAAGTCTCATGCAGACATGAATTCCAAGTCCATGGACAAAGTGCTAAGTTAAATCTGCAGTGGGTAGAAATGGAGCAGATATGATTTAAAAAAGTTATTTTTATTTTTGGAGCGTTGGAAGTCTGGATACTGGTCTTGCATTACTGTTTTTTCTTTTCTCTTACCAGATGCAGTTTATGTAACCTGAAGGAGGTTGAGGGGGGTCTTTCCCATCTGAAGATGATTCACGACAGTCAACTATCCGAGCAAACCTGCAGTTTGCTTCTAATGAACTCGCCTCTCTCTGAGAACAAAAGGCCCAAATAGACTTGTTGAATAAAATCACGGTGACCGGGAGCGGCGGCTCTGACCATCTCAGAGAGGCATCACAGTGGACATTGTGCCCATCTAGTCATGTCGAAGTCATAAGAGGAGAAGAAGAGTGGGCCGGGATCAGCCCCTACTTCATCCTGGACGAAGAGAAACACAACACCCAAGGGGGAGAGAGCTTTGACATCGCTGCTCATGTACCTTGGGGGTGAAGAAACAAAGTTGGGTTGTTGTCACACATACACGCTGTTTGTCTTTTTTTGTTCCTCTTTCTCCAGGTGAGGCTGGGAGAGTCACTTCTTTTGATTATCAATCATGATTACCTTTTTAAAGCATCCCCCTGATTAGGAAACTCTTCTTTATACCACCCATTTTTACGTATTGTTTGCAGTAGACATTCCTTGTGTATTGTTTGTATTTATTTATGATTACCTACAGAAAAAAAAACTAAATATAACTACTCACTGACCTCCTTGTGGACGGTCTTCAGGTTTATACATAGGTATGATTGATTGTAGAATTGGATTTTGAGTGATTGAGATTTTTTTTTTTTTCAAAAAGAAGTTAATATAAAGTTTAAAGAGAGTTTTTGCTGTTGGGGCACGAAATAATTCTCTGTACTCGCATGTTGCCTTGTACAGTTATCAGTGGCTCCAGGGGTCACACTGAGGATGTGTATGAACGTAATAATTCATTAACGCCGTCACGTCGGTTGGGGTTGATTTCTACAAATTTGGCGAGGGAACATTTTTCACAAAGCACTACATTTTGTTGTCGAGGCAGCGTTGCATTGGAAAGGAATCTACATTTATGCTTTTGACGCTTTTGGCATGCCATTTATTCTTACATTTAACAAAGCTCCTGGCTGCCCTTTTCCAACCTGAATGTGCAGGGTCCCTTTCATGCTCAGATTATGTTTCCATAGGCGAGCACCGGGGTATTTAGGACAATGTGGGTGTGGGGGGGTGTAGGCTCAGGTCAGACTGGTAACAGAGGGACGGGGGTGGGGGCAGAGAGGTCTAGTTCAGGAGAATAGAGCACTGTTGATCGGTGCTTTGTGTATATAAAACTTTTCCTGCCAATCACAGGAGCGGGCGAGTGCAGGTATGAAAGATGGTCTGAACATAAAAGTGGCCCATAATCTATTAACTGAGCATATTTGCTGCATTGTCCCTGCAGATTATATTTTTGTTTGTTTGATTTTTCCAATAAAGTGCAAGCTTCCACACTTCTTTGGCTCCATATTTATTTATCAGAAAGAAAAAAGAATCAATCTGAAGTGCATAACTATATATATATAAATATATATATATTTTTTTTTTTCTATCACATTACTGATTTTGAACATAATACATCACTTTTCCAAAATGGGTTGGTTACATCTTTCCATTCACCCGTATACCCAGACATGAACTCTGAGACCTCGGTGTAAATAAAAAAAACTATAGTTTACAAAATGATAACAAAATTAATTAAATGATTTGCATATATATATATATATATATATATATATAAATAAATGTAATTTATATATACATAAATGTAATTTATGTATATATATATATGAAAATAAATTTAATTTATTTATACATATATGAAAATAAATGTAATGTATTTGCATATATATATATAAATGCAATTAAATTAAATTTATAAATATATATATGCATATAAATGTAATTTATATATATAGATGCAAATAAATGTAATATATATATATATAAATAAATTTAGTTTATATATATAAATAAATTTAATTTATTTGAATATATATATATGCAAATTAATTTAATTTATAAATTTTATATATATGCAAATTAATTTAATTTATATATACAAATTCCCACATGCAGAAATGCTAACATACCGGTCTGTCCCAAAAAAAAGGGGGGTACAGTCTCATTAGTACGTGTCAAATTCAAGAAGTTACGTTATCAGGTCTTGATTCCAAAAATGTGAGGTATAAATCCCTTATTTTATAAAAGATATGACTTTTTTATTTGATTGTATATGTAAGCTTTCCAATCCCAGTGCAAGAGGAAAGCTCTGTTATCCAAAGGTTCAAAGATGTGTGGAGTTTTCCTTTTAATGGCAACATTCAGGAAGTACTTGAGTTCACTTTGTGGACACTGAGCCAAGTCCAAGTGGCGAGGAGTCCCACCCTTCATCATTCGGGATACTTCTGCTGCTGAACCCACAGGTGCATCCATGTCCAACACACACACGCACACACACACAGAGGGATCTTGATATAAAAGCTACATCCTGCTTGGCAAAGCGTCTCCAGCAGCAATAAGAAGATTCTTTGTTGTGCTGCCACTTCCCCTCAGTTTGGATGCAGCAGTAGAAAGATGCAAGTGTGTGTTTGTGTGAGACTTTCATGATAGAATTAATTGGCGAGTTAATGAAAGCCGTACTGTTCAGCCGAGGCCTTCGTTTTCAGATAAACTGACTATTCCTTCCCTTCACAAAATGAGTTGGATTGGAAAAAAAAGCACCAGCCTTGGACTCTGGATTAGGATTCACAGGGAAACTGAAAACCTATTTACTATAAAAAAAATAATTTAAAGAGCTTTGATTTCAACAAAAGTATTCAGATATTTTAACTAAATTAAGGCGAGCAATTTCCACTTTGCACTTACACTACATCAACTGTTCAGGCTTTCATTAAGAGCTAATTAGACGTTGGATAAACTAATGCTGAGATAGTGGCGACTATCAACGGAGGATGTGCATTCCTCGGGCCCGAGATGTCAGCGTGGATCGTCTACCACACAGCTGGCAAACTTGCAAAAGAGACCGATATATCTGTCAATGTATCTCCTGTAGTGTCAGGAATATATCTAGAAAATGTTACCAGTTTTCCAGATTCTTCCAGGTAGAAGTATGATTTTTATTTTTATGTTAAATTCTGGAAATTGTCCTGTAATATGAAAAACAATCAGAGTTTCTAGTGGACGAGTAAAGAGTGGAGCTCTTCTGCCACCTTGTGGTCTACAGGTCTCAGCTGAGAGAAGAGCTGCTGTGTTTTATGTTGTTTATTGTTCTTGTGCTTATTTATTTGTTAATTGTTCATTTTTATATAGATTTTTTTTTTTGTTGCCACTTGTGGTCAGCGGAAACAAGTTGTGAACATTGACGTATCACCTTTTAGGTTGACGTGGTGAACATGTGGCCTTATGTACGCAAGCAGAACGTTATCATTAATTTAGTGTGTGTGTTTGTGTCCACATGATCCACATCGTTCACGAGAGCACTTTGAGGAACTCCCGAACCCGATCAACACGTCCTCCTTTGAGGAGGCAGAGTTTGAAGACTCGGAAGAGGACTTATCCATATCCCTGGCAGAGGTCACTGAGGTGACGAGGCGCCGGGGTGGATGAGATTCGCCCTGAGATGCTGAAGGTTCTGGACATTTCAGTGTTGCGTGGAGGTCGGGGACAATACCTGTCGAATGGAAGACCAGGGTGGTGGTTCCCATTTTTTAAAAGGGGGACCGGAGCAGAGGGTGTGCCCAGACTATAGGGGTTTCAAACTGCTCAGCCTCCGCAGGAAGGTTATTCTACAGGGTGCTGGAAAGGAGGCTCCGACTGATTGTGTCCTGTGGGGGTACTGCGGAAATACGGGGTACCGGAGTCATTGTCACGAGCCATCCGGTCGTTGTACGACCAAAGTGAGAGCTGTGTTCAACATGTTTCTAGTGGGTGTTGGCCTCCGGCAGGGTTGCCCCTTGTCACCGATCCTGTTTGCGATTATCATCAGGATGACTCCTGGACACCTCCCTTTGGAGGTTACCCGGGCACGTTCAACTGGTAAGAGGCCCCGGGGTAGACCCAGAACACACTGGAGAGATTATATATCTCGTCTGGCCTGGGAACACCTCGGGGTCACCCAGGAAGAGCTGGAAAACGTCACTGGAGAGAGGGACGTCTGGAATTCCCTGCTAAGCCTGCTGACCCCCGCGACCCGGCCCCGGATAAGCGGAAGTAGATGGATGGATGTGTATTCATGCATTTAATTATTTATTCCCAGCTTTCATTTATTTAATGTTTTGATTATTAATTAAACTTCTAATATATGCATTCATTTATTTATATGTAGTAGTGGCCTAAAACGCCTATGTGAAGATACAGGCCTATGTCGGTTTTGTTTCATTCTATAATTATATAGTGTCAACTACTCTCTTTTTTTTTTATCAAACCAGATATTTACATGAGACATCTGACTATTTTATTATAGTCTATCTTGTCATCATATAATGGAATATCTCATAATAAGGATAATGGTTTAATGTTATTCACAAAGCTGACAGAGTAAGCAGTGGGAAGCAGAAAACATCCTAAAAGCCATTAAAGTAAGACCACAGAAAGGTCAGATTACAGTAATGTAGAACAATGTATTAAAGTGTGTTTGCAGTGAGACAGACTGACTAATGTTCAGCAGCTCCTCCCACCTGCAGCAGCAGCAGCTCAGGATCAGTTGCAGGTTGGTTTTCAGCCAGCAAGGAGCAACAAAGAGAGGTGAGCTGACTGCTTTCTCACTTCACACTTGTCTTTTCTGTAAATGATGTACTCCACTCTCCTCTGTATGTTGTTGTTCTCACACTGTTAGTGTGTTGTTTGGGAGGAATAATTAGTACTTAAAATACTCAGTAAAAGGTGCAGCAAAGGGAGATCCAAATGAGCAGTGAGGTTAATCACAACAGTTTCAGCTGTGTTGCTCCAACGTCACTGCAAAAATTCTTTACATTTCATGAATGCATTTTCATACCTACGAATTGCGTAGTGAAATCACAATTACACAATCTTCTACCAACAACATGAGTGGTTGGGGTTTGCTAGTGTTTTTCTAGTGGTCACCATTTTTAAATCCCTATTAGTCGTTGCTTTTTAATGCTTTATTTTGACTTAATATTAATGCAAATGACAGTATAAGTAAGGATTTGAGTCTTTGAAACCTGGTGCTGCAGACACAGGGGAGACACCAGCAGAAGTTAGTTCATTAGTTTGTTTTTATGTCAATATCACAGGTCAAAAATAATGAAGAGAAGAGAGTAATGTAGCTTGTTGAATCTTCAGTTTTCTCAAGGAAGTCCAGCAGTGATGAGGAAATAAATCACCACTACCACTACAAGGAAATACGTCCTCCTTCAGCTAGACTTGCAACATTCTTCTTTGTAAAGAAATGAAGTACTCCCCCATAAACCTGCGTGAGTTTACACAGGAAAAGTTATTCACGACTGCTTACAGCTCAGTCTTCTTACAGCTCAGTCTTCTTACAGCTCAGTCTTATACTGGAGAACAGGAGGCGATTACAGCTTTCCTAACTTGGATAATGAATAAACAACGGGAACAAACCACAAAGACATAATTTCATAACTATTTTCTAAACAGCAGCTGAATTAAACTCTTTTCTTTAGCAAATATAGGTGTGCTCATTTCAACAAAATGAAGCTTCTTTTTTTTTGTTTCAACATGACCCTCAAACCAATCAAGTGAAGTTTCACCAACTGATTCCCACAGTCCTCTCTCTTATGTGGGTGGATATGGGCACTGTTAGAACATGCAGGCATTCCTCACAACAACTTTCTCTTAAAGATAAAGTAGCAGCTCGGCTGAGATTAAAACAAACTGAAGTTGTAACTGCTATTAAAAACAAATGTGTATATCGTTGTTTCACTGACTACAGTTCACAAACTCAAAGATCAATACAGTAGTTTATGTTTTTATCAGGTTAGATGTATGTATCATAACCTTGGCACACTGATAGATAATATTCTCTGATAGGTCGGCCTGCTGTTTGTGTGGCAGACACCAGAATGACAGACAGAGGTAGGAGTGAAAACGAAAGAAGCATTTTTAGTCAGAATAGTTGTTGTGGTGGCTTGATAAGATATGATAAGATAAGATATACTTGTATTGTCCCCGTGGGGACATTTTTCCTGGACTCCGTCCAACTGCAGTTACAAACACATTAAAACAACAACAACAACGACAAGAATAATAAACGCTTCCACATAAGACAGGGAAACAGTTTCACAGAAAGATGTTTCAACACATACACAGTCCATGTACTGGCACATACCATCACACACACCATGGCAGGTATTGCACCCAGGTAGTGCACTGCACCGTCTACCATTTTGCCCATATTGCACAGACAGTAGCCCAATAAGACACAGATGCAACATATTGCACTGTCCTAACTTATTGCATTGTCCCTGTGTAACACATTGCAATATGACTTTTTGTCACAAATTGCACATCCTTTATATTACACTTATGTCACCTGTTTGCTGTCTTAACATATTACACTCTCCCTGTGTATTTTGCACTGTCCTTATGACAGCTTTATATCACCAGTCGTTGAGAGGTTTAATGGACATCGGCAAGAATGAATGTTTGTAACGGTTCAATCTGCTCCGTGGGACTCTATATATCTCCTGCGGGAAGGTAAAAGTTGGTGATATATAGAGTCCCACGGCTTGAATATCAAGCCATAAACTGTTGCTCTGGACTCTATGATGGGGAACACTGATAGTACATGTTTTTATTATTGGACTCATTATTAAAGTGGAGAGCGGAGAGCTCAAGTTGATTGGCAGCTGTTAAATCGACTGATCCATTAATCATTTCAGCTCTACTACCAACTGTTGTTGCTAAAAGAGAAACAGACTTTCATCTGTAAGTCTCCAATAATAAAAATCATTTTTTTCTTTCAGGTTCAAACAGCTTCAGAAAGCAACCCCATCAGCTGCATATCCAAAAGAAGAGTACATGCCTGAACTGTCATCTCAATATATCCTTTTTTATAATGGATAAAGTACAGATCACACAGTTTGTGTAAACCACTCACACTGACTTGACTTGGAGGAACGGATCGAGACCTTTGGGAGCTTCAAGAGGAACCGTATGAAACGGTGGTCATGTTCAGCCACTAGAGAACAAACTGAAGGCGAGCAGCAGCAGTCACCATGATCGACCTGAGCTTCCTGACGGAGGACGAGCAGGAGGTCATCCGGGCCGTGTTGAGAAGAGATGCTGAGCTGAAAAAGGCTGAGGAGCAGCGAATCAAGTGAGTTTCTTGTGTCACTTGTTGAACGATTGATGGATTTCATTAGACAATTTCTTAAAAATGCTTGATTTGTCACAGATGAGATTGCGTAGAGCGGACACAAATGTCTGTTCTGAATCTTACAGAACCGTAGAAAGTACATTTATTTGCTACCTAGAAGTTCCAGGTGTTTCATATTTGTTTTTTTTCAGAAGAACTTTTGCAAAAACTTTTAATAATTTTCACGAGTGTTCTGAATAATGAAATAGTGACTGTACATTTCCCGCTGATGTGTCTGCACTCAGGAACCTACAGAAGACTGTGAGGGACAAAGGCCGGCTGAGGTACTTGACTGGAGAATGGTTCTACGAGACCAAGCAGCTCCGTCACCGGGATCGCATCCACGGCGCCGAGATCATCAGGGCCTCCATGAGACACTCGCATAAACCGCTGACTATATGTGAGTCTTCTATAGCATGCACTGCTCTAGTCTCACATGAACATTGTTATATGAGCATAATGCCTTGAAGGGTTGACATGCTCACCAGAGTATAAGCTAATATTGAACTACCAGTTCAATTCATCACTTGTCCCACTACATGTAGCTTCATCATGTTCTCATCCCAACTCCATACAGACACTTTTGTCAGACACATCGGCGTCACTGTTCGGTCGCAGTAAACACATGCTTAATGTTGTGAATTAAACAAAAAACACCTGCTTAGGATTAAGCAACAAAACCACTATAGTTAGGTTTAGGAAAAAAAACAGCATGGTTGGGCTTACAATTAGAAAGTTTCTGACGGAATGCAAAACAATGAATGGTGAACTGTATTTACCAGTATATCTGTGTGCTGTGTTGTGTGTTGCAGTGGAGCTCTCCCAGATATTGCCTGGGAAGCCCAGTTTTGTCAACAGTGAAAATACAGAAGTCTTCGTCCCACCCGTCCTCCGTGGAATCCTTCAAGAGCCTCAGATGCATCTCAGCAACGCACGGTGAGTATAGAGACCCAAAGAAGTGTAGTCTGTGAGCAGAAGTCACCCGTTCATCAGCTGGATGTGCACATAAACAACTGCTTGCTAACAAGATTAGCAACATTGGATGTTTAGATGCATCTAGAAAGTATTTAGAAAAGGTTGGATACTTGTTCCGATCACTCGTCGTGTTGTTTTAAAGGATAAGGCTGGTGTTATTCTATATTTTTCTCCCATGAGAAAGACCAAACTAGACAAAAATAATGCACATTTGCTGCTGTAGTGAGTGTTTCTGGGTGTATGTGAGATTGATGGTGTGACTCTGGGCTCTGGATACACACACAATACTTGTTATTAGGAGTAATTCAAGTGTTCTGAGAGATAACTAGACTTCTGCACCTCCTCATGGCTCTGTTTTCAGGCTTTAAAAAATCGAGCCTGTTACGGGAGACTTTGGCCAAACACAGGTCATTTCAGAGAGAGAGAGCGTTCCTATTGGCTGTTCGTTCAGCTCGTTGGAGGCAGCTTTAAATCACCAGCGATTACTGTTACTGTTCTACCCACTGCAGCTTTAACAGTAGAATAACAGAGGGATTTTAAATTGAAAGGAGATTTTATGCACGGTCTTCACACATTGTTGGCATGTTCAAAACTCCCATTTTGGTTCACATAAAGTGTTTAAGTGTACATTTAAAAGAAAAATCTTGCCTCGTGCAACTTTAAATAATCTCCAGAGTACAACTTTCAAAACTCATGTAGAAAACTCAACATAGCACAACATGGTCTGTTTTGAGCACCGTCACATGCTGCACTAGTAGAGTAGGTTTATTTAGCTGTGACTGCTAGTCAGTGGAGTCGCCCCCGCTGTAAATGGATGCTTAGTAATTGACCAAATGGTAATCGTCTTACAAGGTCAGGTCTCACATGGTCGTGTTTTCCACTGCTTGTGAGGAGTGATCAGACTTACAAGTATCGTACACATTCTGCACTACCTTTAGTTGGGAGAATTTATCTGCCTGTTGTTGATAGCCATTATATAAAACTGTTATATTGCACATCTTATCTTTAGAAATAGTCATTGCATCTTGTCATCTTTTTTAGGTATGAAAACCAGAGACCATATGAAACTCCACAAGATACACCTACAACTGTTTTACAGTCACCCACAAAGGTTAGGATTCTGTCTGGAGACCTGAAATCATTTTTTAAAAGTTGCGTGTTAGTCCATGCTTCAGTGTTTGCAGGTGTTATATTTAATCAATCTTCTTTTGTTGAAGCAAAGACAAAATCCATTCAACATCAACGTCACTGCAAATCACGGTGTTGAAGAAAAGCACGGTCGGATGTTGGACGGAGCCGTGGATCAAACCCAGTCACCAAACGAGGGTGAGTTTCTATACGTTAACTCATCATATTTGTGCTATTTTTAATATATATTGTGAGTGTAAGTGACTTCTAATGATACATCCATCATGTGTTTTGAATTGAGTGGACTGCTCGATGGACAAAATCGTGAAAGCGGTTACATTACAAACCAATGTAAGTCTGGTTCTATAGCGATCTGCTTGACATCCAGGTGTGTGGGTCCTTTACAGCATGGCATGAGCGGCGGTTGCATGGCAGTGGAGAGAGCATGTACTGGGTGCTTTCTAACAGTTTTATCATCTGATTTCAATCCATCTTGTTTTTGTTGCAATTTCAAGACATTTTTACAGAGTGGTACAGGAAAAGTGGACAAACTACAACTCTACTCTCCACAGTGGAGGACTCTTATAATTTAATCAAGCTGAAGTCTTTGTATTTCAGCCAAGCGTGTTTTCTTCCAGTCACTGTGAAATGAGTTAGTGAGCTGGGACCGCAGATTTTTCCCAGAGGAGTTTGTCAAAGTGAAGGGAAGTCCGAATACACGAGGCTGCAAGACTAGCCAGAGGATTACACAGAGATGAATTCCAAAGCCTTAATCTTTACCGCATGACTCGCTGGAAGTTTTTCACAGGAGGGATGAAAAAAAATGTTTTTGTGGGAGAAAGTTATACAAAACAACTGAGACAAATAGTGACAACAAGGCACTATTCTGTCAGTTAATAGCTGTCCATACTGAAAACGGTGCTTCTCTATCACAAAACAATTTGCCTACTTATGTGTGCAAGGCGCGGTATTAAAAAATAAATGGTGAAAGAGTAGTTTCAGAACTTAGTTTCAAATAAACAGCAGTGGGTTTTATCAGTAAAGACACTCACCCTTTGTTTCGTCTCATACAGAGAACAAATAAATAGTCTAAAGTTGTTTCAAAGTGCCTGATGTTCCTCAAGACGTCCACACTAAAGAGCCAGCCTAAATGTATAAAAGACAATAAGTATTCACATCCTTTAGTTTCATCATCATAACCTTTATTTAACTAGGAAGTCACATTGAGATTGAAACCTCTTTTACAGGGTCAAATAGCAGCATCCGACACATAACAAGACAACATTGAATCACAACAGCAACAATAGGTACGACAAAATACATTACGTCATCAAACAGTGCATTAACAGCGCAGCATGTTGGTCGTGTGTTTGTTATTTAATTGAAACAACTGCAGCTTGCAGTGACCACGTCCTTTATTCTATGTTTAAAATCATTTAAAGAGATAAGGGTCTCAAGTTTAAGCTCGGCCTACAGATCATCCGTTCCGTAGTGGAACAGGAAGGAAAAAGTTCCTTCTATCAGTACAGGAGCTGGCAAAACTTTAAAATGGTGTTCATTTGTTTTTCTTTCAGAGCCTTTACCATCATCTGATAGCTGCATTTCTTATACTAGTAACCTTAAACAAGACCCTAACGATAGCCCGATCACCCAGAATGCATCTGTTCCCGTGCCAATGCCCGATAACAGAGCAGTCAGCGCCAGCTCTCAGGATTGTTTTGTTGAGGAAGACGAGCCAGGAGATCAGCAGACTAACTCTGCTGCTCTGCGGGGCATCCTCAAGCACTTGATCACTTCTAGCTTCACAGACTCCCCGTTGCCTTCACGCCTGGACCAGTTAGAGAGTCCGGTTAGCCTCGATTCTCTCGCTGAGATCTGGATAGACAGGAAGCAGGTGAGGTTCAGCTCCACGGTCGGTCAGATCCAAGCGGCGTGGCAAGATGGGAATGAGCTGGGAGAGAACAGTTTGCTGGACGTCGACTCCATCGCTCCACTTGAGGAGGAAAGTAAAAGTGACCTTGAGAATGCTGGCAGTACCACTGTTGGCAAACGCAGGCCTTTACTCAATCAGAGTCACGTGGATTCACAGGAAGGGGAACTGTATTGCAAAGATGAGGCAAACTTCCAAGAGCAAGAAGCTGGCCAACACCAGGTCCTTGGTGGTAAGAGTTTTATTTAAAACCAATGAGTCAACTAAACAGCCAATCAATAAGTCAAACTAACAACCAGTGACCTCTACACATTCATAAACATTTAGACATACAAACATAATGTCCATGCTGCTTGTGCACGTTCTTGCATGTCGCAAAATATGTGCTCTGTCTGCTTATAGAGACCGGTGGATAAGAACATCTGTTGTGATTGTATTATTGGGTTTTATTGCACCTTGATTTGCATTATGGTCCATAATGTCTCATGCCATGTGTTGGACTCTTTCCATTGTTTTATTATATCACTGTGAAATAAAGTGTGACATTGCTGATCCCAAAGTAGACTGTATGAGTGGGGCAAAAGTGCAGCCTTAATAATTTTGTGTTTTTATAGCATATTTAAAATTATTCTGATGAGACAATTGACCTTTCTTAAGTCCCGCCCCTTTTGTGCTATATGCTACATCTGGCCGTTTGCCAGGGACATCAAAGTTGCAAATTTTCAAATCTTATACACAGTGGCCTTTAAAAGGATGTCAGAAATAGCATTTTGCATGTGCCCCACTTCATTTGACGGTGATACTCTAAGAGAAATCCTTCACAGCTATCTTATTATACTGTGCAGCTATCTCACAATACTGTGCAGTGTTAAGCAGATATAATGTTCCTGACTGATCCAGTATGTGGTTTCTGTCTTTGCAGATGTCTCTGAGCACTGTCATTCAGAGTCCCTAAGCCCTGTAGTCTCCAGACTCGTTCCTGCAGAGCAGGAGTCAGGTAAGCCTTTTCAACTGGAGACTGTTGAGCCTGAAGATGACTGTCACTCTCAGGCTCTCGCCACAGACCGGCCAACCGGATACAACATTCACCACCAAGACCTGCCTGAACAAAGAACCGACATTTCTGTTGAGGCCACCTCGGATACCAAGCCGTCTGATGACGGCTCAAAGGGTTCATCTAGTGCCGTTTCACCGATGCTTGGACAAAGACTGCTTGGAATTTTTAGAAGAGAGAAATCTGCTGAAATACAGAGTCCACAAAGAGAAGAGGTGAAGACACCTGAGCGGAAAGAACCGGGCAGCACCGATAATCTCTCTCAAGGTGCTGCAGATATGAGCGTCGACCAACCTGCAGATGTCACGCAAGAAGCTAAACCCTCTGAGATAACAGAGGTCAGCCCACCACAACTTACAGCACTGCAGAACACTCCGTTTAAAGAAACAGTAACCTCAGTAGATGCAGACGGAGTTGTACAGTCTCCAGAGAGACTATCCGATCTGAAAGCTTTCTATGAGAGAGAAAACAATGGTCCCGAAATAATGTTTACCGGAGAAGAGGCAAGGTACGAAGACATCGTCGAGAGAGGAATAGAGGCTTCAGATGGCAGTCCAACTAACTCTGATGTGGAGAGCATAAATGATAATCTCTCACCGCAAATGGAAATGACAGATGAGGATACTGCTGGCTGGTTCCAAGAAAAGATTTTGTCGCCACAGACTGACTGTAGCTTCTTAGCAGATTTATCTAAAGAAGATGGCACATACAGAGCTAACCCCGTCCTCATCTATGAGGAGACAGATGACTCTTTAACAGAGTCACAGAGTTATGAGTCACAGGAAAACGTCATCCCTCTTGTACGAGAGAGGGATAGTCCAGTTCCCCTTCCCAGGCAGTCCAGTTCCAGTCCTCAAGAGTACAGGCCGGCCGAGATCAGTGAGGTTAAGCATGTCTGGAAGGAGGAGGAATATACAGGACCCAACGTAATCGCTGCCAAGGAAGCCTCACATAGTTCAATGCTCAGTAACAAAGTGGTTTCCCCACAGTCTGATCCGAGAACATCCTTAGATAATAGAGAGAAGTCTGAGAGAGAGGCACCAACGTCTCCATACAAAACCAAGTTATTTAATGTGACAGACAAGGGCTTCGTCAGTCAGACTCCAGACAGGTCACCGCTGTGGGGTTCTGGTAGCACTGTGGATGTACAGCCAACATGTCAAGTCAAGGCTGATGCAGAGTATAAAGAAAGGCCCCTCAGTCCCAGTAAAACCCAAACTCCGAGATCAAAAGAACATGATGACGAAGTCATAAGGAGTCCGTCTAAGACCTTCCATCCGAGGGCCCTTCCTAGAGAATCCTCTAGTCCCAAGAGATCCAAGCTGGAAGGGTCTCCCTTAAAAACCTTTCCGATAGACATCCTCCCCCAAACTAAAGTCGTCGAAGAGCAACCCGGGAAGCCGACACCAGTTCCAAGACAGAAGAAGATTCCCTCACACGAAGCAAAGCAGACACACACTAAAGCTAGCACAGACACCCCCTCTTGTCCTCTCCCTTTACATCCAGTGGACCGAGGGACTTATTTATGTGATGCAAATACACAACAAAGTAGTTCCTCTACTTCGCCGCAATCCCAAAAAGCTTCAGAGAAGAAGTCGGGGACCTTTCCGCAACTCGCCCGATCTCTCATCCCTCAGGATTATGAGCACTACCTCGGGCCACAGGAGAAGTCCCACATCCCTGTTTTTCACCAAGAGAGATCTGTTGTGGCAGAGAAGGATGCAGAACACACACCGCAAAACGCCCTCGGGGAGTTTGTGGGAAACCAGAGCGACCGTCCCACCGAGGGGAATCCTCCCGGAATCAGCTCTCGGATTGTGCAAAATAAAGACGGAGACTCCAGCCCGAACACAACGACCAGGGCCTGGTCTTTGTCTCGGGCACGTTCAGGCAGTGAGCTTTTCAATTCTCTCCCTATTTCTTTTATTTCTTCAAGAAAAAAAATTAAGAAATATAAACCAGTTAGTATACTTGTCCTGACAAATTCCTCAGTTTCAAAATTCTTCTACATGTTTGCACAATCTACCTTAATGTTTCTTTTGTATTTCCGTTTCAAGCATATCTACAACACGTGTTTAGATCTAGCTGCCATTTAACCAGTAGAAATAGAAACTGCTTAGTTTTTTTTAGTTGACCAGCTTTGTGTGATTAAACAGCTGCTGTTGCAATATCTAAATGGTGGCTAATCACTACAATGAAAACACTATAGAGTCAAGTTCCTAGTGTTTAATCTGATGATTTACTAAGCATTATACTAGCACTTGTTTTCTATTAATTTAAACAGAAGCATTTATATTTCAGCAGATTGCTTAGTAAATCAGAAACTGTGTAACATCTCTGTTGAGTCTATTTTCTAGAGCTGTTTCTGTTTAATTCGCGGCAGGTTATGATGTCGGTTCTAGTCCCATCATGTCGGCCCTTAAACGATTATCTTCGAGGAGCATGTCCTCGTCCAAAAGCCTGGAAAACCTCACCTCACAAACAAGTGAGACAACTACTTTCTTCCTCGGCAGATACTGTAGTTCTTTAATACAAAGTGTAGCCAGTGCGTTATTTAATGTTACATGATATTATGGGAGAGGTATGTGAATAATAGCGACTGTCTCTTATATCTCATATTTATTTATCTGGACGTACACAGGCTGGGCAATGATTTAAACATAATTTCAGAGATGATCATTATATGGTTATTGTAAGAGATTCAGTCATATATTTCTTCCTCCATCAGCCTCGACGCTCCCCAACTCAAAGCACATGAAAACCAGCGTGTCGGTGACTGCTCTTCACCAGGATGAGGTAAATGACTTAATAATTAAGAGCTAAATGATTGGTTTGCTCTTATGGCTGATTTTAGTGATGTCTCATGTCATTCATTCGTGCTTCTTCTCTGATATCAGACGGACAGCGACAGCACTTTTGAGACCAACTTGCGCTGGAGAAGAAACACAGGCAGCTCCGCATCTAACTTAAGTCTCTCCTCTGGAATGGCCTCCATGTCGTCTGTATGTCCGCATGCAGCTCACTAGATTATATGTTTATGATAAAGAAAATACACAATGCATATACAGTAGCTTGTGAGCTACATCCGTGGAAAGTTCACTACAAGATTAGTCTGAATCTTTTGATGATTTGACGTGTCATGTGGCAACCAAGTTTCTCATTAGATTAATTCACATTTCAAAGATCAGTATGCAAACATCTTTTTATAAGGATGAGGCTTACTGTCTTACGGTCAACAAATCCGCTGAGAAGACCAAAAACAACAATGTGACAAATCATCCCTCAATACTTAAAATGATTCATGTGGGGTTTAGGTTCTAAAGACAAACTACAGACCATCTTGTGATGGGATTACACCAGCCGCAATGCCTAATCGGGCCAGGGGCATAAAGTGGGGGGACGCCCATGGCCCCCTTTCCTTATTTCCTACCCCACTACTTCCCTTGCTTGGAACTCACCTATCTTCATACTCAACCTTCATTTTGATCTTAACTACACACCTGTAAAGTTTTGTAACTGCGTCTCGCACGGTCGACACATTTTCACTCCCAACTCGTCAGATACCGAGGCTTGGTCAGTGGCCCTAGGTCAGTTTTTGACGAGTCAGAGACGCCGTATCAATAAACCCTCCTTACATGCATAGTGTCTTTTCAAAATAAACTTCCGTCTTCACAGGAAGTTAGGTTTAGGCAACAAAATCACTTAGGTAGGGTTAGGAAAAGATTAGGCTTGTTTGAGATTAGCTTGCTGCGAAAGTGGACAAGAATAGCCAATTGCAGCCGGGGGAGGAAGTCCAACAGCTCGGAGTTGGCTTGAGTCGAGTTGTCTCGCCTAACTTTACTTTCAATGTTATCAAACAAAGAAAAATGTTCTCCCCTCGTCCTATAATGGTCCTAAATCAATACGAGAGTACTTCCTTGTTTTACGAGTGAAGCGGTGCGCGAGTTAAAGCCACTGAAGCGGCGGCACCATGTGTGTGTTTTACCAATCAACGACGAGCAAACTCCACCCTAAAAGTTCCTTTCCTTCAGAAAGTACTACCCCACGACCAGGGCCTTTTTCGGAGGGTAAAAAGGCCACGTGAAATGACCCCAGAACTTAATTTAGACCCTGGACCCTGCGGTGGAAATGCAATGAGTTCCTCAAAAGGTTCTTAGTTCCAGGTGGAAAGTTCCTGCGGTGGAAACGGGGCTTTTGTCAGACCCCTCGACATCACTTTTCGGTCGCAGTAAGCGCGTGCTTAATGTTGTGAATTAAACAAAAACACTTGCTTAGGCCCAGGGAACTAAACCGCCAGTCATTGTTGGGCTGTGAAAATGATACTGAACGCTGTGAACACAGGACACGAACGAACAGCTCTCTCTTCTGTATTTATACGAATGAGCAGGTCAGCGGCAGCATGAGCAGCATTTACCCTGCAGACTTTGGTGATATTGATGTGCAGGGAAGCATCCAGTTTGCCGTGAACTACATCCAGAAGCTCGGAGAGTTTCACATATTTGTGGTGCACTGCAGGGATCTGGCCATAGCCGACACTAAGAAGAACTCCTCTGACCCGTAAGTGCTCGCTTTATACTGGATGATCAAAACGGCAACAAATGTCATGTCATCCAGTGATATTTGTGGTATAAAGGTTGGAGAAAGGGGACTGGCAGATCAGAAAAGAGGCTGTGTGTCATTCTATATGTTGTAGTTGAGAATGTAACTCTACTGTCTGTTTACAGTTATGTGAAGTGTTACCTTCTTCCTGACGAAACAAAGTTGGGAAAGAGAAAAACCTCTGCAAAAAAGAAGACTTTGAACCCCACCTACAATGAAATCCTCAGGGTAAGAATTCCATATGTAGTCTTTTACAGATTTCTCATTACATGTATTCCATGTTTTACAAACATCTCTGTTGCCTTCTTCCCTTTTCATAGTTTAAAATCTTGATGGAAGTGTTGAAAACTCAGAATTTGAACGTCTCGGTGTGGCACAACAGCACTTTTGGGCGGAACAGTTTCCTGGGCGAGGTGGACCTGGATTTGACAGAGTGGGACTTCAGCAACACCCACATAAATGAATATGCACTAAAAGCCAGGGTAAAGGTTACTTTTCTTTCTTTTTTATTAAGTGCGAAGAGACATAACAGGTGAGGCAAGACAAAAAAAACAAACAGACGGTACATCTGTTCTGACCAGCACTCAGACCCAGTGAGAGGGAGCCTGTTCCTGTCGGGTCAGATAGTTTTTTTTAATGTATTTATTTACTTATTGATTTAAAGGTTCCATATCGTGCTCATTTTCAGGTTCATATTTGTATTTTGTGTTTCTACTAGAACATGTTTACGTACTTTAATGTTTAAAAAAACCTTTAATTTCCTCATGCTGTCTGCTTGAATATACCTGTATTCACCCTCTGTCTGAAACGCTCCGTTTTAGTGCATTTCAATGGAATTGCAACAGAATTACTTTGCTAGTCAACAGCTTTTTACTTCCTGTCAGCTGATGTCATTGACATACACTGTAACAGGAAATAAACTGGGACCCATTTAGAATGTTTACGTTAAAAAACGCATAATGGTTTAAATATTGTATATTTGTGACATTACAAATGGAAAGAAATCCTGACGGCTTGTTTCAAAAGCTCAGTTTCTGAATACGGGCTGTGTGTATTTCTCTGTGGATTAAGCGTTTCAATACTTTCAAATTATTTATATAGAACTTAAACCTGCTTTATAATATGAAAGACGTGAAAATGTCACTCTTTACAATATGGGACCTTAAATCAATTAATTAATTAAGAGAAAAGAAATACAGTAATAATAATGCAGTAAAGGTTTATTTTTTATACGCAGTCTGTCTGTATTGTAGAAGTGATTTGATCAGATGTTTACTCGCCTCCTTCAGGTTTCAGCACAAAGTCCAACAGCGTCTCCTTCGCATCTGATGGACGGCAGAGGACGGATGAGAGTCGCCCTGAGATTCCTGCCGCAGACGTCCCACAGTGAGCCGATGACCACTCAGATTTGATCAATTTCTTTCCTTTTGAGTTTTACCACTTAATGTTTGTCTGACTGCATCCGCAGGTAACAGAACCTCCAGGATGGAGACCGGTGAGGTGCAGATCTGGGTGAAAGACTGCAAGAACCTTCCTCCAGTCAGAGGAGTTGTTATCGACCCATTTGTGAAATGGTAGGATGTCCTGCAAACTGTCAGGTCACCGAACGGAGACCACAAACATTATGAATCATGAAAAAATACTGACGAATTGCGTAACTTGGAAATATTCCATTCCATTTTTAAAACACAACTCATTATAAAATGTTATTTCACACAAATTATTATTGAACACTTTGTGTTTCTGCATTATACCTCCCTCCTTTCCCTCTGCTGCAGCGCCGTACTTCCTGACACGAGCCGGAAAAGCCGCCAGAAGACGCGGGTGGTGAAGAGGACAGCCAACCCGATGTTCAACCACACCATGGTGTATGACGGCTTCCGACCGGAGGACCTCAGAGAGGCCTGTGTGGAGATCACGGTGTGGGATCACGACAGACTGAACAACCACTATATCGGCGGACTGAGGATCGGGTTGGGGACAGGTGAGACTCCACTCCGCTGTTACTATTCTCTCAACACAGCTGCAATCTGGATACCTTTCATACATGAGTCTGAACACCTGGATTTAAAGTGTGTTCACTATATCTTGACATATATCTTATCTGTAAAATGAGAAAGTTTGTGACCCGGCAGCCATGTTGAGATCAGTTGAGGAAATATCAAGCACCGCCCACTAGCCGGAGCACAGCCAATAGGAACACTCTCTCTCTCTGAAATGACCTGTGATTGGTCAAAATCTCCCGTCACGGGCTGAAAACAGAGCCATGAGGAGGTGCAGAAGTCTAGTTTTAGTCATAATTACAATATGCTGAAAGGTTAATATGGAATTTTTTGCCCAATGATGCCAAAAAACATACTGCCTACTGAAGCTTTAATGCTATTATTTCTGTTCCTTTCTGTGCAGGGAAGAGTTACGGAGTGGACGTGCTTTGGATGGATTCGACGACAGATGAAGCCACTTTATGGCAGAGGATGTTAGAGTCTGATGGTGACTGGGTGGAGGATGCTTTACCTCTGAGGATGTTCGTGATGGCAACAAGCATGTCGAAGTGAGAATGTGTTGATAAATGTGTGGACACTTCATGGGAGCACACTGCATGCACATTCAGATGGATCTACAACCTATATACACTATGAGTGGAAGCAGCAACCTTAATGTGTGTGTCTCTGTATAACTGATGACCATCGTATGTATGATGAACGAGGTACTTTAGTTTGTATAGCCCAAAATTAAATTTGTTGTCTCAAACATGTAATTATTTATACATATTAAAAAAATTATACGAAATCGAGCAGAGAATAGAATCGAAGTTGTAAAACGTTACACATTGTTTAAATCTAAATATTCTGATTTGTATATAGTCCTGTTGTTCTATCATGTGATTACTGCGTCAATTCTATCTTCAATAAACAGTATATTTGTGTGAATTGTGATTAAAGATTTAATTCATGTTTCATTCAGCAGTTAATTATTTGATTCTCAGTAGTTTTCCACGACATTCAGACATTTGTAATGCAGCATGTTCATTTGTGATTCTCTGTGGCAGTAACTGCAAATTATGAGCAATATCCATAAAGAGTAAATACGGATTAACATGGACTTTGAGTCCTTTGTTGTTTGATCTAAACTGTATTTCTCTTGGTGCTGTTATGTTCACTCTTTTCAAGTTATTAGTGTTAGATGCTTTATTATCTTCACTGACCACTAGAGTCTGCTGTTGGGCCACAAATGACAACAACTCATGAAAGCCATGCTGTATTTCTGAGCCCTTCTGCAGCTCAGTGCTGTTTACTACCAATAACAACCACACAGGGTTGAGTGATATTACACAGTACCTGCACTATTTTGAAAGAAAACACATTGTTTTTATCTCTTTATTCGACATACCCGAGAAGTCTATGTAAAATATGAAAATTGAACTTTAATAAAACAAGAGAGAAAAACATGTGCATACTTCATTTATATACATTCTATGTATTTATATTTCAGATTTCAGCCTTTAGTTCATGCTTTTCTTTTTTTTAGGATAATTTGTTTCTCTAAACATACTACTAAATTAAAATATTACTACCCTTACGAAAAAGTAGTGTACTTCAAGTCTATTTTACGTAAAGTTCAAGTGTATATTTCAAGTATACTTTATGTAGTAAGTATACTAATATCAATGTTCTATCAGTATACTTAGTTTTACTTATTGGGACTGAATTGGACATTTTAGTTATTTATTATTAGTATTTAGTTTATAAAAGAATACTTTTAAGTATACTTTAACTATAAGAATAGTAAACTTTGAGTTCACAACTAGTTTACACCTAAGTTTTATTTTGTACTGCAACTATACTATAAGTAAACTGATAGTTTACTAGTTTTATACTGCAAGTATACTTAGAGATGAGGACTCGAGTCTGCGACTTGGACTTCTCTTATTATTTTATTATTGCTATCATTGTTATATTATTATTATTATGAACGGATAATCCAAAAACGTAGAAAATTCTTGATGAATTGAAGTGAATTTGTATCAAAACATCCTTTTACAAAGTCTCACACACTTTAATAAGCTACTCCGTCAAAGAGTAACCACAATTACAAGCCAAGTACACCTTTCTGTAAGGCAAGAACACTTCATTATACTTTTCTTAAGTACATCTCGATCAAAAGATTAAGTGCAAGTGGCCTACAGTATAAGCCACATATACTTAGACTTTTCTGTATACCTGTCAGTATAAGCCAAGTATACTTTTGGTAAGTATATATCTGATAAGTACATAAACTGAAAGTATACTTTAAGTTTAAAAGAAGTATAATAATAGCACACTTGAACAAACTTTTTTTTTTATAAGGGTACTACTACTACTACTACTACTACTACTAATATTATTATTATTATGATTATTATGATTATTAATAACAATAATACAAATCATAATAATAATATTAATATGAATATTAATAATAATGATAATGATAATAATAATAATAATAATAGTAATAATAATAATAATAATAATAATAATAATAATAAAAATCATAACAAATCATAAAAAATAATAATAAAATAAATAAATAAAATAAATAAAATAAATAAAATAAATAATAATAACCATAGTAAAACAGTACCCAGTCAGGGAAGTCAGAAAATGAATAAGACTTAACAGAATTATAATATTTCCTAGAGTACCTTTAAAGCAGCAATATCTCGACTCTTACCTTCGCACAGGTCTAAAGCTCTCTCATTGGTTGATCCGCCCTGATGCGACAAGAAATCCTGCTCTCTGATTGGCTGTCGCGTCCTGTCAATCAAGCCTGGAAGCAGCTAACCAGCGACCAGCCTCTGCGTTGCTAAGGTAAGTTAAACAGCTGCGTCAAGCTCTAAGCTTTGTGCCGTAAAGCAAGACGACTCTGCCTTCAAAATAAAATATGGGGCGTTTACTTTGTATTATCAGAGATATACTTAATCAAAATTATACTTAAATATAATTGTTTTTATACTGCAAGTATACTTGTATATATTTGTTGCCCACTTTTTAGCAGAGATGGTCATGTTTAAAAAATCTCATTCTCACTACACTGACTTTACTAATTTAACTCACAGTTTGTCTCTTCATTATATATTATTAAACATATAAATGGAAAGTAATAGACAATTCTATACTCGACATTTTAAAGAATACTTTATTATTATCATTTTTTAAATTTATTTATTTCATTCTATTTTTTTTATTTGACGTTGTTTTCTACTGTGTACTTATTGTGTTTGTTTCTAAGCTCAATTACATGGAAATTTGTTTATAAACTATTGTAATTACACTATATTATTAAACATATAAATGGAAAAAAATATAAACAATTCTATACTGTACTGATAGTTTATTATTTTATAATTGTAGCCCACTTTTTAATTATTAACTTATTTATTAATGTAATTTATTATTATTATTATTATTATTATTATTAATTTATTTTATAAAAAACTAATTATTTACTTATTGTGTTTGTTTCTAAGCTCAATTACTTAAAAATTGGTTTATAAACTATTGTAATTACATTATATTATTAAACATATAAATGGAAAAAATAGAGACAACTGTTTCAAAGCTGTGAGATGTATCATTCACAACTGAAAGCAGAAAACGGAAGTGGTGCTTCTCTTTGCTGCCAGCTTTGTTCCTGGCACTTAAAACTGTTGGTGATGCTGTCAGTTCATATGGCTGCCTCTACCGCTGCTGCTGCTGCTGCTGCTGCTGCTGCTGCACACTAGACTACATGGTTACAGAATAAAGAGATGTGGCAGCTCCAGGACAGTGCTGTCTTCTTCTCAGAGGAAATGTCCTGCAGATGCACACTCACCATTTTATGGACTATGAGCATACATGGAGTCGTTTGAGAGCCATGCGTTTTCTCCCACCACAGTTGGCAGGCAGGTATTTTCCTTCAGCAGCCAGGAGCTGCACTGGGGATGCATCTCATCTGATTTAGCCTGAATGCTAGCTGACTAATGAACAACATGCATGTTTTCTTATTTACCTGTAGTTGCAACTTGGATATTGTTTTTTAAATTTAAAATTTTTAAATTTCATCTCATGATGGGGTGCACAGTAGTCCCTCCATAAGTCTGAACCTGCACCCAGAAACTCTGTGTTAGCTAAACCCTTCATTTCTTTTTAAACTTGGCTTTAATGAAGCCTCTCTGGTGGAGCCTTTCATCACCTGTTCTGTCTTGTAAAGCAGGTGTAAGAAACTTTAGGTGTGTGCACTGTCAGGTGGGATAAATGATGTGGACCAGACCCAGGAGGACTGGCACACTACTACACCGACTGGGTGCCACTGTGGATGGAGTTAACCCAGGCCAGCACTCCTCCTCCTCTTCCTCACCATGGGGACACTGAACCAGCTCTTCTTCATCCGACTGTGAGGACTTGGTGTGTCTTCAGTCCTGTCTTATTGGACCAGCAGTGAATCAGTCATGACAAGGCAGGACTGTGGGCCAGCTCTTCAACCAGAGGAGGTTTACTTAAGTGGACCCAGACAGAAGTAAAACACAACCTCATGTGCAGAATGTGTTCTTACACCAAGGACCCTTGAGTTACTGCACACACACACACACACACACACACAGTAGATACAAGTGGATGAGGCATTGCTAACGAGGGATCTTATCTGTGGATTAATGCTGGTACTGTCATCTGAGACAGACAGAGACACCTGGGATCACATTTTTTCATTGTGCTAAAATCCAGTCTGTGGGAATTCATCCTTTTCTACCTGGACACAGACAGCCACCGCCACCCGCCATCGCCACCCTCTTTAAGTTCTCAAGTTGTCAAACCCCTTCCTGTTTCCTGTCATCCCACCAAAGGAAGAACTTTTTTGGACCATGCATTGACAAGACTGAACTGGAAGCCTTAGTGAGAGTCAAGTTTACACGGAGTCAGCCATGCCTATCAGAAAAAAAAGGTGAGTTCCTGTATACGCCGTAAAGTGGGACACTAATGTGGGACAAGCTCCAGTGGGTGTAGGTCAATACAAACTATTGACATTTAAGTTCTTTCTAATATGCCTAAATGCTTCAAATCTATTACAGTCTTTATTTATTATTATTTATATAGTCTTATTGTTTGTTTGATTCTCCGTGTAACATCTGCATAGAAGCCAGCAATCATGGGAGCATTGCACATTGAACCTTGAGTGTTTCCTACATTAATTGATTTTTAGGCCTTTTAACAGACGTCTCAGTGTCCCACATTTCGGACATGACTGTTGTCTGAGACAACTCGGCATTAGAGTACTGATATGTCTACCATTTCTTTTATGAGTGTGATATCTATGTGTTTGTTTTTTTTGGTTTGATTAGGACACATCCTGGGTTCATACCACAATATATTCCAAAAATCTGAAATGCAAAATATGTCCAACATTAGGATAATTCACGCCCTGTGTGCCAAAGGTAATGAGGCCATTTGCTCCTCCAGCTCTCATCACACCCTGTAAATACTAAATGTGAATGATAAGGATACTGTCACATCACCAACACTGCATCGGTCAACAGTTTATAGTAACCTCAGAATATACAGTACATAAGACTATATGACCAAAGGTGTGTGGGTATTACTCCACACAGATAGACACCAGGGCTCCTTCCTTTACTGTATGACAACATGACAATGACCCCGGCACAAAACCAGCTCCATAAAGACATGCTTTTTGTAGTATACTGACTGTGGAAGTACTTGACTAGCCTGCACAGAGCCCTGACCTAAACCCCCCATGCAACACTCTTTGGGATGAACTGGAACAATATTGCGAGCCAGGTCTTTACTGTTGGACCTCAGTGATGCTCTCGTGGCTGAATGGGAGCAAAGCCTTAAAGAGTGGAGGCTGTTTTATAGCAGCACATTCATGCCCATGGTTTTGAATGGAATGACATGGTCGACTATCACATATGTTTGACCATATGTTGTGTATCATCTCTCCTTTTCTGATAAGATGTGAGTGGGGTTGTTTGTGCAGCAAGGTGTGCAGCTGTAGAGGAGGGTAAACCCACCTACACTCAGCGTACTCATCTCTATATTTACAGACTCTGCTCTGATGTACTTTTTTGTGGCCTAAATTTGTCATCATATATTTTATTTATAAATATATATATATATATATATATATATATATAACAGGCAACAACAGCTGTCAGTGTGTCAGTGTGCTGACTTGACTATGACTTGCCCCAAAACTGCATGTGATTATCATAAAGTGGGCATGTCTATAAGGGGTAGTACCCATAAAACCCATTTTCAACACCAAAATGTAGCGCACGTTTGGAGCGTCAGTTAGCCTCCTTCATGACAAGGTGGTAGTATATATATCACAAGGTTGGTAGTTGGATGCCCGGTTCCTCCCGTCCGCATGTCAAAGTGTCACACTGAACCCCGAGTTGCTCCCCGGATGCTCCACAGCAGCCCACTGCTCCTAATGCTTACAGGTTGGGTTAAAAGCAGAGGTCATATTTCATGTATGTAAATGATGATTGAAATAAAGTATTTTTTATGTTATCTGCCCTCCTCCTCTGCAGACACAGCTCGAGCCCTGGGGCTTTTGGAGGAGTACTGCACTAAACTGAGGAAGCCGGAGGAGCAGCAGCTCAAAACTGCCATTATGAGAGTGATGGGGATTTTCAAAAGCAACCTGTTTGAAGCTCTTCTCGGTAAGTCAGAGAAGCACCACCGATCCATCCAGCAGCTGCTGTCAAGTTCATATTGTGGCGGCTTTCAGAAAAAAACAAAAGAATTCCAAATCAGTGTCACATTTTTAACGTACTAAAGGTACACGTGACTGGCTCTGTACCAGCTCAACAAACCTTCTAATAATCTGTTTATTTTGAAATAAACAATAAGCAGATAGATGTTTATAATCACAGTGACTAAACAATGAAAACACATCATGACTGCAGTCTTCCTAATGTTGATCAATACAGTCTTGACACCGCGCAGGTCTCTAGGTACATGTGCAGACAACCTGCTTCAGCGATGCTGGAATCAGAGTCGGGGGTGTATTCATTTGTACGTCTTCATTTTGTTTTTAGCAGATTCAACAGATTTTAACCTTTGTCGAATATATTCAGAATTTTAATAGCAATCAGTGACTGTGATCGGATCGTACCTTACCTCAGAACATTGCTCCGTCGTGCAGTCTGTCGTTGAGTGACGGGGTGTAACTCTATACACTGTTCATTATGGAGTCATCTGCAGTGACTGACCCCGGGTGGAAACGTGATATCCTGCTCCCCCCCGCTGTCCGTAAGGAGGTGTTTGCCAACCAGCTCCCTCCATGTAAGGACTGCCGTGTCCTATATGATCGAAGTTACCTCTCATGTGAAGATGTAACTACCTGTAATTTCACCTCCCCCCCGGCTAAACCCCTCTGTTGTCCTTGTTGTCCTGTCGTTTTATTTTGATTTGATTTTTGTTAACTTTTTTAACACTAGAAGGGAAAAAGTTGAATCAAACACTTCTAGGGACTTTTACTTTGGAAAATATTTGAATTAATACAGTAAGAATGTTTGATTTTCAGCAGTCAGAGATGTCCTGAAGTCAAATATATCAGTATCATCATCAGGAATTATTTATAAAAAAATTTCCAGCAACCCAAAAATCAAAGAATAAAGACATTTCCCTTGCAAAGTAGTGGTATTTTCTTTTTAATTTATAAGGAACATGTAATGTTTTATACTTATAATCCAATCAATCTTATTTTCATATATGTATTTTATACAGTTCCCTTTGTTAACACCTTATTTTGAAAACCAGACGTAGTCACACGCTTATACTTCTGCTCACTTTGTCTCTAGCTCTCCCGTCAGCTCCGTTCTCTTTATCCATCCATGGTCAGCTCCATCGGGGCCTTTTGAATGCATTTAACATGAATGTCAGTATATGGGTGCTCTACAATTGTAGCGTCGGCCCATTTGACCACGGAGATGAGAGCGACGGCCGACTCAAACACACACCATAACATAGTTAGCATGCAGCTTTAGCCGTGATGTCTAGCTCTGCTTTTCCCGTAATGTGTGAAACCCAAAGTGTTTCCATACTTTACTGCATGTGTAGTGTTTACCACGCTGGATTTAACATGTGAGGGTGCCGGTCGTATCCACGTGGAGCGTCCACCGTTTTCTGCTTCCTCGTTTTGGCCCGTGGCGGTTTGTTTCGGTTGAAGGATACGGAACGGATATGATGTCACGTTACCAAGAATAGCGTTCTAGCGTTGCTAAAACACAATGTTGTTTTCTCCGGTTCCCTTACGTAGGTTCCCTCGTGTGGCGTGGTTTGGAGATTTTCAGCCGCCTGTGTGCTCTGGACACTCGGCTGTGTAAATGGTCCAACTTTAACTGGTTTAGATGTGTACAGAATTGTGATTTTTGCGAGATGCCTTCTACAGTTCAGTTGGTTTGCACCCATGAAAAATGTGACCTATTGTACAAATGGCCTGTAAGAGATTATTGCATAGCAGTGGCAATGACAACCAGATTAATGTAACTTTATGTTGTTGACAGTAGCACTCCAAAGGTAAGCTTCCACTCTAATAAATGTATAGCCTAACACCTGGATTTAACCTGGCTCTCTCGTCAGACTGACAAGATGATCAGTGATTCTTATTTGGTTGTTTTGTGTCACTGGCACCTAAAGAAATGTCCTCTAAAACACCTCAATGTGTTTAAAATAAAAGTACAGTACAGTACTAGCCTACATATAAATACACCAGTAAAAAGTTAAAACCGAGTTGCATTAAATCTTCTATGTTATTTCGATTGATCAGTGAGGGGTACTCATCCGTGCAAATTAAATAAAACTAATGAAAAAATATATATATTTTTTTTACATTTTAATATATTATAAGAGACTCTGGCTTTCATAGATCCATTTATCCCTGACAGAGGTCAACTGAACGTGTTTGGCATTACGTTTACATAATATGTAGGCTAGCAGCTGTCTGGCTTACTCATGTGTGGCATTCAGTGTTTACCAGAATTTATTTTGGGTTCACACCATTCACATTCACACTATTTTAGGTGTCATTTTTATATTTATATTTTCTATGCCAGGATATTTCATTCCTGTGATCTTGTTAGCTTGTACTGCAAATTCAATGCTCAAAGCTAAATGCAGCGCTGGATACTGTGTATATGACATTAGTACTGTACACTAACGAATACAGTAGGACTGTCACTTTTTCAAGCTCGTACGAACTAACGTGGAACTAGTTTGAATGAATGGAACTTATTCTAAAATCTGCTGTAGAATTGATGATGTTCCTTTCATTTGTGGGGCCGCCCAGTGCCTCATTCACGTGATCCCTCGTATTTAGTTGTTGTGGTAATGTTATAGTTATGATCTTCCATTTTGCTTTACGTATTGAACCCAGTGGGCAACCTCCGGGTCTGAAAAGTGAAGCTAATGCTGAAGTGCCTTAAACTTGCATTCTTTCTAACAGCCAGCAGGGGGCGACTCCTCTGGTTGTATAGAAGTCTATGAGAAAATGAGCCTACTTCTACCTTGATTTATTACCTCAGTAAACATTGTAAACATGAGATTATGGTCTCGATCGCTAGTTTCAAGTCTTCTTCAATACAGCATGATGTTCATTTAGTAAATTATGGTCCCATTTAGAGTCAAACAGACCATAAAGCAGGGGATGCTTTAGGGCGTGGCTCCCGTGTGATTGACAGGTTGCGACCACGCCGTTGTCCGGTCAGGGAGTTGTCCGTGTTTTTGTCTTACAACTTTAAACCTTTTTCACGGTGTGTTTTCACTTCATGATGGTTAATTGAAACGTTTTGGTCGCCTAAAAACATCTCATTCAGCGTTCGGTTGCTCCACCCTCTCTCGTCATTTCTGGTTGCAAAAGATCAAGATGATGACGGATAAAATGCCGGCTTCAAAACCGTAGTCCACAAACCAACGGGTGAAGTCACGGTGACTACGTCCACTTCTTATATACAGGCTATGATTGAACAACAATAGCTTGCTGGACTACAAGGTGCCCTGTTCTTAATGTGCTGTATTACAGGCCTGATTTTAGAGTGCACATGTAGACAGTGGTCAAGCTATAAGGTTCTGTTCAGGCGCTGTGGGTCGACCTCATGATCTCCACACCACTTAAAGGCTTTGACCACCTTCCTCTGTGAAGGTTTATCATTTCTTACAGTAAACCTTAAGTGCACTAGTGACTGAGACTTGAGGGACGTTGGAGAATCAGGCGTATCCCAGCGTGTTGGACAAACCATACTGTACATTCTCTGACTACAGATCTTTGTAAAGCTATCGGCACAGAGTCCAGCTGCTTCAAGTTGAAATATTTCTAATATACAGTGAAGCTTAGATACTTTTTTACCATGTTCCTTTTTCTTGTGACAGTTTCAAAATGCATTTTCACTGAAATGGCATTGTCTTGTTTTGTAAACAGTCTGCATGCTATCAGCAGGATCTGAAATTAGCACCCACCACCCGTTGGGTAAATTGTTGGCAGTGGCAGGTAAAATCGTCAGGCCGTCCGCCACTTTGTTGGACAGAGACAACACTAGAGAGGGGAATCGACAGTCGGCTCCTAGTCGTCTGATTCTTTGGAAATCCTAAGGAATGATTCCTTTAATTACATAATTAAAACTACAATATATATATATTTTTTTATCAAAGCACATATTTAATTTAAAAATGCAATCATTTATTTCCTAATCATTTGTGTGTTTTTATGCAGGTAACCACTATAGATGTCAATAACAACGTACAGTACCCTCAGACCCCTGGATAATAGGGCTCCCCAGAAGCTACGGTGTAATTCAAACACTGGAATTTACCATGCATGCAATATTTTTTGTGTAAAATATATTGAACATTGAATGACTCCTCCATTTAGCGCATGGATTTCAGAAGTGGCAGATAAAAAGTTAATGAAAGACCCTGGCTATCAGTCTTATAGTTGCATAAATCTGGCTTATTTTGTTGCCTCCTGTCACTGATGAGTGATGAGTTGGAGGCTGACTAACCTCTCACCCTAACAGCCACTCTTGAGGTTGAAACACTGCAGCAAACATTGCAGCTGGGACTGAAGTATCAGCTGAGATACTTGGCAGAAGTGACACAGAAGTAGGACAGTCCAGCAGTGATCCGCCGCCTGTGTAACCCAAGATGCAGACTGTGTCACTGTTTCAGTGAGGAAGTCTCGTTGTTCTGTGCTGGGCTGTGTGCGATGGTCAGGATGGGTGTGATGAAGGGGGTAACGTGCGCCAAACAGTGGCTCCACTTTGCATGCGCTCACCTATAACCAAGGTCACAATACATGACTTTCAAAGTCGTCAGATCCCTGCATAGTGTATCACACTACACAACTTGCCGCCTTGTAATTGGGAGTCTTGAAGTCGTCGTGGTGTTCACACTACATGATCTGACCAGCAGCAGGGGGGGGGGTCACACACTACAAGATCTGTCACCGTGAGGATTTCCCGATCAGGTTTCCAAACTACGTTTTGCTGCGAAAACACTCGTTTCTCGCGCTCTCATTGGCTGTGGCTCCCTGACAGACTCCCCGACAGGTCCACATATTTAGCATGCTAGATGTCTGGAATGCGTCTGCCATGCATCGAGCACCGAGCCAACGCCGATTTGGGTTTTTGTCGGTAGATCAAAAAAAAGTGGAAGCTTGTGTAGTGTGAACCAGGCCGTCCACACATAACCCAGAGCTATTGGTGTGCATTCTTACCGTATACTCTAATTGCATTTGTATGTTTTATCATTACAATAATCCTGCATGTACATGACCAACAAGATGTTAATTTGTGTCTCAATCCTTTCTGACAGCCCATAGCTCATTGGTTTCCTACTGAAAATGGAAATCTTTAAAAATGGGTCACTAATATCATGTTATGTGTCCATATTTTCATAACAAAAAATAAGCTTGTCTACTACGGCGGCACAATTCTTGATAAAATGAGAATTGATGTTTGTTTTTTTTGTAAGAATTAAGATCACTATTCTCTCACGTTTCTCAGGGAAAGCGTTCATTTTCTTCTGTAACCAAAACAAATGATTGATATTTGTGCTATTTGCATTTCTTGTCTGTAAAAGTGTCTTACAAAAGATACAAATCAAGTACATATATGGACTTCTATTAAACGACCTTTATTAAACACGGTCAACAACATACCTCCACATACAAACAACCATTGCTTTTCCCATCTTTTCATCTACATCCCCGTCAACCCACAGCAGGGAAATATAGTCAAACATGTTGGCATCACCAAAAACAAGATTCACATGAGAAGTGATGTCTCCCACAACTGCTTTAGTTTCCACACAGCAGTAGAGAAGATGATACTAAAGGAACCTCAAACCTACCGCCTCTCTCTGAACCTAACCTACCGCCCTGCTCGCTGGCCTCCTCTCTTAAACCCTGATATCGTAGTCAGAACGCGGCAGCCCGGGGTTTCCTTGATTCTTCCATGTGGCTGGTTACTAGGGCTGTGTATCGGCGAGAATCTGACGATACGATACGTATCATGATAACAGGGGATACGATTCAATATAGTGTGATATATTGCGATACTGTTAGCGGAATTAGCGATTTTTAAAAATCTAATTTTAGGAAAACTGTCCTCGTAAAAAGAACACCACCATATGCATAAAATCTGAGTGAAATAAAATGTTAACTTTTTTATGCAATCTGAACAGTAGGCTCTGCATTTTGCATTTATAACAGTTCCTGTAACATCCTTCATCATAGCACTACTTTGAGAGGGCACATAATGAAATCAAGTGTTGACCGAGTTCATCTTTGCATGTAAACTATTAGTTAAAAATCGATACAGTATCACAAAACATAATGTCCCGATATTCTATATTTTTGATATTTGCCTACACCCCTACTGGTTACATAAAATGAATAACACCAGTGCTAACCAGACTAGTCCTGGAGTCTGGTTCCCATATTGCTCTCAGCTATTCCTGGTTGTCTGTCACAACTAGTTTATAGACTCCTCTCCCTTCTAGCAGCGGTGAAATGATTGTCACACCTTCGTCAGCTGTCTCTGCTGGTTCTCTGTGTTAACTGTGTCAGTGTATTTCTATGCATCTATGCTGGGGAAGCTGTTGGTACACAGATTCTGGTAACACTTACAAAACCCCAAACAAACAAAGGCCTGAATATATTAACAGTTGATTTTTTCTGTTAATGTAATTGTATATCTCTTCAGCTTCCCTGTCTGTTCCTTTTCTTTTTAAAATCAGGGTGACAATCCAAAAATAACTGTTTTCTTGATAACAAATATTAACTGTGTGGACAAACTCCATTAGGAGTCGTTTTTTTCATTTAATGTGTGGATTACATTTTATAATCTTTTCCCTACGTTTGATTGCTTACATAATATCCTGCAACAGATGTTCTCCAGGAACACGCTCATATCTTTCACTCATAATGTTGCGCATGAAAAATGTTCCAACAACAAGCCGTCATTACAAAGTAATAATGGTTATTGGTCGTCGTTGACCGATATAGAGCGAGCCACTTATAGTTAACTAATGTCATTCATTCATCAGAGACCATTAGTTCTCATCAGGATGTATTACATTGTCTAGAAGCAGACAAGTGTTTGCTGAACGTTTGTAATTGTCTAGAACTGGACACAACTCCATTTTCATGGCTTCTTGTTTGTTTTTTTCTTGATCACTGCATTACACTTTGTTAGTGTGCATGCAGAGTTGTTATACACACTCATTACTACTCACTCAATAAAGATGGACCCTTAATGTCTCACCAATTCCTTTGGCGGTGAAGATGAGGAACAATAGGTCCATGCGATGCAATCAAACACGGTTACAACTCTGCGATGGCATAAATGCCTCCTGAAATAGATGTAATCATCTTACAAAGCATTAGGTGCTGTCTAATCTGGTCAGTGGCGTGGGCGCCCTAGCTAAACCCCATCACTGCAGAGTGGATCCGTGTGTGGATTAACCCATTCATCATCCCCACTACTCAATCACTCATCTGCACAGTTGAAGGACTTACTGATGTGCTTCCAGCTGAACAAGCTTCGTACTTCCTTTGAGTCAAAGTGCTTTTCAAGGTTGCTAATGTTTTCCCAACAGATTCTTAATTCTCAATCCTGAAAATGAGGATGCCGTTATTGTCTTTTTAACTAAATTGCAACATATACATGCATGCACACTTTGATATGAATATCAATATCAATGTGGGCCCATTTTAATGAATTGGTTTGAAATGTGTGTTGGTTCTGATAACACAGATTCACTCACACTTATACAGTCACCAGCACTGAGGTGCCCTTGAGCAAAACCCTTAACAGCAGCTTCCAGGTGACAATATGTAACTTGCTTTCAGTGAAACTCCGTGGACAAAGTGTCACCGGGGCGGACTGTCCTTAGTGCGCCCAAACCGTGTCGTGCCCCCAATGCGGGGCCCGGCCCATGTAAATGGCACCAGGGGTCTGCGGCGATGTCTGCGACCAACCCGAAACATGGACCAAGGAGTCTAACGGACGCGCGAGTCAGAGGGTGCAAGCAAAACCCCGTGGCAAAGTGAGGGCTGGCGCGCGCCGGCTGAGGTGGGATCACCGGCCCGTCTCGCCCTCACCGTCAGGGTGGTGGAGCGTGAGTGCGTGCGATAGGACCCGAAAGATGGTGACGACAGGTTAACATCACGCTGTCGTAAAGTGGTATCGGAGCCGTTTTGCGAGTACGAGTACATGAGCACAGTATCGGACCCGATACCCGATCATCATATTGAGATATGGAGGAAAACATTGGACAATAAGCTGTCCAAGTTAAAATGTGCTTGAGAATTTGACCTATGGTGAGATTAAAATGCAAACAAATTCATCATGTGTGTTATCTGCTTTGAGTTGATTTGCACTTTGGATTTATGTTGTCTGTTGGCGGATAGTCTTGGCAGTGTTGCAGCGTAATATGTATTATGAAAAGTTTAAAAAGTACTTTACCTTTAGGGGCTGGGCCAAGGACTTGAAAGGACTCACTCAGATTCACCATGTGATGGTGCAATGTGAAGACAGTCATTTTGGCACAACGGCTCTGCTATTTCCCAAATCATATTGATGTAAATGCTATGATTAAAGGTCAGAATCTAAAACTTTGAAGCTGTGCGTAGATGATGGTACACTTTAAGTTGCAATATTTACAGAACTCAAGCATCGCATTGATTTTGATTGGTATCAGCTGACTCTGGAAATTACCATATAATTATTCAGCAATCAATGTTCAGTCAAGACGACGAGGCGGTATTTATAATATCAGTCTTATGCCTGATGCTACTGTTTCTCTGTGTTTTACAATCGGTTTGATATAAACACTGAAGTCCCTGATGTTTGGCGTTTCCACTCAGTATATCAACTGTTCCTTTACATGAGCAGCAGTGCATATTTTGGCACTAAATACTTCGCGGTAGGTTGACCTCATAGTGAAGCATATGTTCTCAAAGCTGTGCTGTAAAACTGCGTGAAGGAGATGTTAATGATGACTGCTTTGTGTGCAGCCTGGCTTACTTTAGTAGAGTTTAGCATTTTAGGATATTGGATGTTATATAAAGGCTGCCGTGTGTTTGGTCATTTTGTGGTGTGCATGTTTGTAAAGCTGGGTTTTGCAGTAGCTAAGCTCTTATGCATGATGACTATACTTACTTCATTAGAACTGAGTATCTCGTCTGCATCACAGTCCACCTGTAACGCGCTACAGTGACACATGTGCTCACCTGATTGAATTTGGAAGCTCAGGTGGGATTCGTAGGGGTCCTGATGTCATAACCGTTGTCTACCAATGTGCTCCACAAAGATTTTTAATGAGCTCTATCTGTCATTGTCTGATGAACAAGGCTGGTCGGTCCTTTTAATAGGATGTGTGTGTGTGTCTCTGCTCTGCTGTCTGAGAGACATCTTCTCCTGGGAGGCTTCATTTTCTTTAATCTACTCTCAGTGTTAATTGAATCTTTCCCAGGCAGACTGACAAAAAAAAAATGTCTGTTCAGTACTGATGCTTTTTATAAACATGTAGTTATTGAAAACAGTGAGAAGATATACTGGACAAGATATACATAAGAGTTACTAAACATCGGCATTCCTTAAGGATCTATCCCCTTTAAGTTTCCAAAGCTTCACCAAGTTCACAATTCTCCAAAAATGTAAGATTATGGAATCCAAACCTCATGAAGTTTGGCTGATTTCGTTTTCATTGTGTAGGTTACTTTATCAAGGACAAGGCATGCAGCAACTCTTTAAGCCAGCGACCAACAGAAGGGATTTTACATCCTTCCAGCAAAGAGAGCGTCTTGCTTGTAATCGACGAAAATCAATCCTCTGGGTACAAATTCAGTACCGATACCTGTTCTAGTTCTTGTCCTTCAAGTTTGGTGACTCCTTTTTTTGCATTGTATTTACATGAATTGTGCTCTCACACCTAACCGTTATGGTGTTTTCAGGTGGCTTTGGTCTGGCTCCAATCATATTGTGGTTCATTTGTGGTGTGAAAGCAGAGCAGACCTTCCCGCAGTGCTGCATGATATTAGATATGTGATTTTAGCATGGATTCAAAAGATAAACTACTGTTATCCATCATTATCTACCGTTGACAGAGATCTCTATCTGCGATATGTTAGTGCAAGATAATTTGATAACCGTGGTAACACGTATGTGCATCAGCACGTGTGCGAGGATTTTTCCTCATCAATCAATATGTGTAAGATAGTTCAAACTGAGGTGTGTTGTGCTTTTGTCCTACCCTGTGTTTTGCCCCTTGCTCAATTAAAAAGTAAGTGAGATGTAGCGACCACACAGTTAACTATTCCCCATGGTATTCCTCTTTTTTGATCCTGTATCCTGTATCTACTTGACCATCATTATTTCTGACATGTGTTGTCTTATTGCAGTCTGGATTAATAGTGCACTAATAATTCTTAAATGTTATAGATGAAATTGCATAGCATTAGTTAAAGGTAATCAAAAGGGCACCGTGGAGGAACACCCCACAGGCCAAACTTACTACTAATACGTACGCACTAATGCCTCCTGAGTTGCATTCTACAAGGTCATGTAATGACTTTGCTACTTTTTTTCACAGAAAAAAAAAATTGATGCAAACTATCAGTGCTTCCTCACTTAAGATCAATAACACGTCCCAGCAATCAGCTAGAACTATAAAGATGACTCATCTTGATGTCATTAACCTCACAACTCTTGATGAAAGTGTCTTACATCTCAAATCCTCCATGTGCTGCCTCCATTCACTGCACTCAGATTTTTTTTGTCGCCTAGCAACAGATGTATCACACCGTATCCTAAATGGATGGGAGCGTCCGACTATCGCGCTTGTAGGTATCGTGTAGCATCGTGACGCTCTCTGTCCACACTGAATCTGTTAAATCTGCACGTCTGTTACGTCATGTAAACAAACCACGTACATATCAGCCTGCTCCAAATCAGACTGGACACGTAACCAGACATAACCACTTAAAGCGACTCTAAGTAAGAATCAGAAATGCTTGTTAACAGCGACAGATGTGGCCGTCAAGTCAACGAAAATCAGCGTCCTGTTGCTCGCGCTTGTGTTCGCTCTACATAGACATGGACGAGCATCGCTCAAAACAGCGAGGCGATACACGTCAGTTAAAAGCACAATATCACTCTATATTTCAGCTGCTTGGCAGTAATGTTAGCTGACCAGACGAAGGTCTCTCCATGAATCAGCGCTGATACTGTGTTGTCATGCTTCAGACTCCCGTCGTCTGCAGTGTGTAGTGTGCGCGCATGCACGTGAGAGGTGGAGCAAGTGAGAACGAGCGCGGTGTGTGAGTGAAGGCAGGCAGAGGAGCAGAGCAGCATCGACTCCGGCCCTGGAGACCAGGGTTATGGTCTCACCTGTGTCTTCTGACCACGGTCGAGGGGCTGGAGCAGGAAGAGTTGACACTGTTTAACAGACGGGCTTCACTAGATATAACTTTGCGGTTTTGGTACCTCTGTGTAGTTTGTGTTGGAACAGCGTAGCCACATGCGAGCGTGCATGGCACACAGACCTGATTTCTACGTGTAAGAAGTTACAAACAGTACCTTTCAAAAGATGGGCTAGTAGTACCTGCTATCTTCCTACGTTTGTACTTTTAAAAAAACATGTTTTATATTGTGATATTTAGCCGACTGGAAATAACATACAATATATCCAACAGCGAGTGGGTTGTTATCTCGTGATCTTCTCCAGCTAGCTGCCACCTTATTTAGGATTCTGTATTGAAACGAGGAGGTATGGCCCGATAACTCCTCAGGTAAGATGGGACAACACAACGGGCAGTCACAAAACTAAAGGCAACAACATATAACTTTTTGTCTTGGTCCCAACCAAATATATATTTGCAAGTCATACTAAGTTACATATGAAATGTGCCAATTAAATAGCAAATATTTCATCATATTAATAAGGAGGGGAGCCCATTATAGATTATAGAGAAGTTATAAATCATTGCTGTGAATCCCTTTAATATGGCGGCGTAATTGGCACATTTTATATGTGATTTATTTAGTATGACTCGTACTGTTCCAAGCCAGGTCAAAGGTCACAAGTGTCACTGATAGGGTTTAAGGGTTTCATGTTGTACTTAATGGATTACAAGACTCCTCTAGAGCTTAAGATCAAATAGATCATCTGTTGGAGCAGTTGTTAAGATCAGGGCACAACATTATTTACTACTCTCCGTCAACGGAGGCTTAACAACAACAACAACAACGCACATTCTTTAACACACCTCTACATCACACATCACTTTTATACTGCCTGGACTACCGTCTGCAAATACAGAGTAACATTTTAATGATTTTTATGTGAGCATTGTATTGTAAATTTCAAAGCTGCTCTTTCCAGTATTTTTCAGTTTCTCAGTGTCCCTGAATGCAACAGTGGTTGTTACTGATTTAGATGATCATGGCTGCCATCTTGTGGGGAGAGAGAGAGAGAGATTTGTAATGAGTTATGTTATCATTAGACAAATCCTGTCCCACCAACACAGTGGCTGTTTTGCATGTGAAATGTTTATGAAGCCTGGTGTGTATTACATGCATCTGAGTGAGGAAACAAATCTGTAATATAGATGTAAAGAGTATTGTTTTGATTTGACAGATTTACATCGTCCCAGACATGGAAATCTATGAAGCATCAAGCCTCGTGTGAACATTTAGAAGACAGCTGCTTTGAAATGCGCAATAAATAATCTCCACACATCCGACACATCATCACATATTCCAATACAAAATTTAATCAAGTATTTTTGAGCAGACAAATGGCGCCAAAATCTCACAATATACGTCACTAATACCTTTTCCCTAACAACACTCCCCTTAGCTGTAATCTAATCACAACATACCACTCAGCCTGTCGTGAGCTTTTCACTTTGAGTTATCAATTATGGCAATGTGAAAGTTAAAAATCCTTTTTTCCAGCTGATAACCAATGTATGTATGTATGTATGTATGTATGTATGTATGTATGTATGTATTTTATGTATATGGGTATTTGGTGTTGTTCAGGTAGTGCAGGGGTCAGCAACCTTTACTATCAAAAGAGCTATTTTAGGCAAAAAAAAGAAAATCTGTCTGGAGCTGCAAAACATGTGATCATTGTGATGAAGGTAACACAGTTTATAGTCTAAGTATATAGTATATAAGTCTAATGCAGTGAGGGCCAAAGAGACAATGTACTACGGAGTATTAGGGCCACATTGAGCGGAAAACAAATCTTAGATTTCCAGAATAAAGTCAGAATATTACGAGGATAAAGTCGTAATGTTATGAGAATAAAGTCATAACTTTGCGAGAAAAAAAAGTCACAAAAAAAGAACAGTTATTCATTTCCATTTTTAAAAATCCACCTGCAGCCACTGGAGAGGAGCTAAAGAGCCGCATGTGGCTCCGGAGCCGCAGGTTGCTGACCCCTGCTCTAGTGCAAAGTATTTTAATTATTGTGTTGTAAATATGCATAGATACTGTCCTCTACTGGTTGAAATCCAGCTTTTGCAATTGGATTTTGCTATTAGCTGATGTGGAGGCAGGTTTCGTCACCAACCAACCCCCCCCCCCCCTATAAACCTACATCTCCACTCAGGACTCTATAGACTCTATAGACTCTATAGACTATAGGCTGGGGGTGAAAGGCCTCTGGTGTTACGGTACATATTGGAAAATATTTGTACTCTGGTATTGATTTCAGCCCTAAAAGCTTTGAGCTTCTGTGTACAACAGAAATGTCGCCCTACCCATAAAAAAGATGTTGGATCTATTCTAGTGTTCATTAAGTATACCAGGTGCAATTGCCATAGTAACGACTGGATGAGGCAATGTGTTGCTGCAGTAACTAAATGCTAAAAATGAAGTAGGCTGTTGAAATGTCAAGCCTTCATACCTGTGCCCACACAACACAATATCTCTGGTGTATTTATCCACTTGTCTGCTGCTGTATTCAACATCTTCACTTGAGTTTGATATGAAGTTGAGATGGAGTAATGTGGATGTGTGGAATATATACAGTATAGGTGGACTGTACAGTATTTGTAGGTGAAGTTGGGGCTCCAGTAGAGGGAGCCAGAAGACTGGCTTTACATCCAGCTCCACTGCTCCTCATCCTGTGTCAGGGTTGGTGCTGCAGGGAGCAGTGGGACGGATCCAAGTGAAGACAAGACAGGGAGACTTGTGCAGTCCAATGGCTGCATTCCAAATCACATATATTACTTTATACTGCAGCTGCCCTTATAAAGTACATACTGTTGCATGCAGTATGCATACAATCGGGACTTCGTCATAACTCCGCCTTGAACTTTGATCCTCTTGCTAATATATCCGCTGCGCAGAGGATTGTGGGTCAGCTAGAAAAGCATGCTGGTTTGCATACTGCAAATTACTGGATGTATTAGGACATCCTGGTATTTTTGGCAATACTGCATTTGACATACTATGTATTGGGACATACTAAATCTCCTTTCTTTCATACCTTAATTTAAGCATGAGCTTACAGTCACAGGCCGGTAACAGGCAAAAGAGGTAACGAACCTATGTAGCAAAACTCCAGACAGCGATGAAGACGAAGACGAAGACGAACCGACAAAACATAAGGGACAGCACAGAGACGAAGGCTGCGGTCGAAAAGTATTTTTCTCTTAGGAAGGTTCCTAACGGAGTGAAATGACCCGTAAGTATCTCAGTAGCAGCCGTGATGAGAGCTGTTTGAATCCTCTAAATGCTGAGGAAAGGTGCTTCAATGCTTCCTTTCTTATCTCCTTTAGCAGAGGATACACTGGAGCATCCTTCACCAAAGGAAAGGAGATAGTGTCATCCGCAACTTTTAAAGCGACGCACCATTCTGCAATTCATGAAAACAAACGATATGTTTATCTTGCATAATATTTTCATACAGTCATATACTAATTGGGATTCATGTTTCAGTTCCATTTCACTTAATTATATTTATTTATTTCAAACAAGCAACAAATAAGTAGAATAACAAATAAAATGAACAGTAAAAATATAGCTAACAAATAATCAACATCAGTAAATATTACGTCCAATAAGGAGGAGGAAGAAATATACATTGAATGGTTCTACTCCTTCTCCATAACTCAAACAATAACTCAGTATTCATCATATAAACTTTGTGGTAGCCTGTAGGTTATTCCTTTTTTATTTCACCTCCAGCCTCGGTAATGAAGTGTTATTTCTCACCGGTTGTCCACGTTAGGTCAGATAATCCTTTATTATATGTTGATGTAAAGTGTTCCAGCAGCAGAAGGACCTGTGGTATCTCTCTTTAACACACCACTGGTGAAGCAGTCTGTCACTGAAAGAGCTGTTTAACAACGCACGGGGAGAAGCTGCGCCTTTTGTAGTCCATCTTCAGAACATTGTAGCTTCACCACGGCAGACCTACGTCAACATCCGCTGGCGTTGCAGCATAATTACGGAGCCTATAGTGTAAGTGCAGTCGGATTCTCTGAACACCACGGTTGTCTTTTCCTATAAGTCCTTCTGAATTCTCCTTCACATCTTTCCTTGACCTCATGACGTTTTCCATCCAGGTCAAGGAAAAGTGGTTAGGAAAAGACATAAGGACGTCATTTCTTTTTACTTTTGGACTGCAGCCTAAGTACCCAAAGAAAGGAGGGAGATGATGAGGGACAGGTGAAACTTCTAAGGGCGGGGCAGACAATCACACATGTGGGAAACAAACAAAGGCAGGAAGTCAAATAAGACGAGATACAAGAGGAGAGGACTTTCAAACTAAAACAGCTAAACACCATGACATCCTGCTTTTGTTAAGACTGATTGAAGAAAGACCAAAACCCTCATTTCTTTAGCTAAATCATCCAGAGTTGTCCAGATCAGGGGTAGTGTGTGCACATTGCTGAAACCGCAGCAGACTCTGCAGCAGCGTTTACTAATGATGGTGTGACGCAGACGTGGCGTTTTAAGTCGTATGATGTGAATACTCTTTGTTATGTAATCCTAGACGTTGTGCAGCTGGTGTACCGATGCAGATCTCAGTACTTTATTATAGTTGGAGCTGTCAGCTGAGTTATTCCTCCCACACTTGTGAGGTCATTAAGACACCCACACACTTAGCTGACCCTGCTGCAAAACGCTGCGCTTCACCTCCGCGTCACGGCTGACCTCACAGGAAATTGCAGCCACACACGCATAAGAGCTACCGTATATATTCTGGTTTTTCATCCTCCCACCATGCTTTGGGGCGGTGAGTAGGCATGGAATTAACATGGAGCTGTGGGTTATGATTCATCAATTACTGTTCGTCTAATGCAGTTACACTGCTAAATCCCATTTGGTTCCCAATATCTGCCATGAGGTTATTTCTCAGTCAGTGATATCTGTGTTTATCTGCAGTGCAATGTTCATCAGCAGGGGGATGCAAAATGAGCACAGTGTTGTTAAAACATGCTGAAAATATTAAAAAAGAACGTCTTTTTTCCTGCTGTGCTGTTTTCAGGAGGGCTCAACTTGTGAGAGGGAGTTTTGACTGAAGGGAGAGTAAAACGAAGTGTAAGGATCCGACACTTGAAGCTTTCAGTCTCAGATCAGTTGGTTCCAGAGGCAGATGTCACTGGAGAGTAGTGGGAGTTTTACATGATATGATTATTCCATGTCAACATCACTAAAAAGAAGTCTAATGGAACAAACACACAGACAATCAGACACTTCTCAAGTTTATATTGGAGTAGGAAATGATGCTGAACAGTAAAATGATTACCCAAACCGTCCGGTCTTAACATCCATCACAGTTCCTCGCCCTGTAGCAGTACACACAGACAGTCTGCTGGACAAACAAGTCCGATCCACGGAGGCCTCACCTCGCAACTTACAGGACTTAAAGGATCTGCTACTGACGGCTTGGTGCCAGATACCACAGAATGCCTTCAGAGGTCTAGTGGAGTCCACGCCTCGACGGGTCAGGGCTGTTTTGGCGGCAAAAGGGGGACCTCCTCAATATTAGGCAGGTGGTCATAACGTTATGGCTGATCGGTGTATATCCTACAGTATTTCCTTTTGTGAATTTCAGAGGTTTCATTGTCTGTTTACTGGTCCTGTATTTAGGTGCATCACTTATGGGACAGCTTTTTCTTTATAGATTGATTGATTTTATTAATATATTGTTTTTTAATTTGGCTACGTGGGCTCCTAAACTACATTATTGTGCTCTTGGAATATGTGTTGTTATTAGTCAATATTCAGTTTGTGTATTACTATTGTTGTGGCTGTATGTTTTTCATAAAATCAGTTGACATGTTTGGAGCAAAACACTGCAGCTCCATTTTAAGCCCAAAGCTTCGGTTCTGTGTTTTCATGTTTTCTCAGAAGTGGATTTCAGTGTCGTCTCTCTCCTGCAGCGTGCCGGTGTCCAGTCTCACAGTGTTATTTCAGAGTTTACTGGTACTTGTTTCCATGGAGATGCTCCGAGCAAAGTGCTGGATGTGTCTAGGACAAAGTTCAGACATGTTGCAACACATTTTGCATGTGTTTTTTTAAGGCTGGCCCACACTAAAAGATTTTTAGCAGATATTGAAAATGTGAAAGAGCCCACACATAACAACGTGTTCGATTTAACAGTTTGGTTCCTGTAGTGTGTGGAGAGCAACAATCTGGCCAAAACAACACAGCGCACACTAACAGATTCATTCATGAACAACAAGAGTCCCGACTCAGAAATGAGTTTCTCTTGAGCAATGAGCAAAATCTCTCGCAATCAAACGGGACTTTAGTATGAACAAACATATCGGACGACGAGCAGGAAGAATTAGCGGGACTGAAAATTTCCAAAAATTGATTGAACATGTTTAATTTTTGCGTTTAGAAATCGGTGCGGTCAGGATGGACTTCCTCACCGATCGAGGGATGTAAAAAACACTCTTAACACACCTCACAACACAAGAATATCTGCAAAGATCATCTTTAGAACCATCAAAAAATTCTGGCATTTCTCCTCCCAACTTCTCCCTCACATAGACTGAGTTTATATTTTATAATGAAATGCAAAAGAATAGGGTGAATCAGAGCTTAAAGTGTTAACTTCCTCTTGCAGTCATTCATTTGAATCCTCCTCTCACTGTTAACCCTGTGTGGAATTATCCACCCACTATACACTGCTCCTTTGCTGCAGTAAATTCAGATTCTCCTTTGCGTTCAACATTCACATTTTTGTCTCCAGTGGTGATGCTGCTGCTGCTCTCCAAGGGAAGCAAACATGATGTGAACTCCAGACTCAATGGTGTGTGAAATAAGGGGCACAATTGTTAGTGAGAGGTGGAACCGAACCACCGCTCTTCTGTCTCCAACACCGTCCAGTGATAAAAAAATAAAACGTTCACTTACAGAACTAATAGTGGGGCAGCTCAGCTGAAATATTCGTATTGCATTTTACGTTAAAAGCAACAGATTTGGCACAGATGTAGGTTTATATGTAATGATAAGATATAGATATTTGGGCGCTGCCAATTTGGCTGCCATTTCTCAATGGCGAAAACCAAATGAAAGGAGCATGGTCACTTCAGGGTCAAACTTCACCCCTTTGCTTTCATGATAAAAAGACAACCAATACAGCGTTAGAACGGCAAGATCTTCAGCTTTCCATCGGTGTATTTCTCTTTTAATTAGCAGTAAAATTGACAAAGATATTGCTGGATAAAGTTCAGGATTGCCGGTAACCTCTAGTCACAGGTCGCATGAGAACTTTTTAGTTTGGGTAGGCGCTTCAGGTTCATACGACAATGTTTTTTATTTTTTACAACGGCCTTCACATCTGAACAAGGGAGCTGGTATTTGTCTGGTCTCTAACCTGTGACTGTCTGAGAGCATTTGAAGAATTTCTATTTAGCCATTATCTACTCCTGTCATGTCTGTCGCCACCAACTACAAGCTCTTCCCCTGAGGCAGGAAAAAACTGTGAAGACTTAAAGTTCATCTCATTGTCAGTGAAGTGTGAGTCTGTAAGGCTGAGTGTCCGTACAGCCTTTTTCTCTGGCAGAAAGGCCGGCAGGACGCTCTGAAAAGTTCAGAGATTTTATAACTAGAAGCTCTCCGAGCAGCCGCACAAAAAAGTTGGAGCGCTCTGAAAAAAGACGCTGGTGTTCAGAGAGAAACACCGTATGGACACTCAGCCAAATACTGCAGTTATCATTTATATTATTTATTATATTATATATATTCATTTCCTGTCTAAATTGTGAGAGTTTGGTACAAAACTGCATCCCTGCATGGATTCTTCTCATTTTAACATCACAGATCTGACAGTGTTATTTCCTTGAGGGAGTTGAGAGCCAGAGGAGTGAGCAGTGATGTATTACCAATAATTGGTCGCCTGTGTGCGTGTGTGTGTGTGTTGGAAGATAGAAGGATTAGCTGGCACCTTCGTCACTGTGGAGGAGGGCTAGCTGTTAGGGAGGGGATGCAGCTGGAATAAATCGCTCCCCAAAGAAGCACAGCTACACAGGAGCCATCACTGTGAGCCCCATGCCCACTCCACCCACCTGTTATTATGTAAGGATGAAGGAAAAAAGATCAGCTTTGTGACAGTGTGTGTGTGTGTATTCACAATGCTTTGTGTAAGTGGAATTGTGTGCTCGTTAAAGGAAGCTACCAGTAAAGTCGCGAAAGAAAGGACGCAAATCTCCTCAGATCCTCCGTAGAGTTGCTTAGGAAACCAGAGAAAGGTGCGAGAGCAGCATGCAAACAGTCGCTGGCGAGTACTTGAAAGCCAACAGAAGTGATGTGATCAGAGAAAATGCCTTCAAATGATTATGACAGTAATGGAAATGTGCGATGCACTGCACAATGTACGTTAACAATCAAAGCATTACAATTAATGAGCTTTAATTCTGAAACAAAATATAGTCTACAGTAATAACACAGGGGGAAAAATACATTTTTGAAATGACTTGATGTTCTAGTAATCAAATTTCTATAGTTGTCCTTTATGATGGTGACGATGAAGAAGGAAAAGACCTGAACAACATCCTCATCATGATGGGGAAAGTATATATATACAAAGCTACAAAAAGACAGCAATTAAACACTGAACGTTTATGAATAGGAATATCATTTTTGAACGTGGGTGGGATACTTTGAGTCAGGGTGAAGATTGGAGTTAAACAAATATTAATAAATAAATAATGTCGATAAAGGTCAATTAAGGGGATGTAAATATGTTTGCATAATATACATATTTAATATGTTTTTTTTAATGCTACGTGTTGTTGCTGCTGTCTTTATGCCCCTTTACAAGTATGTGTATGTATTCCTTTAACCTTAAATAAAATAAAAAAAAAGGTACACTGACCCGAATAGTGCTAGAAAAGTAGTTTATAGTAAAGTAGCACCGCCTCCATCAGCAGGTTAATGTATCAATAATGTATTACACTCTGACGGGGCCTTTCTACATGAGTACTTTTACTTTTGATATTTACTTTGATTTACAGCAGGTGACATTGTGAATGCAGTACGTGTTACCGTGTGAAGGACGATGTTTGAAATGAATGACTAGTACTCGTTCAGGTTACTGTATGAAGCGCGTGCATGTGCCCGGGCTCGTCTGGTGGAAGCAGCTCAGCACAGAGAGGGGAGAGCTGCATTCTACCACTTTAACTGCCTACTCTGATCTACCACTTGAATTACAATATGCTGTAAGGTTATTATTAATGCTGTCAACGCAATGCTCAGTTTTAAAGCTGGAGTAAAGATACTGGTATCGTGTGAATCTAGAAAACCTAAAGAATCCATCGGTACCAACCACGTCATACTAGCTTGTCGTGAAGGAGGTTAAATAACGCTTCAAACTAAATTTTGGCGAGGAAAAACTGTCATGTCCATTTTCAAAGGGGTCCCTTGACCTCTGACCTCCAGATATGTGAATGTAAATGGGTTTTATGGGTACCCACGAGTCTCCCCTTTACAGACATGCCCACTTTATGATAATCACATGCAGGTACATTTGCATAAAGCAGCATATTTGTCCACTCCCATGTTGATAAGAGTATTAAATACTTGACAAATCTCCCTTTAAGGTACATTTTGAACAGATAAAAAATGTGCGATTAATCACAATTAATCATGGATGGTGATTAATCGCGATTGAATATTTTAATTGTTTGACAGCCCTAGTTATTATGGACTTTGACGCTAAAAAGAAAACTGCCTACCCCAGCGTTAAACTTCATCAGATCTTGTCCCATATTCAACAGATTCAGACTTTTTTCCTTTTTAACCGAACTCTGTGGCTGCTGTTTGGTGCACAAACAGTAAAAACAAACTCTGCAGCCCGGCAGTATTGCATGTGTGTGTCATGCCGAAGAGCAGAATTCATGCCATCACAATACTGCTGCCAAAAATACTCACCAGACTGGGATTTTGTTATTGTATTTTATGATAAAGCTTATGGATTAACAGTTAATGCCGGAGGCTTAACAGATACTTCCACTGTTAAAGTATAATTACATGATTACAAATTTTTAGCAAGCACATGTCATCCTGTTGTATAACTTTCTTTTTTTCCTTTTTTTGACTCACATTTTACAAAAACTCTACTGTATTTGTGTGTGTATTTTTTATATATTATTATAAGAAATGTTACTGATTGCATCTTTAACATTAACCCTCTGAGACCCACAACAGACCCGTTTTTGTCTTTTTTTAGGGGGGTACAGTGGGTCTTTAGGGGGAGATGGCAGGTCAACAGTAGATGTCACATAGAAGTGGTGTTCATCATCTGAAAGCTGAGAACCTGAAGATTAATATGAGATGAGCTCAGCACTGTGTGTGCCATAATTAATCAAATATGAAAATTGAATTCATTATGGCTAGATCAACTTGACACACACACACAGTGATGAGCAGCATCTCAAATATATATATAATATATTTATTCTGAAAATATGTGCAGGACAGTGTTGTAGAACATGCAGTGACTTGCATGGCTCCATGAATGAATAATGTACGGGTTTTAATGGTGGATTATTACTATTATTTGCAAATGAGCACATGCTCCCTAAACCTTTTCTGTCTAAAATAAATAAAAATGACATTTATAATGAAATGAAATGGCCATTATGAAAGGCAACCTCTATGTAGAAAGAAAGGTTTCTGCAGAAACAGCTTGTGTGAACAACCGACGAGTGAATCACGAAGCCGCCACGCGCTCCTGAGGTCTGTCCTGGGCGTCAAGGGACTGACGATACTAATGAGTCACGTGACTAACGACTGACGTAATAAGATAAGTCAACGTTGCTTTTAGTTTCACACCAACAGCGGTCTCCTAGTTGAAAGTCCTGTGTTTGTTTACATTGTTATTGATCTTATTTGTTATTATCTAAGTTTTACTTTTCATTATTTTAATAAAACTACTTCATTTGGAGTAAAAATTACATAATTTAGTTGTTTTTTATTTATTCCGTGCGTCGGTGTCCGATGCCGAGGGGCAATTACCGAGTGGCTGTACTGTGTGTGACCGAGTTTGTAATAAAAACAAATCACATTTATTGATAATGAAAATCGTTTTTAGTTGCGGACATCTCATGTTGACTACAATGCACGGAGCTGTTCTGAAGGAATTTAAATTCAACTCGTACTATGGGGTTGATGTTCAGGTGCACCTAAACACTGTCTTGGCAGTGTGGGACCGTTTAGTACCTCACAGAGGCTTGGGAATGGAATCACCTTGCTAGTGGAGCTTCCCAGCATGGATGTATTGTATTAGACACATGTACACCCTGCACTAGGCAGGGCTCATAATGACTTTTACACGCAAGCATTGTGCTTTAAATACTGTGCCAGCTGCCTTCTTTAAAGCAGCTCAGTGAATGGACTGTTCCATAACTGGTAGTCACTGTCAAGTTCTTAATGCCTGACACTAAACTTGCACAGAGCATGATAAAAACACTACTCCGGCGTGAGAAGCAGGCTGTGCAGATATTAGAGGGAGGAGGGGTGGAGATTTGGATGCCAGTTTTGGAGAGTCGTTGAACCACTTTACGGCAGAGAAGTGGAGTTTTGTTCATTAAAGGGAGAGTTGGAAAGGACTGCTGGCTGTGTTAAGCACATTACTCAGAGGAGGGCTGAATTAGAAATCAGCTATGCGGGGTGTAAGGTCATTGTCTGCATTGAAGGGAACAGGCGGCCTCTATGTCTGAGGATTAGGCTCACTGTTTGCTAGCCACCAGGCATCTGGTCCTCCCACAGCACACACTGTTTCACAGGATAGCACGCTGCAACATGACCGGAGAGAGCGGGGAGCTTTTACCGCACCGTGAGTTATACTCTTGACAACTTTCTGCTTCTGTATTTCTGAAACTGAAACTACAGTTCCTCATTTCCCCCCCCCCTCTCCCTTTATGAACAGCTATTGATGATCACAGTTGATGGATGGAGTGCAGTGCAGTGTAGAGAGAGTATTAACTGTCAGTGCTTGTCAAATCAACATGGAGCTGAGTGCTGCTGGTAGATGTTGATCTTTTCTTTAGTAAAGTCATTTTAATGAAACAAAAGTCTATTTATTTGTGTAAAAACAAGCTAAATTGGTAAGGCAACATTTTAGTATAATTCTACTTTATTCTGTCAAAATAATGAAATGAGTGACAACTAACAACAACTGGTTTTGCACCACCAAGAGTCTTACACATATATATATATTTACTCACCCCGCCATTCAAGAGCTTTTGGGGATTTGCATTAATTTAGCTGTATTCATTTGCATCCGTAATAGCCTGTTTCTCATTTGAATTACAAAAAGACAGAACTGTCACAGTTTTTTTTGTTTTGTTTTACAAATACTGCATCAAAATTTATCAATTTATTTCCAGTGTCTGACAAAATGAAATGCATGAAATCATTTCTGTACAACTTGGACAGAAACATGACCCCGTCTCTGGTGGTGGTGGTGGTGGTGGTGAATGCTAATAGTTTGTTTTCATTAGATCCATTTAAATGTAAATGTGGTACGGCAGAGCTTTAGTTATGGCTCTGGTTCTTTGGTAAAACATGGCTAGCCATTCAACAAAATGTGTCTGCATTTCAAAAACAAAAGCACTCAGCTCACTCGAGTCATACAGAGCAGATGTGTTGTGGTAGATGATGATGATGATGATGCACCAACAGATGTTGAGTCCATCGCTGCAGAAGATAATGCAGCGAGGCTGAGCAGTGTGACTCATGCTGACATTTAGTCAAAGCAGACCATGCAACAGGAAACTGTTGTTGCACGGTCACGAGTCCTGGCTGAATGAAAAACATACATTTTCAGTCTGTCCAAATTTTATTTTGAAAATATATACTGTACATGCAGTTTGGTACATTTGCTGCACATCCTGTCTTATTCAGTCATGTTGAGCTGCTGTGAAGCTTCAGGCGAGGAAGCTTTGTCATCACGGTAGTGTCTGTGTTGGTGTGTGAGTCTGTGTTGGTGTGTGAGTCTGTGTTGGTGTGTGAGTCTGTGTTGGTGTGTAGGTACATCATTGTGAACACAGTAAAAACAAATCATGACACAGTAGGAATGTCATTCTAAAACTCTGTTTGAGTACATGATAAGATTTTAAAATATGAAATTTCTAGTAAACAAGCACATTGTGCACAGCCCTTATTTAAATCATTAGGTCCTAGCCGAATCTTTCTTTCTTTCCTCGTGACATCCCTACTCATTATTACATTATGTATTGTCAACAAAGGTCACTTTAAACAATCTGAAAAACTACAATACAAAACAAATCATGTGAGGCAGAGGTAACTCAACTCAACTTGCCAAAGGTGTAGTGTAATGGCTGTAGAAAATGACGGAGTTAATTCAAATGGATTTCAGTAACTTTTGCTGTATTGGAGATACTCACAGAGGATCCCATTGTATGTTAGCTATATGTGTGTGTAACATTTGCCTACTTAGAATTTGATGGATGTGGTAAACTATAAAGTGATGGAGAAACTATTGAGTTCAAGGACATATTAAAAGCCTGGCCTTCTGGCTTCTAATTCAACCTGAGTCTGTTTGCATCACAGCAGCATCCTGGGTTTAGTCACTGGTGACTCATGCATGCACTTTCCGTGTTCACATTGGTTCCCTCCCACCTTAAAGACACAATGAGTACAAGGACGACATGGTCATGGGAATACAAGTGTACAATAGATGTTGGAGGGTCCATTTAGAAGTTCTATACATTGGCTATACATGGTATGTTTCTGTGTGCGGCGGATGCCTCTCTCAGTCAGCAGCCTTGTTATGTTGGTGTGGCACGTTGCACTACGTTGTTCCTCACCGTTCTGGTCATCTGCCGCTTTGTCTTTTTCCTCATCTCGGACGGCCCAAAGTCTCACTACACATCTGTGTTGTTCAGATCGTCCGTCGTTCACCTCCAATGTATCTGAAAACATTCTGGCTGCCATCGCGGTGTTTGTTTGAACTACAGCGACCTTCGACAATTGCGTCACGACTGTGGGCTCCCGTTTGCAACCAAGTAGATTTGTCCCGCTCGATAGTTAGCGACCCTGGTCCGTGCCGTTCACATTGAAATGGACCCTGGCCTGACCCACCTCTCCTCCTGGGTCGTGAAGCCAAGTCGGTCAACGTGGGTTACCCCTTTTTAACATGTAATCAGTGTGACAGGGGTATGAGTAACTACCAACTTAAAACTAGAAAAGGTTTTATCTACTGAACCTAACCTTCTTGATATTGAACTGTGAGAATCTCAGTTCCATCATTTGTATGTAATGTACTTTTGTAGCACTGATTTAGGTTACACTGGTATCCACATAAAAGTCTACTTCCTTTAGTTAACTGTGTTGTCTGTGGAGAAGTTAACCAGCTCCTGAGTCGTGTCATATCTTTATTTCCACAGATATCCAGGAGTTCTATGAAGTGACGTTGCTAAACACACAGAAGAGCTGCGAGCAAAAGCTGGAGGAGGTCAACCACATGGCGGACAAGTGGGAGAAGAGTGTGTCTATACCAAACTCTGAGCTCGCACACTCTGCCTGTCCGCTAGAGGAGGTGAGTCTGTGACATCAGTGTGTATCAGCCCAGCAACACCTTAGTCATACCTGTACTGAAGAATGCTCTGGATGACGAGGTGAAGCCATTCACAAAAATGCAGAAGCCTATAATTATACTATTTCAAATATTTTTTTTTATTGAGCAAAAGAAGATTATACATTCAGTATATTGCTGCTCATTTCCATTTATATGAAAGAATTATACAATTCTATTCACATGCATTCACAGGTTTAAAACAGATTATATAAAAGATATAGGACAGTTTATATTTAAATGAAATAAAAATTGACAAAGATAAAATAAATGTGTATAATAAGGCAGTCTAGTATCATTGATCTCTACCTTTATGAGTCAGAGTCTATAATTATACTAAGCCAGATCTATTTATAGCAGAGACTTCCTTAAAAATTAGCATTTTCATGAAAGCCTCCCCGGACTGGCCAAGTTTCCCAGGCTTGTAAAACTGCCAGAAAATTAAACCTCTACGTCATTCCTGCAAAGTTTTCGGTGCTGCCTGCGAATCCCCATGAACAGCCGGTAACCTGAACTTCCTCTGACATTTACAGCGCTGCTATCTGACGAAAATCCCACTTTTCATGCTGCTGAAATTAAAATTTACAAAAACACACTGTGATGCGGACATTGCTAATGATTTAGGAAAGCGTTCATTTATAAAAAACATTCGGGACTTTTCACACTTCACAACAGTTTACCAAATCCGTGGTAAAGCCAAGCCTTCATCAACTACATTGAAACATCAGAAATCGCAGGTGTAATAAAGGCTGAGAGCTCACTGGACAGCTAAGAGGAGAAGACTTCTTACATCACACAGACACAGCACAGACTCATCGAGCAGGACGGAGAACTGTGACTGACTGTACAGCTTCTTTCATGTACATCAGCTGAATGTATTTACACTTTGAGAGAACAAAGGTGCTCTTTGTTGGAAGGGACTAAATTAAGAGAGACAGCCTGAGAAAAAGAGAGAGAGACAGAGAGAGAGAGCGAGAGAGAGTAGTTGGATGCGAACACGCTCACACTGTGACATTCTAATTAAGGGGGATGAATAGAGGCTGCTGAGTGGTTGAGATCCATGAAGGACTGAAGAAGCATGAAAGATTAATCAAAATGTGGCTTTGGCTCTAAGAATTACCAAGAAAAAAATAAATAAATAGTGGCCTCTAATGTGGTTCTCTGTGCCTCTTATTTGACCTCTTATCTTAAATTACTAGATATACTGCATATTGATAGCAAAAGGAGGCGTTGAATTGATCTTTATTTCGGTTCTAAAATAATAATAATAATGAAAACTTGTGTGCTTGAATATGCCATTTAAAACTGCAGTGGGTAGAAATGGAGCAAATATGATTAAAAAGAGTTATTTTTATGAAACGGTCACTACATCCTGACAGTGACAGATACAAAAATCATGTTCCTGTGTCCTCCGGTGCTCCTAATGGAGTATTCTGTTACTGTAATGCCTATTTCTCTCCTCAAATGTTTTCAGAAACATCTTGTAGTGTATATGTTGAGATCTATTGAGGAAATACCAAGCACCGCCCACCAGCCGGAGCACAGCCAATAGGAAGGCTCCTTCTCTCTGAAATGACCTGTGATTGGTCAAAGTCTCCTGTCACGGGCTAGATTTTCTAAAGCCTGAAAACAGAACAATGAGGAGGTGCAGAAGTTTCTCTCAGAACCTTGAATTAGAATATGCTGAAAGGTTATTATGGGCGTTTTGCAGATTTAACCAATACAGGGGAGCAGCAGGAGAACGAGAAATATCATTACATAAAAGCGTGTCAGTTTAAATGTAGGTCAATTATAACAATTCCAGGTAAGATACAGCTTCTGTTTTTGCTTATTGGTTGAAGGAGACCTTTGGCCAGTGTGAGTATGTGTATTCGTGCTATTAGTAACACGCTAGGCGTGTTACTAATAGCACGTTTGACTTGGAATAGGACCAACCAGTTTGGTAATCTACTAGTAATCCTATTTGTCTACATAGTCCAACCTTGTGCGTCGTACCTGCAGCTTTTCTGCAGTAATGAATCGGTTATGAGGGACATTAATATACTTTTTCAAACATGTCATGTGTACAAGATCTTTATAGCTTTCAAAATAACAGCAGGAGCTGCTGAGCCACTTCGATGAGGTCATCCAGTAGTAGCAGGATAGGGATAAGTGAAGGGGATTAGAAGAGTCCTCAGAGACTGATGACCCCCGCCATAAGGTCATCAGTACATTGCTGTTATATCCCCTGTTCTGTGACCACAATCAGCCCTCTGACGATTAGGCTGAAACGTCCTGTCAAATAATGAGACGGCAGATGGCTCTATCCAAATGAATTAACAGGGTCCATAGGGGTTATTCAAATCCATAAACAACAACAAATAAATACATGTTGTATGCAGTTTGAAGGTTTAATACAAAAGCACCTCAAGAGTTTTGTTCAGTAGTTTTAACCCTTTCCTTTCTGAATGGCTGCATAAGCTTTGTATGAGATGTTGATGTAGGAATTATGTACAGTTATACACTGTAACAGGTAAAATCACATTAAGGTAATACATCATATCACTGGCAGTTTTTAAACATATGCTATGCCACAGCGATAAACTCGTACTATACAGTCTCTGAACCTCAGTAGCTCGAGTTGTGTTAAACAGTTTGCAACAGCAGGTGATCTAAAAGAGAAAAGTTAATACATTTTTACTTAATTTGCTGCTTTATGAAAAAAAAGAAGAAAATATTCTTCTTTCAGTCTGCTGCTGCTTATGGTTTACCTTCCACGGCAGCAGGAGTCTCACAACAACATCGCCCGAGAATCACAGGATCACATATCACACGGAAATCCTGTCAGACTTCAAGTATTACATTTGTGTCCGGCAAGCCAGAGCACGGACCAATCAGCATCCTGTGAGGAGCTATCGGCAGCTACGGGGCGCAGTTTAGGTTTGTGTAACGACACTGAGCGCCGACTGTTGGTTCTAAACCTGAAGACGTTAGCGTAGATGCTGCGATAGCATCAGTTATGTCAGAACTGGAGAGTTCATTCAATGAAGAGCAATATCGACACTGAAGGCTTTTCTCGATTGAGAAGAGGTTTTCGCTCTTCTCCCGACTGGCTTCGGCAAGACTTTGATTGACAGATGGTTCATCCAATCACCTTATGCAACAGTTTCCAATGACGGCTTCTCAGACGGTTATGTGTAACAAACCATCTGACGGGTCAGGTCAGCTGAGTCTGAGCATAGTTGCACTTTTCGATCATTAACTTCAGAACACGACAGTATTTAAAACGCACCGTTAATAGTACATACGCAGAGAGGCCCTCTGCGTTTCAGCAGTGCTGCAGAGAGGCATTGCATCGTCTGGGGTGAGTCTATGTTTGAGGACATTATTACGCCTCCTAATGTCCACTCGGGGGCAGATACAGTAGGCTAGCCATGAGTTCATGAGTTAATGAGTGGGAGCACCCCGCGGCTTATAGGGGTTGAGGCGCCCAACCATGAATGACCACGCAACATCTCCGGTTCAAATCCTGCTTTGGACCTTAATCCATCTCTTTCCAAAAGATACTAAAAAGATCAATTAATGTCTGTTATTTTCTGAATTCATGAGCTATTTTGCATCTAAAATGTTGCTTTATATAGTATTATGCTATACTGTATTTGATATTCTTCAGTTTGGCTGACTTATCTTAGCAGCAGATACAGATACAGTATAAACTAGATTGATGTCAGTGTCATTATTTCACTCCCAGCATGCAGTAGGGCCCAGCTTAATATCAACAAAAATGTTATACTTGAAGTGATAAGGATCTGCTGCTATAAACAGAAGAAGGGATAAAGCGAGCCTGCGTGTTCTAAAAGGGTTTGTAGTATGTCTTAGCGTGCTGGGGATTTATTTTTGGTTGCCACGGGCACATATAGGCTTACGCTATCCAAGCTTCTAATTAAAGACTTACCAAAGCAGCAGCAAACAGACCAACCAGCCAATGATGACTCCATCTATCTGTCAGTGCCAATTCTTACATAACTCCTTTACAACTGCATCCTGCTATTGTTTTGCATTTAAATTAAATGTGACGTAGGTTTTTAATTGTCAACATTTCCAAATTTCATTTAAATGATTAATATTAGATTTATTTACCATATGCACAGTCAGAGCCTCTGACATATTAGAACATATATTTTGTATTATACAGTGCTTTTTTGTGTATTTAATGTAGGTATTTTTAAGAATTTCCGTGCTCGCTGTCCCAACTTAAATTAAACCTCTCATGCACCAGCTTTTACAAAACGGCTTGAATTAGTCCACAAATGCATTCAGGCTATAAAATACTCATCACCTGAAAGACTGGTCTATTGGTTTATCTGATCTTTCGGTTGTTCTTCAGGTCAGTGTGTTACAGTCGGAGTGTGCTGGTGCAGAGTCACTTATGCACCTGTTTGTTGTTCCCAGCAGAGGGAGCAGAGCAGCTCTGAACCCAGCGGGATGGAGAAGGGAGAGATCAGTGCCAAGACCTCTGAGGTGAGTTCTCTCTGGAAGCCGTACTGTTACGTTCTTTCTGCGCGTACAGTATATGTACGTCTTGCATTAGCTTTGTGGGATCTTTTATTCATTTGTGACTGTACATTACAGTCACTCATTGTGTTTTACGTTACCAGCATCCATTTTGGTCCATTTCGTGATTTATTTTTTTTCATTTTACCTCATCATCACTCATGGCATGGTAGAACACTGCAGTGTAATGCAGCCCAACACATCTTTTCCCAGTAATATATCACTTGGTTTCGCAATTTGTAGCTCCATGTCTGTTCAAGTGTTTGAGAGCAGGGGAATGACCCGTCTCCGTAAAGATGACAGTTTAATCTTTGCTCCTGTTTGCCTGGGAGTGGTAGAGCATATGAATGTGATTTGGAACTGCACAGCTTCTTTATTTAATATGTAAATTAAATATTTTCTGTGCAAATTAGGTTTGCTGACATTGGGGATCTTACGTGTGTTGAGTGCAGAGTAATATCAGCCACAATCTGTTGTCAGAGTGCTTCTTCTAGATGTCTTTCTCCGGTTGTAAAGCAGCGAGGCAACGTGCAGACAGTCGCCATGACTTTGGAGGAGAACGTATCGGGGTCAAGTATAGGTCAGCTTCAAAGTCAGGCTTTTGAGTAAATCCGTCAAGTGGCGCTGTTGTTCACATACACAGGCAAAGCCAAATTTATCACACCTAGTCTGTATACATAAGCAACAGCCTTAATAAAGGAGGTTAAAGCATTCCTTCTCTCTAATGCAATAAGTCAAAGCTGCCTGAGCCGCATCACCTGGAAAGATTAGTCCTGTTGCTCTGGCAGTGTGAGTCTGGAACTGGTGGACGTGTTCACTAAGAACGACCGGAGATTGGGGAGTGTAAGAGGTGCCGCTTCGTCCACAAATGAAAGCAGTAATCAAAATCAAATTCTGCATCACACCTCTTCACCGAGATGGCTCCAGCAAACAGGTACCAGGGTAGTTTATAGGTGGGGGGAAATGCACTGCAGTTCAGAGGCTTATAGTCTCTAGAGGGGAAAGGGTTTGAACATCGGAGTGGCTAAGTTTACCTGGGAGTTCTTACCGGCTGACGTGGCGGGTTATTGATTCTTAATATACAGCACTAAGAGACTGAGCTAGAGCTTTTCAAAGACATATAGTGCTGTAACATCTTCTTTGTTTCCTTCAGCACTGTAATAAAGTCACACGTTGTAGTGTGCTGTACTTGCAGGATGGATACATGTGTCCTACATATGAAGAATATCAAAATTAAAGTCTGTAAATTATCTTTATAGAGAGCTGCATTTAATGCATTTTTTAAAAGCAAGGACAGATGTTAGTTCCTTCAAACTGTGGTCAATGCATCTGTGCATTTAGACTTTTCATTAATGATAAATGAAAATATCTAAAACAAACTGTACAATTTAAGAGGCATTACCATTGAAGTCCTCATGTTAAAGTACTACTATTAGTGAAATTAGTGAAGCTTTGAATGAATCCTTTCTTTTATTTAGTCCTTTTATTTTGTACAAATTGTTTGATAACAAAATTGTTAGGCTTTGTGTGTTTTTTCACTCCAAAAGGCAAAACACAGACTGACAGATTAACCCTGTTCTGCTGAATATATAGGTTTATAGTTTATGGGAAATCTCTTTTACGTCCCATAAGTAAAGCCTGTATCTAAAAATTGAAGCACAGCTTTGTTTCATGTTTAATCCTTGAATCCAAAAGTAACTCTTCAAAGATTACATCTGTTTTGCCTTTTAAAGGGACTGTTTGTAAGAATCAGAAATGTCTTGTTAACAGCGACAGCTGTGGCCGTTAAGTCAACGAAAGTCAGCGTCCTGTTGCACGTGCTTGTGCTCGCTGTACTTAAACATGAACGAGCATCGCTCAAAACAGTGAGGCGACACACGTCAGCTAAAAGCACAATATCACTCTATATTTCAGCTGCTTGGCAGTAATGTTAGCTGACCAGACCAAGGTCTCTCCATGAATCAATGCTGATCCTAGTGTTGGCTTTTCCTGCCTCAGCCTCCCGACCACGGCCGGAGGGAACAGGGGAGACACTGGAGTTTTGGTCGGAGACGATAACGTTTCTCTCTGCGGAGCCCCGTCACTTCACAAGACACGGGAAACCTCTGTTGGTCTGGAGGAGCTGCAGCAGTTATTTCTGCACAAACGTCCACTGTACATTCACTAGATATTCTCAGAGCTAAACTAACTCTTCTGCAGTGTGGAGTGAGCAGCATGCACGTGAGAGGTGGAGAGAGTGAGAATGAGCGCGCTGTGTGAGTGAAGGCAAGCAGGCAGAGGAGCAGAGTACAGCAGAGACTCCGGCCCTGGAGACCAAAGCTACGGTCTCCCCCGCGTCCTCCGACCGCGGCCAACACTGTTTAACAGACGGGCTTCACTAGATCGAACTTTGTGGTTTTGGTGCTTCCATGTAGTTTGTGTTGGAGTCTGAGTCTGAACAGCGTAGCCACACACGAACGCGCATGGGACACCGACCCACAATGATTTACACGTGTAAGAACTTACAAACAGTCCCTTTAACAGTACAGATAATTCCTTTGTAGTTTGACATAATGGTTGCTGGACCGCTGTAACTCCGATTGTGTGTCTGTGAGCTTTAGTTACGATTCAGCTGCATTTTTTCTTGGAAACACCAATTCCATGCGGTATTTTGTTGTTATATTCTAGCGTCTCATGAAATAAATGTAGATGAAAGCGTACAGTTTGCAAGTGTTGTTGACTCAGAAGTGGTTCTGTCACTTTGTGATGACAGCACCCATCTGGAGACAAACTGCAGTTGTGGGTGGTGGCAGGCAGCGCTGCCGCTGCTCTGCAGATGAAATTAAAGCCAATGTGTTGTTATTATTAAGTTCCAGCAGTCCGCCTCAGCAGCTAATAGCCAGCGAGACAGAGAGCATAGGAATCGAATTCATTCCGCTGAGCTGACGCTCGCGTCCTTCACTCTCTTCTCTCGCTCTCTCTCTCATCCCAGCTAGTCGCTCAGCCCAGAGACAGGAGGGAGAGAGAGAGAGGAGGAGAGGATGAACTGAAAACAAGAGAGAGAAAGGATGAATGAGGGGGAGAGAAGCTAAGGAATGATTTTGGGATATTGGAGGGGGCCAGTCCAGCTGCTAAGCGTTTTTAGTGTAAGTGTGTGTGTGTGTGGTGTGTGTGTGTGAGTGTGTGTGGTTTAGCTGATGACGCATCCTCTGCTCTGAGATGGCGTTAGGAATCCTGATCGCCTTCAGCGCTGTGGAGGAGGCATCCCGGTCCTCACAAGGGGCCCACATGCAGTAACGTCTGTCCGCCGTAGCTTCTCTCCTTCGCCAGCGTGTGTGAGTGCGTGTGTGTGTGTGTTTGTGTGTGTGCCTGTGTGTGTGTGTTCTTTTCCTCCTCTCCTCCCCCTCTTCTTCTTCTTCTTCTTCTCCTTCTTCTTCAGCAACACCTACCTTTTTTATCTTTCCTCCTCGCTTCCTCGCACTGGTATCTTTTTCCTCCATCTTCCTGCTTTTGTTTCCTCCAGTGGTGATATTAGTGGGGATGAATTTGGGCATAGGTTGAGAGCTCCTTTTTTTTTGGCTGGCCAGCATGGATTGTCTTTGCATTGTCACTACTAAGGTAAGAGACACGGCTGAACGGTTGAATGATTCACTGGACCAGAGAGGGGATGAAAGGGAGACATGGACTGAGACGGAGAGAGAGAATGAGCAGTGTGGGAGAATGAGGCATGCGGTGAAGCAGGAGGACAGAAGCTCTCTACTCGTTTCTGAATGTTTGCACGTGCACACACGTTTTTGTCTTCTCCTCACGGTCCTGCTTGTCTTCATCACCTCGTCGCTTTGAAGTGAAGAGTTGAACAAATTATTTTTCACCGTTGCTACAGGATGCTTTCAGTGCATATATTTACTCTGGGTTATTATCTCTTGACAGAGTGACTTCTCATGTTTACTGTGTGTATGTGTGTGAGAGAATGATTCACTTTTCCCCTCTAACCGTGCACGTCAGTCAGCAAACTAGACCCGGCTGCCTTCCTGTCGGTGGAGATATGGCAGCAGCAGAAGTTGGGTTGAACTTGTGTCAGCCAGCTCACGGTTCTGCTGCAGCATTCTGCTCACGAGCACTTCTGATAGTCTACTTGGCAGATGTTGCAAGCAAAATAATTGAATACACAAATCCTAATGCAAATGTCACAACAAAAACACACTTTTTGAGCTCCCTTAGTAGCTTGTACTGCTCTTCACTGTGTAAATGACTGTTGCATCACTGAAGAGGGGGAATCCTCACACAGCGAGGTTTTACTCAAGGCAACAAGTATGTTGTAAGATCTTTATCTGCATGACTAATATGAAGAATTAACATATTTTGTTCATGAGAATATGATGTGAAATATTTTCTCTTTTTCTATGTTTCTTTTATGCAGATGATACTGACCTCTTACTGTTTTAGGTATGGTATGGTTTCATCTTTGATGAGGGGGTGATGGCAGATCCTGCTAAGGTGGAGGCAGTTAGGGAACGTCTACTACACACAGTCCACTAGCAGTGACATCATAGAGGCTATGTAGGACCCGTAGACACGTTAAAAGAGGAAGTGAACTTTTTGCTAAATGTTTCGACAAATTGCTCGTGTTTCCGCCCTCACACACAAACCTGCACTTATGACAAGCATTGTAAGCATCAACTCTAGTAAAGTGTTATCACGCTTTTGAAGTTTAGTTTTCTCCGCCCTAGTGACTAAAAGCAGAATCTGTGTGTGTCTGAACACGGCGCTGCAGCAGCATGTATGAGAGCTGCTCCGCCCCGCACACAGCTAACGTTACCGACGGAGAGAAATTCTTAACGTTAACTTTACTGGCTGTGCTGTGAGTGTGCTTAGGCAGCCTTGATCAAATATGAATCAATATTATGTTACTGTAATGCGTATTTCTCTCCTCTCTCCTGTACTGTTTGGCTGTAAAATGAGAACGTTTGTGACCCGGCAGCCATGTAGAGATCAGCACCGCCCACCAGCCCGAGCAAACTTTCTCATTTTACAGCTAAACAGTACACTACAAGATGTTTCTGAAAACATCTGAGGAGAGAAATAGTCATTACAGGAACAGAATATTGATTCATATTTGATCAGCGCTGCCTAGTTTGACCGTTTGGTCGGAGTTCGCGAGTGATTGACAGCCGGCTCTCATTGATGGCAGCTGGACGGCAGACTCCAGATCAGCTCTGACTAGTTGTTTTCCTCCGGTCTGTGAAATCTTAGGAGCACCGGAGGACACATAGGCACTTGATTTTATTTCAGATTCCATTTCTACCCACTGCAGCTTTAACTAACTAAACTAAGATGATGAACATGGTAAACTACCTGCTAAACATCAGCATGTTAACATGTTAGCATGCAGACAGCAGCATTCAGCCTCACTCTCAGTCTTGTTTAATCACTGTGAGAAAAGCAATATCTTGGATATGTAGGCAACGGCCATCATTTCAAGTTTATATGTATGATATAACCTGACGATGCTGCAGGTAGCAACAGTGATTGCAGTAGTGCACAGGTAACTCCCTTAGAAACAGCTTGCCTACTATTTACATCACACTAAGGTCACACTGACTTCTTGCATGGACCGTTTTAAGTGAAACTGACAGAGCTGTCTTTGTCATTTATCTCCATTGAGTGGTTGTGTAGCCTAAGTATAGGCGTATAGTGTACATCCAGTAAGAGAGTTGGCACGCTGTCCTGGCTGGAGATGCTAAAGATGGACACATGCTTCTCTCTCTTCCTTACATGTTGTAGAACACACGTGTGGCGGCAGGTGTCCTTGGTCAGTTAGTGATGTCGATATCCTGAAAGCCGTGGTGAAATATTCACACTAGCCATTACCAAGTCAGCCTCGGTGTGCTGCCCTCCACTCAGAGTGCCTCACACAGAGTGGTTGCCTTCTGTGAGAAGGAAGTGTAACATCAAATGCAGTGTTGATGGAGGTCGTGATTTTCTTTTTCAAAAATAGAATCTGTGGGTACTAACAAACATCTGGATGGTCATTTCCTTTACTATCAGTGCAGCATGAAGGGATGACTGCATCACATGGCAGATGTCATGTCTGCATGTGTGAGGGTTTGTGAGGTGGCGTACATGTGCGTACACAAGCAGATTACATTTTCTTTTCAATGTGCCACAGTTGCACATTCACACTGTGAGTGACCTGCTTCGTGAGTCGCTCTGTACTGACTGAAGGCTTTGACATTAAAAGGTGTTAACTGCAGTAACTTGGGAGCTAAAATTGAAAGCAATTAAAAAAAATGTCTTTTGATTGGGGACTTTTAGGGGTGAGTACACCGCCATGTTGCTAACTGGAAGGAGGAAAATCAAAAGAAAAATGTGCACTGAACTCTCAGAAAATTAAAGCTTCAGTAGGCAGACATTTTCTGGCATCATTTCATCCATAATAACGTTTCAGCATATTGTAATTCAAGTGTTCTGAGAGACTTCTGCTCCTCCTCATGGCTCTGTTTTCAGGCTTTAAAAAAATCTAGCCCGTGACGGGAGACTTTGGCCAATCACAGGTCATTTCAGAGAGAGAGCGTTCCTATTGGCTGTGCTCCGGCTGGTGGGCGGTGCTTGGTATTTCCTCAACTTGATCTTAACATGGCTGTCGGGGTCACAAACCTTCTCATTTTACAGCTAAACAGTACACTACAAGATGTTTCTGAAAACATCTGAGGAGAGAAATAGGCATTACAATAACAGAATATTGATTCATATTCGATCGGCGCTGCCTAGTTTGACCATTTGTTCGGAGTTCGCGAGTGATTGACAGCTGGCTCTCATAGACGGCAGCTGGACGGCATGTCGCGTACTGAACTGTTGAATGGAGGAGTAAATGACGGCATTGTTTACGTGCTTTATATGAGGTTTAACGTCAGCCCACACATGCTAACCCTGAGATATGACGTCCTTCATGTCCACTCCTTCTTGGTGATACGTGTGTCACGGGACAGGACGAGATTTGTAAAGCAGCGTCGTGATAATTTGCCATATTGACCTTGCAGTGTCTATATTAACTCATAACTTAATTAACAAAACAATCAGCTCTTCTGTATAAACCATGTCCAGTTATCCTACAGCTGTCCTACTGAGCTCTTAAGAAGCTCTTAGTGCTCATGTTGTGAGATATACACTGTGAATATTATATTCTTCAGCTCTACTATCTTTAGTATTCAGCTCTCCATAATGGATGTGCACGGCATAATGATATACAGTTTTCATTCCATAGCCATGTTATGCAATGCTTCAGGGTGCATGATGATTACCGTGATAGCATGCCATTGTTGGTCTTTTAGATTATTTCCCTTATCTTTATTCTGACACCCGTTTGGTGTAGGTAAAGCAGCAGAGGCTTTTCTTTCATACTGTTGAAAAGTCAGCAGACTAGAGGACCCGGCTGCCTGTTCGTCTGAGGAGATACGGCAGCAGAAGTTGGGTTGAACTTGTGTCAGCCAGCTCACGGTTCACTCTGCTCACGAGCACTTCTGAGAGTCTACTTGGCAGATGTTGCAAGCAAAACAATTGCATTATTAGAATACACAAATCCTTATGCAAGCTGCAGAACTGCAGTGTTTATTTAAGACAATGTCACAAAAAATGCACTTTTTGAACTCCTTAGTAGCTTGTACTGTATGCTCTTCACTGTGGAAATGACCGTTGCATCACAGGAGGGGGGGAATCCTCACACAGCGAGGTTTTACTCAAGGCAACAAGTATGTTGTAGGACACTGTATCTTTATCCTCACGACTCATATGAAGAATTAACAGATTTTTGTTCATGAGAATATGATGGTTAAATATTTTCTCTTACATAATTATAGTTTCTTTTATGCAGATGATACTGACCTCTTACTGTTTTAGGTAATTAAACAAATATACAGTAGACAGCTTTAGTTAGGGCTGAACGATGAATCATTGTCTTATTGAAATAGTAATGATACCCCCACGACAATGTAGTCGGAGGTAAATTTAGGTGAAATTTTGGCGAGGAAAAGCATGCCAGTTTTTAAAAGTGTAAAAAATGTTGCCTAAATTTGTATCCTCTTCCCTTGGCTGTAAAAATGGCCATGCCAGGCCATTTTCAAAGGGGTCCCTTGACCTCTGACCTCAAGATATGTGACTAAAAATGGGTTCTATGGGTACTCGCGAGTCTCCCCTTTACAGACATGCCCACTTTATGATAATCACAAGCAGTTTGGGGCAAAAATCATGCCGTTTTTTTTTTTTATTTTCGCTTTTTCTGGAAATATGTGTATATTATGTGAATATTTGGATCCAATGAGCCCAATTGCATTCACGTGTGATGATGTTAGTCCCGTTAGTCCCCAAATGTCAAATGTTTTTGATACCAAATCACCGCATGTCTTTTTCTATGGTGATCCTCAAGGTCTTGGTGTCTTTAATGTGGTATTTTGCAACATTAAAACAAATAAATTTGCGATAATGCTTGGTGCAATCATATCCTGTTTTAATACTACGTGGATCACAAATACAGGCCTGTAGTTTCATTTATTAAAAAAATAATCACAATACAGATATTTTCCTCAAATCACTAAACCCTAAATTCAATATATATGACAGACCATTGCAAACTAAAGGTTCCTAGTTGTTTTACCATGACACCTGGTTCACCTATATTTTACTGTCTTGGCCTCACTTCATACTACTTTTGTTAAATTCGTTGGCTAATTTAAAATTTAACATATTCCAGCTTACTAATGTCAAATGATATCATTTCAAAATGATCATATAAATACCACAGATACACTGTACATTACCTCAGAATAGCATAAGTGCAGTTGGTTTTACCTATATGTGAAATGACCTCGACCATACTAGAGTCCTGATGCTTCGAGCCTGGCAGATTTATTCTGAACTGGGAAAGTCTATCTTTAGTTTTTGTGGACCAAACAATCAAATTATCTGCAACACATTCTCAAAATTGACACTACGCCTTCATTTTTACTGAGTATTGTCCTTTTTTGGTTTGATTTGTTTACCTCTGTGTGTTTCTCAGCATTGAAAAAGAGGGAAACCGAAAATGATTATCGAGACTTAAATGAAGGTTTTGAATTGAATTGAATTGAATTGAAAGAACCACCATGCGCTCTCACTTTTAACCTTCCCCGTCTTTGATCAGCGAGGAGCTTCCAGCCCTTTGAAACCTGACGAGTAGACTTTGTGGTCAGTCAATAACATTGATTCACCAATTACAACTCAGGAAACAGGCAGAACGAGTGAACCCAGGGTGGAACAACAAGTCTTTGTTGTCCTTTATATACTCATGGATGCATAAATAACAGGCATGTATGGTATGCACACTGTCTTTTGTTTTTTATTCCTTCTACTGTAACAACTTGACAGTTAATAACCTCAACAAATGACGGGCTAGAATTGGTTGGGCGAACACAGATATGTTGCTCAAAAGCAACAAGGAAGATTTCAAGTTACATGAAGAGAACATGAGGCTCAGTTGTCTGCATGATAACTGCCAGTTTCTGTACCATTTTCTATTTTTTGTCACACTATTTGGAATTGAAAATAGTTGACAGTCAGTCAGTAAGAAAAAAGTGTGAAAAACACATTTTATTTTCACCCCACGAGCTTGAAACACTTCCCCTACTGTTTCTCAATTTCCTGTTTAAAAAGATCACAGTTTGGGTTTAATCCAAAAGTTGCACGCTGATCTAAACCCCCTTCACGGAGCTCTGTGGTCAACAGTGTGACCTCTGTCGGTAGGTGTTGACCTCCAGCGCCCTGTAGAGAGACTAAAATATCCTGAGAAAGATTGTCCCGACAGGAAAGTGGCTTTAATTGTGATCTTATTTTTTAATGCAGATAATTTAGTCACTCTCATTTCAAGGATATGTTTACACTAATATGTCTATACGTCAATAAAAAAGGGAGTCATGCTGGGAACATTACATGAAGTGCATTGTGGATTGTGAATGTATTCTAGAAAAGAAATACTGTAGATACATTTAAAAACAATTATATACAATACAGCAGCCTAGCCAGTGTACATAAATGTGCATTATTTATGTGTAGCAAAAACATGACTTTAGTCCGTGCTGACAGTCTGTATATGCAGTATAATGTATATGAATTGCATACATGTTAGTAGAGAATAGTATACAATACTAATGGTATATATGATTAGTATGCAGTGGAATAAGAATGATAATATGATAAGTAGAATGACATAATGTCAGATATGTGTTACAATAAGATTGTATGTGTAGTGTCATAGTTCGGCATTGTTTAGGATTCAATAATATTAACAGTAATACAACTTGTTGGTCATAAAGGGTATGTGCATATTGCTCAGAGTGATCTAGAGGTAGGGGACAGAGCTGGACCCGGTGGCTCCACCAGTGCTCTCTGCCTCTGTGTTGTGTGGATGTCCCAAGAGACAGTTTTTGTAGCCAGGGCTCAACATTTCAATAGACTTGTACGGTCTCATTGAGGTTAAACAGTTCAAGTCTATTGGAGTAGATACGACCCACTGGTGGAAATTGGTATAAAAAATTAGGGCTGGGCCGATTCACCTTTCTACCGATTCGATACTACTATATATTCAATGTTTACTTGAGTGCCGATTCGATATGTATTATGATTTTTAAGTATTGCGATTCGATATTGCGATTTATTGCAATTTGTGTTGGGAAAAAGTTGAATCATACACTTCTAGGGACATTTACTTTGGAAAATATCTAAATTAATCCTGTAAAAATGTTTGATTTTCAGCATGTATGTAGTGAGAGATGTCCTGAAGTCAAATATATCAAGTCATTGTCAGGAATTATTTATCAATTTTGTTTCCCCCAAAAGGCTATTCTAGTGTCAACAAACAAACAAACTAAGACTATAGTTCCAATTTCCAATGTTTTTCAATGCATTGTAAAGTTTGAATGCCATAACAACTCCAAACACGGGGAGGCACAAAACATACTGTCCCATACTTTATGTCCCATAAACCTGCTGATTGACTCCTGGTGTATCTTGAGGCCCTACATCTGCATTATAACCTGCAAATGAACTTTAACAGCCTCTCTAATCAGGAACAGAAAGCACAAGTGGAGCCTTGACAGATTTCATGACTAAACGCTTCTTTTCACCAGCAGAGGAACACGTCCTCCCAGTACATGTCAACACTACCGATCTCAGGCACCTCCAGCATGTCTCGACAGACCGTCTCTGTGTTGTATTTCTACCCTCGAGGATGTGTTGAAGGCTGCTAGGGCTAATTCTAAGAAATAATTGATCTAATCTGGGATTATTGTGAAATCATTATAAAATCTGTTTTTCTATAAAAACACATACCAAATTAAAGTACTCAAGAAATATGGTGATGTAATAATCGATCTAGCTAATGATTGTTGTTAGAGCCTGGCCACGTAGAAACCATGTGCCCTACAACAGGAATACAACTTTCCTCCCACTACGGGGCCACCTGCTGGGTGTTTTTGGTTGTGTTGCCTGGAAACAGAACTGCTCCTCTATCAGGGGTGAAGAGGACAGGCTTTCTGAAAAGGGCAAATAATCAGATGTCTGATTATTCTGTATACGCCTCGTTCATTTTGTTATTTACTGATGCAATTTAGAGAGTAAACGTCAGACGATTAAAAGCAAGAGTTGGAATTAAGAGATGTAGAAATAGAGAAATGTAAAGCAGGTGCAACTTAACCAGAAGGTAAAAGTAGGTATGGGTCTTGTCAATCAGAAGTAAAAACACCTGCACACAAAAATCCAATGTGACTGATTGAAGCAGCCAGAGATACTTGAGCATTGTTTCTGTTTATAGAAATAATGTAGTCAATGGAGTTTAAAGAGTTTACCAAACACCCACACTATTCCTTTTTTTCTTTTCAGTCACCGATGTTTTGCTGAACTGACAACATCAGACTATCTAAATAATATCTCCAGCCTTTCTCTTGCAGGATAAATGCACGCCAACAGTTCCAAAAGTGTCTTCTCTTCAACTTATATTCAAAGGTCGGCTGCAGTCCATTACTGCAATATGCTCCCCTGACGTCAGGTTTAAATACCCACCCTCAGTCTTTTGTCCTACAATCACTGAGAAGTTTTTATTAAACATGTTTGGTGCATGCTTTTTTTTATTCTTTTTGGAGACTAACAGTCTTACTTCAGAAGGTGCAGGTGGTAATACAAACCTGCAGTATAAACCTGCATTGCTGAAACAGAGTATTTGTGACATAAAAGATTAAAAGATGCTCACAGATACTGATAGTTCACCTCATTAGAGCACAAATAGAAACACAGTGGGAAGTTCACATGATGTGATGGTTATCAATCTTTTTGTTGTACATCAGTAATATGATAATGATGAGAAGGATTTGATATGATGGCTAGATAATTATGCTTTTTGTTAGGTTGTAAATTCTACAAAATGTTTTTAAATCCAAATGATAACACCTGATACCTGCTGAGTTGTCCCTGAATACACGGGAAGGTCTCCTGAGATGCACCATGCTGCTCGGTATCCTGTAGATTCAGCAGTGCCAAGTCAATGGTTGTGTTAAAGATGCCAAATTCAGTCATTTCTGATAACAGTTTCATCTTCATTCCAACTCTTCCACCCACAGATTTCCTCCTCTACCTTCCTTTTTCCACTCGTCAACCAAACCCCCCCTCTTTTCTCCTCTTCCTCCTCCTCCCCACAGCTCAACAAACCACTCTGAGGAAGAAATAAATAAATAAAGAATGTAAGGGGGCGGGGGATTTGTTTGGTTCTCCGTTCACTAATGCTGTTGAATCGATGGACAGTTACCACGGTAACAGGAAGGCTGGAACCAAAAATATATTCTATACAACATCTTTAATACCTCCCCCCCCTACATTCAGTTTGCAGACTGGTGCGTCTTCCCACATCCACCACAGTGAGCTCACCTCCCAGAGCAAAGATGCATGCTGCTGCTGTCTGGATGTAAACCGTATTGAAACTCCAAATGAGAAATGAAAGACATATAAAGGTATAGGGACTGTGAGCCGCATGGTGTAGGAGACCTCTTCTTTGTGAGGAGATTATTCATGTTTAAGAATCCAGAATTTGTGTAAGCAGATAATCATAAGCGAAGCTCAAAGTTAAGGTCCGTCCTATCAGTTTATTCTTGTTGCTTTATTCATCGAGGCTTTGGCACACAGTGTTTGTATGTTTTGTTTTTTCCTAAAATCCACTAAGTATAATCAATCCATTTTATTGCCTAAAGCTGCCTCTGGTGACCTTAACTGTGAGCTAGCTGCAAATCGAATGTGGCATCGAGAGGAGCTGAGCCCGGTGCTGCAGCTGCTACATGACATCAGAATAATTTGACATCTAGATCTACGGTACTCCGTCGGATTGTTCACTACGGCTCAATCACAGATTCCAAAATGGTCATGAGTTTGAAGTGAGCTGAACTTGTTTTGTCAATAATTATTGATTATACTAGATAATCCCATTAGTGTGTGTCTCATGATCAGGGTTTCCCCTCCACAGGACGTTGGTGAGTGGAGCTGGTATGTGCTAGTCACCGACCTAATCTGAATCCTAATCACTTTGATGATCCTCTGGATATTTAATCAGTCTAGGGATGTCAATACTTAACCGTTTAACCGTTAACCGACATTAAGCATTTTAACCGATTAACGCTATCGGTTAAAACGGTTAAAAGAAATGTTAATAATTCATTCAAAAGCTGAGCGGCTCAGAGGAGCGGCTCGTCACTTTTAAACTGTACACACACTGCTACACCTACGTTCACAGCTAGAACGCCACCAACAACCTCACACTCACCGTCAACACACACACGGTCTGTTAAAAACTCACTAAAGTTACGCAGACTACGTGTGCGGCGGCGGCGAGCATGAAGCCTCCGGTAATGCTAGAGCTGCTAATGCAGCACAAATACACACACTGTTTGTTGGACACTCGCTAAAGTTACGCCGGCTACTGACTAAACTAAATGTGCGGTGGAGACTTTTACTGGGAAAGTGGCTGCATGTCAGCGACACTACACGCAGCAGCTGCTAAGTTAACGCTCCCGGACGGTGAACTGGGGACTCCATCAACGAATATCTGTTGTGCTCCTGCAGCTGGTACACCGCTGCATGCGAGGCACAAATTTTGTCGGTTAACGGTTAATAATCGGTTAAGGGTTAAGAACATTTTTCAAAATGAGCATCCCTAAATCAGGGCAAAACCCTAATACCTTTGGTGAGCCAAACTTTAGAGTTCTCTTCCCCAGTAGCAGGTTGTAGCCTGGCTATCGCCATTTTCTGCAAAGTGAACATACAACATTATCAGTCAGTCACCTGCTGAGCTGAATCAGTCATATCCTGACACATTATCTATATATAACAGACAAACAAACAAACCAACGCAGGTGAAAACATAACCTCCTTCAAGGCCCTTGGCCTTCACATAATTTTTTTCAGAGTTTTGAGTCTTCTTGTTGTCAGAGGAAGCTCTCTGCATTGGTTAAATAGTGACATATTAGTCTTTTGCTAGTGTTTTTCTTCAGAGCTCTGTGATAGTGACAGTGTGGGGTACTGCTTGTTATGTAATGCTTAGTGTGTGTGAGTGAGGGAGAGAGAGAGAGAGAGAGACAGTAAGCGTGTAAACGGTTTTATCCAAGATGGTGTGCAACATGCTGGAAATAAAAATACCCCACGTACAGATTACACACTCCTCATACAGCGTGCCAAACATTGTTCACATCACGTCTTCACATCTACACGCTTGTCCTATTTTTCTTCTGTTAATTCCCGGCGATGTTGATCACATTCAGCCAACAGACTTTTCTCCAATTGCTTTCTTTTTTTTTTGTGTGTGTGTGTGTGTGAGACGCACATTTACACTCCCCCCCTCTTGACAGTTCAGTCCCGCCTGCTCGCTTGTGAGACGCGATGGAGCTTTGCATCATCTGAAAGGTCTTTTTATTGGTGTTTCCCAACAGGAAAAGTGATCTTGCCACCTCAGAGTAATTTGTTCTCACTCAGGGATGCTACCACCTCCGTCTCATCTGATTTTGCAGCTTCTTTTTTTTGCTTTTTGTTTGAAGAAGATTTAGCACTTATTCCCCCGGCTCCATTCATGTTACTACAACACTGCCATGTTTTTTTCATGCTACTGTGCTCTGAGATCAGACATGAAGGTAAGGGGGCTTCCAGGAGTGTGTGTGTGTACGAAGAGATATGTGGCGTGGGGAGGATGTGCATGTTATTCCACGTGAAGCCCAGTGAGCGAGTGGAGGCAAACTTCTGGGTCTATAGCACACATAGGTGTACTGTACATGTGATGTTTTATCTATATTGATTTTTTTTTCTTCTGCATGTGTGTTTCCAGCTTTCTTGTTATATAAGTCTTTTCTATAAATGGGAGGCTGTGTGAGTAAATGTGCCTGACGGCTGAGCTTGTACAATAAACAAACTGCCTTGCTTATTAACAGTGTCGATGGGATGATTCAAGTTGTGCTTTAAACTCATCTGCACAGATGTGTGACCTGTAGTCACCTCCTCTTTCAACCTTGGCTGACAGGAGGTAAACGCAACCTGCGAAGTCGGCTCAGTGTAAGCTTTGATCAGTCACTACTGCAAAAGCTCAATGGGATTAGCTGCCAGCCTAACAACTGCTAGTGCATTATTTTACTCCACGGTAGGGCTGATGAAATAAAGACTCTTGCATCAGAGTGTGATGAGTGATATAAGGGTTTATACTGGTACACGGCTCTTGCTATGTATTTGCAGCTGTGGTGTTGTTATATAGCAGCACTGGCATGACTCATATTGCTTCTTATCCAGCCCTCAAGACACCATCGCAATTAATCTGATTTTTGATCCTCTGGCACTGATGCGCACTGATTAACCTGGAATTGGTTTATAAAAACTGAATAAATAGACTCTGAGATTCTGAATCAAAACATCTATGTGTTACAGTGAGAAAACCTGAGAATAACAAGTAGAGCTACACCTGCTCTGGCTTTGATTCTCAAGGCTTAGTGAGGGAAAGAACAAGCACAGACCAACATGTAATATATGTTAACACCGAGAGCCATTGGACCCATTTTTGTCTTTTTTAGGAGGGGGAGTACAGGGGGTGTTTAGGGGGAGATAACAGGTCAACAGTATAGATAGTAGTTCTATGTGATAGAACTTCACATAGAAGTGGTTTACATCATCTGAAAGGTTGGAACATGACCTACCTACAACTAGATAATTGATAAAAATGATCAATATACCTCCAAAATACCACATTAAGACAACAAGACCTTGAGGAACACCAGAGAAAAAGTCATGCTGTGATTTGGGATCAAAAACTTTTTGACATTTGAAGATTTCTGCAACATTTTTCGGTGATTAGATGGCGAGCACTTGTGTTGTGAAAACTGCTCAGAAACCCCCTTATTGTCAATCTAGCTAGGAAAGCCATCCATCCTCTGAATGCTCTAGGTCTCTAGTTTGATCCATCCATCCTCTGAATGCTCTAGGTCTCTAGTTTGATCCATCCATACTCTGAATGCTCTAGGTCTCTAGTTTGATCCATCCATCCTCTGAATGCTCTAGGTCTCTAGTCTGATCCATCCATCCTCTGAATGCTCTAGGTCTGTAGTTTGTGGCTGTAAAGTTTCATGATGGCTGTGATTATCCTCGAGGTCACCACAGGTCATTTTATACAGTGAGGTCAAATTTATTAAAAATGGTCTCACTATAATGACTACTATGGGGTCTAACATCATCACACATGAATACAGTTGAGCTCATTGGATCCACAAGAATCTCAGCTTTACAGTGATACCCAATTAATAATGTAATTCCAGGACTGTTTAGGGACCCCAGTATGCAGAAATCTTCAAACACATCATTTTTAGAACAGGCGAAAATAACACATTTATACTGCATGCATAAAAACTGCATGTGATTATCATAAAGTGGGCATGTCTGTAAAAGGGGAGACTTGTGTTTACTCATAGACCCCATTTTCATTCACAGATCTTGAGATCAAAGGTCAAGGGGACACCGGTGAAATTTAAAAACAAAATGTAACTGAGATTTATTCAGCGTTATTCAGCCTCATGACATCTGTACCTTCAATCTGGCTCTAAAACTGAACCTGCTACAGCTTCTGAAAGACACTAAAGTCGGTCGGGATGGAGTTCGGGAACAGTGTATTGTTTTGTATTATTTTCTGTATACTTTATATTCACTGTATGTAGCCTATGGTTTTCCCCCCATGACCAGATATCCATTTGAGAGGTGCATGCGTGTGCAGCCTATAAGTCCATGCAGCACACCCACTGTAGTACAGGTTCCCATAACGTGCTTCTCAGTTGTGAAGCTTTGGCAGTGTTTGTGCTTCCCTTCATGCTTCCTGGACTGCTTCCCTTCATGCTAACTGTATTGTCAAAATGTGTCTTGTAAGCCGCAGTGTGTGGTTAATCCGCATAGGCAATGTGCTATGAAGCTGAACAGACCTGAAAAGGGCCTTTCTGGCCTTAGTTGGGATGGAGTGGTCACTTGCTGTTTGAATGTAGTTGATATTTAGCCATTCCTCTCATGTTAAAAGAATTCCCCAAAAATGTTCTGTTTCATTTTGGTGTTGTGGTTACGAGTGTCTTTACAGTTGTGACGGCTTTAAACACTCATTTGAGAGTCTCAAGGCACGTTTGGAATATTTAGTCATTTATATGTGTACATCGCCGGCCTCACATCATTTCAACAATGATCTTGCTTTGTAACACCAGTGCTGTGTGTGCTGATTGTTTTCATTGTTAATTCATTTGATCACACCTACGGGACATTTAGAGTCAACAATGAACCTAACCTGCATGTCTTTGGACTGTGAGAGGAACCCGGAGAACCCGGAGAAAACCCACGCTAACACGGGGAGAACATGCAGACTCCACACAGAAGGGCCCCAAGCCGGGTTTGAACCTGCGTCCCTCTCGCTGCGAGGCGACAGTGCTAACCACTTCAGCACCGTGCAGCCCAAAACGCATCATTTACTACCAGTGCACTTCATGCTGCTGGATGCTGGAGACTGCTAACTTATAAGACAATAATGTTACCGCCAGCAAAATACCTCCACTAATCAAATCCATGCTCTAACTTTATAACCGCAGTGCCTTGAAGCAAGCGACTAATACGCCTATTTGGAAATGACCTCCTCTAAATGTACTTACTAACTTACTTAGTCGTTGTTGCGCTGGGTGGCAACATCGGGCAAGGACTAAGATCTCCACTCATCTCTGTTGTTTGCTTTATTCTCAATGCTGTTCCAGCTGTATCCTCTTGTCTTCATTTCTCCTTCGATGGTTCGCCTCCAGGTTGTTTTGGGCCTCCCTCTTTTGCGTTTTCCCTCTGGTGTTCAACGCAATGCCACTTTTGTCGTGTCATCAGATGGTTTCCTTAATACATGTTATAGCCATCTCCATCTTCTTCATATCAATATTGTTTCCATGTCCCAGCACCCTGTTGTTTTGTGTAGTTCATGGTTTGTAATCTTCCTATAGGCCAGAATATCCTCATGATCTTTCTGAGGCGGGTGTTGTTAAAGCTGGAAAGCTCTCCTATGTCTCTTTCAGTCATTCTCCAGCACGCAGCACCATATAGAAGGACAGATAGTACACAGCTGTTGTATAACTTTATCTTGGTGTTTCTAGTTATATGTGTTGACTTCCAGATGTTTCCAAGTCTTAGAAATGCTGTCCTTGCCGCTAAGTGTATTTTACCGATATCTCTGACTTCAGGTAACCGACCTGTGTGTTTGTTTTCCTCGTGAATCAGAGTGTATTTCACCAGTGTGTCTGACTGTGAGTAGGAGGACTCGAGTGTGAAGTTGTTGATGGCCCTGCACCAGAATTAATTGTTGAATCATTTTCAATTTCTGAAGCTATTGAAGTGTCTGAAGGTATTAGAGACCTTAAAATGAAAATACATACAGGACCCACATAGTATCTCGATTTTTGCTATGGAAAATCACCTCCGATTGTTTTCACATTGTTAAACACGTTTAGTCTTCACTGCACAAGCAGGGAAAGTTAAGAAAATGCAACTTTTGATGGGAAGTTTCACCTTCAAGCACAGCAGATGGGATTTATACGAGTGTTGGCAGAGTTTACCTTTCTCCTGCTGAAAACAATGAACATCCAGTTTGCTGTCATTCACTCTACGGACACATTGTGAATGCAACATTAGGTTGAGCTTCTTTTCTTTTTGCCAGACTGATCATTAAGCAGACAACACAGCAGACGTACCTTATTGGCTAGTTAACAAACTGTTACTCCTCCGCTTTCATTCAGAAACACAGCCAAACAGTCAAACTTTTTTTGTGCTCTGGTGTGTGTGTGTATGTGTGTATGTGTGTGTGTGTGTGTGTGTCACATCTTGAGACGTCCGTGCTGCAGCAGAATCGGTCCAGCCTGTGGTTCCCTCTTGGCTGAACTCCCTACAGCGGGGCGGGGTGTGGGAGGGAACTTGTTTGCCGCAGTTACCGATGCAGCGATGGGGAAGCAATTCATTGCTGTTCCACAACACTGACAACGCTCGCACACACACACACACACACACACACACACACACACTCAGACCGGCACACACAGACCGGCACAATGAGCAGCCAGTCTGAGTGCTGCCAGAGAACAGGCAGTATTTTGAAGAGAGCACTTCCCAGCTAGGGAGATAGCAGTTTGAATCTTCACACACACACATACACACACACACACACACACATAAGTAAAACACACATCTTCACACACAGGCATGCAGGAGGAGAAGAAAAAGAGCGTTGAGGTAAGGAAAGATTTTAAGGCTGGCCGTTCACAGTTTAGTATTTACAAGTGATACGTGGGTGAGAGGGAGAAACTCTATAGCTGTGTGTGTGTGTGTGTGTGTGTGTGTGTGTGTGTGTGTGTGTGTGTGTGTGTGTTTGTGTGTGTGTGTGTGTGTGTTTCTGTGTGTGTGTGTGCTCACCCTGCAGTCTGGGCTGGTAAGGAGCATGAACTAGCAGAAAACTGCAGCAAAGTCGATTTCTTTCTTCCAGTCTCTTCTTCACCTCACCAGCGTCCCTCTCTGCTGTAGTTACCTGCGTTCTCTCTCACCGACGTCTTAACCACAGCGAGGTTCAACCGTACAGGCGTATAGACATCAGCCTCTGAATCATTCATATATGTAAATCTCAGTGGGGAGGTCTATAGGCTCTTTTATTTGTAACAGTAGATTTGCATCCACTGAACACACACACAGAAAGCCAGCGTTATGAGGAGGGATGTCGTGCTGAAACAAGTTCTTAGTTGATTGACAGTTTGTGTTAAACTTCAGTCATTTATGATGTAAAATCAACAAACAAGTCATGGTTACAGCTTATCAAATATGCAGGCATGCAAGCTTGTCACCTTTCAGTGAAATTTTGAATCCAAAATAGGTCACCTGCATGATGTGTATGATGTTACTAACGGTACCATTTTGCCGCCAAAGTGCCGACTAACTTTACATTAACGTTTAGGCCCCGACGGTTCCATTTTCTCTATGCTTAGATAATATTAGCAAGGCTAATGCTGTCATAACCACAACGTAAACAATTTGCTTTTGGATTTGTTTTGAAGACTAATTCACGAGACCACGGTGTAGACATTCATCTAAAATGGACCTACGTTGTTTCTGACGTAGTTAAACTGAATGCTTGTTATAGTAGCCTGATTATGTTGCTTGAGAAGTGGGCAAATGCCGAGCTCCCTGAACACGACAGAAGCCGAATTGAAATGACCTCGTGGCAGCTTTTCTTTTAGTTGTAGTGGTTGTGAAATCATTTTTATGAATGTGGTATCTAAGCCCAAAGAGCCGTATCAATAGCTGTAAAGAGAGGTTTATTTTGACTAGCTCTAAAAGGATGTGCTGAAAGGATGAACTCTAGCTAGCTGATCACTGACGGCTCCAGTTTCAGTCGTTGTCAAATCAAACTACTTTAGTGGAGAGAGGTTTTCCATCTCATGTGCTCAAGTTACAGCTTTGTAGTGTTTTAGTCCAGCTGCCCAGGGACTGCAGATGGAAGCTTGCAACTAATACTATTATAAAGCATTTTCCTCTGCATGGTTTATGACAAATAAATATATTAAAACTCAAACCATAGTAAGACTACATTTGGATCCTGCATGGCAGATATACACCTTAAAGGGACTGTTTGTAAGAATCAGAAATGTCTTGTTAACAGCGACACCTGTGGCCGTTAAGTCAACGAAAGTCAGCATCCTTGTGCTCACTCTACATAGACATGAACGAGCATCGCTCAACACAGTGAGGAGACACATGTCAGCTAAAAGCACAATATCACTCTATATTTCAGCTGCTTGGCAGTAATGTTAGCTGACCAGACGAAGGTCTCTCCATGAATCAATGCTGATCCTAGTGTTGGCTTTTCCTGCCTCAGCCTCCCGACCGCAGCCGGAGGGAACAGGGGAGACGCCGGAGTTTTGGTCGGAGACGATAACGTTTCTCTCTGTGGAGCCCCGTCACTTCACAAGACACGGGAAACCTCTGTTGGTCTGGAGGAGCTGCAGCAGTTATTTCTGCACAAACGTCCACTGTACATTCACTAGATATTCTCAGAGCTAAACTAACTCTTCTGCAGTGTGGAGTGAGCAGCATGCAAGTGAGAGTGGAGCGAAAGAGCGAGTGAGAACGAGCGCGGTGTGTGAGTGAAGGCAGGCAGAGGAGCAGAGGAGCAGAGTACAGCAGAGACTCCGGCCCTGGAGACCAAAGCTACGGTCTCCCCCGCGTCCTCCGACCGCGCCCAACACTGTTTAACAGACAGGCTTCACTAGATATAACTTTGTGGTTTTGGTGCTTCCATGTAGTTTGTGTTGGAGTCTGAGTCTGAACAGCGTAGCCACACGCGAACACGCATGGGACACTGACCAGCAATGATTTATACGTGTAAGAAGTTACAAACAGTCCCTTTTAAAGTAAACCATGACAGGCCTGCTGAAATTTCTTCTTGTTTCGGTCACCAGCGGATCATCTGTTTCCATCTCTTCCTGTCCTCTGCATCTTCCTCTGTTGCGCCAAACACCTGCATGTCCTCTCTCGACACATGTATGAACCTCCTCTCTTCAACATCTTTCTCCCGATATACCCAGCATCATCTCTCCTTTGCAAATGTCCAAACCATCTCAGTCTCCCCTTCTCTCGCCATGTCTCCAAACTTAAGCTGTCCCTCTAATATCCTCATCCTAATCCTGTTTATCCTCGTCACTCCCAAAGAACATCTTCAACTCTGCCACCTCCAGCTCCACCTCCAAAACATACAACATAGCTGGTCTCAACTTCCACCATTTGATCATTGGCTCTGCCTTCACTCTTCCTCTTCTTCATCTCCAAAGTCATCATACAGATCACCATCCGATGCTGCCTAGCTACGTATTCCCCTGCCAACACCTTGCAGTCTTATACTGTATCCAATCACCATTCTCTCCTCCTTGGGTACACTCTCCACCACTTCATCTCACGGCCAACTTGTTGGGCATATGTACTGACAACATTCATCATCACACCTTCAGTATCCAGCGTCATCACTCAGACTCTCTTCACCTCCAACACACTCTTGACATATACTCTTCTTTCAGGATTAGCCCTACACCATTTCTTCTCACACTCACACTCACGCCACGGGAGAACAGTTTGAATCCACCTCCGACGCTCCTGGCCTTACTCCCCTCCCCTTCCACCTGCTCTCTTGCACACACAGCATATCGACCTTCCTTCATCCATCATATCAGCCAGCTCTCTCCCTTTACCAGTCCCAGCACCAACATTCAAAGTTCTTACTCTCACCTCCATACTCCTACCTTTCCTCTGGACATGCCTTGACCAATCCGGTATGGAAATCTGATTTATGATCCTCATATTTGATTTTGTTTTTACGCTGGATGCCCTTCCTGACGCAACCCCTCCCCAATTATCTGGGCTTGGGACCGGCTCTAAGAATGCACTGTGTATCCCCAGTGGCTAGGCTACAGGCCTGCTCACATTTAAAGGAAAATATTGGTTTTACAGCTTGGATCGTATACAAGCTGTATTCCAATTACTGCAATTACACTCATGTGCACAACGATGTCAGATAGAAATGATGGCCAATACGAGCCAAAAATCCATTGTTTCATGTGTATCTTTGGTTGTGTTTAATCTCTGGATGTGGGATTAAATTAACATACACCTTACATATGATGCATCCGTCCATCTATTTTCTGTAACCTGCATGTCTTTGGACTGTTGGATGGCAACCGGAGAACACGGAGAAAACACACGCTAACACGGGGAGGACATGCAAACTCCACACAGAAGGGCCCAAAGCCGGATTTGAACCTGCGACCCTCTTGCTGTGAGGCTGTGCAGCCCTTACATATGATGCAAAACATCATAAAACACTTGAGTAATGTGGAAATTCTTCCTGAAAAGTATTTTCTGAGCACCAACGAGGCAATAATCCCTCGTCAGTGTGTGATGTTGGTGAGCAGCACGCTGTTTCGTTCTTCTTTGGACAGATTGTACTTCAGTGCATAAAATATCTGTTCCAGACACCACAAAAAAACACCACATGTTTGTGATCATAAATTCTGCATTGAAGCCTGTGGCAGCCATCGTCTCATGAGCTGTCACTCAGAGGAAGATTGTGATGTACTGCGTTGGGGTTTGGCTCCACGGTGCAGTTTCATCCTGCTATAGTCTCCTTGTTCAGTGGCTTTGGTCACATTGTAATTGAACAGCACTGGCAGTTTTTGTTGTTGTTGTTGTTGTTGTTTTGGCACTTCAGGCTTCTACTGGCCATTATGAATGTTTACCTACCTTTTACTGTCTGTGTTCCTTTTATGAAAACACGAACTAGTCGTCCTCTGAGTTATATAAGAAAACAGGAATGTTTTCATCTTGACGAATCAAAATCATTTTCTCTTTTAACAAGCCAGCTGGAGCTGTCTAATTTGTGCTAGGAAACAGTTTGTGATAATGACTGGAAAACGCATGTTGACTCCACTTGTTATTGTCCCACAGCCTCCCTTTGTGAGAACCAATAAAGTGGCCTCCAGCCCATTCATGCTTTCTCTCTGTCTTCCTCTCTGGCTGCCTCTCTGTCTTCTCTCTCTCTCTCTCTCTCTCTCTGGCTCGTCCTTTCTCTTCCCAGAATGCAGGTATTGTTCAGAGGGGAAAGCCCCTTGGTTTTCTGGACTGGATGTAGGGGAATTTAAGAGGTAGAAATATGGGAGAAAGTGAAAGGTAAGTCAGTTCCCAACTGAAGGGAAAGATAAAGAAACCATTCCCCTCAGCCTTTGAGCTGTCTGAAATCAATGTGGCCTCGTATTCTCCGGGTTAACTAACCGATCTTCAGTTGGTATTAAAGAGGCCCGTGTCTGACTTATTTTAAATAGTTTGTTTTATTTTGCTTCATTGGTTGCCACTAACACAGATATATGTTCTTTCACTTAATTACTAAGTATTTAACTATAAACGCATTTATATAAACCTTAGTCACATGAACCACAACCTTTTCCTAAACCTAACCAAGTAGCTTTGTTGTGCAAGTAAACCTAAAAACTAAATCAACTTAAATTGGAAGTTTATTTTGAAAAGACACTGCATGTACACCGATCATCCATAACATTATGACTGACAGGTGAAGTGAATCAAATTGATTATCTCGTTACAACGGCACCTGGCAGTGGGGGGGGATATATTAGACAGAAAGTGAACATTTTGAACTTTGTGTTGGAAGCAGAAAAAATGGGTCAGCGTAAGGATGTGAGCGACTTTGACAAGGGCCGAATAGTGCTGGCTAGACGACTGGGTCAGAGAATCTCCAGAACTGCAGCTCTTGTGGGATGTTCCCGGTCTGCAGTGGTCAGGACCTACCAAAAGTGGTCCAAGGAAGGAAAACCGGTGAACCAGCGGCGGGGTCAGACCCGAGGATCATTGATGCACGTGGGGAGCGAAGGCTGGCCCGTGTTGTCCGATCCAATAGAAGAGCTACTGGAGCTCAAACTGCTGAAAAAGTTAATGCTGGTTCCGATAGAAAGGTGTCAGAACACACAGTGAGGAGCAGTTTGTTGCGTATGGGGACCGGTCAGGGTGCCCGTGCTGTCATAATGTTATGGCTGATCGGTGTATATTGACCCGTTGCCCTGACACATCCAAAACTATAAGAGGAGTACCTAGAGCATCATAGTTTGAAGCGTAGGGCCCCTGACCGAGCTGCCGTATTTGATGAGATGGGAGTGAGAACGTGTTGGTATTTCATTAATGTGAGACACAGTATGAAAGAACGTGGCCGCCTGTGTAACTGTGTTTGTATTCCTCTTGAATGGACATATTTTGTATTGGATCATTAACCTAGTGTGGGAGAAGAGCTGTGTGTAAACATCATCCATCAGCCACAGAGTGGGTTCAGCTTACAGTTCGCCTTCCACATGCTATTATTCACTGAGTCATGTTCTCTGTGGTGGTGGAAATCTGCGAATATGCATCCAAGATTAATTTCAGTATGAAAATGTAAAATGTGATGGGCAAGATATTAGTACTTGGTATTTGAATGAGTCACACACTTGCCTCTTTACAATCTGCACAGCATACGACACCCTCTGACCCTTGATTTAGATAAGGAAAATTCCCCCCGCCAAAAAAACTCTAAAAGAAACCTCAGGAAAAGCAACAGACGAGGGAACTCTCTTCCAGGACGGAGCAGACATGGCGGTGCACATGGAGAAGCTTTAACTTGAGTTGACAGCCTTGAGGATGGAGAATGAAATTTGCTCTGGTTTTGTCCCTATGAGGCGAGACGGTCTCTCAAGAAGTGCCCAGTTGCTGATTCCTTCATAGGGGTTTTACCCAAGCCTTGTAACATCACCCAAGAAATGGGTGAACTGTGATCGCCTGCGGTCGTACCGTTTGGCCCAGTTACACATATGAATGTGTCAAAAAGAACAAAGACACGCTTGAGTTTAGGAGCTACTGTGGAACACCAGAGTTCACACACTGGAGTGTGTGGCCTGCATTTTGTGCACGTGTGCACCTTATATGTTGTGTGCATGAAAAGTGCCGTGGAATAATTTCTCACAGGTTCCAGGATTAATGAATCCACATTGACCTCAGTCACTGTTTATTAAAGTGTAATTGAGTTCTCTGTGTTCCACACTACAGTGTTATCTTGAGTGTTATGGTTCCATCTAGTGGTTCAGTTCAGACAACACTGTATACTATAGATTTATAGTGGTGAGCCAGGATGCATGGTCCATACAGCCCCTGCCAAGGTGTTAAGAAAGAGCCTGATACTGCAGCTACTGCAGCTGTGTTATATACTGTAGTCCTCACACTGAATGACTCGCCAGACTCTTAATGATCTCATCCTCTGCAGCTCTCCTGCAGGCTGACGACGACTAATGAATAGTCTTATGAGAGAGAGAAGGTGGAATACACAGCTTTGAAACAGCTGTAGCAGGGTGACTTGTTGTTTTGTGTGTTGAGCCAGCGTGACAGACAGTACTTTATCTTGGCTGCAGAGAATTTCAGCAATTTTGCGCATGCAGCGTCTGGTAATGCTGTAAATCCAATGCAGCAGACACTATAGATCAGAAGAGCAGGATGTACTTCGGTAATTTCCCAAGTGTTCAGTTTCATATTACTGTAAAATGAATGGAAAGCAGTGGCTTCTGGAATGGGGATGGTAAATCTAAAATGCCGTGGCAAGTGGGAATACATGATAGGCTATGTGTAATGCGTGTGGCACAGAACACAGACAGCTAGTAAAGACCATGGTAGTTCTCATTAACTTAACCTAGTGGCAAGTGAAGGCAAACTTAACCAGGTTAACCAGGAGCATCAACCGGGAAACACCTAGGGTGGATGCAAACTAGACAATCTGGCATATACTATACTGTACTACTGGGCTGATTAGGGGAAATTGAGAGCAGTGTGTGTGGGAAGCTGCAGCCCAGGAGGGAGAAACTGGATCCGGAATAAAACATGAGCGTTGCGAGCACGAAGCCTCCGGCAATGCTAGAGCTGCCAACGTAGCAAAATACACACTGTTTGTTGGCCACTCACTAAAGTTATGCCGGGCAGACACACAGCTGACAACCTGCTAAACTAAAGTAAATGTGTGGTGGAGACTTTTACTGGGAAAGTGGCTGCATGTCCGCGACACTACATGCAGCATCGTAGCTGCTAAGTTAACGCTCCCGGACGGTGAACTGGAGACTCCCGTCAACGAATATCTGTTGTGCTCCTGCAGTTGGTACGAGGCACAAATATTGTCAGTTAACGGTTAATAATCGGTTAACGAGGGTCGGTTATCGGTTAAGAACATTTTTTTCAAAATGAGCATCCTAGTGTCAACCTGTTCTCTCTCCCAACGCAATCAAATACTGACTCTTGGGTCAGTGGACCACAGCGTGTGATACTGACACACCTGTAGGCACTCAACTAACTCCAATGTAAACCCATCCACGTCATTGTTGGATGGTCAGAGCAACTGATGTACTATTAAGAGTGAGACAGTCTCCTTAGGGAGGATGTCGGGGTGACAGATAGGTCAAACAAACACAGACTTTGAAACCAAGTCAATGTTATTTAATACTTTCTACTTATTTTACCTTAGTGTTGTAACTTATGCTGCATACGTAAGTTACATAACAAGCAATCTTATTTTATGTAACATACATACTTAGTTAACCTGACCCACAGTCTTTTCCTAAACCTAACCAAGTAAACACAAAAACTAAGCAAACCTATTGGAAGTTTATTTTGAAGAGACTGTGTGCATGTAACGAGCGGAAACTGTACGTTTCCTGTGAACACAAAAGTTTATTTTGAAAAGACACTATGCATGTAACGTGCACATCCCTGTCGCGTCCAAAACTGACGCTAGAGGGGTACCTAGAGCATCGTAGTATGAGCATAGGGCCACTGACTAAGCTGCCATATTCGACGAGCTGGGAGTGAACATGAACATGTTTACCAGGACGATATTGCATGATCAAAATGGAACCAGAGCATCTCTGATGGTTAATCCCAATTGCTCCATGTCAGTAATTTCTTTGGACAACATGCATAAACATAATATTCCAACATCCTTTACCTCAGAGTAAATACCTAATACCGTAAAAACAACCTCAGGTTTATAGCACTTCCATGTGAATTGATGAAGAAATGATAAATACATATTCAAATTCATGGGAAACTCCACATAAAAGTAGCTGTTTGTAGTTTTAATTTGTCAAGTGAAAACTTGGCCAGCTGGGGGCGCCCTATACAACATCAAGACTGAGAGAGAAACCGCTCGGTTGACCTGCTGCTTCGTGTACATACACAGCAGCTACATATTCAGTATAAAAATACTAAACTAAAACAGTGACAATAGCTTGTTGTTTTGTCTAAATGCAAATTTGCACCAGTTAAGGACAAGTGATACGGCAGATTATTCTGGTCTGGATTTAATTCTCCCACAGAAATGAGACTAACAGGAGGAGGAGGATGGTTAGGGGTGGGAAGGGAGAGATAGAGACAGTGGGCATTCCTGACAGAGAGAGAGAGAGAGAGAAAGGGGAGTGTATGGTGGGGAGAGAGTAAAAGCCCGATGCAAAACCTCACTCACATAAAGCGTGAAGCGTCTTTTTAGCTTTCTTGTTCGGTCCGACTAGCTGTTCATCTTTCTGCCTTGAAGCTCTGTTCTACTGCAGAGTCCAGCCAGCTGGTCCTTTTTTTTACCGGCAATGTCTCCCATAGTCAAAAGCCCAGAGTGCACCCCGGTGCTGTGCCACTGCAAAGTTGCCTGCACCAACAACACTTTGTCATTGATGTTTGGATGCAAGGTAGGTTGCATGCCACTCTCTTTGCTTCACAGGTAACACGGTCATGTTGACAGTTGCTCATTTTGACTAGTAGAGATCTTTCTATCAGTGTCTGACTTCAGAGTATTATCCTGTAGTGCTCTCTGTGTTATTGTGTCTGACAGGAGGAGAACCCTATGGGATGAGATTACACTGCTGGTTGTGTTCGTCTTTAAGCTCACAAGAGAGCAAATGCTTTAAATGTTTCTGAAAGGCAGTGCTAGCACCGTTTTGTTTTCTATCTGCGTTAATGCTCACTGGGGCTTAATGAGGGCATATTTACAGCTCCTGTAATATTTCTGCATCCCTGTACTGTCACCCTTCATTTATCGTAGTGACGGGTCAGGACTATTTAATATCTGCCTTTAATGCGCTGTAATCAGTAGGCCATTTGTTAATTTTTAACAGTGTTTCGTTCAACCGCAGCTAGCGAACAGCCCCAGCAACAACACATCTGTTCAGCACCACAGACAGCACCAATGATTCATCAATTAGACTGCTGATGTTTCAGAGCCACGGTCAGGCCTTAGATTCTAACCTGCACAATCCTCAGTCAGATAAAGGATCAATGAGTCAGGCATAATGCTGCTAGGGGATGGAGAGAGGAATGGCAGGTTAACAACGGGGACATTTTGCTCATTTTGCTATCAAGAGGGATGACTGAATGCCTAAAGAGTCAAACTGTCCTTTGAGGTCATTCAGACCTAAACTTTGTTCTCTCACCTCATGTTCCTCTGATTTTCAAATGAATGACTGTTTTATCACAGTTTCTGTCTTTGATCGTTCTGAGAACTGTTTTTATGAATATTTCTCGGATGTCGCTCTGATTACATTTCCTGTTCTAGCCCATCTCATCAAATACAGGTACTTATTGATTTTACATGTATACACAAAATCTCTCTTGTACAGTGCCTGATAAATCAACTACAGTACATCAAACCTCAGACTATAGAGCAGGCGTCTTCAACCTTTTTTTCCTCTGAGAGCTATTTTAACAAAATGAAAGTGGCTGAAAACTACACATAGCGCCACCAAGTTGTACATCGCCAACAGCAGACATCATTTCTGTCTTACTTTCATGGTCATTTAATAACATTGCAGCCACCACAGTCATCGCTTCTATTACAACCCCGCCATAGGCTTTGTTTAGCGCCACTGAACAAAGCCTCTGCTGCAGAGTTGGCCTTCTTCTTTGTCGATTTGGTAAACAGAGACTGTCGTCTTTTAAGCGTTGTTTTCAGCTCCTTTACGTTCTCCGTTCATAGACTGCTACTGGCCAGAAAGTCCCGTGAAAAGTTGCCGTGGACTTTGGTGAAGAGGCGCTCGACGTTACATCTTTTACCGACTGATACCCTCGCTGCGCAAATGAGACGCACACATTTGTCATCACCCATTCATCATTAAAATAGTATGTTTTTTTGCTTTTTATTGGCCTGGCTATTTTCTGCGGTCATTTGTCAAATCTGGTGTACGCTTGCTAGTCTGCTAACATCGCCTGATTCTCAAATAATCATTTTGTGTCAGAAGGGGGCGCAATGTCTGTGAATTTGATTGGATAGACATTTAAACTGGTTCACAATTGTGTTCTTGTAACCTTTAGTGAGCTACTCAGACACAGGCAGCGAGCTACTTGTTGGAGACCCCTGCTATAGACACTGGCCTGTTTAGTACCATAAGATTATTCCATGTAATCCCATAAATAGCAGTGAAGCATATTCAACAGTGACTAAAAAAAAAAACAGACAGTGTGTGTGTACAAAATCCATCACTCACCTAAAAAGAGTCTGACACACTGAAGATAAAAACCACACTAGATGACAACAGAAATGTGTATGTTTGACTGTAAAAGCAAGAAAACAGAGGGCAGGTGCTCTTTCTCTTCCCCGTAGCTCGGCTCTCCCTCCTACTGTCTTTAGGAATTAGGAGCGTAGAAGAGAATGGGGGGAAGAGAGTCTAACTGTAGATATATAAAGCCATAGAAAGAGGTCAGTGCACACAACCGCTAGGAGATTCCACACTAAATCTGCACAGAGGCTCTGAATCTGCCCTCGGCCATGCCAACCCACATTTCCATCTCATCTCGATTCTGCTGTAGTGAACATCGTAGAGAAGGGATCCTCTCAGTGGAGCATGACAACACCACACGTGAGCGGTGACACCGCACACACAGCTCAGCCCGGCCAGCCCCACAGCCAACAGCATATTATAAACCTTCACGTTGAGAGGCATCACACTACAGGAGGAGAGAGTGTGCGCTGTTTCTGGTGCACTGACTTCATCAGGCTGAACCGAGAACATGAATTTATTGTTGGTTGATCGCCAAGAAGTACAACGATAGTAACGTGACATGATGAATGAAACATGGTGAATACTTTTTTGAGTACTATGAAGAGTGACTAATGTGAGATTTCCTCCTCTAGCAGTATATTAAAATACATCATTATACACTAATATATGACATGTAATGCACGTGTTGTTGTTGAGAGAACAGAAACAAGAAGCATTCCAGATGACACTTTGTAATCAGTGTAATGCTGAACTGAAAAATAATTAATTAATTGTCATTAATGTGCATTTTGATAGTTTTGGAAGAGAACCTTTCAGAGCTTAAAACAGCCCTTTGCATTGCTCTGATAAATGTCACTATTGAGCTCCTCTGCTTCTGCTTAATTTCACAAGCACATTTTCTAAGCCTTCATCGAGTGGTCAGATGCCCTGCTCCTCCTCCACCTCTCTCTTGGTCTCTCTCTTTCTCTCTTGCTCTCTCTCTTTCTCTCTTTCCCTAGCATTAGTCACTCATTGTTAAAGTATAAATCTGTTCTAGAAGCCGTGCTCCACTACTAACTCATCATGCCTCAGTGCCATGACTTAGTTTTTTACTGTTGTATACAACAAACTACAAAAGTAGCTTGGGGGGGGAGGCAGTATGAAGCATTTCATTTAATTTAATTTATGTGGATTTATTTATGGAGCACAAAGAGAACATACGATAACTTGCTTGATTGCATTTCTTGCAGAAAATGCGTGTGATTGCTGACAATCTGCTAAAACTAATTGCAAAGCATGGCTGAAAATACAGAAATCTTAAAGCGCAAATGTGGAATAGACTACTACTGTGTGGACTAAACCTTTAAATCTATAGAGAAAATAAGGATGACATCCAATCATAAGGTGCTCTAGCTTTGGGAGAACAGGCTGTAGAAATGATCTCAACATCTGAGCACCGCTGGTTGTTGATCATGACGCAGACACATCCCCTCTTGTTCTTCCCCAGTTCTATTGTCCAGGCCTGGCGGTGAATGGGAAGCCACCTTTGGGACTCATTTAGCCTGCATTCATTAAACTCGCTCCTAGTTTATCGGGTTACGTTATCTACTGGAACGTCTTTGTGCCCCAGTTGTTATGTTTTTGTCTCAACTCTATTAAATCTCAACAAACCAAGTAGGTTAAGCAGAACAGTTCACAGTGAGTTTAGAAAGAAATAATTTATTCTCATCTCAGACTTCATACACACCAAACGATACTCCGATAGTGCTCCACGCTCCTCTGATACGGTTGTATAACCACAGCATGGGTGATGTTACCCAGCGCTGTAGTACTTCTCTCACACAGTACTGTATATTGTAGGTCACTGGGCTTCTCTCAGGCCTTGGATTGGTACAGTAGATATGAGTTTTAGCTCCGAGCCTTCCATTATCTACTTGCTTAGCACAAACATTTCACCTCATTATAGCAATTCCGCTGTTGGCTGCTTATCAGTCTATCATGACCTAATATAGGTATAGTGACATTAAATACAGGCTTAACTTTGGTACATGTTTGTGTTAGTGTTGTTGGAAATCGTAGTAGATGAATGATTCTAATGTATTTTATTGGAAGGTTTAATATTGGAATAACACGACAGTGCAGTTTTGGAAATTCACCAATGTTATCTGTGTTTATTTGACATACTGGAAGACATGTTATGTAGAGTAATACTTTGGACAGTTTCAGATGAAAGAAACACTGGAAAAAGTTTGTTGATGATATTTCGTTCCAGGTCAGGATTTATAGTGAAAACTGAAACAGCCTTCCCGTCACTATAGTAGAAAGGTCATTTTGTTTAGGCTAACCGTAGCGAGCAGTGGAAGTATTTGATGTAGAAAGTGTGTGATGTATGTTGATGGAGGCAAAAGGCTGAAGTGTTGTGTATCAGTACACTGTTGGCAACATCACACTGTACATTGTTTTTACCAGTACATCACAGCTTCATGTTTATAACAACATTTTCTTTGACACTTAAAGATGTCATTGAGAAAGTTTATGAAGAAACTCACATAAAGCGGCAGATTAATATTGCTCCATCTCTTCCTACTGGTATAGTTTCTGGTTGACTCCTGTTTGGCACTACATTATGTCACTGAAGTAAACTATTTTAAGGCTAATCTGAAGCTCATATATATTGTCAAAGCCAAGAGATCTGACGAAGTCACCTTTAGTCTTGAGTCAGGACTTAATAACAGCAGAGCCCTGCCTGGGGATCCGAGGCTGCACTCTGTAATGGAACTGAGAGCTGAACCATGAAGTGCTTTAAAGGTAATCAGTATAATCTTAAAATCAAGTCTAAAACCTAATGGTAACCAGAGATGGGATGCTAAAACAGGAGTGATGCGATCTTGTCTTCTCGTGTTTGTTAAATAGCAGCTGCGTTTTGTACCAGCTGAAGGCGTGACATTTTTTTTTTTTTTTGGCTTAACTCTCAACACAATCCACTGCAATAATCTAACAGAGATGAAATAAAAGCATGAATGACTTTCTCGGGAAAAGAGCTGATTCTGGTCCTCAACATTTTTTACATTTTTCAAAAAGGGCAAAACCTTTGGCCCTACTTTAGTAAGGGTCAAGCAGTGTGCGGGGTTATGTGAACCATGCTCATTTTTAGCTTGTTGTAAAATAGGGATTGACTTTTTGGGGCCGAAAATCATTTTATCTGATTTTATTTAATTTAGCTGGAGAACGTTTAGTGGCTTCCAGCACTTTATTTCTGACATAATAACTGATGAACATCGCCTACTTCACTGATTTTTAATGGGACATAAATTTGAGTGTCATCTGCATAACAATAGTACTGAATATTGTATTTTTGTACGATATGTCCCAGTGGCAGCATGCATATGCAGAACAACAGGGGGCCAAGGGTGGAGCCTTGGGGAACACCACAGGCCCTGATACCAACCCACTTTTCAGGGCATTATAATAAAATAGAGTGATCAACAGTGTCATATGTGGAGCTCAAATCAAGAAGAATTGAAATCGATAAATCACCAGCATCAGCTGTGAGTAAAAGATTGTTTGTGATTTTAATGAGGTGTTGTGATGTGAACTGAAACCTGATTGAAATTTGTCAAAAATGTTCAACACGAACAATGTTCTTTTAAATGTTTGACACAAATGGTAATTTAGAAATGAGTCTGAATTAATTTTATCCAGATGGTCATGGCTTCTTGAGATGTGGGTGCACTACTTTATCCTTCAGGCAGGAGGGAACAGGACAGGGAGCTGTTTACAATGGATAAAATGGAAGGACCAACCCGGTTAGAAACCTCATACCTCATATATATACTGTATATATACAGTCATCTTCTTTGAGCTGATGACTATGTAAGAAAAGTGTCATTTCAGCTATGGTATGCTTTTAGTTTCTATATTTAGATCCTCACACCCATTAATTTTGCTATGTTAAGCCAAATAGCAGTAGTAGCTGCAGACACCTGCCTCCTCCCCCCCGTAGCAGCACCCCAGTGGAAACAACATCTGTGTTTGGAAACTGCCTATACAGACCTACGGCAGACAGACGCTGCTTCTGGCCTCCTCATGTCCTCGTCTGTTGAGAGGATGGCTGAGAACAAGTGCGTGCACGATGTACTGTGTGTGTGTGTGTATGATGTTGTAGCTATGTTTAGTAGAATCTGTTTGACTCATAGATGTTCAGGCTTTTTTTTTGACATTTTTCTGACTGCAGTTAGTTTGCTGGTCAAAGTTAATTTATCATTCTGATTTATGTTGCAGGTGAAGGTTGGAATCAGGATTAGGTTTAGTCTAAAGCTAGGCCTGTAATGGTGAGAATGGGTAGTGGTTGTAACAGGGGATCAGACTCGTGGATAGGGAGGAGGTGGGATGGGTGCACTGTCATAATAAAACTGCATGTAAGTTACTCACTCTATGTCAGTGGTTCTCAAACTATGGTACAAGTACCACTGGTGGTACGTGTGCTCTCTCTAGTGGTACGCGGAGGAATCTCTGAATATAGATTCCTCTGTATTGATGCTTTCCCACAGTTACGCATGCACAATGACGCATACGCACGCTGTATCATGTTTCAGTTTGTTTGGGACCGGAGCTATGGTGAAGAGAAAAAAAAAGTGCTCAACAGCATGCCGCTACTAAACCTGAGGGGATGCACCCTATTTTTCCCTGATAATGCGAAACTGTGAACAACAAACCTGTGTTGAAATCAGCAGGAGAAGAGTTATTAACGTTAGCTGTTAGCAGCCGGTGGGCAGAGCAGTCCTGACTGGATAAATACTGGAGATACGAACGTTAACGGAGGTGCCATTGAGTTATTGTTATGAGGTGTTTAAAGTCGACTCAGGAAAGATGACTATTGGGCGAAGGTAAATTACAACGTTATCATGATGTGTTCAAATGTAATCTCGAAAAAATGTAGTTTTGGTGAGAAACTTGAATAAATCCAGTTATTAGGAGATGTTTTCACATCAATATAATATAGATAATAGAGAGAGAATTATTTTGGCCTATTGTGTGTTTAAAATGAACAAGAGAATGACAATATTTTCTTAAGTTCCTTTGTCACATCGCCTTCTTATTTCTCTTCCATCTTACAGGATTATACAGTAGTATAATGCATGCATGAGAATACAGCTCAGGCACAATTACAGAATGCGTTTCTATTTTTAGTAGCCCTGGTAGCTGACATATCACCGTCCTCTTAACATTAGATTGCATCTCTTTACATTGCTGCTTTCAGGCATCATCAAAAATCACCGTGATCACTGGTGCGTTACAGTTAGTTTACATTTCAGAGATGCAGATAAACTCACTCTTTGCATGAAGATCACCTCTGTCAGTAGCCCCTTATTCTTTCTCTCTCTGTTGTATCTACTAATTACTCTCAGTGTATACACATTGACTTTGAGAGGCATGCTCTTTTGTTAGATGATTTGGTCAAATGTTGCCTTGACACCAAGACACATCTCCATCCATCAAATTCACATCGCTTGTAATTTAAGGTTGTGAATCTCTCACCTGAAATGATCCAACCTTGATGGTGTGTGTTGGAGCGCCGCTGTAATAATAATTTTTCTTGGTTAGAAGTTTAAATGGTTGTTTCTCCATTGTCTTCCTGTAGAGAAATAGTATTTTTTGCTAAGAATTGTGCTTTAGTTCATTCTTTATCACAGATCTATGAGCCAATAATTACATTTTAGTGTGTAACCGTGCCATGGGATGATTGTTGCTCTGTGTCTACCCATCGATTACTACCTCTGTTTCAGTTTGTAATCACCCTTTGCCACATCTGTCCTGCATGTGCTGACATCTGTTGTGTTGGTACAGAACAGTACAGGCACCCACAGTACTGGATGTGTGCGAGTACTTACTGTATGAATGAGCTTCTCAGCCTCCTGCTGGTGTTTCTGCGCTCTGGTTGTATGCTCGGGATCTTGGACGTGATTGATTGTTTATTGCACTTCATTTCTTCGTCACAGCTGTTGTGTTTGCTCTTGGTGGTTACACATGGTCCTGTTGCTCTTTCCAGAACAGGCCACCAGCAGTACAGGGGTCCCCCCCCAACGGCCAGACCCCACCCTGCATGAACCCTGCCTTGATGAACGCTCCTTGGGTGAGAGAGGGGAGGAGGGCGGTAGTATTTTTCAACGCCGTCGTCCAAATTGCATTTCATTCTGGCAATCAACCACAGTATTCACTCTGCTGACATGAAGTCATGATTCATTTCACACTTTTCACCCTCCATGTAGTTAAAAAGAGATTCCATCATGTTGATGCACTGTAAACACACTTTAGAGCCATTGTTGAATCGCATGGTCCATCTCTGTTATCACTATATTCATATTGTTCTCTGAACACTGACTTTACATGTTGTTAACCAGGGATCGTTTTTATGTCATAAGTTTGGTATTAGCAGGAATTTCAATGCATATTAAAGAAAATGCTAGAAAAATCTAATTTTCAGATTCTAGATGGATTAGTTGGGATGGGTAAGAAGTTTCCCTTTCACATATTTCACAAAACACGCACACCGAGAAAGAAGGGAAGTCCTCGAAGATCTGCAGATTGTGATGGAAGACAGAAAAAAAAATGATCCTAGTGTTATGAAGTTAAATGTACGACGGAGTATTAGGGCCACATTGAGGGGGAAAAAAAGAAATCTGAGATTTCGAGAATAAAGTCATAATATTATGAGAATAAAGTCTAAAGTTTACGAGAAAATATTCGTAGTATTAGGAGATTAAAGTCATAATATTATAAAGTAGTAATTTGATGTGTTATTTTAGAGGGGAAATGTGAAAATGAGGAACGTGGAGCAAATTACTTTTTTTCTCATGAAGTTATGACTTTATTCTCGAAATCTCAGATTTTTTTTCCCCCTCAATGTGGCCCTAATACTCTTGTGAACTTTTAAATGAAAATTCATAATAAAGAATCTCAGAAAATAATATCAACATTGTTTTCTGATGTACTGCATGTATACATTATACAAAATGTATGTTTACCAACTTGTAATAAATTCCAGTGAGCAGAGGATGAACACAACATCAGGATGACCAGACAGGCCGATTCCAAAGCCCGAAATAAACCTGCCTTTGTAATGCTTCTGATGTAAGAGTGAGATTCTGATGACACTGTGTCGGAGCGTTAACTCCACGGTCATTTTGAGGCCACAGTTTGTGGTGTTGTTGTATTAGGTAAGGCGGGGAAGAATACTTACTTCAAAGTTATTTGAGTAAGTGATTTAAAATGAAAGTTGTTTTTTAATAGAGAGCATAAAGACTAGCTCAGGGGTCAGCAACCTTTACTATCAAAAGAGAAAAAAAAAGCCCTAAACATTTGAGCATTGTGATGAAGGCAACACATCTTATGGTCTAAGTATATAATATATACTGTAAGTCTAATGCAGTGAGGGCCAAAGTGCAAATATACTACAGAGTAGTAGGGCCACATTGAGGGAAAAAAGATCGGAGACTTCCAGAATAAAGTTATAACTTTACGAGAAAAAAAGAAAATAACATGTAAAATTACTACTTATATGACTTTTTTTCTCGTAAACTTTAAACTTTATTCTCAAAATCTCAGATTTATTTTTTTCCTCAATGTGGCCCTAATACTCCATCGTACCATAGACCTACAACAATGATCAACAAAAATTGAAAATGTACAAACAAAAAACAGTTTTATAGCTTGTAATTCCTCGTTTTGTAGAAAACATCTTGGTTAAAATGATATATTCTCAGTCTGAGACCCTGCCCAGGTATAATTGGTATTTCATACTCATAAATAATGGTATGCAACAAATGCAATGTTATTGAATACCTCATAACTGCATGGTGAATCTGGTGCTTCTCTCTTGATGTTGATACAGAGTTATGTGTCATCTTTCATTCATTGTTTTTCATTAAGGGAACTTTTAATTAACATCATTCTTTTCATAAATCAGAATATTGAAGCATTGTACAATAATCACACCATGAAAAGGAAACATTCATAGTTCATCAAGATGATTCATTGTTTGCCTTTTCTTCTATCACTTCTGAGAACAGTAACACAAAGCTGACTTTTTGTGTTTGTGGATCTCATCACTTTGTCTTTGTTCATGTCTTCCTTTCTCGCTCAATGTCCCCCCCTTTCCTCTTTCTCCCTTTCCTGCTCTCAGCAGTACCACTACCAAGAAGACGACTCGCCGCCTCTTGACCAGGGATTCCCGCGGCTCACCAACGAGGTGCGCGCCCCCGAGCTCGTGCACGTGTCCGAGAAGAACCTGTCCGAGATCGAGAATGTTCACGGCTACGTGTCCCATTCCCACATCTCTCCTCTCAAGGTCAGCACCTCGACCTCTCTCTCCCATCATTTTAAATATGGGCCTTTCGCACTTGGCATAGAAAACCATGACCCTCCGACCATTCCCATTCAGCAGCATGAACAGCTGCCAACATGGCTTCCTCTCAGTCTCTATCCCTTCTCCGTGCAGTGTTTATAACATGACTGCTGATTGGGTACTAAGGAGAACCAGGAGGAATACTCAGATATAGAACACACATCTTTTACTTTTGGGTATTTAGCACAAATGTGTGAGTAGACAGTAGATTATGTGTACTTTTTTAATGCTTCACAATGATGAAATATTGTCTTCACATCTCTCCTTCTCTCTGCCTTCACCAATCCTTGCACACATGTTCCCCTCTGCATTGTATTGATTCATTAAGAACCCGTGTGTGTCCTGACCTGGAGTCCAGCCTCTAACACCTCAGTGCCTCTCTCTACCTCCATATGGAGTCCAAAGTTGGAGGAAAAAAACACATTTCAGCTGTATTGAGAGGTCTCGTGTGCGTACTAGTACAAGCTACTACATTATTGACCCAGGTCAATAAGAGTGATGTTAAAGATCAGATGTTGTGTTTCTACTCAGGTTTGAGCCAGCAGAGGGCGATGTTGGAGAGTTTTATTGTGTCTGCAGTTCATTTCAGGCAAGATTTGAGATCCTCTGCAAACCATCCGTTGTGTCGGTGAATGGAAAATGAATTGCCTGCATATTTGTGCATACGTGGTTCACATTATTTAATAAGACATTTAGTGATGGATTCGTAAACAACCATGTCAGTGGAGACATAAATAAAAATACCAGTAGGGATAATCTGATGTGGATCTGATCTAACGTGGCACATATACAGCAAAAATAATTCTTCCTAATGTTCAAGACAAATATTGTTACTGAGGAAAGTGACTTTTCTCCCGTAGAAACATACTCTACAGTATATCTAACTACAGTATGTGAAGACATAACACCTAATAACTGCACGCCATTAAGCATTAGTTAAATATTACTTAATTCATCATTTATAAAGCATTGTTCCTACATTAATACAATAAATTAGTATGTAAAAATGATTAATGATAAATGATTTATTCTTGATTAATAAGCTCATCTATAATGTGTTTAATGACTGATCCGCCTTGATCCGTATTATTATATCATTTATAAAATATGCAAATACAATCACATTATAGGTGAGCTTATTAATCAAGAATAAAACATTTATAACTGTGTTTAATGTGTATGCTTTATAAACAATGCATTAAGCATAACACTTAACTAATGCGTCATAGCATGCGGTTATTATAAAGCGCTACCGACATGATTTCAGTACTCTCGTGCGTTCTTCATGGTCTTTAGGTTCGAATTTATTTTTCCTTTGGTTGACTTTAAGAGACAGTGTGTGGGATTCGGCGACACGTAGTGGAGTGGTTGCAGATTGCAACCAACTGAGTACCCTTCCGCAAACTCCTGCCTTTCCAAGAATGTGGTGACGTGAGCAGAACCGCGTTGACGCCATTCGCCTCACTCAGATGCCACCTTACCGTAATAACACTACTAGAAGAAGTCAGACGGCGGCTGGCGGCACCACGGTTTTGCACTCTGCGGGCTCGCGTTACCGCAGTTTCACAAGCATGTTGGAGAACCACGGTGGCCTTCATGTAACGTAGAAGGCTCTCTCTAGAGTCAGTGTTTGGTTTGTGTTGTTGGTTCTGGGCTACTGTAGAAACATAGAAGAGCGACATGGAGGACTCCGTGAAGAAGACCCGCGAAGGGCTCATTCTAAGCTAATGATTTCTTAATTTCAGGTGATTATACACGAATGAAAACATAGTTCTGAAATTAATATTCCAACTGCTACGACTGGTCATCTGAAAATTGGCTCCAAGTGGTTATTAGATGTGATCATAAATTAAATCATTGTGTATTAAATGATCTCGGTTAGAATGTATTTGATTGGACGTTTGGCCTTGTTTTATGATTTCGTTAAGACTTTCTGGAATCTGCAGCGTGACAGCAGAAACTCTGATCACATGTGATTGAACACAGTACTTCTCATGTAGTATAGTTGCAAGATGATGAATATAAGACCAGATTCTAATCCTCATTGTTTCCTTTTGACATCTTGGAAATCACACGCTGTCACCATCTCCTGTCAGGCGCTCTCAGTGCTTTAGCTCTGTTTACACCCTCTTCCAGCGTCGTGTCATGAAACCATATCTGTCGGTGCCGTGATGTACTCCAGCATCAACTGTCATCATGTAAAATGTTGTTTATGTAAATGTACCACACTGTAGTGATATGGCCCCAAACAACCTTTAAACCAACCTTTGGGTTCATTGTGTTGCACTGCAGTTTTTTTTTAAGAACGCTGTTTATACTTTTCGGTCCACAGCAGTGAGAAAAAGCTAAATTAGCAGGTGGAAACAAATATGTTAATTATCACAGGAGTGATATTTTCAAGTATGGTTGCAAAGTTGTGTTGACTGTGAAAACAAAACTGTTCTGTTTTGTTATCAGTGAATTTTGTTTTGCACATTTGCAGCCAGTCTGTGGTGGGAATATCTCCCACTGGGTTAGAGGCTCTCCTCATTTACAGAAATAATGCAGGAAACCAGAGTGATCCACTCCCTCTCATCCTCATCCAATCTTAACCCACATGTTTTTCCCTTTTCTTCCCACTCAACATGTGACAGGGCAACCATTACTAATGTTTTTTTTTATCTTGTTGCATTAGGCTCCCTTCTCTCTCTCTCTTTCTCTCTACCTAAGTCTACTGGCTAGTGATCTTGTCTTTCATTTCTTACCTGCAGCCTGCACTGGTTACCCATTTTGATCTTGCATACCCGGGTGTGACCACAGCAAACTACATGGCAAGTTTTATTTAATTTCATTTTTATTTTTACCTCTGGGGAATCTCAATCCTCTGTATTTTTTTTTTTTGGTATCATTTAAAACTCTATTCCCTTGTTTCTGGGTCCTGGTACCCAGATGATTGATGTCCCCTCGGTGCTGCATGGATTTTGTTTTGGTGTTGTCTTCAATGCTTCGCCTGACGAAGCAGTCAGTCTTTCCTTTTCTTGTTGGGTCGCTGCTCTCTTGTCATACCCACACTCAGGGCTCCAGACTAACTATCTTTCACCACCGTCTTGACACTTGACTCCAGGGAAGTGAAGAAGAGTTTGGTTAGAACGTTATTTCATGAATGGCAGACAAAATCCTTGACTCAGTCAGCCCTGAAGCCCCGCCCCCCCTACCGCTGCACAGAGCGCTGTGTGCTTGTTTAATCAAAGTGTATTAATATTGAACATGTCATGCGTCCAAATTGTACCAAATTGGACATGGCACTCCCTCGGGTCCCCAGCAATACACCCGCTTAGTTTGAAGTAGATTGCATGAACGGTTCCCGAGATAGGACGTACAGAAAGACAGTTATAGTAGAAGTAAAGCACTTTTTTTGTTTGTTATCAAAGTACAAATACCTCAGCAGTGTACAGTGTACTACAGAGTAAAATGCATGTGGTTACTTTCGTCTCTGACAGAAGTTTGGCAAAATGTGAACACTGATGTAAAGTGTCTGTTAACTCATGTTAACTCTGCAGTTCAGTGTGTAACGCTCCGTTAGCTCTGTTAGCCAAACACACCGCTGGACTGCTGCTCACCGGCTGCTAACAGCTAACCAGCCGTCCTCCTGCCGACGTGAGGAGACGCAGTCCGTTGTAGTCAGCGCTTGGTTCAGTTTGTTATACATACGTACACAAAAATCTCTTTCGTCCCCGAGCGTCCCGGGGAAGATCTCCGTTCTGCCCAAACACATTTCCCATCGTTCCCGTGACGACGGGACGCCGTTAGTCTTGAGCCCTGCCCACATTTTGTTACTATAACCCCCATGCGTGTTTGTGACCCATTTGCTTGCCAGCGAATCCCATGTGTTGTTGTGGTGTTACTGTGATCTGGTGTTAATCTGTCTCTGTTAATGATCATGTATTTACTATATAAATGATGTTGAAGAGTTTACACCCTGGTTGTGTGTTTAGGATACCTAAATATATCTGATTTAACCTGGGGCATAAGCTGTGTCTCAAATCGGATACTTCCATTAGTACACTTCCATTTAGTAGGTTACACTGTGCACACTATGTACTTGTGTAGTGTGTGAATTTCGACAGGGTGGTGTTGTCTCAATCGTACACGGTTGTTGTGAACTCACCGGAAGCTCAGTAGATCTGCTGGTGATCGTCAGAATGGACATCACGATGTATCGGCAGACAGATAAATTAACCCAATAATGGCTTCTGTCTGACTACAGTATAGTGGTACTGATATGTATACTTAAATTTGTACTTTGCCGTTTCCATCACAACCACTGCAGCTTCCTCACACGCCATTTTCACAAGTTTGAAACAGGTTGGTGGTTCCTCCCCTTCCGCTACGGAGCAGAGATGGGGACCGTTGAGGGTGAAACGTGTCCTGTGTTCCACACTCAAAGTTTTGACCGTTTTGAGTGCAACGTTGGAGTACTTAGAGTGCACTGCGTTTTTCTATAATTCGCAGTGTGAACACACTCGTGCACTCAAAATAGAAAGTGTAAGTATGGAAGTATGCAGATTGAGACACAGCCTTAATAATGAAGCATAATATTCAAAGGCCAAGTTAACTTTAAGGCAAAGTTACAGCATGCTCTACTGTGTACTGTGTTTATAACCTCTGATGGTATTGTTTTTTAATTGTCTACATCACAACATTATTATAATAATGATTAGTTGGGTAAGGTGTGGGTGTGAAATGAGTGCAGGCTCTACATGAATGAATCTGGTGCTTTCATTTTGTCAAGGAACCTCAAGGTTGGTCAACTTTTAGCACTCAAAGAAAACATGACGCCCGTCAGTTGTTGTATTGAAAGAGTTCTAAAAGTACTGACTGTGTTTAATAAACGATAGGAGGAAATGTGTCCACAGGATATTGAAGATGCACTGACTGACTGAATGACGTTTCCTATCAAACGCACTCACTTTGGTTTAAGTAACTGTAGTGATGATGTACCGATGCACCAAACATAATTCTTTTTGTTGGCGTGTGTGATCAGTGAAAACAGCCGCGACGCCAAGTCAGGCTTACTTCCGGCACTTTTGCGGCTGGTAAATACATAGTTTCAGTTCAGAGCCCAGTCGCACAGCAGTTCGTGAAATAGTCACAGAATTGTATCTATTGATTCGTATACATAGCACAGTGTTTTTCGTGATGGTCAGCATGAAATCAATTCTTATGTGATCCAGTTAATTGTGAACCGGAAAGTATAAAGAGGGGTGAATGCCGCGTAGGGAGGAGGTCAGGACTTTCGCCCAGGAGACCGGTATTTGTGTCCCGTGTGAAACTCAACGTTGATTTATTAGTCAGATAACTTCCTTCCTTAAGTTATGGCCCTTCCAGTGTTATTTTCACCCAAACCGCAATCTTTTCCTAAACCTAACTAAGTAGTTTGTTGCCTAAGCCTAACCAAGTCAATCTTTTCCTAAACCTAACACGTTTTATTTTGAAGACTGGAGTGGAAATTGACACGTGTGTCTCGTATTGCTGGACATTTGTAAGAAAAATGCACAAAAAAATCAGTTGTTGAACGTCGTGCTGAGCCTCACAGAAAAAGGTAAATGTGTGTCTATGTACACAAATCAAATAGATTACATTTTGTGACTATTTCTCAAACTGCTGTGAGACTGTGTCGTTCCGTTCTACTCTTCCATTTGTCTCCGACATTCTCACACGTATACATTTGCTTAGATAACTATTGACTTTCTTTGGGTGTGATTTCCTGGTGGGTCGGTTCCCTCGTGGCGTAAAGGAGGACCTGATTGGATTTGTAATGCGAGTATGAGAAAGGCAGTGCGAGAGAGAGACAAGTGTGTGAGGGAGTCGTGAACAGGCCCATGACCGCGGATTCTGTGCTCAGCCTATTTGTTTTCTCTCAGCCTTGGGACTTTTGAATGAAAAATTGCTTTAATACAGCCGGTGTAATTGTAAAGGCAGCAGGGAGGCAAGACTTATGGTTTGTCTATGACCAGAGGAAGTGTAACCCCTCCCTCGCTGGCCGAATCAAGCACTGCCGGTTGGAGAGTGTGACTCAGGGAAGATGTTATTGATCCTAACTGCTGCGATGTTTATCGATCGCCGCCCTCTTTCCATGGTAATGTCTGCTTGTAAAAACACATGCATTTTTTTTGGCAGCAATTACTCCTCCGTCAGTCAGGCAGGGTGAAGTTTGAGAGTAATAAATACCCGTTTAATGAAGGCTGCAGAAGCAGTCGCTGGTTTGTGCTCGGCGACGGGTGGCAGAGGTCAGATCGACAGTCCACTGTATAACTTTCATCCCGTGGGGGAAAAGATCGCTTCTTTCTCTAATCCACTCCTTGTTGTCATTATTCCTCCTCTGTCTTCTTATCCACACAATGGGAGGGCCTGAGTGAAAACTCTCTGTGGGCTAGTGTGGATGTGGATAACAACAGTGCCACCAACTGCAACACTTCACAAATGCACTTCTTCCATTTGACAATCACATTTTTTTCTGAGGATTTGTCTGTACTCAAGACAAGTCAAGTATATTTATAAAGCACCTTTAAAACACAGAGTGCTTAATGCGACAGCATCCTAAGGTCAGTGTTTGTAGTTTATAAAACCTTAAGGCTGCAGCAAAAATCAGATTGAGAGATTAGATGTATCTCAGCTCATTGTTTGAATTTAATGGCACTTTATAAAACACTGAAGTGCACAGTGACATTGAAACACATTGCATCTGTGCAGTCATCATTCTCTACTGTTGACTGTAGTTCATGTGCTCTAAACACATGTTATATTTAAAGGGATGCTTCTTTTACTCATCTCGACATGTTATTTTTGGACCAAAGCATTTTGAGTTCTGTGGATTTTTGTTCTTAACCATCCAAATCATGTTTAATATTAGCATAGTAAATGCTCCCTAAACACTACATAAGAGCAGCTGTTGTGTTATGTGCAAATACTAAGAATTGGAGAGATGCCACCAAAGAAGAACAACTTGCGTTGGACTGTGAAAACAAGAGTTGTTTTTTTTTCGCATCTTTTCGTTCTCCTTCAGCAAAGGCAGAAGGAGAACCGATGTCTGGGTGGATGAATGTGGTGTACTGTACAAAGCATGTGACCTCCACATAGGAGACCATAGTTTGCATCCTGCCTCCTACTAACAGTTAACATTTTGTTTTATTGAAACCTAATCCTACATAATCGTTTGACTTGACATTTATAGCAAGCGGTTATAGATACAATACATCCTATTTAAAGCTGAGATAGCATTAAGTCCTAATGTCACATTATGAATATTGCCTTGCACTAGCCGAGGTTTGCAGACCTTAATACATCATATTTTTGTTGTCTCATAATAAGTTTGCCTTTGGTCTTGTAAATGCACCAACTTTATATATATTGCTGTAATATTAAGGGGCGATGCACTTTCCATTAAAACAATGGAAAATTTGCTGATCATAAACTTGGTCATAGAAGAGTTTAACAGACCCAAACATTGGCTGAGATTGGCAAGATTCAGGTGAAGAAGCTTCACTCAAACTTAATTGGTAATGTACACAGAAAATTAAATCCATCATAGCAAATGCATGAATATTCATTACACAGTTGATAAAACAGTACTTTTCAGTGTCTTTAATTGGGTCAGAGGAACTGTCTACTCTACCAGTCATCCTACCAGGTATCCTCCTCTCCTGTAGATAGACTGTTATCAAAGTGCCCATCTGCCTCAGTCACATTTAGACAGTTCTTGAAAATCTGCCCAGACTTGTTGTCTCACTACCTTTTATATGAGGGAAAAGATTGAAACTTGAGTCCCAGTAGATCATGTTACCATCAAATAATATCAAAGGCCTCAAGAAGCTCTTTTGTTTCCAGCCTCTGACATCAGTTTCGTCTCTCAGTGGTAGCCTGAGATGAACACTTTTAGGCGGCTAAGTGAAGCAAAATAGTTTATTGTGCATCATTGCTGCAACACCATTGCTGTTTATCTTTCACTCACTTATCTTACACCTGTTAAAGTGGGATCTGTCCAGTTATCAGAATGCAAGCCACATGCAAATAAAGCACGTCAGTTCCAAAGGACAAATATACAAGTAGCTAGCAGCGGTCTTCTGCTGGCATTGTGAAAGGACAACTATACACCGATCAGCCATAACATTATGACCACCTGCCTAATATCGAGTAGGTCCCCCTTTTGCCCGCAAAACAGCCCTGACCCGTCGAGGCATGGACTCCACTAGACCTCTGGAGGTCTGCTGTGGTATCTGGCACCAAGCCGTCAGTAGCAGATCCTTCAAGTCCTGGAAGTTGCGAGCCAGCTCTGATGGTCAATGACTGAAAATGATGCTGGCTGAACAGATGTTAGTTCAATAACTCCGACGACAGCTGTGCACATTTAAACTTTATTCAAACTTCAGCTCGACGTCAACACCAGCAGCAACAGCAGCACCAGCAGCAACAGCAGCAACAGCAGCAACAGCAGCAACAGCAGCCAGCACATCGATAAAACCCAAAGTAAGAGATGCACACATGCACAGTCGGTAACCAAGCACTCAACAAAGACGCATCATTTTCTGGTGATTTGTTGGGGCACAGACTTGCCGACTCCGTAGCGCAGACGTTGCACTCTATTGAAAGTGTTGTGGGCATAAATGAAGGATCAGTATGATAATGTGTTTTCTGTTTAGTTATTGTCAGTTTAATGCAAATATTAGCTGATTATGTTCTGGTGTAGTATGGTTAAAAAAAATAGGCTACGGCCCATATATCCACCGATCAGCCATAACATTATGACCACCTGCCTAATAGTGAGTAGGTCCTCCTGACCCGTGGAGGCATGGACTCCACTAGACCTCTGAAGGTCTGCTGTGGTATCTGGCACCAAGCCGTCAGTAGCAGATCCTTTAAGTCCTGTAAGTTGCGAGGTGGGGCCTCCGTGGATCGGACTTGTTTGTCCAGCACATCCCACAGATGCTCCATTGGATTGAGATCTGGAGAATTTGGAGGCCGAGTCAACACCTCCAACTCGTTGCCGTCCACATGATGTAAAAGAAAACGGGATTCATCAGACCGGGCCACCTTCATCCTTCGCTCCGTGGACCAGTTCTGATGCCCATTGTAGGCGCTTTTGGCGGCGGACACGGGTCAGCGTGGTCACCCTGACGGTCTGAGGCTACGCAGCCCCATACGCAACAAACTGCTCCTCACTGTGTGTTCTGACACCTTTCTATCGGAACCAGCATTAACTTTTCAGCAGTTTGAGCTCCAGTAGCTCTTCTATTGGATCGGACAACAAGAGCCAGCCTTCGCTCCCCACGTGCATCAATGAGCCTCGGGTCTGACCCCGTCGCCGGTTCACCGGTTTTCCTTCCTTGGACCACTTTTGGTAGGTCCTGACCACTGCAGACCGGGAACATCCCACAAGAGCTGCAGTTCTGGAGATGCTCTGACCCAGTCGTCTAGCCAGCACAATTTGGCCCTTGTCAAAGTCGCTCACATCCTTACGCTGGCCCATTTTTTCTGCTTCCAACACAAAGTTCAAAGTTGTTTTAGGTGTTTGTGACGCAACACAGAGAGGTGACTGTTGGTTCAAAACAACAATGGCGACTCCTGAAGAGGTTAGTGTAGATGCTGCAATAGCATCAGTTCTATCAGAACTGGAGAGTTATTTCTTCATTGAAAGAAGAGCAAAGATCGGCACTGAAGGCTTTTCTCGCTAGTCTTCCAATTGACTTCGGCAAGAGTTTGATTGACAGATGGTTCATCCAATCACCTGCCTAGTATTTTTTGAAAGTGCCTGTCGAAGGTTTCCAATGACGGCCTCTCAGACGGTCTTGTGTAACAGACTATCTGGTGGGTCAGGTTATAGTTTAAGTCACAGTCAACTCCAATAAAGCTCCTTGGTGTGAAAATAGTTTAGAAGAGGAAGTAGTTTGGAAGAGGGTTTTGGTTGGTGGTAAACACAGTTGAGGAGGGAGGAAAAGAAAGGGAGTGAAGAAACACACAGAGTCAAAATGTCACGCCAAGTGTGACTGACCCGTCCTGCTGATGGTCTGTTCACAAGAAGTTCCCATCAACCTTAGATTGAACGTAATGATGCACTGCAAATAACCCACAGACCCCATCTCAGCATCTCTGTGAAAGACTGGCTGTCTACACTCAGACACACTGTGGGATCCTCCAAAATTGATTTGTTCTTAGTGGGTTTCTGTAAGAGGTCAATTTTGTTCACTTAAGCCATTTTCCCTTAAAATTGTTTTTTTTCTTCTTTGCTGATGGAAAAACTGTTTGTGAGCATGAATCAAAGGTTAGTGACAGCACTCTAAGAATGAATATAAGGACAGATGTTGAGCAGTTCATTTAATTTTGTTGTAAGAGAACATCTTAAGGAAAAAAAGAGGAACGTATTTTAAAGAGGTCAGCTCTTAAACAGAGGGAAGGGAAATGGAAAGCCATTAAACAGACACAGCCATTAGTACTTACAGAGTGCTGTCGTACCGTAGCTTCTCAAATCACTCGGAGAGATGGAGTCTGACTGTAGCTGAAGGCTCAGTCTAAGCATCATGTGGGACATGCTGGACGTATGTATGCCCACCCTTTTATTTTTTAGTTTTAGCAGCTGCATTTGTACTCATCTGACAGTGAGGTATGGCATCAAAATAATTGCCAGTGATCACAATGAATATTTAATGGTCTAAAATGTTGCATGATGTATTCATTCTCACCAGAGAACAGACCGATAACAGCGCCTGATTCTGACTATACAGCAGCTAAAATATATGGTCTCTCTAATTTTAATGTTGAACTGTCAATATTCAGCCTGTGTTTTCACTGGTTAAAGCATCTTATGCAAATTACAGGAATACATTTTTGTTAAAGCGTCACGAGGCTGGTCATTAGATTTGAGTAGTGCTTGCCTCTGCTGAATCCTAAATTGGCCATCTAGGCACAGCAAAAAAGCACTTAATGGTAAATTATCAGCCTGTGCATCCAACATGCTTTTGCTTTTTTAAACTAAGCTGAATACGATGTGTTTAAATCACTATAAAGCCTGCATACATAATGTTAATGGAGTCAAAGCAAACAAAGCCACATTTTGTTCGAGAACTGTTCCAGATGTTTAGATTTTAAAGGGACTATTTGTAAGATCAGAAATGTCTTGTTAACAGCGACACCTGTGGCCGTTAAGTCAACGAAAGTCAACGTCCTGTTGCTCGCGCTTGTGCTCGCTCTTCATAGACATGAACGAGCATCGGTCAAAACAGTGAGGCGACACACGTCAGCTAAAAGCACAATATCACTCTATATTTCAGCTGCTTGGCAGTAATGTTAGCTGACCAGACGAAGGTCTCTCCATGAATCAATGCTGATCCTAGTGTTGGCTTTTCCTGCCTCAGCCTCCCGACCGCGGCCGGAGGGAACAGGGGAGACACCGGAGTTTTGGTCGGAGACGATAACGTTTCTCTCTGCGGAGCCCTGTCACTTCACAAGACACGGGAAACCTCTGTTGGTCTGGAGGAGCTGCAGCAGTTATTTCTGCACAAACGTCCACTGTACATTTACTAGATATTCTCAGAGCTAAACTAACTCTTCTGCAGTGTGTAGTGTGCGCGCATGCACGTGAGAGTAGAGTGAAAGAGCGAGCGAGAACGAGCGTGGTGTGTGAGTGAAGGCAAGCAGGCGAGCAGAGGAGCAGAGTACAGCAGAGACTCCTGTCCTGGAGACCAAAGTTACGGTCTCTTTTTTGACAAATCACGTTAAAAAGAGAAGGTTGTTGCTAAAACGAGAATATGGCGTAAGACTATAGCAGAAGCTGCAGGTCATATGTCATCCTCCACTTTCACTTTACAATCAGCTGTTCGTCTGTGTCCTCTGTTCACAACCTTCTGCTGTCTCTTCCAGTACACTTTGTAATCTTCTTCGTTGTGATTCAATTCACATTTATACTGCTCTTTATTCAGGCTGCAGGATTTTGGATTAAATAAGACCCACAATATCACTTAGAACCATGACCTCACGTGGTTTTCTCTCCCAATTCATAAGGGAAATGTTTTTCAATAAAAATATTAGGCGTGGTGCTTCTCTGTTCCATGACCTGTTTCTAGAGGCACGATAACGGAGAGGAAGAAGCAAGTTGAAGGCAGATACATAACTCATATTTTGAATGGTAAATGGACTTGCATTTATATAGCGCCTTTCTATCTTCTGGCCACTCAAAGCGCTTTACACTGTACATGTCATTACATTACATGTCATTGCCTACAGGTCATTTGGAGAATAGCAGAGCGAGTGTTTAGAGTCTGTGTGTGGGAGGTGAGTTGTGAAGCAAGAGAGAGAGAGAGAGCAGAGGTGAATGTGTGTGATGTTGTGCGCTAGTGGAGCAGAAGACAGAGTTAATTTATTTAGTTTAGAACAGTGAACGTTGCAGTTTGTGCAGAAATAAATGCTGCAGCTCCTCAAGACCAACAGAGGTTTCCGGTGTCTTGTCTCCCAGCGGCAGAGCGAAGTAATGGCGGGGAGGGGGGGGGGGGTTAACTCCGGAGCGAGTAACTTCGACGACTCCGGCTCAAGCAACAAAGTTAACACAGAAGCTACTCTAAAAATACGGTGGCCAGCTCCATGAAGATAGGACCCGCTCCCTATGTAAAATGTAAATCCAATTTTATTTTACAGCACAGCACACAGTGAAATTGAGTTACTGCATTTAACTCATCCTATGTTTATATTAGGAGCAGTTGGCAAGTCCTTATGGACCGAGCGACTGCCACCCCTATGTAGATATAAACGGCTCATTCTGAGGTAACAAAAACAATGATTCTTATTTTCAGGTGATTATACGCTAAAGAAAACATACTTATATTCCATTTCTGCCGATAGATCCCCCTAAATGTAACATAATGTTCCTTCAATGCATAGATATGCATAGATATCTTAAATCCAGATATTATATATCACATCTCAGTTGTCCTTTTCCACTTAACATAACTACTATAATGAATGCCATAAAGTATGATCCCAAATATCGACCTCTGGCAAGTGTTTTCGGAGAATAAGACAATGCAAATGCAGGCGGCTGACCTCCTTCACGAGGCCAAGGGTGGCTTGACGAGATCAGCCTCATCCCCGCTGAGTTCTCCTCCCCACCACGCAGACCTTTCTCTCTCACACACAAACTCATCTGCACACGTTACACACCAGAAAGTTGTGTTTTCCTCCCACACACGAGCATAACTTGAGTGCGACCCTGGGGACACCGGGACCCTTCGTTCCAGATGGCCAAAGCCTCCTCCAGCACCGGCCTGACAGGCTATCACAATCCTCCACGGTTAGAGGGGATCCAGCCACCCTGGACTAACCAACCTTTACACGCCAAGGTCTCAGTCGCCGACACATACGAATAAACATAAAACACCAGACTGAATATAAAGGAATACACAATACAAGCTCTTTTTCATATTCTGTGATCCCAGCATGTTATTTGTTCCCTTTACTGCTACACAGACATTCAGTCATTTGTCTTACAACAATTATGTATTTGTAGACATGTATTATAATATCTCTATCTATAAGGTTGAATTCAGATGAAAGATAATTATTAAAAAACATACGCCTATTTTTAATATTAAATATATATTATAAACTACTACTATAATATTAATATAGCCAGTGAAACACACTGAGCTGGCTTTGAGGTCCTTGAACGCCTCATATTAGACAGCTCGTCTATAACGTTATTCAAAGCTGCGCCACCGGGTGAGGTGTCACGTCAGTTATAACGCTCATGAATGGACACAGCCTCATGCCGCCGGCTCTGTCCGCTTATGTCATCGTGATCGTGCCGGGCGTGACCGCACCGGCCCGCTGCCTCCTTTACCGGAGATTGGGTGGGATGGTCGGTATGTGCTTCAAGTGCATTAACACTGGGCAACCGTGAAGCGTCCCACTCGGTTCTGGCCGAGCTCAACAAGGCGCCATGGCAAGCCGAGGAATTGGGGAGAGGGGAGACATTTTTTTACATTTTCAAACATCGACTTTATTAACAGCATCAACAGGAACAAGGGAGGGGGCGGGAAAATTGTACCATGTCGTGAGTGTGCCCGGGAACGTGGCCCTCATCTCCGAGACGTTCCACCCCATAGTCATTTCTGCACTGTCGTTCCACTCCGAGCAGGAGACTCTGGGTCACTATCGTCGCAGTGGGGCATCACGTCGCAGCGACGGAAGCGATCGGAAGCGATGCCACCACTGCTGCCGTTGAATCTTGGGAATCGACCGGCAGGCCAGGCAGGCTGGAGGATGCAGAGCATTGTCTTCTGCGTGGTCCACCACTGAGGCACCGGCAACAGGTGTCGTGAAGATCCACGCCGGTGATGAGAGGTTCTTGAAGTGGCAACTCCATCCGTGGAGATGAGCAGTCAGTTGGCAAAACGTTGTTTGCTGAAGAGAAAAGGATGTCTGACAGCGATGGACGCTGCCTTATATACTGTGGGGACTGCACGTCTTTGGGCAGGCACATCCTGATTGGCCGGCTACACTTATGCAAAATTCAGTGGGCAAATGCGTGCTCGTGATTGGAGGAGAGTATTACCCATAGAATCCAGTAGAGTTAGTGTGAGTTAGAACTGGACATACATTCTGAACAAATGCTAAGAGAGTTTAGTTTAGGCAGAGATTTAGGTTTGTGTCCGCCACTCCTTGATGTCAGAGAGTCAAGCAGATAGACCAGCTAGCTTTGGTTAATTGTTATTCACCAATGCTGCCCAAAAACTCCGGCTTTGCCAGGTAAATGTCAAATATAACAACCTTTCCACAGCAGGTTCTGATATCAGCCTCCCATTTTACATTAATAATTAGCTCAATCTCCTGATTGAAAAGCTGCCCTTAGATCAGCCAACATATGCACTGAAGTCTGAAATTACCATTCATCAAAAGATCATTTGCAAGACAAAAAATATGTATTTTCTTTACCACCAGGTGTTCCCTGAATGCCATGGTCTTTTTTTTTATAAAATGTTGAGAAAAGTCTGGAAGATGGTGAAGACAAGAGGTATAATTGCAGATCTGATACTAGTTGTTCTTTCAGTAACAAAATGTGTGATTTTCCTCACAACAAACAACTGAGAATTACATCATAATTGTCACATTATTGTCCTGGGAGCTATCTAGTAAACCCCACCCTTATTTGTGGAGAGAGGTTGAGACAAATACCAACCATCTGATTGTCCATTGTCTATAAATATCCAGATCAAAGGTTCAATCGCTCTGTGAGATTCAGACGGAGGATTAAAAGATATGCAGAAGATGTGTATACTGTAAGTTGTTATCGATCACAACCATCTGCAGTGATTAGAGCTCTGTTATAGGACACACCAGGACAGGATGAGCCAGGCTGAGGCTCTTTGGAAGAGAAGAGAAAAACACTGCCACGTCATCCTCCCCACCCTGTAGTTTATCATTGTCCAGCTGTGTGGTGTCATCTTTCCTGGCAATTAGCCTGCAGCGCTCCCTCTCTTTAGTGATAAAAGGGCAGCCGTGTTATTATAGGAGGTTGGTCCAGAATACGCTGTCAACAACTCACATGCTCCGGTGCCGGAGGACTCTTTCTGGTCTTCCTCCTGGTTCCGTCGCAGAATTATTTCAATGCGAAGCCAGTCGACCAATTGATTAGAGAGGTTTGAATTGAAGCCCAGAAGTAAAATGCAGAACGTCTGCTGGGTTCAGAGTTGATAGATGGGAGAGAGAGAAAGAGCAGGATGATACATAGGACAGGAGTGTTAATGTGGCTCATTATGAGGTGTGATGCCAGCGCCTGGCATATTAATGAAACACATCTTTAACTCCTGATATTTGCAACTGTCAGTGAACTGATACCGTCTCTCCAGGCCTGTTGTATCGTACTACTAAAAGACTGGGTCTATTTCCATCTTTAATCATATTACCTTCACCCAAAGCCTTAAGCTTGGTTTATAGTTTTATGCAAAGCATCAGTGGCTGTGTGCGTAGACTCTGTAGCTACGCTGTTATACAAACAGGTTGGGGCTACAGCGGTGACGGAGATTCGGGGAACACAAGAACTGTGGATGCTCGTTTTTTTCCTACACGATTCTGATAGACAATGTTGAGGAAGTTGAAGAAGGCTCAGTTATCTTCTCCCTTTCATGAAGCAAAGTCATCTCCACTGTAAAACTTCTGCTCGTCACGATCACAACTCTCTGTCACAGTGAGTGAAAGAACATGAACACACTGATTGCACAGCAGCAGTCTGTTCTTCAGTAATGAGACGAGGCCAAATAGAATATAATTAAAATAGATTAGAAGATGGTACGCTGTGGTCATGAAGGGACGGACATGGTCAATGTTCAGTTTGTACTAAGAGGCCCATTAATTGTGCCAAGAAAATATCCCCCACACCATTACAGCACCACCAGACCTGCCGGGTCCAATGAGTCACCAAATCAAGACTCATCAGCCCTGGCAACGTTTGTTCCAATCTTTTATAGTCCAAGTTTGGAGAGCTCGTGCAAATTGTAGCTTCAGTTTCCTGTTCTGAGCTGACAAGAGTAGCACCCGATGAGGTCTTCTGCTGCTGCAGCACTTCTCTGTGTGTTGTGTGGAGATGATCTTCTGCATACCTTGGTTGTAACGAATGGTTGCTTTTGCCTTTCCATCTGCTGGAACAAGTTTGTCCATTCTCCTCTGAGCCCCTGCCAGCAACTGGATATGCTCACTGGATATTTTCTCTTTTTTGCTCCATTCCCTATAAACCCCTAGAGATTGGAGTTGTGCGTGAAAATCCCAGTTGATCAGCAGTTTCTGAAATACTCAAAACAACCCGTCTGGCACCAACAACAACCATGCCACGTTCAAAGTCACATCACTTTTCTTCCCCCATTCTGATGCTTGGTTTGAACTTCAGCAGATCGTCTCGACCATAACTCCATGCCTACATGCATTGCGTCGCTGCCACGTGATTGGTTAGATAGATTAGATATCTGCGTTAACAAGCAGTTGAACAGTCGTACCTAATGAAGTGGCCAGTGAGCGTATTACTGTACTGTACTGCAATGATCATGAAGTTGAAACTAACAGAATGTATATAATACATATATAGCCAGTTATGAGGGAAATCTTATGGATTATAACTTTAAAAATACATTACCATCAGAGAAACATGTCATTGTTTGTGGTAAAGATGTGATATTTCAGTAAGTTTCTTCTTTGCTGTTTATTGCTGGCTTTAGGATGATGAGTGGCTGCAGGCGTAGGTATAGTGAGAGCAGGGCATTACCCACTCCCTTTCCACCCCCGCTTCTGGAAACTGGGAGCTGCCGACAACCTCTTAGCAGGTTTCGATTGGTGCTGAAGATGTAGTTTCCACGTGGAAAGCGGTGGTCCCTCCTCCCCTTCTCTCTCTTAAGCTCTCTCTCCCTTCCTCTCTCTCGCTCTCCCTCCCTACCCTTTGCTTTCGTAGCTGACGGAGACCTGACTTTGCTGCTTAGACGCTCCCCCTCCCTCAGCATCATCCCGTCTTTTCACCCTCCCTCTCTTTTTTTTGCTCTCGCCTGTGTGCTACAGTCCGCTGATAAGAAGCACGCAGTCCAGATGGGCAGCAGCTAGAGCCGTTCGGGCTGTCACCGCAGACCAAAGAACATTATTATTTCACCTGTCGCTATGTTTGCCTCTATTTGGTATGCCAAGAAGCTAGGGAGACGACTTGTGCAGAACAGCCGGAAAGCTAAAATGCTGAAAGACAAGGTAGGTTCACCGCTGTTCATGCTTTACTGGTTTATTTTGGGTTTGACAAAACAAGTACAGAATGCAATTTCATGGCAGATCTGTGTGACAGACACTAAGACATCCTTTGATATAAGTGCTGCTTTTTATAGTCAAGACGTACTGCTGCATCAGGTACCGCTACTTCACTTCACCTGTTGATTAATAGTGTTGTTGACGTCTGTGTTAGTGATTTGACTTTGGAGGTAAATGAGTTGATTTTACTCAATTGCGTCCTTTCTGCCTCATTTGAGAGGAAGAATGAGCAATGAGGGACACAGACTTGGCTTCCTGGGAAGCCAAATCTTGTAATTTGACTCTACCTACGCACAGAACAGGGGAACTCACTCAACTCATTAAGCAACAGCAGATTCACCTCTCTCAGTCAGTTTGTCCCCGAGCACCGGTTTTCTTCATCGACACCTTTCAAGTCATCTGCCTTCAGCACAGCCAAGTTTTGACACCGCATGTAGACACTGCTCTCACCAGCAGGTTCTCCTACTGGAGTCATCTGATCAACCTGACTGCACATTTACTATACTTACTGTACAGTACTGTGAGCTTTCCTTGATCGCCTGATGATGATGCTGTTTACACTCATCGCCCGGCGGGCTACAAATACTCAATAAGAATGTAAAATGAATACACTTAATCAGACTTTTGCCCTGCTAGGGGTCAGGGCCGAACGCCACCAACAACCTCACACTCACAGCCAACACACACACATGGTCTGTCGGACACTCATCAAAGTTTCGCCACGCTGACAGACTATGTGTGTGGCGGCAGCGAGCACGAAACCACCGCAATGCTAGAGCTGCTAACGTAGCACAAACACACACACTGTTTGTTGGACACTCGCTAAAGTTACACCGGGCAGACACACAGCTGACATCCTGCTAAACTAAACTAAATGTACGATGGTGACTTTTACTGGGAAAGTGGCTGCATGTCCGCGACACTACACGCAGCATCGTAGCTGCTAAGTTAACGCTCCCGGACGGTGAACTGGAGACTCAGTTGTCTGTTGTGCTCATACACTGCAGCTGGCGCACCGCTGCATGCGAGGCACTAATCTTGTCGGTTAACGGTTCATAATCGGTTAACGAGGGTCGGTTATCCATTTTTCAAAATTAGCATCCCCAATGCCATGAAATTGAAAATACTAAATAAATAGACTACTATAAATAAAACTTGTGCATTAGGAGGAGTGCTACAATTAGTTCCACCATGGCTATATTTAAACATTCAAGGCACCCGAACATTAATCATCCCGGTGATCGGCACATCTGGGTGATGGTGTGCCGGTCTGGGTCTCATTCACATGAACGGAAGAAGGGAAATAAGTCTGGACTCAGCTATTAGTGCATTTTATATCTTTTGGGACCTAATGATTTAAATAAGTGTTATTCAAGTATTCGTTATGGGAAGTTGAGTTACCTCAATAAAAAATTATCCGCTGATTTATAGTCTCTTTCCCAGTGTAAGTCTATGAGAAAAAAGCCTTTTTGGACCCAACGGCATCATGTGACGGACACAGAAGTTGTAGTACCACCGTTTGGCCACTACTAAAATTTGCATTAAAGCTGACGCACTTCCTTGGGGGCTTGGTTTATATACAACTCTCTCTCCGTTGCTGTTGTAGCTGACCAGGAACCTGCAGGCGGGTCTTCCAGCTCTTGACATTTCATTTTTGCTCAAACTAGTGCGACTGACTCACAAGCCGAACCGCTTGTTGTGCTAACCTCAGTGCATGTTGCCGACGCCGTGCAGCTACAAGTTTGCAAATGGAACTTGTGAACTTTGGTTCTGCATTACATGCATCAATCTAAATGGGCTACCATGTGTCCTACGTGCGGCTACATGCATCGGACCGAGAACCTGTACCGTGAAGGTTTGGCATGAACCGTTGCAGCCCTTCCATCACGGATGTATTAAGAAAACAGCGTTGGCGGCAGGGCCCTGTTCATTCTTATGAAAGTTGCTTAGTGGTGCATGAAGCCAATATGGTTCGACTGTCGAGTATTACCCGGATCTTCCGGTGATCGTCCACATCTGTGGGGCCCATAGAGAAAGGGAAACAACTCTATTAGTGGATTTTACCAACCATCACATACCGCCACTTTGTCACGCTCCTTGGCATCACTTTCAGATTTGTCTATTGTTGGTAGGTCCGTTTAAGAAAGAACTACATGGTTGACAAACAGCTGATTGTCACAGGAAAGTGAATAGCGGTCTCCTGGATGAAAGCCGTGTGTTTGTTGGACCCAACTTGGTTAGGTATGGAAGGAGAAGCTAAATGTGATTCGTTGGTAAGGGAGTGTGGGAGTATGGGAGAGGATATCAGAGAGGATGGGGACACCAGGTTATATATATATGGTGATTGTTTACATCTCAGTGTAGTGAAATGTAAACTCAATGTACTACTACATATCCTATATGTATGTATTTACATAATAGAGCTGCTCAACTTGCAAGTGCAGTCATCTTCTGTTGATCGCTGGAGGCTCCCTGGTTTCATTCTTCTGTTATACAACTACGGCATAGCACTATAAGATAAGATAAGATAAGATAAGATAGAACTTTATTAATCCCGAAGGAAATTCTTGTGCCAGAGAGTGCTCAAAACTACAACAAGTTCAAGTGTATAAAATAAAAAGTACTATTTCTAGCACCAGTGCCAAATAGAATAACAATAAAGTAACATGCATTTAGAAAAAATGAGTAAATAAGATAAATATAAAAAGATTAAAAAAGTAAGCTAAAAAGCATTGCACATGACATTAATATTAATATTGCACACAATGAACAGTGATATTGCATTAGAATAGAAAAAGTAGTATTGCGCATGATATTGATATTATTTTTGTTCTCAGTGTGCGGTGTATTCAGTTGTCCTTCCTGCTTATATAGTCTGATGGTAGGATAGACCTCCTGTGGCGTTCTGTGGTGCACCTCGGTGCTCTCAGTCTACGGCTGAAGGAGCTCTGGTATAAACTCTCGTTGAGTGTCTCTGTTCTTGCTCAAAGGCTCCTTGAGAGTAGTTGTGTTTGAGTAATTCGGGGAGAAAAGTTTCTCATTCACTCCCCAAAACCCAGTTCTCCCAGCTGCTGTTGTTCAGCTAAAAGAGAAATACAGCTCTTGCCACGAGCCCATTTTTTGTCCTTTACATCATCTGGGGAGGGGGGAGGGGGGGGCATCGGGTTCCTTCCTTTTGTCTTTTGTCACTCTTTGACGCGCTCACCCTGCTTTTTGCCGTCACAAGTGTAATCTCACCGCAACTTCCACTGTGGACTTCCACTGTGCTCTCCATTAATTGCAGCCTTAATCCTCCTGATTATACTCTAGCTACGTATGTAATCTGTGACCCCTGCAGAGCGGGTGTGTGCCAAGGCCACATTCACGAGAACAAAAAGCAGCGTGCTGCTTAGCAACCAATGTTTGTGTTTGTGTCTCTGTATGTATGTGTGTGTGTGTGTGTGTGTGTGTGTGTGTGTGTGAGGGGGGTGCATATGGAAGGGATGAGGTGGAGGCTGACGGAAGCAGAGTGCTTTTATTTTACCTAAAGGCCCAGGCTAAAGGGGGGGAGGGGACACAATGCGTTGAGATGATGCATTTGCACATTTCCAAACAACAGATGATTAGCAGAAATATGCTCTATGTATACTCGTAGAGTAGAGTAGAGTATAGAACTGCTGTATATCTAATGGTGTCACTGCTAATAGATGCACAAGAGGGATAATGACTCCCTTCTAGAGTCCATTTAACGTCTCCAACTTTGTGACGTAACTTGCTGTACAGCAGTTCAGATCATCCTCACATGATGGTATCAATACAGTAATATTAATTTTTATTAAGTAAAAATAATACTTGCTGTTTTTAATGTATGCATTATGTTTATATTCATGTGAGAACGATAGAGATCGGAGTATTCAGGGTGTGCAGCACTCATACCCGTCTGCATGACAGCCTTCAGTAAATGACCTGCTGGTTGGACTGTGGTGGTATAAGGTGATGGAGCCGTGGGAGGTTTGTGCACGTGAGTGTGTACATGTACTGTGTGTGTGTGTAGTGATGCTTAGAGCACTGAGAGAGGCTCGTGAAAATAGACACAGCACAGCTGGGAAGCAACTAATTGGAGCTGTGAGGTTTCTGTGTTTATCGGCAGGCTCACATTAGATATCTGTTCTGAACTGAATGCGTACAGTAGCACAGAACGATTCACTTTGTCTCGTCTTCGTTTTAAAGTAACGTAATTGATTTTCTTTTGTCTGCTCAGGATCCTCCCTTAGAAGAAGACAGCAATGTGATTGTTCGATACCTCGGAGAAGGACCCTCAGTCAGAAAACAATATAGATCTAAAGCCCTGCTATTGAATATCACGTTCAAACTATTGAATGAAACAGAAGAAGCTTATTTTCAGAATTGCTGCTCGCTTGGTCCTCTGGGCTGTATCAATATAATTTCCTTTCTCTTCCTTTCTTCTAGGACAAATTATCCCCCCTCCCACACAACTTATTATTCTGTTGTTGTGATCGAAACAGACACCTCACCTGTAGCAGAACAAGTTCCGTGCAACGGTTCTTTGAAATCAAATTGGAAAAGAAACTCTTTTCAATTACTGCGTCTGCACTATCCACGCTGCATCTAAATTTACCCGTGATTCAACTCCTCTACAGAAAAAGAGGCTGTTTAATTTCCTCTTTTAAAGATCCGTATTTCGACATTAAGGGCACCCACTGAAAGTTATTCATTTTAAAGTTTTGAAATAATTTGAACATAACTTTTATTGTAGGGAAGCCTAAAAGACGGGGTCATAAGTAGAGTTACCGTGTAGCAAGATGTCCATGCAGGCTTGATTTTATCCTTATACTGTATATATATCTCTATACATGATGTCAGCCTGCCGTCTCCCAGAGAGGCTCAGTCGTTTCTCAGCAATTCAGTGCACATGTATTATGTAGTACCAGTATTTTCGTAACAAAAAGGCAGAAAAAAAGAGAATTGAAGAGCTAGTATATCTAAAATTGGACCGCAGATATCAGGTTGTATTATGGTCAGTGAGATGAGCTAAGCCGTAGTGCAAGTGAGGTAGGGAATGAGTCACCGGCTGACATGAAGCAAAGGATGGGTTTTTTTGCTTGACACGATCAGGTCACGCTGTTCAGGATGATGTTCAAAATGATATCACATCTGGATTTAAATCTGTTTCTGGGTCACAAGTTGAGACGAGGTGAAGGATGAATAACCAAAGACTCGCCAACTGATTATTCCATGTCTGTAGCTCCAAATGACGGGCTTCTCTCTCTACCCGTTTCCTCTCTCCCTCTATATTATCAACTGTCATAAAGGCGAATCAAATCTCTGCAGTGAAACCGTCAGTTGCTGTATAATATATATCCTTGTATCTTTTCATACTGTACGAGCACTCTTTCTCTTCCTCTCTGTCATTTTGTCGCAGGGTGAGCGTGAGCCACTGAGAGCTATACCTGGCTCTCCACTTCAAATAGTAGCTTGCCCTCCAAACACCCCAAATTAATCTGTCTCTACAGCTGTCCACAACAAACTCTGCTTTATTTCAAAGGACTAAGCCAGGATCACAGCAACCCCCACAGCTGTTGAATGGCTGTCTGCTGTCGGAGATATCATAATTACAAACTGAGCCCACATAAACAAGCCAACAAAAGTAGTACATACATACGGCAGGGGGAGGGTTTTGTATAGTACTGGATTTGCAGAGATTATTACTTCAATTTTTTTTTGTTTTCACTGCAGGAAGTCCTTCAAGGTCTCACAAGCCAATACAAAAAAAGTCTTAATGTATGATGAGCACTACTTGAAGGCAGCATATGCTGCATCATTAGCTGAGTGGGGAGAGAGGAGGAGAGCTGCTGTATCCAAACACTACAGTATGCTTGGTCTTTGAGCAGGCGGTGTTGGTAATCTGCTGAGAAAGGCTCTTTGTGTAAACAAACTGCTGAGATCGCCCGTACAGCGCGCACAAAATCGAATCTATGAACATAAACTGGAACGCTTGTAACCTTGGTTTAACTGTTGTGTGGCATTGTGAGTTTGATTTGAAGCAGCTATGTCTCAGTGTGAACGCTGTGGTGCATATTTAAATAGTGATCACCTGACTGACACCTGTTTCCAAGAGCTTCTTCAGACACACTCACCCACTCATTACCATCATGAGCCACCCTGTTAGTCATTGTTAGCACTGTGCCCAACTGAAAAGTGATTGTTGCCTCGGCCATCAAACTGGATTTACAGAAAGTAATCTTAGTATTAACCAATCAGACTGTATTAAGACATTGTCAAATAGGTGATGGACAGCTGAGTACCAAATGATTATTATTTTTAAAGCAGCAGTGGGTAGAAATGGAGCAAATATGATTTAAAAAAAAGTTATTTTTATAAAACGGTCACTATATCCTGACAGTAGTGCATGAGACAGGTAATCTGGAAAAAATCATGTTCCTCTGTGTCCTCCGGTGTCCTCCGGTGCTCCTAACGGCATCTGCAAGATTTCACAGACCGGAGGAAAACAAGCAGTAAGAGCTGATCTGGAGTCTGCCGTCCAGCTGCCGTATATGAGAGCCGGCTGTCAGTCACTCGCGAACTCCGACCAAACGGTCAAACTAGACAGCGCTGATCAAATATGAATCAATATTCTGTTACTGTAATGCCTATTTCTCTCCTCAGATGTTCTCAGAAACATCTTGTAGTGTACTGTTTAGCTGTAAAATGAGAAAGTTTGTGACCCGGCAGCCATGTTGAGATCAAGTTGAGGAAATACCAAGCACCGCCCACCAGCCGGAGCACAGCCAATAGGAACGCTCTCTCTCTCTCTGAAATGACCTGTGATTGGTCAAAGTCTCCCGTCACAGACTAGATATTTTAAAGCCTGAAAACAGAGCCATGAGGTGCAGAAGTCTCTCAGAACACTTGAATTACAATATGCTGAAAGGGTATTATGAAAGATACTTTGGCATTTACTTTAGACCAGGTTTTTGTTGGTCAATGTCGCAATGAATTTCTGCTGCCTCAAGATAGCAACGCGCCAACAAAGCGCCTGACCAAACCTCATTTTAAGACCACTTGGGTGCACATATGGGCGCAAGTACATTTGCTGTTTACACAACGTGGGTGCTACTTTTAGTTTTAATCTTTATATATACAGTATATATCCAATAGTGAATATATACATATATTTGCATAAAACAAGTATATTTGAATATATATATATATATATAACATAAAGATCTAACCTTTGGGTTCTGGTTGCTGATTTTTTAGATTTTAGAGACCCCTTTTTTCCACTTCCATACTTAACTTGCTCTGTTCCCAATCTCCCTCTCTCCCTCTCCAACTCTCTCTCTGCCTCTCTTTTACTGTCCTGTGGTTGTTACTCTCATGATGTCCCGGTGGCAAAGCAGCCATTTGCTGCGTAGGAACCAGCTCCTTTTGATAATGGATGTGCACTCCAGTAGCTTGATAGCTGAGTGGGTTTTTGAGAGGGCTGATGTCAAGCATCTGGAGAGCCGAGTGACATAGAAACATGGCAGTGTGTGATACGCTTTTTCTGTTTGACTCTGTCTTATATTTTTAAGCCTGTCGACATGTTCGGCTGTGAGCAGAGCACAGTTTTCACATTCTGCTTATACCCTCTACCTTGTTTTATTTTACTTGTACCTGCAAGTTGTTATCAATGTCACGCCAGGCGAGTCTAATCCTGCAGCCGTGCAGCACCGAAGCAGAGTGTCACTGCTTCCAGGATGCACCGGGCCTGAGGTCTGAGTTGTTCTAACATCCTCACATCCTCCTGCAGCCAAATCCACCGGAAGACAGGCAGTGGAGAAAATAAGGAAAACACATGAGAGAGGCCAGTGTGTGTGGGAGGGAGATGGTCGTGGGCTGCAAGGGAGAGAGAAGAGGTCATTGACAAATGAGCAAATGAAAGAGAGAGAATACAAAGTGAGAGAAGGAAGAATAGGAGGAGACAGACAGGTAGATGCTCATCTCTCTCTTTTCAGGCTGAACCTCTTCTCTCTGATTGCTCCAATCACAAAAGAGTGAGACAAAAGGTTAAAGCTGCTCTATTCAGAGGATTTTCAATTAGCCCCAAGCCAGTGATCAGCACTGTATTTGATTTATCTCCCACTGCAGTGACTATGCTGTTGTGTTTTTTGCTCATTACGGTGTGTTTGTGTTTGAGCGGATGTATGTTTGTTTGTGGCATGGGGCTGCTTTTTGCTCCACCTCTTTTCCTGACGTGCTCCATTGATCTGTCTCTAATCTAGTTTTGGCTTCCTGACAGAGCTGACTTCCCTCAGGCATTAATTATGCCTCCATGTGATTTATATCAGTGGGCTCCAGCACCCAGCACTCTTCTCTGTCTAATCCAATCGGATCCACGTCTGTGGCCCAGCCACTGCAGCTCTCACCCAATCAGATATATTGAGTATGTGTCGCAAGTGTTTCCCCCTTGCTCACACTCCCCTAGAGCGATCTGTCCTCGACAGCTCCACTACATCCATTGTTCTAAAGTCCTCCTGTGTAAAGAATGCACAGTGTCACACCGACACACAGCTGTAAAGAGGGCAGATGTGTCCGGTGTAGAGCCTCTAATCCACATAAACTCTTTCTCATGGATGAGAAGTTAATTTTGAAAACAGTATAAGCTGCTATCTAGAGGTGCAGCTGATCCATGGATTATTTTAGTTCTGAAGATGTTGTGGGAAACTTTTTTTCCTTCGTTGGAATATCTTTACTCAAACAGGATGCCTGGTTGTTTGTAGAAGCTGTCTGACCTGCTTGGTGACCTCTGGAGTCAGTAAAGGGTACATTTGGACGTACAAAACCAGGTTCAAGATGAGCTTTATGCTGAAGCGACGGTGGGACAGCGTGATGAGTAACTCATCCCTGGGCTACGGAGGAAGTGTTCCAAACCTGCTGTCACCTCCGCGCTCTTCCGAGGGCCTGGGGACCCTCAAGAAAAGACTGTCCATGGACGTCTTGCGAGGCTGGGCCCCGGACCTGGGGAGCTTGAGTATGGGGCTCAATCTCAATTTGAGCCCGGTGAAATGGCCCTCGCTAGTTACCGTCTGCAAGTGGAAACAGTCCCTGACAGAGAAGCTGAAGAAGAGGCAATGTGGCGCCGAGGACGAATCACAGGTTAGAAAGACAGAAGCTTAGAGACTATAGACTTGTATCGCACCTATCTTTCCAGCGCTTTAGCAAATTAATAGGACAAATTATGCCTTGTATACAACAGTGTATGATACCAGGACACAGGTTTTACCTATTCAATCTTTATTTAACCACATTTGAATCCCTCTGAGATTACGATTCCTCTTCAATGGCAACCTGGCCGAGAACGCAGCATCGAGATAAACGGAAGATAACAGACGAACAAAAGCACAAAATAAAGTCACATAAAAAGAGCAGAAGGCAGCAGTGCGGTCTCTTAGGGCAAAGCTATTTATACTAAACAAAGATAGCTCCTTAATGACACCGCCACAAGATCCTTCATTGTAAGTTTAAACACTGAGACACCACCACGCTACGTATGCAACAATAATCAAACTGTCCACTGCTCCTCTGATTTAACAGCCCGTTCCATTTCTTATACGCAGTGTAATTACAAATGTAGATTTCCATCCAACAGGTTCCTTTAATTGATGGAGTTCATTAGATAGAATATGTTTCCTGTGAGACTTGCCTTGTGTCAGTTAATGGAGTATCTGGCTGGTGATCCGTCACATCAACATATTGGCTTTTTTAGGTTTCCACTGTGTTTATTTCCACCACTCTCCACTTACACTGACATTAATTCATTCATTATCCGTAACCGCTTATCCTAATCAGGGTCGCGGGGGGGCTGGAGCCGATCCCAGCTGACATCGGGTGAAGGCGGGGTTGTGCAGAGGGAGAATAGGGTGTCAGATGAACCGAGGCTGCAGGACGGAGTGTGGCAGTGGAGAAGGTGGGTGAGGTAGGAGGGGCCTGGTTGTGGAGGGCTTTGTGAGGGAAGAGTAGAAGTAAGCCAGTGGATGTGTTTTAGGACATAGGTGATGTGGTCACATGAGCAGAAATCAGTGAGCAGACGAGCAGCGTTCTGGATGTACTGGAGTTTAACAACGTTTGGATGATGTACCATAAAGTCGTTAAGTTTGGATGTGGTGAAGGCATGGATCAGAGTTTCAGCAGCAGAGAAGGAGAGGCATGGGCAGAGACCAGCTGCTTTTCAAATGAAAAAAAGACAGTTTTAGTGATTAGATTTAATGTTGGAATTAGACAGATTACTGTAAGATTGTGTAGCGTAAATACCTTAAAGAATACCAGCGTCGAGGGGCACCAAAAACATACATCGCAAACACATTTATTTGGTACCAAAGATAAATAAGAGTGGGGGATCCCGAGGCGTTCCCAGGCCAGACGAGATATAAAATCTCTCCAGCGTGTTCTGGGTCTACCCCGGGGCCTCTTACCAGTTGGACGTGCCCGGAAAACCTCCAAAGGGAGGCGTCCAGGAGGATCCTGATCAGATGCCCGAGCCACCTCAGCTGGCCCCTTTAGAGGTGAAGGAGCAGCGGCTCTACTCCGAGCTCCCTCCGAGCTCCCTCCGGATGTCTGAGCTCCTCACCATCTCTCTAAGGCTGAGCCCAGCCACCCTACAGAGGAAGCTCATTTAGGCCGCTTGTATCCGCAATCTCATTCTTTCGGTCACTACCCAAAGCTCATGACCATAGGTGAGGGTTGGAACGTAGATGGACTGGTACTCAGCTCGGTCCGGTACAGCGCCTGCATAACTGCCAACGCTGCACCGAACTGCCTGTCCATCTCACGCTCCATTTTTCCCTCACTCATGAACAAGACCCCGAGATACTTGAATTCCCTCGCTTGGAGCAAAGACTCACTCCCCACCCGGGGGACGTAATCCACCGGTTTCCGGCAGAGCACCATGGCCTCAGACTTGGAGGTACTGACTCTCATCCCGACCGCTTCACACTCGGCTGCAAACCGCCCCTGTGCGTGCTGAAGGTCACGGTCTGACTTGAGATCCTGTTCATGAAAATCACAAACAGGATCTGCGACAAGGGACAACCCTGGCGGAGGCCAACAGCCACTGGAAACATGTTTGGACCGGATGACTGGTGACAGCAACCCCGGTACCCCATATTCCGGCAGTGCAGTACCCCCCCCCCCACAGGACTCCCCAGGGGGAAATGGTTGTAAGCTTTTTCAAAGTCCACAAAATACATGTAGACTGGATGGGCAAACTCCCCTGACCCCTCCAACAACCCCACGCTAATAGCAAATTTGCGCCGATTAAATACATTTCTAGCCAAAAGAAAGACTCGACAGCAATGTTACATAACTTTCTAAGTAAATTAAAAACATTATCCTGGCAAAACATTTTTTGTCTGCATGATTGATTTGTATTACTTACACACAGACCACATACATACACACATGTGGGACTTTTTATATATATACTATATATATGTGTGTGTGTGTTTTAGATGATGCAGCATGACTCAGCTGATGTGTGTGGCAGTCATGTTACTTTGACCTACATCTCACAGTTTTGCCCTGCCCACATAAGGGACTTCATTCATTAAACATTTGACAGATATTCATTATTATTTAGCTTTTTTTAGCACTTACGTGGTACACATACATTATATATAACATAGTATGACTAATGCAGACATGGATGCGTCAATGGCCACCCATGTAAGTATCACCCCTTCACCCTTCAAAACCTGGAGCCGACCGGTCTGGTACGAGATTATACAACATAGGACAGTTTTCTGTCTTTTTGTATCAGTGTTTCTGCTGTGACAGTATGGTTGGCCGACCCACTGGGACGACTCTCAGTTCTCCAGATGGCTCATCCACACCTGAGTCAGGATTTGCTAAAATGTTTTGTTCAGAATGTTTTCAGAATTACAATTTGATTTGTCTGAATCTTTGTTAAAGCTGCACATGAACATTAGTCACCAGGCAGTGACTGAGTGGAACATGCCTGCTCTGAGAATAAACAGGTGTATTGTAAGTTTGGATTGGGATCATTAAGAAACGGCTGCTGCATTTCTTAAACTACGTTTCCTTTCCTCCGCCCTCCTCGGAGAGACATTACTGTACGACTTGTTTGTGAAGAGAGCTGCAGATTTTCCTCAAGGATACTCTTAAATGCTGCTAGTTAGTCAGGCCTACAGTTTGCAGCTGAACTGTAAGTGCCCCCATGTGGCAAGTTGGATGTATTGCATAAAATGCAATGTATATTACCTCACTAAAATACCAAAAATAGACAAGGTTTCAATGCACCTTCAGTTCATAGGTTAGATTCAGGGTACACTTCCAATTACAATTAATGCACATCTTTGCATTTACATTTTGTTAAAGTGGTCAAATATATCTGAGTGTCTGACGGGAGAGATTGTTTGGATGACTGGATCACTGTGTCTTTCAATCAATGTATTTGCAGACTTTACACTTGATGTGTATTTCTTTGTATATTATTTCAACGCCAGGTAGAGAGGTCATCATACCTCCATAAATCCATGGTTTTGCTGGCACTCCTGCATGCTCTAGGAATATTGAGTTACAAAGTGAAGCATATCTCTCTGCATTTTGATTGCAAACGTCCTGTGAAAAACATGATTTGCGGGTAGTAGGGTCCAAGGATTAACCCCCCCAGTGGGGTTAATCATGCTTTTGTAAATGTCCTGTAATCTTGAACTCCATGAATGAAAAACAGGCCACATGTTAATGGCAGAGGATGGAAAAAATGGTCCATTAAAGCAATTCAGGAGTTCTCCTCGATGCAGAGAACGAAGATTGTGTTTAACCACAAAGGCCCTTTGGCTGAGAGCTGTTCAGTCAACTGGCACCGCCACACTAAATGACTTGTCAGATTTTGATTGGCTCATCCCAAGCTTGTGTCAAGGGTCAAATGGTGTCTGAGAAAAGTGACAACGGGTGCTTTTCATTACGCTAACTTATTCTTCCTCGTGTCCTCTCTCCTCGCGTGACACGGATATCGTTCCTCCTCCTCCTCCTCCATCGCAGAGGATCTCCCAATCCCTCAAATGCACCTAAAGGAGACAAGGAGTGAGGAGAGATTAGGGGCTTCTAGAGGAGCTGAGATCGAGGAAACGCCGCTCTATCCTTTGAGGAAGTCTTTTCATCAACGTAGAAGAGAGGTGAAACACAGCTGGAATATTCTCAAACCATGGCAGGGCTACATTATGTATTGCACATTCCTTAGATAATTTCTGCACAAAACTACCAAATTGAGTCTTATTTTCTTTCACTTTAATTCAGACATAGATGACAGTATTTACCTGGGGGGGGGGGGGGGGGGACCGGAGGGCGGGTGCAATGCTTCTGCGTCGATGAAAACCTACCGAATCAACGAGAGCAGGAAAGGTCTTAGTGAGGGGATGTGTTAGTCAGTAGTGTCAGTGTTGTGGGCTCTAGCTGGAGAGGCAGGGATTAAAATGTGACAGTATTACAGGACTCACTGTTTGTTGGAGAGTATAACACACCTGTGTACTGCAGATAGCATCAGTCCATGCAGAGAGGAGGATTAGAGTGTAAACAGGGCAGAACAGATTTCTGCATGAGTCACTAAAAGAGTGCCCGACTCTCCTCTGACGTGTGCGTATGTTGTGGACTGTAATGGAAGTTAATTAGTAGATGAATAAATTCATATATTTATGAATTAGTTTCTATAAATACAGACATACCACAACATGAAGGGACAAATACAAGCCTGCTCTGAATCCCAAACCTCATATCCTAACATCCACTAGTTAGCCCAGGAAACCTTACTGTGTTGAAGAAACATTACCTGAGGTGTGCAGCGTGGTGATGATGATGATGATGATGATTCTTTCAGGATGTCCATGTTCCTGATAAATGTCACTAAAGGTTATGGATCCCATCGTGTCTCTAAAGACCAAACATTGCGGGCCCTATCTTACACCCGCCGCACAGTGGCGCACAGCGTTGCTAGTTTCAGACCGACGCAGTTGTCATTTTCACGCCCACGTTGTGGAAATAGCAAATGTAGATCAGCACTCCAGATCAGCTCTGATTGGTTGTTTTCCTCCGGTCTGTGAAATCCTGCAGATGGTGTGACCACCGTGATCAGAGAGATCACCGCCAGCAACAGAGACGCCCCGTGGCTCATGTTATAAGCAGCACATTTCCTCTGTCACAAACTCGGAGGCTTCCCCACACAGGTTTTGTTTTTTTATAATAAAATGTGTCACGATGAGTCCATGAGTGCTGTTTTTACGCCTCGTGTGGACGGTGCACACATACATGCCTCCGTCTACGCTCAGCATCTCCTCTCATCATCCCCCTCTGTGTGTGCGAGTGTAGTCGTAGGTTGTCGGCCGTCACCCAGCTGCAAGCCCAGCTCCCGCTCAACCCTCTCGGTCCGAGCCCCCCCATGGGTAGCATCGGAAACTAATACAGTTTATCAATACATATTTGTCATATTTAACATTAATTATGCACACAAAAGCTCATTTGGAGAGGCATTGCCCCTCCCAAGTGGAGTTGTTGATGGGACGGTGGTGGTGGTGGCAGAGGCTCTACCGTCCCATCGACCACATGCATCACACTTTTACTTTGTGCACGAGCAGATCTGTTTCCTCAGCAGAAACCGGCTCCCTTCTCCAAGTAGCTGAATCCACCTTTTAAATAGCAGCGCGCCAATGTGCAGACGCACCTGTTTTTTTAAAGGGAATGGGAGACGACACTGATTGGTTTGATTCCTGTTACGCCCACAACAACACAGCTATGATTAATTAAGAGACTTAATACAACCCCTTTGCGCTTTACTATGCAGCCAGATTATGCGCCCTTTAACTAGCCAAAGAGGAGTTGCCCTAAATGCGCTTGCGGCATGCACTTTACGTTTAAATAGGGCTCTGCATGTTTCTTTAATGTCTAATAATGTTGTAAATATGAATTCTAAAGTTCATGTTGTATACATTATTGTCAGTAGGTCATGACTCTAACACAGACCATCATCTATCTTCAAATGGGGATGTGATTTAATAGCGCAGCAATGCAGGAAAGCAACAACATCCTTTATAATGAAATTAGGCACGTGCATGGGAAAACGTGAAAGCACATGGAAGAGTGACTGAGGGGGGGGACGGACGTCCGAAATGGCAACTGAGCTGAGAGGTTTGTGTTTGTTGATGTGTGCATTTTTTTCTAACTGACCAACCATCCATCCAACCATGCCCACTCACACGCTCTTCATCTTCCCCCCCAAACACACACTCAGGCAGCCCACTGCTGCTCTCTCTCCTACAAGGGTTCGCTGCCTCAGTCAGCTCTGATGAGGTATTGTTCTCCATCACTGGACTGTTTTGTGGCTGTTGCCTCTGGTAGATAGAATGGATAATGATAACGCCCACACACACACATACTAAAACATCACATAACAGACCGAGTGATGGCAGTACTGGTGGTGTAGAAAAACTGGGGATCTTTCCATAGCAAAAGCTCCTTTTTATATCACAAGCGTGAGATTATATCCACATGAGAATTCAGAATATACATAGTAGGTCTATGTACATCCGTGTGTTTCAGACACCCTGAGGCGTACGGTAATGTCGACGCTAAAGCTGAATGTTTCAGCATCAGTTGCTCGTAGCTAAAAGCCCTACATGGCCCTGATTCTATCTGACTGAAGAAGCGAAGGGGCGAAAAGTCAAGAAAATGCAGATTGAATTAGCATGCTCCCAGTAAGTTTAATGCCTAACAACGCATGCTAACCCTTCAGCTGTGAGATTGAGGTTTCGAAAGGTTTGGATCAATGTGTGAGGATCGGTGGCTTGTGGGATTGGTTGCACTTTTTTTACCCTTTTCCTGTTTGGTTTTCTGTGTTTCTGAATCCTTGGAGAAACAGACCTAGAGAGAAAAGGAAGGAGATATTGTATTCGATGTGGAATAAAGAACAAAATCTCCCTAAGACTCCAGAAAGAAGGCGTAGGGCCGACAAGTTTTGTGGTCCCTCCCAAGTCTGTAGCTGATTTTTGTTATTGTTTTTTTTTCTTGTTAATGTGTACTGTAGTTATCCATATCCAGTAACATTAGCATTAATTTGTGTTTGTGTCCACCAAACACAGTCTCACGGCAGTTCCTGAAATAGTCACAAAATTCAATCTGTTTGATTCATCTACATCGACACACATTTCCCTTTTTTTCTTCACGCTCAGCGCAACTTCCAACAACGTATATTTTGTGTGTTTTCCTACAAAAGCGGTCTCCTGGTGACAGTCCTGTGTTTTTTTGACCCACCCATCAACCCCGACCTCCTCCCTACACGGCGTTCGCTGCTCTTTATACTTCCCAATTCACAATTAAGTGGATTACTTCCGAATTGATTTTGTGCTGCACCATCACGAAAATCACGTGTCTATGTACACACGAATCAATACATTACATTTTGTGACTATTTCACAAACTGCTGTGCGGCTGGGCTGGTCCACCTGATGACAGTAAGTCCAACATTCGTCATGCTTTAAGCTCCTTTTTGGGTCTCCACCACCAATTACCAAGATACATATCTGTTCGTCCGTCTGCTATTTGGGTCTGGGCAGGTCTTCTTTACCGTCTTGTCTTAGACCCTTCAGACGCAGCCACTCCCACAGTAGCAGCCCGGGGATTTGTAATTCAAAATCCCGTTGCCTCCAATTCCCAGCAGCAGCGACCATCAATTGTTTCTGCCTGGAGGTGCGGATGCTGTCGAGCAGCACTGCCAGTTGAGTCATTTATTGACAGAGGGCTGGCAGCCAATGCACTGGCAACTCTCTCTCTCTCTCTCTCTCTCTCTCTCTCTCTCTCTCTCTCTCTCTATCTATCTCTCTCTCTATCTCCTGCTCTTCTTATCTGCTTCTCTCCTTTCTAACATTCTCTCTTACTCGTCTCCCTCTCTCACCCCATTTCTCCCTCCCTCCACTCCATTTCACTTGCATCGTGTATTTCTCTCTCTCTCTGTCTTCCCTCTTCCTCCCTCCCCTTTCTCTTTCCCTCCCATTTATCGTTCTTCCACTCCAGAAGCTCTGACACACACACACAGAGTCTCACACACACACACACACACCCTATGTAGCCCGTAGAGCTCCAGCAGCCAGTCGGTTCATTCATCTTTCATTTTGCCAGAGCGAGCGGCTCATGCATCAAGCAGGAGCGCGTCTTGTGTTTGATGACTGTACCAGTAAACCTACAGAAGAGGAACAGAAAGACAAGGTGTTGAAGTGAGGAAAGGTTAGCGTTGCGTGGCGGCAGCATGACTGCTTACCTGAGCAAGCAGCAGAGTTGCTTACCAGACTTGGATGGAAGGGGGGACTGTGTGGAGGTGCCATATTCCTTCAGTTGGCATCAGCAGCACCCCGACAATCACCACCACCACCAGCGGAACCATTACAGATCCGTCCCTGGCGGTGCCACCCTGCCCCGAAGGGGGGGCCAGATGACGGCCTGGCATATGGACAGCATGTCCTCCAGGAGCCCCGGCCGCTTGGCGGCAGTAAGAGCCAAGGGGGGGAGCTGTGACCTGTGGCCGGCCGAGTGTGGCTGCGTCCAGAGCTGGCAGGAGACCCAACAGGTAAAACTGTGCTGCTATCAGAGCTGTTATCAGCAGATGTGTCCATGAGGACCAGCACGCTGTTGGACAGATTTGCATGTAGATTATGATGTAGGAGACTTTGTCAATGGTTGGCTTCTATCATTGCAATATGATGGACTGTTGCAAACTGCAGTTTCTGGAGTTTTCTATCCTGAAAACAAACTGGATGCTTATCTTATCTATTTGTTTGGTTTGAAGCTTCAAACCTCAGTCCAACCACAGAGGAGAAATGAGGTCAGTAGTCTTCATTCAGCATTCGAGCCAGGCGTCTATATATTTATAGTATGTCAGAAATCCGTTGTGAGAGCGTTTGTGTTTGGCACTGTTTCTGTTGTCCCTCTGTGACAGAATGAGGGTTTTGCTTTTGTGAAAGACATCTCACCCGTTCCTCTGTCATCAAGAAAACCTGAAGTGTAACTAAGTTGTGTTTCCAAAGGAAAGAACATGGACATCAATGTGGTTAGCAACATATGTTAGCTTTATAAAAGTGTTCAGCGACTGCATCGTGGATGCGTCAGTTACAAAATCTGCAGTGTTAAAACGTATAATGTGACCAGTCTTGGCAAACCTACAATACTCTGTGTGCCAAACAAGAGACACTGCACTGCTGAAGAGGAAAAGCGTCTACAAATCAAAGCACATGGATGTTAATTATGCAGACACCCAGTGTAGTTTCCAAAAAAGGAAAAATAAATCTGGAAAATTTGGTAGCAGCACTGATGAAATTGATTTCAAGGTCGACCGGGTCTGCATCCTATCAGAAGTCAGATGTTTTGGACCAGAGCTGGTAATCTGCATCTGAGAAAGACAGTTTCCAGATTTTGAGGACAAAAAAAATCATGCTCTATTCTGGGATGTTTTGCCAATAGCCGATTGAATGATTTGCTCGATGGGCTATCATTGGCCAGGCTCTCTCTTCTTAAAGGAACAAGCTTTCTAAATCAGACACAGATTCATACATCTCTGTTTGGCGACGCTCTTTCACAGATTGACAACAATGATTGAACTTGTTATGAAAGCCTCGTGGAATCTCTCCAGTTGCAGTTTGAGGCATCTGCAGCTGCTGATTGTCAGTTTATTTATGCAAAAACAATTCTGCCACAGTGGGAGTTGGGAAAAATGAAAGAGGAAATTTGAACGTCAACACTACAGCCTGACTAATACTGGATTGTTGAAGTCAATAGTGATCTATAAAATCTGATATTATTATTTTATATTTACCCATCAAATGTTGATAATGATCTCTTATATTGTTTTTTTTATAAAGCATCATAACCAAGATATGTAACGAGCAGTACATTGTGTGCTCTCTGGTGGGCAAACGACTCTACGGAGACACTGTGCCTAAACCACCTCAAACATATCTATCTTTGGCATTTCTGTAGACAGTTTCTTGTTACTTATCAGCTGACATGTATGCTGATACGGATATAGCTGCGATGATAATAATAATATTGGCTAATATATTGGCCCAGCTGATTTTATCTGTCTAGAGGAGCTCCGGGTAGCAGAAGCAACAACAAAATTCAAAATCAAAGGACGTTCTTCAAACTCCTTTTTCACCTACTAATGTGTCCCATAACTCAGATGCAAAATGACAACGGACACAGCCTAAATGTGATATTGGCCTCTCAAATACACTATTGTATGCATAGGAGTGTGCCACTCTAATGGCAGCCATGAAGAGACAGTGTTCATCTCTGATATACTGTATATATTAACTGGGGAAAAAAAGTTCGGAAACTTGTGTTTGGTGGATTATTTCTCTGTTATTACAATGCTAATTGGTATTGTATTTTACATCGTTGGAAAGCCTGTTTATTTACCTTTGCAATGATGTCCAACTTGTAAGGATCATACATTTGTGGGATGAGCAGCACAGCTGATTATGTGGGTAGCGCCCAAGAAAAATGTGCCAAAATGCTCTGCCAATGGTAAACAGTGTATTCTCCTGTTGGTGCTGACTCTTGTTTTGAGTTGTTTGGTGGATTGGATGATTGAACTCTCTATCAGTAACAAGGAACAAACAAGACACATTGGCTATTTTACACATTTAATACACCATCAGGAGCTTCAGTAGCGGTGGAAGATCCATATGCAGCCACAACAGCCTGGCACCTCCTCCTCATGCTGGTCACCAACCTGGTCACACGTTGCTGTGGGATGGCGTTCCATTCCTCAACCAGGATTGGTTGCAGGTCAGCCAGCGTGGTTGTGTGTTCCCTTAATGATGTCACTGGCAAAACAAGGCTTGTCATCGTTGAAGGCCATCTCAATGCAGTGAGATATCGGGATGAGATTCTGCAGCCCCATATCTCCACAATCTGGGACCTAACTTCAGCTTTCCAACGATGTAAAATACAATGCCAATTAGCACCGTAACAACAGAGAAATAATCGACCAAACACAAATTTCCAAACTTTTTTTTCCGAGTTTATAAATAACCTGCTGTGTGTGATGGAGAGATATTGTCTGAAAATATGTAAATTTTAGCATTTTAGCAGAGCCAAATGGAGCTGAGATGAAATAGGAGAGTTAACAGGGCTGGGGGCTTAATGACTGAAGTTATCCTTTAGGAATCATTACACACATATACAGAACGGATGCACTGCTGCAAATCATGATTGTGGATTTAATTGCGGGGATGTGAAGTGTTTGTGTAACTATATGACACAAGCAAAATGACCTCAGGCAAGGCCAGTGGGAGGCAATGGGAGGCCGTCCATCATGGAGCGGAGGGAAAGGCGAGAGACAATGAGCATACGCTGGAACAGGAAGAGACAGACGGGCTGCTGTAGTGTTAAAACTGCTTTTAATGGAAATGTCAAATTTGAATGTTCAATGTCAGAAACCTGTTCTCATTTGTCTTGTTAATATCCGTCTCAATCGCTCTGTTCATTATTACTTCCCCGTGCTACACTTGAAGACATAAATTATGATTATTTCCAATTAGACCCGGAGAAATCCGTCGACATATTTCATTGCCATGCAGCCAGAAATGTGGACAGATGACCTTCCAGTTTGAATATCGTTCCAGTCACATTTTCAGTTTCCTTCTCTCCTCTAGGAGGAGCTTATCTGTCCATTTCCATCACACTCTGTTGTTGACTATTTTTACATGAGATGCCAGTGAATTATTGATACACTCCCCTGTTTTCATGAGCCACTATACATAGAGGTGCTGCTGAATTATGGAGCACAAGAAGAAATACAAGCAACTCGTTCTGTAACATCTGAAGGATCTGACGCTGCATCGTTTGGTTTTTGCAGTTTGATGACAGTTTTCGCAGTAGGAGAAAGGGCTTTACACCTTCCTCTTCATGCTGTTAGGGCTTTGTTATGTCTGATGAATGTGATATCTTCGGAACAATATCAGAGGGAAAGTTTATAAGAAAGGATAAAATACACAACATTTTTGGTAAGTGGTGCTCCGTGGGTTCTAATAGAAATGTTTTAGTTGTGTATTTGCCGAATGATATTCATTAGAAGCTAGCCGTGTAGGAGCCCTGAAAACATCAGAGTGCCTGATTAAAATAGCACTCTGCATTCAGCCTTTAGTTGAGACAACAGTGTGGCGCTGTGAATGTTCTTTATTTGTTTGTGTGCTGGCTGAATTCTTAGAATATTATCAGCGGTATATAGCTCCATGAAAGCCTCTTAACAAATGTGCCATGCTGCTGGACCACTGGCTTAATGTGTTGTTGGAGGCAGCTGATCACGTGGCGAATGTTGGGAAGCGTGAACAAGAAGAGAGATGAGCCTAAGTGCAGTTAAGCATGCCATTTAAGTGTGCAGTTGAGTGGCCATTACCTCTCGGGGGGGGGGGGGGGTGTATGCGTGTGCGTACATGTGGATTCATAGTGGCAGTGGTATCCATGTCATGTGATATTAGGAAACAGTATGAAGCAATTTTAGCATCATCATATTTGTTTTGCTTCTCTACAGCTTATTTGTAAGAAATTAAAGCTGCAGTGAAACGGAGCAAATATGATTAAAAAAAGAGTTATTTTTATAAAACGGTCACGGTGTCTCGGTGTCCTCCGGTGCTCCTAACAGCATCTGCAAGATTTCACAGACTGGAGGAAAACAACCAATCAGAACTGATCTTGAGTCTGCCATCCAGCTGCCGTCTATGAGAGCCACGAGTCAATCACTCGTAAACTCCGACCAAACGGTCAAACTAGGCAGCGCTGATCAAATATGAATCAATATTCTGTTACTGTAATGCCTATTTCTCTCCTCAGATGTTCTCAGAAACATCTTTTAGTGTGCTGTTTAGCTGTAACATGAGGAAGTTTGAGACCCGGCAGCCATGTTGAGATCTGCTAAGGAAATACCAAGCACCACCCACCAGCCGGAGCTCAGCCAATAGGAACGCTCTCTCTCTGAAATGACCTGTGATTGGTCAAAGTCTCCCGTCACGGGCTAGATATTTTTAAAGCCTGAGAACAGAGCCATGAGGAGGAGCAGATGTCTCTCAGAACACTTGAATTACAATATGTAAAAACTTGTTGCCTACTGAAGCTTTAAAGGGGACATATATCATGAAAAACTCACTTTTTCAGTGTCTGTGCACCTCCATGTGGGTATCTGGAGTGCCTACCAACCCACAAACTGTGAAATAAGACAACCCAGTGCAGGCTCACAGCTTGAGAACCACCTTTGCAAAGGTACGTCATAGTTCTCTCAGAAGCCAATCAAAGCACACTGGGATTTTTCGGGATGGGAGTTTAAAGAGCGTTTCAGACAGAGGGTGAATACAGGTATATTCAGACAGACAGTATGTTTTTTGAACATTACAGCATGTAAACATGTTCTAGTAGAAACCTAAAATACAAGTATGAACCTGAAAATGAGCACGATATGTCTCCTTTAAATGGCATACTGTGTCCAGAACTATGCTGTATGTGTATATTAAAGGCTATACCCTTCTTCACTGCGGTACAGGTCATAACGCTGTTGAACTGACAGGCAGCAGAGGTCAACAGAAAGCATCCACTGACAGGAATAAGATTAATGACAAATCCTCCTGACCTGCAGTCGGGATTATTTGAGCTTCGTGCTCTCTGGCATAATAGAAGAAGATACGCTTTGTTTCTCTCTCAGCTTCTGTCCTTCTGTCAGAGCTGTGAGTTTGAGTCTGAGAAGGAAAGTAAACGTCCTTTCTGGATGCTACAGAGGAGTAGTGTATGTATAAGTGAGTATTTCCTTGTATTTGAACACAGTATTTTTTTAATTTTGGCAGTAAATAATAGGTTTTCCTTTAGTGTCCTCTCTGTTAGAACGGCTGTGAATTCATTCACATAAGTACAGTGTGTGCGTGCACGGAAAGCAGATGTGTCTTAATCCCTCTTATCATTCTTCTCACAAAACAACATTTTCCTTCAGTCAGTTTTTTTGGCTTCGCAATCCCGCACGGCCGGCCAAATGTAATCTCTCTGTTTCTGTTAAATTCACTAAGTCAGTCGGTCTCTCTGTGGCTGTCTGTCTCTGTGATGTTCAGACTCTCTTATTTTAATGAGTCCCAGTCATTTGATAATTCATATGAATGTAAACGCTCCAGGATTAAGCTAGGAGACCCGGACACACAAACGGGGGGACATGTTTAAATAGAATCTGTGATCTATAATGTACAAGTTGGGTACAATTGCTGAATTTAATATGTGCTGAGTGCTAAGAAGGTAAAATGTCTTAAATTTGGAGAGAGTTAAGACGGCGTGATGGGATTTTCTATTTTAATATTAACATGATGAGGTTTTTGTTGTTTTCATGGGCTACAGAGGAGAGCAGAAAGTTAACGAGGGCGACAGCAGACCTTAAACAAACCAGAAAAATAGATCACAAAGGGAAATTTAAAGAGCAAGAGTTCACCCTGTCTTCTTTCACAGCCACTAAAAAGTCATTATACTTATGTCGAGTGTCCCGGAGTCTGATTTGGATCTAATTTGTCTTCACTAATCTGCAAAACTCTGCAGAATCAGACCAAGCGTGAAAACATGTTGATAGAAGTGTTTTAGTGCATAATTCATTTGACTTGAGAATGATGATAATTTGTGGTAATTTAACTTGTGTGTGGATATTTGTTTTTGCTGGAGACACTGGTTCCTTTGTATCTGTGTACATACAGTACAGTACATATGCACAAACCCCAATCGATACGGCCTGCGCTCTCACGATGTTCTACAGATGTTGGTCCCAAAGGTTAAAACGGTTAAATACGCTGCTCCTTCTTCCTGGAATAATGTACAGAAGGACCTGAAACTGTCAGAGCTGATTACTACTGTACGGGGGGATTTAAGTCTATTTTAAAGGCTGGAGAAAGTGGCACTATAGGTTGATGTGAATGAACTCCTTCCTCAGTCTGTAGTATTATTACTATCGTAGTTATTGGGTTTTTCTACATAGGTGCTGTTTACTGAGATGTATCTGATGGCTGTCAGTCAAAAAGAATAGGCATTGTTACACTTAATTAAAGTGCAATTGATGCAACGTATATAGGGTTTCTTGCCATAGCTGATTTGCAGACCATGTCCCCGGTAAGGCTTTTAAGATCACAGGTTTGGTTTAGTTTCAGCCAGTGTTTCACCTTTTCATTAAACGTTTTCAGATCAGGTTGTGTTTTTATTTCCATTGGGCGTTCCAGAAATGAATTCCTTTTACTGAAAAAGACGACTGACCGAAGGTTGTTTTGTGCTGTGCCGCTCTGCAGTTACCATTTGTTGATCCCCTAGTGGCTATTCTATCAGTATAACCATTCGATTTTCATCAAGCACACACACACCTGCACACTTTCACCTACCCCTCATGCATAATGACAAGGAAAATAAATTAAGAAAAGATAAAAATGTCAATGTAATCTTAGGTTATGATGAATTTGTTTTAATTTGCATGTCTTCAGGAATGATTAACTAATCATGCTTACACGGTTTACAGTGTATCTCTGAATTTGTGCACATTCTCAAGCACAAGAAGAAACTCATAAACTGGATTCTGTGCATTTTGTAAAAATAAGCATGTTTTAAGCACACAAAACTGTGCATATACTGTACATTGCTGGTAGCCTAAATAAGACCTCATTTATTTATCACCTAGGGTCGATACTCTGCAAGGAATGCAAGGAAATACACGTCCTGTTTGTCCTGAGGACATTCTTTTTTACCAGGGACTGAGAATGCATATCCCCTTGCATTGATCCCATTTCCTTCACCAAAAGGTTAATTTACCAGTATTGTAAAGAAGGAGCCGGTCCTATAGAGTACAGTGTGGGCCATGTAACTAGTAGTCTCAGCTGTATGATAGTTGTGACGGAGACGTGAGTGGACAGGCTGAGTTTCTTGCTCATGACATGTGCTGTCATTAAACTGATGACCAAGCAAACTCGTCTGGTCTTTCACAGCATCGTGTCAGTCAGCTGCACGGCGGGCACGCAGTCTGAGAGCTGCTATGACACCATAGCAGTGATGTGTATGTACTGTATATAGAAACTGCATACAGTGTATTAACCCTTCTAGTTACATAATGATGCTACATGTAAAATATGTTTCCAGCATAGGATTTATGACGGGATTCATCTTTAGTTATGGGGTCAACCCAGTCTCACTCCTATAAGTCATCAAATACCGCCGATTGGGCAGCGCCCCACGGCATTGGAAACCGACGCATGGAGGCACGCTTTACGAACCGGGCTTTCAACTACCTCCAATAGTAATCCATGTAATTGCAAACCGGGAGGTATAAAGAGCGGCGAACTTCCACATACAGAGGAGTTCGGGTTGGATGGGTGGGTCATAAAACACAGGACTGTTGCCCAGGAGAGGGTCTCCGATGCCGAGGGGCGCTGACCGAGCAGCAGTATTTAACGAGTTGGGAGTGAGAATGTGTTGATCTGCTGCTCTCATATGATACTTGATATGCATTCTGTTTTTCATTCTAATTATTCACAGGAGAATGATTAGCCCCTTTCTTTTTTAATGTGCCTTGTTTGTTTGAGTTCTATTCATCTTGTGGGGACAAAATCAAAAGATGAATTTCAAAGGAATCTCCAACTGCATCCTCCTGCAGCGAGCCTCACAGATCAGGCTCATTGTTTACGTGGAGTGTAAACTGAACCGCTGTTTGGATGTTCGGTCACGGCTCTCAAAAATCAGAGTCCCTCTCTCGGGAGTGCTTCCTTTAACCATCTGCTCATTTTCTACAGGCCATCAGGAGGAAAGCATTTTGTGTGCACCGTGTGACATTGGATTCATTTCATACCGCACAATTTATGACTGCAATATTATTACCTGACTGGAGGACAAATTACCAATACACAATAGAGACTAGAGGACAGCGCTGCAGAGCCGTAACGTGCAGAGGAAAGACGTCTCGAGCTTGAAAGCTGTTCGTCGAATAGGATTTGACCATCGGTGTCGTTAAAATGTGAACATTTGGCAAGCGTTCGTGGCGCATTACAACACAAGCTGCTGTATGAGTCATAAATTCTGCAATCACAATGTTCGGGCGTCTGTGCTATCAGCACGGCAGATCTGCACAACGCGCTACCTCCACTCGTTTACTACCCGTGTTCTCATCCCTCTCTCTTGTTAAACCTATTCAGCTATAATAGCTGTGTACGAGAGGGGGGGGATGTTTCTGCTGCCATTCAGCAAATGGAAGTCTGTTAAATTGTTGATGATACAGAGATCCAGCTTGTCCCCTGGATACATTTATGGAAAGTAGGACAGTGGTGGGCCCAGGCGTCTCTCTATCACTAAAACCTCACTAAAGTCTCCTCCATTTCTCCCCCCTTCTTTCTCTGTCTCTCTTACAGGCCAGCCCTGCCCCGATAATCGTCAACACAGACACTTTGGACTCAGTTCCTTACGTGAGTTTGAATTTATGTGTTTTTTTAATGCACCTATTCGTCTTTTTAAGTAGAAGATCAATGCCCTCCAGCAGATTAAATCACACTTTGAGCCGGAGCACGTTGAAATAAATAATCTCTCATCCTCTCTCCTCTGTAGCCGAGTTGGAGTCGAGATAGTCGTCTATGTGTTGGTACATTTTGATGGTGTAACTTATCTTAGTAACAAATGAGGTTGCGGTGAATTATTGATGTTTGTCATGAATAAATGACCAGCACAAGACTTTCTAAAGACCTTCACCTCCAGCACTTTTACATCAAAGGATTTTGACATCAAAACACATAAATGAAGCTGGATTAATAACAAATCGGACTTAAAGAGGGTGGTGCATTTTCATGATAAATTGTCACATGTTGGCGGTTGTGTTAACAGTTAAAGGCAGGGTGGAGGTATCCTGGCCAATCATTACATTCAGGGCTGAATGAAATGATTGGACGGGGTGATTGGAGTCCTACGACAGCCCAGACACTGGATATGTTTTCCTATTTTGTCAGAGCATTCTGTTTATCGATTGCTTTCGGGATGTAATGATAATTTCAATTAATATAACAGAAAAAAAATTCTAAAATCTTTACCAACCCTGCCTTTTAAAGATGCTATTCAAATGTGTGAAGAAATGAGGAAAGGAGCATCTTTCCCAAACTACGTTACTAACTTTTCTTTAGGGACTCTGTTCATGAGATAGATCATATAGAAACATCAGATACTGCTGTTGCTAATTTAGTCCTCGGGTCTCGCTCGCTTCTACAATCATATGAACTTCTGATAAAAACATGTGATGCTGCTCAAAAAATGATATCCAACTGGGAATATGATATGCGGTGTCTCGTATGCTCGTGTGCTATTCCTGTATGAATGCATAACGACGGAAGTGCTCGCTGCTAATTAATCATCTCAGCGAGATACAGGATGAGACTCTGAGGCTAACCTCCACGTTGCAGAAATAGTGAATGTTGATTAACTATCACCTTAAATTGTTTCCCTGGAGGTGGTGAATATTTAGCACAGGAAGCACCAGTGGCCCCGTCAGCCCCTGTTTTAATTTAAGTATGTAGAGTTGGACCTTAATGTAGAGCCAACGTTTAACATCATCCTCTATGAATATGCTTTAATCTAATTATTCAGCATCCCTGGCATGCTTTTTTATTTTATTTTAAAGCAATGTTTGAATGACTAAAACATGGACTCAGTCTGTTTTCTGTTTCCTCAGGTCAACGGCACAGAAATTGAATACGAGTTTGAGGAAATCACTCTAGAGCGGGTTAGTATCTCACATCCCCCACAGCTGTGTTTAACCTCAGACAATCTATGAGAACACGCACAGCTCGGCACTGTGTGGTGCCGTGAAATGTCTCCTAGAAATAAGAATGCAAGGTGGTGATAGAGGAAGATGAAACATCCATGCTGACTCACCAGAGGATCTACGCTGAGTGATCTATGTATATATCGAGCTACTGTCTGAAATGAGTGTGGGAGGGCTTTTCATTCATTCTCTAAAACATGTGAGCTAAAATAGCTTGTTTTATAAACATCATAAAAGAATTTCTATAATCATGACACCTAAATGTGTTTATACATAACTCACACAGGCTCCGCCCTCTACTGGACTCTATGCGTAATACACTCCTCCAATCAGAAACACATATTCTCCCATTGAACGTTGCATTAACGTAACCGACCAATCAGGACGTGCCTACTTCGAAAACGTGCGTCCCACGGTATATAAGGCAGCGTCCACCGCTGTCAGATCATTCTTTTCTCTTTAGCGAAGGGCGTTTTGCCCACTGACTGCTCATCTCCACGGATGGAGTCGCCACTTCTAGAACCTCGTCACATCACGGTCTCTTCGCCGCAACGGATCTTCATGACGCCTGCCTCGAGAGCGTGGTTCAGTGCCCCCAAGTTTCGACGCCAGCAGCTTTGGGTTCACTTCCGACGCTTCGATGTGATGCTTCGCTACGATAAGAACAGGCCGGAGCTCGCGATCGACTCATGGCCATGGCACTACCCAGATCGGTTGCGTACTATCTGGGTTGCTGCGACTAACCTCTAGCCGGTCAGGATCAGTGTGGATGGGTCGATGTGATGTCGTGGCAGGGCGTTGCATCCATCGGGCTCCACCCAGTGTGCCTGTGTGAGTTAGAGCAAAGGTTATTGTAACCCTAGTTCTATAAGCACAGGCGGAGCCCTCTACCAAGGGGGGCCCTGACGCTCCTGCACCGCTCGCTGAAGAGGATGATGGGACGGCTACGTTCATGCAAAGTTCAGTGAGCGAATACATGCTCGTGATTGGAGGAGAGTATTACCCATAGAGTCCAGTAGAGGGCGGAGCTTGTGCTTAAAGAACTAGGGTTATAATATTGTAACAGAGACAAAGACAGACCAACAGCAAAGGTGAACACCGCTACCAACCAACAAGGAGAGCTCTGCGGCTTCAGAGAGCTTTAATAGAGCCAGTAGTCAGCCTCCATCCAGACTCCAGGACCTCCATATTTATCATCAGCCATCACAAGATGGCCACAACTATCTTGTTTAGTCTTTGAGGAGAGACAGACCCGTGTCTGATCCTCTCAAGTCGTCGCCCTGCGGCTGAACAATGTTTTTTTGATTCAGCGTTCCAGGCAGCGAGGCCCTGCGGGGACACTCAGTGGGTTTTTGTAATCAAGAGAAGCTGCAATTCCCATCAGCTAACAACTTAATCAAAGCTTGACTTTCATTTTGTGAGTGGGCATCCAGGGGATTTTATTTGCAGAGCCGACAAAGTGCAGCTCCTGCTCCGAAAGACACGGTGTGATCCTGCTGCCTTTATAAATATAATATTTCATAGTAGCCTATGTCATGATAACAAAGAGCCAAACTCAGGAGAGAGGATGTGACCTGGACTTACAGCAGGACGCCGGAGCCATTTTGTAATGGCACACTGAAGACTTAACACCTCCGACCACTTTGTAATCCTACTGAGAGCAGAGAGCCACACCGTTAAATCATGCAGCAACATTCTCATAACTTCCTCTTACATTTTTCTGTTAAGAGAAAAAAAATAAGAGAAGTCAGCTCCAGATGCACCAAACGTTCTTAACCATCCAAATCTGCTCTCACCCAAGATGAATCCCACTTGATCATAAATTGGAGGCATGTGGCCGATATTATTAGCAAAGGTAACGCCTCCCAGACACTGTAAGGGCAGGTGTTGTGCCGTGTGCAAATACTGGCACATGAATTCATAGTTTTCATGTGACGTCACGGCCCTGTGTCCACCGTCCGCTAATGACAGCTCAGCTGTGAAGACAAGATGTTTTTTTCTTATCTTGGTGAGAGTGCTCTCAACCAGTCATGAAACGTTCTCTTACCTCAGAGAAGAGCAAAAATAAGAAAACATTGGTGTATCCCAGATATCAATGTTTTAGGTTACCAACAAAATAAAAACTAATCGTGGATACAAACAAAAATAAGAGGACATTTGTTCTTATATCGCTTATATTTCATTGAATTGTTACTTGTGCTTTTCAAGAGAATTAAAAAATCAACATTGCTTGCAGGTACATTTATTTGTTTGCACAGTGCTGTCAAATAGTATACAAGATTAATTTTATTGTGTGTCAGTGATTTCAAAGCAGTGGTAGGCCAGGGGGTAAATATACAGTTGCTAGGGGATACGTGAAAAGATTATAAGATTTGAAAAACTAGAAAGGAATTAATAAAAAACTAGGGGGAAAAAATAAATCCACTTGATGACGGTAACACAGTTTATAGTCTAAGTATGTAGTATATACTGTAAGTCTAATGCAGTGAGGGCCAAAGTGCAAATGTACTACTACAACGGTATTAGGGCCACATTGAGGGGAAAAAAATCGGAGATTTCCAGAATAAAGTCATAATATTACAAGAAAAAAAGTTGAAATATTACGAGAATAAAGTCATAACTTTACGAGAAAAAAGAAAATAACGCGTAAAATTACTGATTTATAATATTATGACTTTATTCTCGAAATCTCAGATTTATTTTCTTTCCCTCAATGTGGCCCTAATACTCCGTCGTACCGTCGTACCGTCGTACCAAAGACCTACAACAATGATAAATAAAAATGAAAATGTAAACAATAAAACAGCTATTCATTTTAAAAATCCACAGGGAGCCGTTTAGTTTAAAATAAGCCCAAATGAACACATTTAGAACGTGACAGCGATGTAGCTGACGGGTTGTTCATTTCATCGACATGTCGGACACAAAAGGTTGGCAACCACTGTTTCCGTTTCCCTCTTGAAATTATAGCAGCAGCAGGAATCATGTTTTTACTGTTACATCTAGACTGTTTCTATAATAGGATTCTGAACACGGTCCCACTGAACAATGGGGATCATGCAGTTGATGTGTTGCCAGTTTGGCACACTACATACAGAATAAGCCTGCCTGTCACTGACTCGCTCTCCCCACGGCCGCAGGGTAACTCGGGGTTGGGCTTTAGCATCGCCGGAGGGACGGATAACCCACACATCGGTGACGATCCCGGCATCTTCATCACCAAGATCATCCCTGGAGGAGCTGCAGCAGAGGATGGACGGCTAAGGTCAGTCACTTACACTTCCCCCCACACCGCTTTTTAATAAGAGATAACTATAGGAAAGTTTTCAGACCTGACAGGGAAATAAAAACTTGCATGCATGTCTCAGAAAAATGTCAGAAAAAAACTGATCTCCTTTAAGAGGATGACAATCTCTCTCACCACTCACCGCTCCACTATATCACTGCTTACTCCTCCACTATACTGCACTGGATGATCCCTTCAGAAATCTTTCATATAGAACACATTTGAGATTATTATACAGCAGTATGATTTTTCTGTTGGTGCATTTTAAAGTGCTGTTATAATGGCTCACAGGGGAGCCTTGCCGGAACTTATTTATTTATTTATCTGGCTGATGCCTCATATTTATGTGAAGCCTGCAAACTATTTTGTCCATTAGCATGTATATAATCACACAAATTACACTTTATTTAATCTCAAGAGTAACAAAACATTATTTTTCATAGTTGAACTTGAGTCCCTTCTCTCTCTTCATTTAAAACCCACAACTATAAACCTTCAGTTCTCTGCAGCATCAGCGTTTTGCTGAGCTCTGATAGTCTGCACACTAAAACGCTTAAGGGTGACCCACCAGCTGTAACAGCATTAAATGAACAGAGGAGCTATACAGTAGATCCAGTCCATCAGATCCTTTGCTACAGTAGTTTATAAAAGGAGGCAAGGACACAACCTGAGCTCATTCATCACTCTATTGGAGTGAAAGGCTTCGTGAACACTCGTATGTTAAGTGTGAAACTGGAGAGCCGACGGTTGATTGACAACAGTTTGGCCTGTTGGAACCTTTTCTGGTGTAATGCCAGTAAATGTACGTTATCTCCACGTCCCTGACTGTGTTCACAAAACAGGTCTGCCAGTTGTTGTCCAGGAAGCAGCATTAGAACGCTCCCCTGTAATTACAGCTGTGCATGCATCGTGATATATCGTTAATCCTTGCCTTTGTTCTCCTTCAATCACAAGCACGCATTCGCCCACTGAAAGTTCTACCCAGATCAGTTGCGTTACTTCTGGTGACTAGGGCCCCCTTACTTCTCCACTGTGGCGGCCTACTGTAGGTAATGAAGAAGTAGCGACTAACCTCTAGTCGGTCAGGATCAGTGTAGATGGGTCGATGTTGTGTCGCGGCAGGTCGTGCATCCATCGGGCTTCTCCCACTGTACCCATAGAGTCCAGTAGAGGGCACAGGCGCTTAAAGAACTAGGGTTACAATATCATAACAGCGTTTTGCCCACTGACTGCTCATCTCCACGGATGGAGTCGCCACATCTAGAACCTCGTCATATCCCGGTCTCTTTGCCGCAAAGGATCTTTCACAACGCCTGCCTTGAGTGCCTGGACGCAGGCCGCAGAGAGCGGGGTTCAGCAGCCACCGGCCTGCCAAGCGCTGCCCCCAAGTTTCGACGATAGCAGCGGTCGGTTCTCTTCCGACGCTTCGATGCGATGCTTCGCTACGATAAGAACAGGCCGGAGCTCACGATCGACTCATAGCCATGGCACTACCCAGATCGGTTGCGTACTATCTGGGTTGCGGAGACTAACCTCTTGCAGGTCAGGATCAGTTTGGATGGGCGGATGTGATGTCGTGGCAGGGCGTTGCATCCATCGGGCTCTGCCCAGTGTGCCTGTGTGAGTTAGAACGAAGGTTACGATATTGTAACCCTAGTTCTATAAACACAGGCGGAGCCCTCTACCAAGGGGGCCCTGTAGCTCCTGTGCCACTCGCTGAAGAGGGTGTCGGATGACAGAGAGTGCTGCATTCTGCCCTTTATACTGTGGTAATGCACGTATCCGGGTAGGCACATCCTGATTGGCCAGCTACGCTTGAATGAATGTGAATGCGTGCTCGTGATTGGAGGAGAGTATTACCCATAGAGTCCAGTAGAGAGCTCCGCCTGTGCTTAAAGAACTAGGGTTACAATATCATAACTTTGTTTTAATATTAGTTTTTGATGTAGATTTTTGGAAACATTTATAAACTATTTAACAAAGAAACAAAATCAGAGTCCGAAAAAAATATTCTGTAGCAATGAGCTTTTTTTTTTTTTTTTCGTGTAGCAGTGATAGAGATTGCCGGATTTGGTTTGGTGTCAGGCCAGCTCCTGTTCTTCGTCCAAGCTGCAGCTCTGCAGCATTACTGTCAGATCACAGATGCTAGAGAGGAGCGTAATACATGCACAGCGTCAATCTCGAGCAGATAGCAAGAAGAAGCAGGCCAGGCATAAATCACACTTAGCCTAATTGATGGTCACCCACTCCTAGGTGGGCAGCAAGACTAATGCATTATGGATGGAGGGGAGTCTAATCTCTCTGTGAGGAAGAAGGCCTGATAGGGATTTGGTTTTCTATAACATTATAGAAGCCAGACACACTTCCTGTCGCCGCTCTGGGACACACTAGCAGAGCACTAAGCATACTTAATGCACCGGCTCGGCTTAAGGGACTGCTCGGAGCGTTTTAAGTGTTTCTTGTGGAGTCTGTTGTTTTGGAGAGGTAAAAGCATAGATACAGTCAGGACTAACCCCACCGCTTTACTTCTACCTATATGATACACATTCTTAATTCATATTTAAATGTATTTATGCTCAATTCAGACAACTAAAAAACTACAAAATAATGGCATACTGTAGGTATACTACTTCATGTTTTTTTGCGTGCGTGCGTGCATGTTTGTGTGTGTGTGTGTGTGTGTGTGTTTGTGTGTGCTGTGTCCCAGCTGGTCCCTGTGGACCCTCAGGAGGGTTGTGTCCTTGAGTGCCAGGGCATGGATGATTTTGTCAACACCTCAGGGGAATTCAAACTGAGCCGCTCGCTGACTCTGATATTTACACATTTATGTGCTTGCATTCATAGTCAGCCCCTCTCTGTCACACATCACACACACACACACACACACACACACACACACATATGCACAACATTGCCTGCAATCTAAAACTCATGTTGGAGCACACGGGTCACCACGGCAAAGTAAACATGATCTACTGCCAACAACAACCACACACCGTCTCCTCTGTGTGTGCCTACGGGGAGATTCAAGAAGAGATGCTACTGTAAACATGTTAATATGTATTTATAATAGTTACCACTTATTCAATTCAACCCACTCAGTGTTCATTAGCGTGTGTCGAAGTTGCTGTTTTCTAAGCATTTGAAATGGCTCTCAATAAAAACAATCAAGATCATGTGAATCCATAAAAGTTTTATTTGACTCCACTCACTTTCCCCCGAGGTGGCTGCTGTGCATCTGCCGTACAAACACTCCCCTTGCACTGCTTTTAAAGAATGAAATAGTGCTCTTAATGATTACCAACAATCATCTTTAATCCACACTGTTCCTCTTCCAGAGTAAATGACTGCATCTTACGGGTGAACGACGCAGACGTGTCGGAGGTTTGTCACAGTAAGGCGGTAGAGGCCCTGAAGGTCGCGGGTTCTATTGTCCGGCTGTACGTGCGGCGCCGCAGGCCGATGCTAGAGACCATCATTGAGATCAAACTCATCAAAGGACCAAAAGGTGGGCTCAGACAGACACACACACACACACACACACACACATACACTCCTGCTACGTCAATCACACACAGATTGTGAGTGATGTAAATACTTTTCGATAGGAGTGGTAATCAGATTGATTTAATTTAATTTACTATAAAAAGTGTCAGTGCATGTGCATGCACACATAACATATTTAAACAAAACTGAATATTTAGATACATAACTGTATATTTATGATACTTGATCATCACATAATGGTAGTATTGTCTGATGCCTGACATGAATCTGCACACAGGGCTTGGCTTCAGTATTGCAGGTGGAGTTGGAAACCAGCACATCCCTGGCGACAACAGCATATACGTCACCAAGATCATTGATGGCGGGGCAGCACAGAAGGATTGCCGGCTACAAGTAGGAGACAGGCTTTTAATGGTGAGTACACCATTGAGTTCCATTTTAAGAGCTAAGGAGCCAAAGGAAATTTCTAAGTAGCAACACACTAGAGTAACTAGAGAGATGGAAACCTCTCTCCATTGTGATGCAACACAACAGTCGGCTTATAAACGCAACCTTTGTGAAGCTTAGAATTGTTGAATTTATTCAACTCATTTTGGTGCTTTAGTGTTCTTGTGGAATTGAATCAAACATACTGTACCATCGCACTGGTGTTCCTGTTTTTATCTGTTCTAAATGTACCTTAAAGGGAGATTTCTCAAGTATTTAATACTCTTATCAACATGGGAGTGGACAAATATGATTGCTTTATGCAAATGTATGTGTATATGTATTATTTGAAATCAATCAACAACACAAAACAATAACAGATATTGTCCAGAAACCCTCACAGGTACTGCATTTAGCATAAAACAATATGCTCAAATCATAACATGGCAAACTGCAGCCCAACAGGCGACAACAGCTGTCAGTGTGTCAGTGTGCTGACTTGACTATGAGTTGCTTCAAACTGCATGTGATTATCATAAAGTGGGCATGTCTGTAGAGGGGAGACTCGTGAGTACCCATAGAACCCATTTACATTCACTGATCTGGAGGTCAGAGGTCAAGAGACCCCTTTGAAAATGGCCATGGCAGTTTTTTCCTCACCAGAATGTAGCGTAAGTTTAGAGCGTTATTTATCCTCCTTCGCGACAAACTAGTATGACATGGTTGGTACCAATGGATTCCTTAGATTTTTTAGTTTTCTATGATACCAGTATCTTCACTCTAGCTTTAAAACTGAGCCGCTTCAACCTAAAAATCTCAAGTTGCGTTAACGTGTAATTATCACGTTAACTTTGACAGCCCTAGAATAAACACTATATAAATAGTAACATACAATATATAGTGACTCTTTCATGATGACCTTATAGCCCCATGACATCACACTGATCCTTTTAGTGGTCGCTATTAAATAGACAGATATTACATTCGAGAGACTAACCAGCTTCCACTGTGTACAGCACATTAACCAGCAGTGTATCAATCAGACAACAATCTTCCCGCAGCTTCAGTCTAAATGATAATAAGTGATGAAATGAGTCCCTGGCACACGTTTTGAAAGCAAGAAAGTGGCAACCATACTGGCTCGGTAGTATAACAGCGAGCTTTCTCCAGAGGAGGGCATCCCTCTTGCTTAACCAGCGCTTAATTTAATTACCTTCCCGCTGTTGTGTTCTCACCCGAACACCATCTGTCATAATCCAGTCTCCTGGAGGAGGCGGGGAGCACGCTGGTCAGATCTGAACTGAGCAGGAAGAAAACACACAAACAAGGATTGTATCTGTGTCTGGACAGGTGAACAACTACAGTCTGGAGGAAGTGTCTCACGAGGAGGCCGTGGCCATTCTGAAGAACACGTCGGACGTGGTTTACCTAAAGGTGGGGAAGCCCACCAATGTCTACCTATCAGATCCCTATGGGCCTCCTGATATCACACACTGTAAGTCCTCACCTCTTCTATTTGAACTGATTAGTCATCAGTTGACTAATCATCTTTAGAGAGCATTATTCAGTAAATGTATAAAAGTGTGTCGTGTGCAACGTGAGATGTGTGTGCACTGAGAGCGTGACCTTTTTCAATCTCTAACTTGAACGCAAATTGGAAAAGCGGTTCATAAACTCACTTTATCTTTATTGTGTAGTTACACTTGTCAAAATAATTTGATAATAAATGTAACTATACAATGGGATTTTTATTTGCACGCTATATTTTGTGAGAGATTCTTTGTTTTTAAAAGTATATTTTTAATGTTAGAGGAAACTTTATATAAATGTTTTGAGTTTTCACTCCAAAAAAAATAGCACTGTCGTCAGGTTTTATTTTGAAACTAAATTTGAAAACAAAATATTGAGAATTAGAAATACAAAGTGTGCAGGAATACTTTCTTGGCATCTGAACTGGCAATAACATGCGTCCTGAGTGATCCGAACACAAGTGGACAGCTTTAAGTACGTCTCTTCACTAAGGCATTAGACTGCGTCTCCACATGAGTGATCCGATCTCACTTCCCCGCTCTATATGCAAATAAACACGCAGTAAACACACGTAATAATACATGAATGTCAGTAGTGATCTCCTACATATTTGTGAATTTGGGTACATTTTATTAACATCAAAATAAAAGGTTATTGTACCTCTGCGTGCGCCGCCGTCACCGCTGTCTTTGCCAGACAACAGCGGGTACAGAGCTTCAGAGAGCCGGGCGGGTGGGAGTATCTCCAACAATATGATAATAATGCACTTCTGGTGCCTAGTCTGATAGTCTGTAGATCATGCAGTCTATAGATAAGATATGTTTTAATAAAATACAGTTGTACCGACAGGATACAGTAGAGCACAGAGGTTTCCATGCTGCGAGGCGTCTGTCTGTCTGTCTGTATAATTCACCTGAGATGCGATCCAAGCGAGACATCAGTAGAGTACGCGGTCCTTAATGTGGCCCAGGACACATTCGCCACTAAAAGAATGTGGTCATATGTAGCCCAGACCACCTCTGAATGTGGTCTGAAAGATCAATGCGTCTCGAGTGCGTTCACACCTGTACTGAAAGCTGTCCACTCGTGACCCGATCACTGAGGACACCAGGTCTGAACTTGGCCTCTGTTTAAGCAGCCGCCTCTCTGTTTTACTCTCTTCCCCTTCTTCCCTCAACAGCTTTCAATCCAGCCATGGAAAATCATATCTCTTCCCCCGTCAACAGTGGCACTCTGGAGTACAAGTCCAGTCTCCCTCCAATCTCCCCCGGGAGTTACTCCCCCCTCCCTAAGCACTTACTTGGTGAAGAGGATATAAACAGGTTGGATGGTTTTTCCTTCTTACGGTAATTACCTCCCTTCCTAACAGACAACTAGATCTACAGGTAGAAGACTTGTCCACCCCCGCTCCTCCTGTCTCCCACCCTTTGTCCTGACTCATCTGTGTTTGTGTGGCTCTTCAAAGAGTAATCAAAGCTCCATGGGGAGTTATGATGCGATTTGAAATCACTTCTTTGTTTGTTTGTGTTTGGATCACCTCTAATCCCAAAGTCTACGTTCCCGCACTGCTCTACTGTAGTCCTGTATTTCTATCGTCCTGTGTTGTGTTTGCGTCTCAATGTCTCTTTTTATGATTTATTTCTGGTGTTTAGTGCCGTCCCGTACGCCTGGAAACCATCAGAGCATCAAGCACAAAAGAGCCATAGTACTGTAATTGTGTGCTGGTGTTGGTGGTACGAGCTGTGGTTAAGAACAGCTTTGATAAAGTTATCATGTTGTTACAGTAAAGGTTGCCTCAGGTCCAGCAGCACGACCATCGCTGCACAATGACCGGTTGAAACGTGATGTATAGAGAAAGATTTGACGGTGTATCTGTCTGTCTTACCTGTTGACATGGTGTTGACGTGGTGTTGACGTGGTGTTGACGTGGTGTTGACGTGGCATCAGTGGCAGAGACAGATGCTGTCTTTCTGTCTCATCAGTGTTTTGTTGTGTATTTTCCAGAGATCAGTTGAGTTTTTTGGGGTTGTTAAAAAGTCATCCATAAAAAACAGGATCCATCATTTTGTCACATCTGTAAAGATAAGTTACGCTCATTAATATATTACATTGCTGCAACCACCATTTTTATGATTCAGTGCAGTAAAGTGATGGAAACTACGAGTTGGGCAGACCCAGAAGAAGAACTCAGCTGTGGGAGAGCTGTAAAAGTGTCCAACCCGATACGGTGCTGCAAATATTTACCACTAAATATAAATGAAAGACTTTTTAGTGACATATTTATTCACTTTTTTGGTTCTTAATGAACAGTGAAAATGAAATCAATTCCCAAAATTGCATACTACGCACTACATACTCAATATGTGGACTATTATTCAACATACTTCTGTGTAAATAAAACAGTATTATGGATTTTCTTTTCGGACGCACCAAGCAGGAATTTATGTCGTCACTTTCTGAGAGCCTCCTTGCCGGTTGAAACGACGTGTAACCATGGTAACCCGTGCCAGCCTCACATCACCAAAACGACATGTTTGTGAGAATCAAAGTCTGAATTGATTTAAAATATATATTACGCCTAGCAAATTATACTTACAGTTAAATTACAGACCTGTCCGTCAACATCCGTTAGCATTGTGGGATACTGTATATATGCCGCCGTAGTGTCCAGTGTTGTATACTGTAATATTTCGCCAGAAATAGTATGCAATCCGCGTACTATTGGTTTCATACTAGGGTTTCGGACATACTATAATACTTATACTTACATACTGTTTTAGCGTACTAAATAGCATGCTCGTATGGGATTTCTGACGCAACCCTGCAGTCTCAGAAAATTATCTCTGAAAGTTCCAGTTTATTATTTGGCTGTCTGTGTTTGCTTTCCTGATTCTGTTTCACTACCTGTTTGGTTTCAGTCGCTCCTCTCTGACAGCTGCTCCCCGTCTCAACAGAGGAAAGCTTAAGATGTCTCGCTGGAGTGAGTCACAGCCAAACATTAGCAGCTCCCCACCTCAGCTGCCCTAACACCTAATCCCACAGCAAGCTGCCACCAGACTCACGACCAAATGGGGCCGAATTTCCTATGAAGTCAAATCTCTAAGAGTAACGCTTCTGTCTCTCTGCTCAGAGGGGGGGTGTTCCCCCTGCTGGTGTATGTGTTGGTTAGATGTCACTGCATTTGAAGAATGACGATGATGAAGATTTTTTTAGGACAAGTGGTGGATATCACAATGAACAAATAAATTCACACACTCCGTAATGCTTCTCTGTTAGATGAGGTCAGTGTTGCGTGCTGTTGTGTTGTCATATTCCATTTGCAAAATAAAGAGCGATGGAGGAATATTGCAGCAGAGTGATAACAAAAGCTCATTTGAGGGGATAACTGGAGGAGCCCCGTGTTAAGCTTTGTTGAGTGAAGGATTAGTCCTCCATTCTCTTTGGAGTTAAGAGGTTTACTATTTGCTCTTGGCCAAGGTGCTTGAGATTATCTTGCTGACCTAAAGTGAAGCACTGTGACAGTAGCTCTGAACACTGTGTTCTACACATACAGTCGGAACAAACAGTGTAAATACTACAGAGCAAAGTGGATCCTCTCTCTCTGGGATAACTGATAACGCATCTCCAGTAGATGCATTCATTTCTCACCCGATTCGACTGTTATCAGGCCATTAAACTTCTTCAGGTTCAGGCAACAAAACTAAAACTTATTTAGGTTTAGGCAATAAAACTACAACTTCTTTAGGTTTAGGCAACAAAACTACAACTTCTTTAGGTTTAGGCAACAAAACTACAACTTCTGTAGGTTTAGGCAACAAAACTACAACTTCTTTAGGTTTAGGCAATAAAACTACAACTTGTTTAGGTTTAGGCAACAAAACTACAACTTCTGTAGGTTTAGGCAATAAAACTACAACTTCTGTAGGTTTAGGCAACAAAACTACAACTTCTTTAGGTTTAGGCAATAAAACTACAACTTGTTTAGGTTTAGGCAATAAAACTACAACTTCTTTAGGTTTAGGCAACAAAACTACAACTTCTTTAGGTTTAGGCAACAAAACTACAACTTCTGTAGGTTTAGGCAACAAAACTACAACTTCTTTAGGTTTAGGCAATAAAACTACAACTTGTTTAGGTTTAGGCAACAAAACTACAACTTCTGTAGGTTTAGGCAATAAAACTACAACTTCTGTAGGTTTAGGCAACAAAACTGAAATGTATTTAGGTTTAGGCAACAAAACTACAACTTCTGTAGGTTTAGGCAACAAAACTACAACTTCTTTAGGTTTAGGCAACAAAACTACAATTTCTTTATGTTTAAGCAATAAAACTACAACTTCTTTAGGTTTAGGCAACAAAACTACAACTTCTTTAGGTTCAGGCAACAAAACTACAACTTTTTTAGATTTAGGCAATAAAACTACAACTTCATTAGGTTTAGGCAACAAAAAAGAACACACTTAGTTAAGTTTAGGGAAAAACATTGTGTTTTGGGTTAAAATAACTCTGAATACAAAGACAACTACACAATGTTGGTTTCACCTCCAGTCTCCTGGGTGAAAACCCCGTGTTTTGTGTCTCACCCATCGTCCCAGACCTCCACCCTTTATGGAGTGTCAGGCTGTCTATACTACAGCGCCTGACTTCCACTTCTGCTCCTGTCATAATTACTACGGTCGCTAGAGGTCGCTGTCGTGTTTTTTTATACCTTCTTTGGTGATCCACCATGTGAATAGATGATAAAACCCACTAGTGGGTGTAGTAGACCCGTGTTGACCCACATCTATGAGGCAGTCAGAATTTTGAATATTGATATTACTGTTTGGCCAAGTGAGAGAAGAGGGGAGAAACCCTTCTGGCAGCTCAGACCTGCACCTCCTTACCCCAGATATCCTATGCTCATCATTACAATCTGGAGCCACGCAGCTCATGTACTAAAAGTCCTCATGGAGATATTCTACTAAAAGGAAGGCCAAATAACCTAGATAGGAAAGCAAGAGTGGTATTGTTTAATGTTTTCAGATTTATTTTAGGAATTACTGCTAATTAGAAATTCATAATATCATACCAAAATGATTTCTTAATTTATTACTTTACCAAGTAATATGCCTTAGATCTATAGCTGTTATCGGGCGTGAAGTCCAAACAACGTATTGCTAACCAAATTCTTCTGAAGATCACCATGTTGTCATCAGTCATTTTCACCTTATTGCCCGGCAATTGAAACGTCTTCTTTGAATAGCATAGCTTCTTCAGATCATCTCCAAATCCTCCACAGTTTGAGTCCCTGTTGTTTTCCTTAACATTAATATGCAGATACTTCTCTGACTGCTGCATGGCACTAGATTTGCCTTCCAGTTTGTTAAGAAGTTCAGAAATGCACAAAGTTACTGAACTTTCCACAACCTGACTGAGTTAAAGGCTAATAAATAAAAAAAAGAAGCGCGATGCACCGCACCTCCACAGGCCAGCTGTGTACAGTCCCCCTTCCAGACTCTGAATGGCACCTACGGGTCCTTACAAGGTCACTGCATTTTGGTCTGATCTGGACTGACTGGCTGCCTCAGCTCAGCTCATTTCACTATGAATGATTCAGCAGGAGAAACGAAGCCAACTGTCCAGACCTCTCTGTGCTTCTGCAGCTCACCAGTGGGTCATTATTGAGACTCAGTACAAGCACAGAATCCAGGAATCAGAGAAGAATAACAGCTGGTAGAAAATATTTGGTTCTCGGCATGTTTTGGATCACTTGCTTTAATTAAATATAAGACATCATTTACATACTTTACGTTCTCTGACCTTTGACACGCATTAAGCTTCAGCCCTGCAGTGTTCGGCCTCCTCGGTCTCTTGTCATTGCTTTCTGCTGTCTGAAACAGAAACACTGTGCAAGCAGATGAAGTGACCTCATTTTGTTTGGTGTCCTGCGACATTCACACTCATATTTTCTTTGATAGCGCTGCCATGTTGGTTAGTCATGTTGAAATATGATTAGTGAAACACCCTTGCCTGAAGGGCGGCTCATATCACCAGATGCAGTGGAGGGTAAACCCACCCAAACTCTCTTTAGCACTTTATTTCAGGCTTTATATACGTGTCATTTATTTCTTGAGATGCTTAAATGTCAAGGAGTGTAGTGTGTGAGTTAGAGTAGCTGTTACTATGATTATACCAGGTAGCTTTAGGTTTACATTTCCTTCTTCAGCCACAGTCTGCCAGAAGGGACAGAGTTGCTTGAGAGAGAGAGAGAGAGAGAGTGAGAAAGAGAGAGGGGAAGAGAGGGAGAGAGAGAACGCCAACCCAGTCGCCAGAAAACATGTTGGCATTGTATCTTTCTGCAAACCACAGGATACGCTGAATGTAGACCCGATACCTGATATCGGTATCGGTGCATCCCTAATCGTAAGATATCATACAAACTGTACTGCATGCTCCAGTTAACACACCTGAATCAGTTCACAGACAGCAAACATGCACACACTGAGGGTTTAACCAACGATATGGAGTGTGTGCATCAGATTACTGTAGCAGTGCCTCTCCATGCAGGCATGCTGTTTATGAGCTAACACACTCTGATGTTTAGTGATGATGTTGTTGATGAATCCCTGACATGGACATTGACTTCAAGGACATGGCTTTTTCTGTTTTCAGCTGCCTCGTTTTGTTCTGTGTAGCATGCCCCCCCCCCCTCAGTGTGTCTGTCGTCAGTGTCTTAATGAATTTAAACAGCAAAATAACAGCATTTCATGATAAAAGATGGTTACCAATGTTTGGTTATGGAAAGTTGACTTTTTTCCATCCTATTAGAAATCCTTCACTAGAGGACGTGGAGGGTCACAGGTTTGATTCCCAGCACTTCCAGTTGAGGTGAGATACGTAGCGTGCTCAGTCACCTACTGCATGCTGCACATTGGTCATCGCATGTGTCGTTTGAAATAGAAATGACATCATGACACTTAAAGCATGAGCCCCTTTTCATTTTGATGCCTTACTAAAGGTACTGTTGAGTATTAGTGATATTAGTGATATTCGTCGAGGTGTGGCAGTGATGTATAAATCACTTTAAAAATAGAATGGATGAATAGATTACACTTCACTACACCCTTTTGTATTAAAGTGGCATGTAGGACTATTTCAGCCTCGTTTCAGCTGCGTCCCCGACTCCGGCGGAGTGAAACAGACTTGAGAGCAAGTAAAAAAATAAATATAAAAACATAATACAAAGCGGTATAAGCACCCGCAGCATACAGCCAGCTGTCCTTCCTGCATTTGTCAGTTTAAACTGAGTTTAAGAACCACCGTCGTAGGAAAAAACCCAGTAAGTAATACATCCAGTAAGTAATAATAAAATGGATAAAATGAAGATAACCCTCCTTGCCAAACCAAACTACTGCATCAATAACCATGGTTATGATGCATGATCTGTCCCTTTAGATCATGATATTAGTACACAATATTTAAAAGCTCTTGGATCAGTTTGCTGCATACATTTTCATAACAGAAATTAATTTCCTTAAAACTATTAATCATTTAAGCTTCTAGATATCAAATGTTAATACGGCTACCACATATGACTGATAGATGACCACGTTAGCTGGCGCTGAAAAAACAATTAATCGGTTCAACAATGCCAGAACATAAATCGTCAACAATTTTAATAATCTATTTATTCATTGAAACATTCTCTGGTGTGAGGATTTTCTGTTTTTCTTTGTTCTTTTTTCATTGTAAACTGAATATTGTTGGATTTTAGACTGGTGGTCAGACAAAAAGTGTATTTGAAGACATCACCGTGAAATGAAAGCATGCTCTCTCTGACTTGTTTTGAGCAGCAAGAACCATTTACCATTGACACCAGTACTTCCTCCTGCTCTCTCTACCACGTCTCATCCTGCTTTATTTCTATTATTCTTCCCGTCTTTCCTCCGTGTGCCTCCATCATCTCTGTTACCCTTCATCCCCGCCCGCCCCGCCCTGTCCCGTCCTGTCTCTGGACACTAACCTCTCTGCTCTTGTCTCTCACTCCACTGTAGGCCTCCTGAGCCAGTTTACAGCACTGTGAACAAACTATGTGACAAAGCACCCTCCCCCCGACACTATTCCCCAGTGGAGTGCAACAAAAGCCTCCTCCACTCCGCCCCCCTCCCATATCACTTAAGCCTGTTCCCTGACTCGGATATCACCAGGTACTTTACACCACCACCACCACCACCACCACCACCACCTCTCTGCACTCCGCCACTATGTCCCATCCCACCGTATAAATGGCATGCCATGTTACCATATCGCCCTTTATTATTACCACCTGCTTTCCTCTAATGCACGCTCCCTCCTCTGAGCCCCAGGGAACCACGTCCTGGTGGTGTTTTCTCAAACCAGCATGCCTTCCTTCCTTCATCTCTCCTCTCTCTCTCTCTGCAGGGCTCTGATTAAGCAGGAGCCTTGCAGCCTGATCACCTGCTGCACATTGCCACTTTTATCCAGTGGAGTAAGAAGTACTCAGTAGCAATACCACGCTGTATGTATAAAGATTGTGTAACAAGTGAGAAGTATTTAAGGATAACAATAATAACCTTTCAGCATATTGTAATTCAAGTGTTCTGAGAGACTTCTGCTCCTCCTCATGGCTCTGTTTTCAGGCTTTAAAAAATCAGAGAGGGATTTGTCCTGTTGAGCGTTCCTATTGGCTGTGCTGCGGCTGGTGGGCGGTGCTTAGTATTTCCTCAGCAGATCTCAACGTGGCTGCCGGGTCACAAACTTTCTCATTTGAGCCATCAAGTAAAAAAAATGCCTGGTTCTGGAGGGAACTCCGACAGCATCGGAGATGTTGGGTTTATTTACTTGTTGAGAGATCCTTCATTGATTTGTTTGGAAGGAGGATCTACTCGTGTTGTTCAATGCTGAAACCCCAAAACATGGTGTTTTTTTTGTTGAGCTCTGATGAATATTATTATGACTTGCATTTGATTATCTTACACTTAACTCCCCAGATCCACTTTGTTTGAACTAATCCGAAAGCATCCAATCAAGTTGCAGGAGAAAACCACAAAGAACTAACGTTACGTTAGCGCCAGTTACTCTGTTGGTAATGGCATTTGGTGAGGAGCGCATTATGACTTGTTTAGGTGTAGGTTTTGGTACTTGAGTGCAAAGAATTGAGACTTACTTGTGACTTGGTCCAACCTCTGCTGTAGAAGCAAATACAACAGCACCAACAGCAGCTCTAACTTTATTCATTACATAAAAATAATTAGATATGTGAATAATCTCAGTCATGAATGAATCATAAAAACACGTCTGCAACTTTTTCAGCCTAAAAGCTTTTGTTTTCTTATTTTCTGGTACAAGTGCACCAGATATTTCCCTACACAGCTACACCCTTAATACTATAAATCCTACATCATCTATCGTCTATCGGTGTAATTTCGTTGAAGACCCGACACACCAGTAGATCTATAATGTGTTGAGGGCAGCAGTTATAAGACGTCTGGTGTTTAAAACCACGTACATTTCTAAACATCATGGGACAGATGAGATGCTGTGTGAGTATCTCCTGAAAATGACGCTGCAGTGAGAGAGGACGTCCCGTACAATGGCTCCAAACCTCCGTCTCTCTGTCTCGCTTCCCTGATTGGTTGAGCTAAGATGCGAGGAAGGGATGTGAGTGAAGGGAAGCAGCGGCCATGTTGAGTGCTGTTTGGCACTCAAATGGAAATTCATGGATCGGTTTGGTCATAAATGTGACGCTGTAGATTTAGTGCAGGCTGCAGACTCAGTGCAGGCTGTTGCATGCTGCCAAGAGGATGAGTGGGCCTGTTTGTTGTAGTTACACACTTTTACTAACCTTCTCTCAACATTGATCTCTAACCTCATACCATGTCATTCATTGTATACATATATACATACAGTATAAACATATAGTATATATACACATATACAGCAGATACAGTACAGACCATGAAGATGTCAGGAACAAGATGACGTTGAAACACAAAAGTTTTCAGATTTTCTAACCTATTATTCATGTTAATAATGTCCCATGATTAATCATGCATTTACTGTGGGGGGTTGATTTAGAGTCTCATGTGAACTATAATAACAACAGCAACAAACCAAACAGTCACTGAGCGCTTGTTTTCTAATGAACGATCATAGGCTTCTATGGGTTTATTCACAGACATTGTGCTGGGTATGATATACAGATGAAGCATAAACAATTCTATCCCCATTAAGTCACTTCTGCTCTTTGCATGAATGATTCCTTCATCTGTTCCTCAGAAAACTTTCTGCAAACTCTTATCTATTTATGACAAAATGTCAATTTGTTCTGCAGGGCATCAAAGATTGCATTTCTTCTTGCAGAAGATGTTTTGTTTGTTGCAAAGATGGTTGAAAACGGCAGAGGGGAGATTGTTGCTCCGTTAGAAATGCATCAGTATGTAAATTATAGCCGTTGTTGGAGGCAGATTTTATTCTGCCTACTTTCAAGGTTAGAATTGATAGAAAGGGGATTCACAAACTCCAAAATATGTTACAGTTTTGTTTAAAACATCATGTGTTTTTGGGGCTTTTTTAGTGAAGTTAAAACCGTAACGCTTCTGTTAAAACTCTGATGTGTCTTCATGCTCCTGCAGTTTATGCATTCACCAGCAGATGACAGTATGCTGCTGACATTCATGATGACATTGCTGGACAAAATGCCACATAGTTTGATTTCTGTGTTGTTTAGTTTGCTAGATATTGTTCCTGTTTGACAATGCAGAAGAAACACGTCATTGTGTCTCTGTGTAAACTGTAATTCAGTTTCAAATGGGCTGCCTTGAACCAAATCTTAAAATCAGAGTCAGTAAAGTATGTCTATGTTTAGAAATGCTACTTCAACCCTATAAGGAGCCAGTGTGCTTCAGTATGTTTGTAGACATCCTGTGCATGTATCCTTGTGTGTGTGCATGTATGAGACAGGGACAGAAAGCAAGCCAGTGTGTGAGTGTGTGTGTGTAAGCACGTGACGAGGTTCCTTTTCCGTCAGAACTGAATTGGGGACAAGTGATCCTAAGTAGAGCACCATCCCCCTGTGGAGCTCCAGCAGTCTTTGAGCTCCGTCGCCTGAGCAAAGCATCACTGAGGCTTTTTGTCGACCGTACAGTGCAATTGTTGTCCAACTCTCTGTCTGTCCTCCGCCGCCGCCTGAGCTGAAGATGCTGAAACCCACTGACTCCCCCGAGCTGATCTACTATCTCAACTGTCTGTACAGGGAACCCAGGAAGGTCGTGCTGCACAAAGGCTCCACGGGCCTGGGCTTCAACATCGTGGGCGGCGAGGACGGCGAGGGCATCTTCGTCTCCTTCATCCTGGCGGGAGGGCCCGCTGACCTGAGTGGAGAGCTGAGGCGAGGCGACCAGATCTTATCGGTGAGCCACCTCAGCCTCATTTTATAGACACAAACAGACATGATGGAAAACATTCAAAAAGTGATTAAGATTATAACTCATTTATTGATAAGTCACCATTTGGATTTGTTGTTTTGGCTCATATGTTGTAGAAATGTGTGGCTTATTGATTACAAATTAGTATAACAGCCTTTTATAACTCTAAATAAATGTAAAAAGGTCTGCTTACCTGTTAAACAATACAAATCAGATCTACTTTTAAAGTGGTCGACTCCTTCAGCCTGTGTTTTCCCAGCATAGTAACAGAGAGTGTAATAGTCCTACTGGCCTAGATTCATTTTCAAGGCCAAACACGAGCAACCTGCTCTTTCTCGTTCCCATCCCTGCAGTATTTCTCTAATATTACCAGGTGTAGTACTGCATGTCTGTGGTACTGTACTAACTAGTACGTTTATTTTATGCTGATCTTGTAAATAATATGCTTTTCAGCTCCAGATGTTGGATTGTATTCCTGGGTTTCCTCATTCACAACCGTTCTTATTGTATCCTATTAAACATCACTACAGTTCTTCATGCTTGGGTTCAAGCCTTTTTCACCCTGTAGTCCAAACATACAGTAGCAATTGTTGGCCTGTTAAATAATTAAATGCAGGAGGTACCGCCTATATTTTCCCAAACCAAGAGTGCCCTCTTTTTTTTTTAACTTTCTTTAATATGCATGGTTATGTAGACTAGAATAACTTTGTTTAAATTCCAGGTGACCTCTACAGGGGGTTTCTTTATACTGCTATACTATATATTAGCAACAACTCCAAACAGAACTCCCTCTCTAATTCTAGCTTCTGAAATGTGATGATATCTTTTAGCTTATGGATTGTTGGTTGAACAAAACAAACCATTTTAGCACATTTTCACTTTTTGTGACATTTTAATTGAACAAAAAGAAAACATTGATAAATGAATGAATGAATAAGGGAAATGATTTGTGATTGCAGCCTTAAAATCCTATATCATGTCCTTTGGATGGCCAAACTCTTGTGACCCAGTCTGTGAAGGGTCTATGGGTGAGGAGGTGTCACCACATGCAGATGTTGTGCAACAGACTCTTCCCCCTCTGAATGACAAACGTGTGACAGTCAGCATTTGAATTCAAGGATTAAAAAAAAAACACAAAGAGCTGACGTGCAGCCGCAGCCTGCACACAGATTTAGATCAGAAAAGCATCAAATGATACTCTCAGTGTCTCTGCAATGTTCAATCAACCAAGCACATATTTCTGATTTACATGTGTAATAAAGTCCAGATATTTATAAACTGGTCAACAAGAATATCTTTGAAGTCCTTTGAAGCGATTTTGACCTTGAAATGAGTTTTGTCACATTTGAGTCATTTGAATACGGTTCGTTAACAGATAATGGGATAGCGTCACAACTGTCACGTGATAAATACACTTCAGTTAGACTTGTGTGTGTTGACACTGTGGGATAATAATCACTTGATGTAGTCAGCATCTACTACTGCTTTATAGTCCCAGGTTTTATAAACACATTGTGCTCTGTTTGGTCAGAGTATCCACGACTGCTGTAGGCTTTGACAAATAAATAAAACGAGTGTTTGTTTGAACTTACTGAGATGATGAGCAGAGACTACGCAGTGATGGGCAGTAACTGGGAGGAAGTGTTTGTTCTGCCTCGTTATAGTTAATTGTAGTAGTTTGCCTCCCACACTGACGCCACACTGTGCAACATATTACACTCGTCTCCTTGCATCATTGTAGTGTTATGGTATGCACGTGCAGACTGTTAAATCAACATGGCACTGTCTAATTCATGTCCAATCAGCACCTCAGCCTGGCTTGATGAAAGCAGGCAGTTGCTAGAGAACATCTTGCGATCGCACCAGCCGTGACGCCAAATCGGGCCGGGGGTGTTTCTTGGACCACACCCGTTTTCGAACTCTGCCTTCATTTTGATCTCGGCTATACACCTGTAAAGTTTCTGCATCTTGCACAGTTGTGATGTTTCCGCGTTGATAAAATGTGTCCACAGACAGAAATATAAACACCTGGCAAAGTATTAAAAACCTCTTCTGTGGTAGTTCCTGCAGCAGTAGGTGGACTCTCATGAGGACTCACACGGTGAAAACAATACCAGCATCGCTGTTGCAGCTGGTAAATACTGATCAGGCTTAAAGCCTATAGGTTATACTCCCAAATGGACACATACACGGACATCTGCGGACACCATGGACGAATAGTAGTTATGTTTATACCTTTATACTTTGGTCAAGGATTAGCTTAAAAATAACAAATGCGAGCTATCTCTTATCTGATGATCTAAGGAAGCAAATGTTTTGTAAAGATGTAACTTAAACTGTAAAAATGTCGGTGATGTGAAAAATTCTGTCCACACAGGTAAACGGCATCGACCTACGAGGAGCCACGCATGAACAAGCAGCCGCAGCGTTGAAGGGAGCTGGACAGGTGGTCACCATCATCGCCCAGTACAGACCAGAAGGTGAGTCAGCACAAACACAGGAACCCTAATCCGCACAAACATACACGGGATAATGCCTAAGTAGGTCTCCCGTACCCCACCGAGTGATCAGGCCGAGTGACGGCTCACCTTGTTTCATCGCTAACTTTATTCACACATCAAACACAGGACTTCTCCTGAGGAGATCGTTGTTCATGTCCCGCGTGAAACCAATTATTTTTACTGCGTTAACCACGTTAACCACGCGCAAACCTTCTGCGTACACTTTCTCTAAGTGTATGGAAACAAACGCTGGAACCGTCACACAGGAAAGGGATCAGGGTTTTGTCCTACTTAGACGACCTAATTCGTTTCACCCCCTGCCAGAAGAAAGCTGCTCTCCAGACAGTGGAAGTCGAACAGCACCTGTAAAACACTGAGTCTCACCATAAACTGTCAGAAGAGCTCTCCACTCCCCGCCCAGTCATTAATTTACCTGGTTGTGGAATTCAGACACAATGAGAGCAAAGCTGTCTCCAACCAAACTGGATGTGCCCTACAGAGTGGTGACGGCGCAGTCAGTGATGCGTCTGCTAGGTATGATGTCAGCAAGCCATGTGGTTGTCCCCCAGGGACTCCTCTACATGAGGAAAAATCCAGAGGTGGTTCGGCTGCCTCCGCCTCGATCCAGTTCGGCACAAGAGGCAAATGCTGACCATCCTTCCCTCACTGCAGTCAGACCTGGCATACTGGGAAAAAAAACCCTGTGTTCTGTAGTTGTGGGTTCCCCTCGGGAGAGTGACGTCACACAAATCAGTGTACATGGACGCGTCCCTCTCCGGATGGGGTGGGATGTGTCAGTCTCAAGATGTGGGTGGAAAATGGGAAAATCCTCCATCCCTCCACATAAAGTCTCTGGAGCTGGCCACGGTTCTGAAAGTGCTGAAGTACAGCGGCAGCGTACATCAACCGACCGGGCGGCGTGCGCTCAGCCCGCCTGCTAGGAAATAGCCAGGAGCCTCCTGCTGTGGTCACACTGACACCTCCTCTCCATCAGAGCAGTGTACATCTCTAGGGTACGGAACCGCACTGCCGACTTAAAGTCTCGCGGATGTCCGGAGTCCCGCGCTCGTTCAAATGTTTGGGAACAGGTTTTGGGAAGGCGAGGGTGGATCTGTTCGCCTTTTCTCACCTGCCGTGGCCCAGAACTCTCCTCTACGCTTTTCCCCTCCGATTCCTCCGATTCCTCACCTTTTTAGCGCGCATTCAGGAAGATAATCTACCGGTCATTCTGGTGGCACCAGAAGCGCGTCATGGTTCCCGCCCATGATGCAGCTCCCATGGCACAGAGATGCACTGTCACAGCTGGAGAGCCCTCCACCTCCTGGAGATAGCTGAACGGGAGCACTTCCTGTGCGTTCTCTATCACGACAGTGGGATTGACTGCTGTTACTGCACGCTCTGGGGGTTCCCCCCTTTTGAACCGATAGCCCAAATCTTTCTCAAGATGCTATCTCTTAAGACACCACTTCGTCCTAGACCTGACATCGGCTAAGAGAGTGAGTGACCTATGCGCGCCGTCGTTCTCACCATCCTGACGGAAGCACACCGACTTTACAGCCAAATCCTTCATTTACACCTTAAATCTTAGCAAACAAATTTTGGGTCAAGAATCATTTCTCTTCAGGGGTTCTTCCCTTCACCTCATCAGAATCAGGCAGAATAAGTGTCTCACCGAATCTGCCCATTGCGCGCTTCGTCTCAGTGTGTTGTATGCACAGCCAACATAAGACGGACACAGCAACTGTCCATTCATTACGGAGGGCAGGCGAGGCGTGGCTCTGTCAAAACAGCATTTTGTCTCACCGGCTGTTATGATGCCATCACACAAGCCTAACAGTGCATCGGGAATGGAGCCTCCGCAGTTTGTCCGGACGCACTTCACAAGAGCTTTATCCTCATCTACGGCCCTTTTCAGAGGGACGACAGCAGCAGCATCCTGGGCCTCGCCATGCCCTTTCATCTATTTATATCTGAGTCCTCCCTGACTCCTTCGGTTTTAAAAGACGGCAGATGAAGCTTGCCTGATCTGGCGCTTTTCGCACGTGTCAAGAGGTGCACCTTTAATCAAATGATCACAAATGAGTGGTCTTCATGGGGACCATTATGGTACATAATTGACTCTTTTGATGCAGCAGTGCTGTGTGTTGCTGTGTGTGGAGAGAGGGACATCACTTGCCCCTTTTTTTCTCCAGGTTATCCATGGCACAGCCAGCGCCTCCCTCTTCTTACACATGGCATTTAACGGTTTGTGAATCAGTGTATGTTATCTGCTTATGGACCTTGGTGTCACGGTGGGGGCATAGACTACATCGGCATCGCCCTTAACCACACAATAGCGACAACTCTTAGAGGGCGAAGCCTTTATGATGTAGAACATTAGTGATGTGTTTTACCTTCTGAGCGTAGGCGTAGCCCTCTAAGCTGGCTCCACCTATACGCCAGCTGAAGAAATGCTGGTTTGAATTGGGAGCAGAACTGCGGTCGCACAGCTGTTATCTGTCGCAAGTGCAGACGTGCTGTATGTGGGGCCTGTGCTGAACGCAAAGGCACAAAAAAAATCTTCACGACTGCACATGTGCGCGGGGGATAAACCCCGATAGCGAGAGCTCTTCGACGCCAAAAGTCCAGACATGTTGAATCATCTGAAGTTTTCTTACACACAAAGTTTCTGTAAAGGGTTTAGTAATGATCTGATTCAACAAACACCATTCTGTTTGTCTTAAATGTGTTTGTGGTTTCATAGTCCTGTAGCATCAGCATGTAAAATTGCAATAACCCATGCGGGGCATGTTCATGCTAATTCAAATCTGCCCGACTGTCTGCCAACCTTCTGTAAGTTACGTGAAGTGGATCAGACAGCTTTGACTGGTGGCATGCCTCCTCTGATTAAGGTCAACAGCAGCAGCATCTACTCGAGGCTGTGGAGGCAGTGACTCACGGTCAGAGACCTCTCCGTGTCTCAGAGGTGCCAAACTGTCCAGACCCGTATATACGCAGAACACATCCAGGTTCTTTTCTCTCAACATTCAAGAAGTCACAACCTTAATCTACGGAGGAAAGCCACTTCTTCAAGAGGCTGGTCTCGGTGTTAGATTGCTTTTGCTTCTCAAACATGACCTGTTGTAAAAAGATGATGAAAAATGTATATCCCAAAAGCTCAGACTGACTTTGCTCCGTCTCACAAGAGACTCTTCAGTAGTGTGGCAAAGAAAGAAAGAAAGGCTCCCATCTTTCTGTCTGAGGTGACTTCTTACCGCTGACTAGCTGGGCTCTTAACACCTCTGGGACTAACAACTGCTTTCTCTTCTCACCCATCAGAACTTGCTCTATGCTCACCGCGACGGGCCCGCTCTCCTGCACCAGGTTTGTGCCGTTGGCACCTGTGGCTGCTCTGAGCTTTAGCATCATTCACCACTAAGTGAATGTGATGATCACAGACAGTCTCTTCACCCCTCTTCACCAAGCATTTGACCCACTGAAGCACACCCGATCCTTCCCCTCTCCCCCAGCCTGTTTGACTCTCACTCACATGCACTTTTTGAAACCCTCCTGACTTTACCTTTTGTTCCTGTGCTCCCAGGTCGTGACCCCTTCAAACACTGTCCTTTCTTCTTCCCCTTTGAAAATGTAATTTTAAGATAAATGTGCGTATCCTAAGTATGTTTTAGAAGGATGTCACCGGTACATACAGCAGACACAGTCACTCATGCACTGCAGCTCAGTCTGAAGGCTCTATAATGTTCATTATTTGCTGGATAGTACCTCCTGTACAGTACCAGGGGAGAAATGCAGTTTTATGTGGAATATGTCTTCCTTTGTAAAGCATAACATAAGTGATGTTATGCTTTACAAGAGGTCAGTGTCAGCAGGCTGCTGGATGTTAGTTTAAAAAGTGCTCTACACCTGTGTAAGAAGAGACATTTGCCTTTAGAAACACAGGAAGGAGCAGGCAGAGAGGCTTCTGGGAGCCGATATCACCTCCATAGTCCTCCAGAAACTTTGCAAATGCGTGAAGCACAGCTACTTGAGAGGAATCAAGTCATGGTTATGATGAGACGACGGTCTCATCATATGAGTTTCATCTTCATTAGTAATTGGCAACAGAAAGTGTGCAGTAGCTTAGATACAGGCTGGATGAGGTTTGCTTTGTAACATGTTCTCAGTTTTGTCTGACTCCAGTTAATCAGTAATGAGTTTAGTTATAGCGTTAGGATGGGAGGATAGGATTAGAGTTTTACCATATGTTTTTTGTTGTTGTTTTTCACTTATATTCCACACACACACACACAATCAATCAATCAATCAAACTTTATGTATAAGGCACCTTTACAACATGTCAAATGCAAAAATTCAAAGTGCTGTACAGACAAAAAAGTAGAACGTTAAAAATGGATTTAGAGATTAATGCACACCAAAACACCAAGATAAAAGCTCATTGAATAAGAAAACAATAAAATATGGGTATTTAAGATAATAAAAGATAAATAAAATACAAGGAAATAAAAATAACAATAAAATAAATAAATACAGATTGTGAAACTATACAAAATAAGCAGATTGTATTCAAATTTTAATTCAATAAAATAGAATAAAAGAGATAATAATGATCAGCAATAAAATGTTGATTAAACAAAATAGATTAAAATAAACACACTATAATGATGATGATAAATAAAATAAGTATTAACAAAAAAAAACATAAATTTATAAAACACTACATAAAAGCCAGACTAAATAGATGTTTTTTTAATTTACCTTTCATTTCCTCTGGAAGGTTGCTCCAGCGGCTGAAAGCAGAAATGTTTTTGTTCTGCTTTGTGGAATAACTAAAAGAGAAGAAGCGGAGGATCTGAGGGGCCTTCCTGGTTCATTAACCAAAAGCATTTATGCGAGGTAGTCTGGTGCCAGGCCATGTAGTGCCTTATAAACCAATAAAATCATTTTAAAATCAATACGAAAACTAACAGGTAACCAATGTAAAGGTTGGTTTTAGTCCGCACTCACACATAGGTTAAAGTGGCTTCAGCTGCAAAAGTCAATGGCTATATCTATTACCTGACAATAAACTCCTCATATCATTGGAAATCTAGGAACTTCATAATGTGTCTCTCAGCGCCAGATTTATGATATAACTGTTCATGCATTATCAGACATATGCAACGACTGATTGAGCAAACAAGTGGTGCTTGTTTGGTGCGTCCGTTTGCACGTATCTCCGCCCTTGTATGGCTTATGAGCAGCCACAGGACAGACAGAGAGAGAGAGAGAGAGAGAGAGAGAGAGAGAGGTGTTTGTCTCTCTCTAACTCGGTGCTGCACTCTGGAGTCACAGAGTTGGATTGTGTTGTAAAGAACAGACAGAAGAGGGAGAACCAGAGGAGCACAGTAGTAGAGGATATAACATCCCAGTGAACATGCAGACAGGTAGGTGAGACCTATTTTAGAGTAAGATGAGCAGAGAGGGAAGATAAGTTCAAGGTAAAAACTCTAAAAGATTAGATTGTGATTTTGCATTTTGTTGTAGATGATGATCCAGTATGAAAGTTTCCTTTGCACATGTGAAGCCTCAGCCTTGATATTTCTTTAGTAGCCTAACCCATGGGATGTTGAAGAAGCACATCAGTGTCAGTGTCAGCATGGAAGAGTTTGATGCCAGTGTGGCAGCCTGTAGACAACAAATGACAACATATTTAGTATTTTTTGTCTTTATTTACAGTGTATCTTTTCATGTCCTGGTGTCTAGATTGTGCAGTCAGTGGTTGTGTTGTGTCATGGCAGAACATGTCAAGTCTCTTTTCTGGTTGATCTTTTTAAGTGACACATTAGCCAGCCATGCCTGAAGTCATCTAGCTTTCTTTCATCCTCATAGTAGCTGCACACAGCTGTCAGGAAAAGCACACTGACGGACTGACACATCCTGACATCCTTCTTTTACTTTGCTAAGAGCGGTTCAGTTCACGGCTTCACTGACTGGATGCATCGGTGTAAACTAAAGAAATGGATTTTCAGTTTAATGGTAGACGTCTGTGAATACAGCAACACAAAGAATTGTCTGATATCTATCCCCTCGTACATAATTCCCTTAATATGTTGAGGTATTTATTATATAATTTTTTGTATAGAGAAATTTAAGTCACAGTTAAGTTTGGCTTGCAGATTATTAAAACAAATTAATGTCAAAAAGTTGTTCATTACATACAGTTTGGCATGTATTGCACCAGTGGTTCCCCTTTAAGATAAGATAAGATAAGATGAGCCTTTATTAATCAGGTGTCAAAGCAGCAACATCTGCAAACATCAGCAAACAGAGTGAAACACAGGAGAGGTAAAAGTATACAAAAATTTTAGACCGCGTTAAGCAGAAATATAATTGTTTTAGTTTAACAACTGCAGTGTTGGTGACAAGTTGGTAGCAATTTAATTACATGTCACCAACAAAAACTCAGTGTTGAAATATGACTATAGATATTTATCTACTGCATGTATCCATGTACTTAAATAATTGCATCCAGTGCACTGTGTTAATGTCATCATAAAAATGATCATTTTGATTGCAAATTTCCCTCGAGCACACTTCCTTCCTTTGACTTTACTGCAGAATAATTGAGACATTTCACGTAATAAGGGACACTAGTAGTACTCATATTTCTATTATTATCTCTGCTATTATTACTGCTATTACTATCATTATTAGTCCTGTGTCTATTATTATTGTAGCTGTTGTGCTATTATTGTGGTTACTGTGCATCTTCTCTCTTTCTCAGAATGGTCTAGACCTGAATTGAAAAAATAAAATTAACTTTCAGCTCTGTAGTAGCATCATCGGGCTGAACTCTATAATCTTGTCTTGCAGAGTATGGGCGTTTTGAGGCCAAAATCCATGACCTGCGGGAACAGATGATGAACCACAGCATGAGCTCCGGGTCGGGATCCCTGCGAACCAATCAGAAGAGATCGCTCTATGTGAGGTAGGTCTGTCACGTACACATACATGTTCAAATTTGAGATCTGTGACTGAAACAGAAGAACATTTCTTATAATAGCAACCCCCCATGGACCAACAGTCACTATTCTCTCTGACCTGGTAAAGCTGAATTAGAAAAGGATGGAATGATAGTGAAGAAACAGGAAGTCAGTGCATTTACAATACTAATCCTGATATCTTCCACTGCTTAACAGGGCACTGTTTGACTATGAGAAGTCAAAGGACAGCGGCCTCCCCAGCCAAGGGCTCAGCTTCAGGTACGGGGACATCCTCCACGTCATCAACGCCTCCGATGATGAGTGGTGGCAGGCCCGCCGCGTCACCCCGCACGGGGACAGTGAGGAAATGGGCGTCATCCCCAGCAAGAGACGGTGAGCAGTGGACAGAAATCCGTCTCTGGTTTGCGGGAAATGCTAGGAAGCCTGTCGATGATTTGTGAGACTGATATTGATTTTCCAAAAAGAGGAACAATCATTAGTCAGTGAGGCGACGGCGCTTCCGTGATTGAGATGAAGGGAATATCTTTTGAAACACAGACAACAAGACACAGACAACACAACAACGTATTGATACAAACAATGACATCAGGAGTCCCCTACAAAGGGAAAACAAATCATCCTTCGCTAGAAAACACACCTGTGTTGAGATGAACCCAGTACATACTGTACGTGCCGGCACATATTAGACAGCTCATTGACATCATCTTGATATTCAGCTGCGTAAATAGTTTGCAGCAGCGACTGAGTTTGAGACTTGAGTTGCCAAAATGTTTCAGCGTAGTGATTTTAATTCATCTCTGTGGTTAATGACTGACTCGGCTTTTTGCTTGGCAGGGTGGAGAGGAAAGAGCGAGCGCGTCTAAAGACCGTGAAATTCAATGCCAAGCCGGGGTCATTTGATTCAAAAGCGGTAAGTATTTTTTATGAGAGCTGCAAAGTGGTTTCATGGTGTCGCTCAGATATAACTTGATATATCTTGAAATCTTTACAGTGACTGTATGACTACTCTATCATCTGTCAGATTGGTTCTTTGGTTGCTCTCACTGCAGTTTGATGTCCATGCTTAACTTAGTCTGAACACTTAGATGATCATCATCATCATGTGTGTGTGTGTGTTTCTTCATTTACATCAAAGAAACCACATTTTTAAAAAATCAGGTAATGACAAAACCAATGTCCTCTTTCTACTGTTTTATGCTATTTTATGCAAGAAGAAGAAGAAGCATCATAAGAGTTGGGCTTGTTTAGATTTTCTGTCATCGATTTTTACCTTCCAATTGTCAAACTTTCTGCTCCATATGTACTTTCCACACATTTCATTTATACGACTATATTAAAATGTCTATTCTACCAGCTTTGAAGCTAAACCCACCATGGAAGGGGTGTAATGTTCACCTTCCGACACATCTTCTGTAACAAACATGAACTTTAGGAAGGAAATGTCTGAAGTTTGTGCCGTTACACTCGAGCATGACTCCACATGGAGCCCTCAAAACTGCAGCTGTGTGAATATACATCCACATCAACAGCAGTATTTTGTCTTCAAATCAATCATGATCTAGACATGCATCTTCATTATTTGAAGTCTCATCCTCTTGAGTTCCATTTCTTCCTTTCCATCACTGCATGTGTGGGGTTTTTTTGTGCTTATGACAATATTTTCTATGACTAAACCTCAGTTATGTTACTTCTCTCTCATAGCATGATCTCAGTAACTCTTTTCTCACCTTGCTTTTTACTTTAAATGCCTCTGATGCAACTGTGGCACATCAAGACGTTTATCTGACTTCCCCACAATCAGCTCGTCGTGTTTGCTGAATGAAACGCACAATGACAAACGACTCAGTAGGGACACAATTGAGACTTAAACCTGGTTTCAAATTGGTTAAAAGAACTCATCGTGGTTTCCTTTTCCAAAAGTATCACTCAAATAGCATTAAAGCTGGGGGGAGGCAGTTTATTTTTGGTGTTATTGGGCAAAAATTCTATAATAACTTTTCAGCATATTGTAATTCAAGTAGGGTGGGCAGTTTTCTGGAAACGTCAAAAAAGCCTTAATTTGAAAGTATTGCCCTCATCTGTCCTAAGCCCCTCCCACCAGACGAGCACGGGCTTCAACCTGTAGTAGTACTAGTCATTCACATCATCCTTCATACAGTAACCTGTAGGAGTACTAGTCATTCACATCATCCTTCATACAGTAACCTGTAGGAGTACTAGTCATTCACATCATCCTTCATACAGTAACCTGTAGGAGTACTATTCTTTCACATCATCCTTCATACAGTAACCTGTAGGAGTACTAGTCATTCACATCATCCTTCATACAGTAACCTGCATGTTTTGTCTTTTTTTGCCCAAATAAACGATTAATCAAAATTGTTAGTAATTATTTTTCTAAGTGGTCTAACTGGAAATAGATCACAGCATCATTTTAATGAGGATCTTAAATAACTGTAGCCTACTTTGATAATTTTCTGAACTATTATAGTCAAGTGAAAACAAATTCCCAATGAAATTATTTTCTTATAATCTGGGAGAAACAGATGTTCAGACTTCTTGACGTCCCACTTTCTGCAAGCAGTTGTTTTGTCTGCATGAACGTGACAGATCTACCTGTTTGCCCCATGCTTTCTCTCCCCTTCACAGTCATTCAATGACAAACGTAAAAAGAATTTCATCTTTACACGAAAGTTCCCGTTCTACAAGAACAAAGAGGGTGAGCAGGATGGCAGTGATTCAGACCGTAAGTAAGCTCACAGTAAGACACACGTGTACCTCCATGCAGAGAGTGCAGGTCACATGTAGGGCTGATGAGGGGGACACACAGGTGTATTTCAGGAATAGAGGTTTCACGGAGGCCTTTCCGGCTTCCTCTCATGATCATTTCCTGTTGTCTTCTTTCTCTTTCCGTTGGATCACAGTCAGAGACATTCTGGCTCAGACGCTGATCAGTCAGCAGGAGACAAGCCAAGTCAATGCTGTTCATTTTGGTGTGACACATTGTACGACCCAGTTTCCCTTCAGAGATAATTTAGGTTCCGACAATGCGTGCCATCATGTTGTAATTGCTGGCTGTTTAGTGTCTGGACAGAGACAGATCTGTGGGTCTGCAGCGCCCTCCTTTCACTGCCTCAAACCTTTTTGCTCATGTTGCGGCTGTCCTCCTTCCTCTCTTTCTTCTGTTCTGGCTTTCTTTTCACGGCCAATAGGACATCCTGGGGATAGGTGATGATGGGTATGGGACAAAGACATTCAGTAAGTTGTGAATGATTCCCCCCGACAGCAACAAACTTCCTCGTCTGAACGTGTTTCTCTCTTGCCTGCACTCTTGCATGCTGCATTTGTTGGATTTGTCTTGCTTCTCGGTGTGCAGTGTGACCTCTGTCACCAGGCGTAAAGCAGCTTCACTAAACTCAAGCTTTGGAGGGTATTTAGGTTTTGGCCTCTCTGTTTGGTCTGTTTTATGGTAAAAAAAAAAGTGCCATTGCTAAGTCAAAGTAGCTTGTCGCAAGGGGTGACATGAATTCTTATAAAATGTTGTTTTAAATATGATAGTCACAGGAAATAAGTCATGTAAGGATTTCTTATTTCTTATTCTTGGGAATCAGGATTGATCTTTTGGCTCAAAACAATAATTTAAATGGAGTCAGAGGAGGATAAGATGATTTATTTTATTATTATAATACAGTTAAAGTGGCTGGCTTTTCTTCCAGCTTTATATAGTATGATGTCTACCAGTCCGGTTATTTTCAGTGGTGTACGGTATTAATGTATGTCCATTTTCACACTTAAACTGTCTGGGTGAAGCAGGTACTATAAGCCACCACAGTGATTATTGTGTACTGGAGCTTCCCAAACGTATATTGGCATGCTGGACAGACATTGTTTTATAATTGCACCCCTTACTGACGCCTTTCCTTAGATGTTGATAATGTTTAATGCATGTTTGCATGACACTGGCTTAAACAACGTAAGTGTTTTTTGTCTTTGCTTGTGAGCATGTCCGTTTGAAGCAGAATTTTGGAGCACGTCACAATGCCGTCTGTTCGTTTTGTAAGCTATTGTATAATGTGTTGGAGTAAAGTTTCAGGACACAGGCAGCGTATACTTTCATATTGATTTAAGTGATACATTACTTTGGAACCAAGAACCTTTACCCACTAATCAGTTATTTTCTTGTGTAGGTTGAATACTTCAGGGATTCCTGTTATAGTTTAATGTTTCTGCTCCTATCACTTGATGCAGCATGAGAAAAAAAGTGTTTTTCAAATAACCTTATATCAGCATTTCTCATTGAAACCATATGAGCTGCAATTAACAGCATCATGAGCTCAGCAGGTTTTGTTTAAATCCCATATTAGTTTCCTGAGGTCCTGACGTCATTCACTTGGGAGGCTGGAGAAGTGGGAGATATTAAAATATCAATAAACATCAATATTTCCATATGAATAAATGAAAATGTTTAATTCGTTGGATCAATTTGAAATGGCAGTTTACTATGTGATTCATTTATTCAGCATGAGAAGTGTGCATCACCAGGGCCAGAGAAGTAGGTCATCAGTAAGATACACCCAAAATAACTGACATATGTTGCTATAGTTGTCTTATGGCCAAATATAGCCAAAAATGTTGCCTATGTCAGTAATGAGTATTTGTCCAAATAACATTTTTTCACTATGTACCCCACCAGGGAGTCAAGAGGATGTGATTCTCTCATATGAACCTGTGCTACGGCAAGAAAGTAAGTATTTAAATGTGTCATCAATGCTAATCCTCCACATGTGAGCCACTGTGTATTAATACGCTTCACTCACTGGATACTGTACTATCGTCAATTTAAACATAATAGATAGTAATTTATAATAACTAACTTTATATCAGATATGAGAAGGAGAGTATTACCCATAAAGTCCAGTAGAGGGCGGAGCCTGTGTGAGTTAGAACTTGTTACTCATATTTATGTTATAAACACATGAAATAAATACACCTCCATACAAATCGTACATCTTTCATGCATAACAAAACATCTGTGTTGTCTTTTAAAGAAATCTTTTTTTTCCCTTTTAGTTAATTATGCCAGACCCGTCATCATCCTCGGACCGATGAAGGACAGAATCAACGATGATCTGATATCAGAATTCCCAGACAAGTTTGGGTCTTGTGTGCCACGTAAGTAGTTGATGGAAATAGAGCAGGAATTTATGTTGTATTCATGCTGTTAGATAATAATAGTTGTAACATGTAGCATGATGTGCTGACAGTGAGAAGAATCAGTGAAATCCTTGTCTGTGTTTATTGATGTGTTACCCTGCTACTGAATCAGTCATGACCATGATCACATGAGGAGTCAGTCATCCCACCACAGTTCTCTAATGTACTTCTCTACTTTAACTCACTGCTGGCTTTTGGTCTAAGGAAGATATATATAAAAACAAATCAAACATAGAATAAAGTGTAATGTATTTCCTTTTTAATTATGCATGTACTGTGTTATAATTAAAGGAAAAACATATGTTAAATAACACTTATTTCACTTTTTGTTTTATAACTGAATGGACTGGTTTTCATGCCACATTAAAATCAAATCAAATTGAAAAAGAAAAAAACTTCTTTTGCAACTCCTAAAGCCATTCATCCAAAGAGTGAAACAGATGTAAACTACAAATGTGTTCAGAGATCTACTGTAGGCCTCTAGTTTCACGGCTGTAAACTGGTGGTAAGGGCTGATAATGCCTCTTCCCAATCGTCATGAGAGACCATGTCTCACATCAACATGAGAACAAGAAATGTTCACAGGAACACAATCAGCAAAACAGAAACAACACAACTACCCAATAAACAGGAATTAAAAACAGTTACAAGAATCATAACAACGTCAGATAATAAAGCTTTAAAATCATGACTCTAGTTTGAGGGCAGTTTGCAGTTCATTCCATTACAAAGGTGCATAGTACCTGAAACCAGTTCTGCCAACATCAGTGCATACTTGGGGGATAGATAAGGTTAAGTAGTTACTGGATTGTGTACTGTAGTTACTAGATTTAGCCTGTTGAACCCTAGCCCTTTCCCTCGGGAAAGAAATGCCTAAAATAACTACCCATAATGAATCAGGCATAGCTCCTCAACCATAAGGCTTATATGCATATATCTGGTCTTCTTTGAAAGTTAAGAAGATAAGGAATATGAATCCATTTTAAGTAAACTGAAATATATTACCATGGAGATTACAGTGGGGATGCAATAAAGGAAATATGTTTATCCTCACTCTAGTATGCTGCCGGAGTGATTTAAATGGAAGGACTCTCTGATTTGTGTTTTTTACGTGTGTCTGACCACAGTTCATATACATGTAACCCCATTTTGACTCATCCTAACGAGAACACCTCACTCCTCTCTGCATGTAATGTTTTTTCTTTTTGCATGTTTTGATTTACTCATTTCTTTTATTTCAATGTACCTTTCAAACCACATAAAGCTGCTAACAGTTCAGGGCATCAAGGTGAGTGAGTGGATGAGCTCAGTTGATTCGTTCATCCCTTTGTTTAGAAAGCCAGTAATGTGGAGTAACGTGTCCCCATAAATACTTCTACTCCTTTTGGAATTACTGTTTGTGTAGAATCAGTTTGAAATTGGGACACTGGTTCTATATATATATGTTTGAATCAGATAATAGTACACTTGCTACCTTAGTAGAGTAATAGCTATCCTCTTCTCTTTAAAGATATCCAGTGAAATTTGCTCAAGACGTTTCTTTGCACATTGTATGTTAACAATGTACAATAAGGAATTCCTTATTTGCCAAAGCTCTAAGAATAATCCGTCTGTCGCACACAAGTGGAGAATCCACCCCACCTGCCCTCTGTGTATTATCTAATTAATGAAGTAACAAAGTAAACGTGTAATTTAATGTACCGTTTTTGCTCACTTGTGCAAATTTCACGACAAGCTCTTAAACATGTGAGTGGATATCTTTAAAGGTGAACGTGTGTCGCAGTTCTTTAGAGGATTCAGCCATAAACAACCACGAGGTCGGGATCGGTAGGATTTGTTACGGCACAGAGCCGTCCTTAATAAATGTCACTCTATTTGTGATGACAGCAGGAACATAATTTGAAGAAACATTGGCACCGACAATATCAGCAGTGTGAGAAAGAGGCTCCATCGTGGTCTCATTTGTTTGTGTTAATTACAACAAGGTGTCCCAATTATTTTGACAATAATGCCCAGTCAATTTGAGCTTTATAGCACATTTCATACACAGGGCAACACAATGTGCTTTGCATAAGGTAACAATATAATCACAGAACAGATACAAGTGCAGAATATAAATATGCATATTGCATTCAGAATCAGGGTTTATTGCCAAGTAGATTATTCACATACAAGGAAATTGCCTCAGTGTTTGGTGTATACAATAAACAATTAATATATTAAGGATTTAAAAATACAGGAAAGTACTGCACTATAAAAATATTAAAAAGATAATATATGAAAAAAACAAATATGCACTGTATTTTAGAGCAAGAGAGCCATGCACAGTGAAGAGAATATGTGCAATGTACAGGGATAATAGTCAACAGGTGTTAGTGCAGTTATGCAAAGAATCAGTGCAAAATATACAAATACACTATAGGAACTAAGTCATAGACTAGAGTAAAAGAATAAGGTGTTTAAAAGTGTTGTGTGTGTGGGGCCTCTCTCAGGTCCTTGGGGCGTAGATACAGAAGACAGTCTCCCCTGCATTTAGACCACTGCTTGTATACTGTGTTCATATTTGTGTATAGCACATGTAAAGTGGCAATCTTGAAGATTTTCATATAAATAAGTGTCTGTTTAGTCACTATATATCACTGAAGGGAGTAACACAATGGTGATTGAGCCTATGGCCCACTGAAGAAAGTATTACAACATTTCTATATTTGCAGTATTAGGAAAATTAATTAAAATTTTCTCCATCGTATACAGACCAAAAAATGTAACTATGCACACATTCTGAAAAGTTGAATCTCACGTCCATGTGGTGCCTTTAAATGAAACTCGTGAACTTGTGTTTACAACACGGGAAGTCGTGTACACCATATGCTCGGCGTTCAATTAGTTAAGTCGTGAGAACTCCGCTGCTAAGCAACAACAATGTTAGTGTTACTGTCGGCGCCACAGAGACTAACAATTTAGCAAGATAGCAAGTGGGTAACATGATGCAGTAAATACAAAAGCATTATGGGAATATCAACATTTTCCATATAAAATTACAAAGAAAAACTATATAACTGCCATGGCCTCCGCCATTTCTGACAACGTCAACAAACAGGTCACAACTTTGAGAAACTTTCCACTTACAAGGTTGTGAATATCACAAGAGGAGGGCGTTCATATGGACTCTTCTCATGAAACACGGTGAACACGACCACGTTTGAAGGCACCAATAGAAATATAATTTTTCAATTCTATTTCTATGCTCATGTATCAAACAAAAAAAGACTCCAGACTGCTAAACTCTGAGTACAATTCTATTGTTTTCACTCAAATTGAACTTCTAAATCAACCAAGACTGACATCTTAAGGATTGCCACTTTAAGAGCATTTCTATTTGTTTCATAGACTTGACTGAGATCTTCAGTGAAGTGTCTACTGGTCTGATATAGTTACTAAACAGCTCATTGTCCTCCTTGCACCAAAGATACCACTCGGCCGAAGAGGGACTACGAGGTGGACGGGCGAGACTACCACTTTGTGATGTCCAGAGAGCAGATGGAGAAGGACATCCAAGAGCACAAGTTCATCGAGGCGGGACAGTACAACGACAACCTGTACGGAACGAGTGTCCAGTCTGTGAAATATGTGGCTGAAAGGGTGAGGCTCTTTAAAGCTGTGTCTTAGCTGCACCACACGGATGCAGAAATATAAATGTGAAGTTCTGTTTTTGCAGTGTGAGGCCAGTATACCGTACAGCTAATCAACCTGGCTGCTCTGTGATCCATACTAAAGGAAAGATCTAATATTGTTTATTTGATGCAAACAGCATCATAGATCTTTCTTCTTATAGTTCAGATTTATACTGTATGAAAACAAATACAACTCTTGCATAGAGCAGCTTTGACTTTAGAAGCTGAGAGTCTGTGTGGTTTGAAGTGGTACATCTCACCTCTGTTTCAGGGTAAACACTGCATTCTGGATGTGTCTGGAAATGCCATCAAACGACTACAAGTAGCACAACTCTATCCCGTCGCCATCTTCATAAAACCTAAGTCTATTGATTCATTAATGTGAGTATTCATTTTGTCTTCTATTAAACCACACAAATGTTTCCCTTTGACGATACTTCAGCCTTTCACCGGCATGTTTACTGTACATTTTGTTTTATATTACTGAAGGACTTTATTTTAAGTCCCCCTATTTATCATTTATAAATAAACATGTAATATATAACACACTGTAATGTAGTTGTAAGCGGATATAAGTGTCGTGGGGGCTGCTGTATAAACAGATACTGAATGACAATATAGTATAACACGGTTTTAATAATATAAAATGTCTTTTTTAGGAGAAGTTATAATTGATGAAATTAATAAATGTCATTTATATGTGCTTACAATGCAATATAGCATGTAATAAATCATTCATTAAGTGCCTGTATACTGCTTATAAATGCTAAATATGGGGACTTAATGTGTGTATCTGACGATACCCAAAGCCCAGGTATCGCTATCGGTATCAGGACTGAAAAAGTCAAATCGGTGCATCCCTAAACAGGACCTGGCTGGCCCAGGTGTTACTAATCATGCATTGAAACACAAAGGCGATGACAGTCGTCACAAGTTAAAATAAAAATCCGAGACAGCATCATGCGTTGTGGGACATTTTGTGTCATTTGTCCCCCGTACAGGGACATGAATAAGAGACTGACAGAGGAACAAGCCAGGAAGACGTTTGACAGGGCGATGAAGCTGGAGCAGGAGTTTGGTGAATTCTTCACAGGTATGACATCGATGATAAAAGCACAAATATAAAAGAATATTCAGCTTCACTGTTCAACACTAAGAGCACACGAGGCCGGCTGGGTGCGGATTTAAAGGCTCTCCTTCCAACTTCACACAGAACAGAAGGAGCGATGAAGTTGTGCTCACATGCAGATGCCAAAAATATCTGTATTATAGTAGAGATTCTCTCTGAGCTCCATCCAGACTGGCAGACCGGTCGTATCAGTTAATGTTTAAGCTAACTTCTGTAATTATAAAGGGAACAACGTTGGTGTAGATAATCAATAGAAAAGTACATGAGAGGATTTAAACTTTAAAGTGATTCTAAACAGATTACAGCAGAGCAGAAACACGTCTGCATTTCTTAACTTTAACTTTTATTAAAATGGTCCAATATAAAGATTTATATAATGCCAATGTCTATGATGCATTAATGCGTTATAATCTGCTTATAGCACTGTATTATTAAAGTTCTAGGCACTCATTAATATCCATAATGATTTCTAACATTAATCATTATAAAGCATTTTTATAATGACTTATAAGGTCAGGTATCATTATTATTATATTTTGTAATTGCTGGTCACTCACTGACATTTTGTTTTTGCAGGGAACATAGTGTATTATCATACTTATAATCACTGTTATGATCAATCAATCAAACTTTATTTATATAGCACCTTTCAAACAAGTCAAATGCAATTTAAAGTGCTGTACAGATGATTGACAAAAATGTAGCATGTTAAAAATGTATTTAGAGACTAATGCACACCAAAACAACCAATAACAAGATAAATAAAATAAAAGGAAACAAAAATAACAATAAAAATAAATAAATAAAAATGATGTACTACAACGTCTATGCAAACTACACAAAATAAGCAGATTATATTAAAATAATAACATTTTAATAAAATAAAATAGAATAAAACAGACGTTATAATCACAGTTATAATGTATCATAATGTGATTAAAGATTACTCCAAGTGGTCATTGTTTGCTTCAAGTAAAGTGAAAAGATATAATTAAATCTATGCAAGAACAACGCACAAAAATCAATATTATTTATGATTGTTTTAAACATTTGACAGCTGTGAGGGTTCGTGAGTGACGAGGTGCATGTGTGACTGTAATGATTTAAATGTTCTATACATAAAGAGTTCCCCTTTGCTTTGCAGCCCTGGTTCAAGGAGACACCTTAGAAGACATTTATAACCACTGCAAACAGGTCATAGAAGAACATTCAGGACCCTATATCTGGATCCCCTCAAAGGAGAAACTATAATAACTCATCACCCTGGAAGGGAGTCTGGACTGCTAGAAACTAGTAATAAGTTGTAACATATGATAACTGTATGGCGATGATGAATAGTCTTCATAAATAATTATTGTGTATATGTTTTCACGTTTTGTTTTTTTTCACTTTTGTTTGGTTATTGCTTCATTTTTTCACTCAACATGAATGTTCCTGAATGTATTCCACAAAGTGTTAGGGAATTTTTAGGTCTTGACACATGAACCGTTTGTGTATTTGAACAAAAAGAAAAGAAAAAGAAATGTGATAAATTAAATAAATATGGGGTATGTGTGGAATTTCAAACAGGGAACAGGAGGTGGCGTATTCAGCGCAGATGTCTTTGCTTTGCTAACATAGGAAGGAAAGTATAGGTATTCCAACTGTGACACCCTCACCCTCCCTTCACTCTGCAACAACTAACGAAGAATCACATCAATGTTTTATCTGATTTTGCATCTATGCATCCCCTGAACGCAGCTTTGATTTGTGTTTGTTTACATTGTTACTTCTTCCTCCAATTACTGTATTTATTTCTCTGACATGACACGTGTGAGGAAAATGTTGTATTCACTGTAAGACTTTTGTTTTTTTATTTAAAAGCAGGCATTACTCATCCAGCTGTTGCACTGACAATGATTAAAGGGAGAAAGCTGCTATTGGCAACGGAGATGTAACACTATATTTTGCTACTTAAATTGCTAGGGAGGCACAAAAAGCACAGAGTTATTTATTATTGAAAAATATAACTTTAAAAGGTAATTTACAGAGCATGTTTTATTTGAATGATGTTGTGACTACCGTATGTTAGGATGGATGGGAATATTATTGTGAAAGAGACATTTCATATTCCCAGTATTTTGTAAATTTGGAGTTGAAAAAGGGTCGATTAGTGATTAAATTTAATACTGAAACACATTTTTTTGTCTTTTGAAACTAATAACAAGGACAGTGAAGAATAGGAATACAAATAAAGGACCAATACTTTCTGAAAACAGAGAAGACAGAAGCATACCTTTCACAAAATGCAGTTAAGTATCAGATATTGATATTGTTATTATAAGGATTTGAAAGACTTAAAGAAAGGTGAGTTTTTTCAACTGTACTTTGAAGAGGACACTGATTCAGATAGCTTGTTCTTCTCAGGCTGAGTCTTAATGAGAAAGGTTTGATAATAATGATTGGATTCATAGCTTGGGAGAAGACCCGACGCACATGTCTGACCCTGCTCTCCGGTTCATATCCAATTTCTATACAATATGTTGGTGTTTCCCCCAGAAAGTGTTTCACTGTTGACCTGCAGTGGAAGGGATTGTAACACAACGTGGGAATTTTGTATTAAAAAGACTTTGGATACCCAATTGATTTGTCTAACTCAAAATTAGTTTCAGATAAACTTTTGAATACATTTTACTGTGGATTTTGTCCCCCATCTCTTATTAGGAAGGGATCTCTTCATGTCCAGTATGATCGAATGCAGCAAGCAAAACCTGTTTCAATGTCCATGTGGGCATCTGACTACTCTTTTAAGACAGACGTGGAAAAATTGTCAGCCTGTCCTTTAATTGTTAGGTATGAAAATGTCCCACAGATTTAGTCATTTGTGTCCTCAGCTGAGAATATTGACCCTCAGGTGTCCAATCAGTCAACCTAATAGCGACCACACCTCCTGCCTCTGGTTCAAACATGAAAGCTGCATTAATAGCTACGATCATGGATGACTTTCTTTAAGTTGCCGTGAGACAATTGCAATCTTACTTATGAGGTGTTTTCTTAGCTGGACAACCCTTTTATCTCACTCCCCAGCCAGATCTGGTTTAAAAACACCTTCAAGTGTTCAGCAGAACACCTGATGGGACAACATGGACTATCCTGAATCAGCTACAGAGAGTGATAGAAAGCCTGAATAAAGCTTTAGAAGTGGATGAGCCCTGATGTCCAGACCCAGTACGATATCCACTAGTTTACTCACCGGTGGCTCTCCTTGTTTGAAGGCCCATATAGTAGTATAGTAAGCACTTGGAATGACTAATGCATCTACCAGTGTGATGATAACCTTCCTGTTCTGTTAAAGTGCAACGCCATTTGGTCGTTAGATTCCCATGACAACAATTTGCGAGTAACATACTGTATATTATTTGATTTAGACGGCATGTTTGACCCAACCTGTTATCAAGTAAATATATTAGTTCCATTGAATACAGGTATGTTTCTAATCAAAAATCAAAAGTGCATTTATTCATTGTTTTTAAGTAATGAAAATAGGCACCGTATGATAACAGCAATGAATACAATTTTTAAAGCAAATCTAATTCAACTAGTTATTGTGAAAGATGGCACAGTGCAGTCAGAAGACTGACCCCTGACCTGTTTGTACGGACCACATACTGAACCTGTAGTAGACTGACGAGCACTTAAATCACATACTTTGAAGATGAAAATGATGTTTTCATGTACAGATGGGATCATATTTCTCATCCCTTTGCCATGAATTAGTTGAGATTTGTGGTTATATGGAATAACAAATATTTTCCGCACTGCTATGTGACAATCAACACTAGTTTCTTTTTATTTTTTTGCATTATGTTTGCAGATATCTGCCATCATTCTTTTGCAAGTTTCCCATAACATATTGGTCACCACTTGCCTTAACAGAGTCGGTTTACTGTACAGTATATATCAGAGATGAGAGCTTATAAATGTACTTCCTTTGAGAGAATAGAACGTTTTATTTAATCCTCCTTCACATCTAAATTTCAGTGAAAGGAGGCTAAATCAGATCTGAGGTGTCGTTGTGCTGAGGGTGTTGACGCATGATAAAGTTTAAGGACGGAGAGATATTTTCTATTTTGTAATTTTATCTTAAAAATGAGCATTTCTGCGGCAACAAGAAAAACATTTTAAAATGGATCAATATTTTGATCCTTGTTTTTCGAACGTGTTATTAATATGATGACATGTAAAAGAAAATATAACTTCATATATACTGGCCTGGTTCTAATGCTGAACCTAATACTTCCAAAGTCATTGTGAACATTGTAACACATCAACAGGTCAGTTGGGGATCTTTGTGTGGAAATGTAAAGGATGTCTGACCTATGCATGTTGCAACAGTCTTCTGTTTCCTGTGGATGTGCCTCCAATGCAACTGAAGCATTGGGGTACTCACTGTGTTTTAAAACATGATCAAACTGCAGATTTGAATCATCCAATCAGACTTGTGTCTATTTTAAACTCAAATAAAAACACTGTTGGAAGAGGTGGTGTCCAAGTCAATACGTTTATAGCATATTCCCTTTTCAGTCAGTTCAGTAGTAAACCCAAATTCACAATTATGCTTTTCCTATTAACATTATTGACACCATAAAATATGTATTCAACTAAAGGTAAGTCTTTCAGCTATATTTCCAGCAGGTCAATGTTCTCTATCCAAGTAGATATGCATTGACATTATGTCCACATTCAGGGGCTGCACTTTTGGAAGGACGTTGCCCATGAAGGTGCGTCCTTCAGTGATGGTGCACTAAGGTGAGCAACTTATTAAAGTATAGAAATAAAAAACATGTATGTATTATTTTTCATTTCACCAATTTCCATTGCCAAACATCTATTTGAACAGATGCTATCAATACTTAGAATTTGACGTCCTGACAAAAAGGGTTGTTTCATCCCCTGTAAATTCAGCCATAGAAAGGAGGGTTAGGGTAAATATTGATTTCATGTTTTGCTTTCCTCAACTGACAGTATATAAATTTGGATGACAGTTATATATATTTATTTATTCATTTTCAAATTGTGAGTATTTGATCATTTTTAGAATCAGACTAAACAAAACTTAAAACCATGCAGATGCTGTGTCATCATCACTCCACAAGAGGGCATAAATGTCCCACTGGTTCTCTACTGTACCTTACATCCTTTTATTCAAACCCAAAAAGTAGATGGCAGCCATTATCATCCCATGAAATTCAGATTTTTTTTTATAAATTTGGTGAGAAATGTTAATATTAACACCAGCATGGATGTGTTTCATCACAGTACATTCCTATCATTTAGTACATTTATAGAGAACAGGTACTGAGAATGCAGTTCAGCATCTGACCAGAAGTGCAAAAAGCGGTGAAGTGCAGAATAAAATATAGGCCTATAATATATAGAGTGTGGAATAAACAGTAAGGGGTATGAATGCAGATATATACAGTATGAGCAGGATGAACATAGCTGTCACCGAGGTGCAGAGTCCAGCAAGATGACAGTTGGAGAGTCCTGTAGTGCCTCCCAGAGGGGAGGAGGGCAAACAGTCTGTGGCTGGGCTGAGAGGTGTCCTGTTCTCCACTTCCCGTTCTCCACAGAGAGCAGGAAGTGGAGAACGGGTGATGCGTTGGGCAGGTTTTCACTACCCTCTTAGGTGCTTTCCATGTCAGAGACCAAGCAGTTAACCATACCACACTGTGATGCAGGTGATGAGCATGCTCTCGATGATGCAGCGGTAGAAGTTCAACAGAATCTGAGGAGACAGTTTGACCTTCTTCAGTCTCCTCAAGAAGAAGAGAGGTCACGCTGGTGAGCCTAATTCACCAGAGGCCAAGTGTTAGGGGTCCAAGAGAGCTTCTCAGAGACGTGGACACCCAGAAACTCATTGATACGGATGTTGAGTGTGTGTGTGCCACCTTTGGTCTTAAAGTCCACAATGAGCTCCTTGGTCTTCTGTGTTGAGGGCCAGGTTGTTGTCAGCGCACCACGCCACCAGGTGCTGGACTTCCTCCCTGTAGGCTGACTCATTGTTGTAGTTGATGAGGCCAAGCACATAATGGTGTTGGAACCATGTGCAGGCGTAGGTGAGGAGGGAGAGGCCCGTGGGAGGCTGGTGTTCAGGGTGTGGGTTGAGGATGTGTGGTTGTCTAACCCAACAGCCCGTGGCCTGTTGGTTATGATAGGAAGTCCAGTATCCAGTTGCAGAGGGAGGTGTTGATGCCCAAGTCACTTGAATTACAATATGCTAAAAGGTTATTATGGAACAAAAACTAGTCGCCTACTGAAGCTTTAATATTATTGTGCTGAATTGTTTTATCTTGATTTCCCAATAACACATTGACACTCTGTTAGAGTGCTAAATAAAACCATTATTACATTAATGAATTTAATGTCAGTCAGTGCTGTTTATTGTATGTGTTCATTTTATTACTGCAGATCCTGTATTAAATTAAGTTATGCCCATGTAGCCAAGGTGAATATACATCATTTGATCTTTTTCAAATTTAAGGTCGTCAGCTTATCACCTCTTCCTGATTAACTGATGCAATCAATCACCAAGCAGGCTGATCAGAGACACTTTGACCAAAGGCTACCACTTAATAAGTCCCCTTCACTAAAGGCTATCTCTTCTAAAGAAAACTATAAGTGCCTAGTGATCAAAAGATTGGACTTGCCTTCTTTAGGAGATTAAAGAAAAAAAGGCCTGCAGAAGGCCTGCCTCTACTGAATAGGCCCACTACAGACACACATGAAGTTTACATTATCTTTATATTGTATTGCAGAATGAGGAAATAGAGGAAGTCAATGAATTTGATAAACATATGAAGAACATTTTGAAGACCAACCTAAATTGTTTTAAATTAATCAGACATTACATACCCACTCATGCAGGCTACCCAGTTATTTATGCACCCACATTATGATTTTCTCTCATATTGTAATGACAGTGTGGGCTCAAGCATCACCATCTACAATCAAACCTCTCACATCCTGATACAATCAGGCGCTGAAAATAATGGACAAAAAGCCTCATTGTCACATACTAAAAAGACAATCTACTGAGCTCTGAGAGCATTACTCATTTTCTGTTTTCTCAAATTAGTCTTTAAATGTGTTAATAGTCTCTATTGTCTCTATATCCAAAGACAAGACAGTAACAGAGTAACTATAGGAGCATGGTGAACTGTAAAATACCACATCGTAGAACTACATTTGGACAATCAGCTTTCTCCATAAAGGGCTGCCAACTCTGGAACACATTATTAACCGAAATCAAATTAATTCCAGATATAAAGTCCTTCACAACAAAGGTCAAGTGCTGGCTAAAAGCAAACCAGAGCTGTATCCATTTTTAGTTAATTTTACTGTAAATTACCAAGGTGTACTGGTATATTGTGGTAGGCTATGTATGATGTGTATTTTATTTATACAGTTATATATATATATATTTGATATCTTACTTGCAATACTTGCAAGGGATTGTTTATATTTGTATATTGCTAGAATTTCAATTATTTTATTATTATTTTATTCTAACGTTTTAATTATTCTATTGTTATTTTTTACTACCTATTTGCACCGACGAACCAAAGCAAAATCCTAGTGTATACCTGATACACCTGGCAATAAATAAAGATTCTGATTATTGTATTTTCATATTTGCAGTGTATTGTTGGTTTTGTCATATATATATAGTTGTATATTTTAATTATTCTTCTCATGTAAAAGCCCAACTAGGGACACAAGTTGAAAACTATCAATAGAATATAAACTATCAGTTTCATGCCCTGTATTGGAACTATGTTAAATTGTCCCTATGAAAATAAATAATAAAAATAAACCTCAATTTAGGCCTTAAATCTCCCACACGTGTCCTGAACATTACTGTTGAGGACCTTACACTAATCTCAAAACACTAGAAATATAACGTCGCTTCTCATTGGTTGAAACAAACTGTCACTCAAAATGAGCGTCCAATCAGATGCAGCATTACATGACAAGGTGGGCTGGATCTCTTCAATGTGTACAGTATGCTGCTGAAACTGTTGATAATATCACGGTTTAAAGCGTATATAAGAAGACTTCCAGCCAACTAGAGACTCGTGAACTCCTCTGCTGCTGACAGGTACGTTCTGATGGACTGACGTCATACATTTTTGCAACATTGTATCAGTTATCAGGCTCACTAAACAGCAGGAAACAAGTTAAAGTGACACACATTGATACATTTAGGAAATGGTTCTCTGGGGACATTCTGAAGCTTCTCTTTGATCTTTAGTCCATCAGACAGAGCAACCAGGTGAAGTTATGATCTTCAGCCAGAGGATGTTGTTAGCAGGAGCAGGCCAGTCTGGTGTGAGAGCACTTTGCAGACCGGGGGAGGGGAGGAGATATAATATATAAATATATAAATATATGTGTGTCTGTGTCTACTCGCCGAGAGGAGAAGCTTCTCCCTACTGGAGGAAAACGAAAGTGATTTCTGTCACATTATATGACTGAACAAGACCGTGTTTGTGCCTGATTTAACGCGTTGTGGTGTTACTTTGGTGGGTCGAGGTCGTTTTAATGTGTCGCCTTCGACCGACAGTGAGATTCATCATCTAGCTGAAGAGAGCTGCGTTTCTGTACCACTGTTAAGTTACACAGGATAACAGAGGAGGACTTCCGGTTTACACAATAAAAGCATTCAATTCAATTCAAACTTTATTGCAGACTCAAGGTCCAGATAAGAAAAAAAAGAAAAAACAACAACATTACATATAATACATTACAATACAGGCAAGGCAAGGTAAGGCAGGTTTATTTATATAGCACATTTCATACACAAAGGCAATTCAAAGTGCTTTACATATATAAAAGCAAGATAAAACAGCACAGAGTGCATAAGATAAAAACGAATAAAAGAATACACAAGTATAAGTTAAAAGAAAAAAATGAAACGGATAATAAAAACAATCGAAAGACAGTAAAGTGCAGCATTTGATCAATTAAGAAAAGCGTCTGAGAACAGTTTGGTCTTGAGTCTAGATTTGAAAGTGACTACTGTCGGTGCATCTTTGACCTCATCTGGAAGTTTGTTCCACAGTTGAGCAGCGTAGCAGCTAAAAGCTGTTTCCTTCTTTCATTGACTGGATTTTGTGTGGTTTTATGTGAATAAATTAAACTTAAACTTAAAGGTAGCATTCCTCCAATATAGAGTTATCATGTTTCGTCCTATAGTCTGAGCATGGAGGCAGTATTATCGGGACATTAGGGACCATCAGAGTTCTGTCATAGTTGCTCTATTTATGCCCTATAATATTATTCTTGTACTCTTTTAAAATCCCATTTAAATGTGTCTTTTTTTTATATTTTCTTGTGTAACCATCTATGTCTTCTGTAAAGCACTTTGAATGAAAGTATACTGTACAAATAAACTGGCATGCCTAAATAATTATAATACCAGGCTTAGGCCTACTTAAAAAAAAAAATGCTTCTGTTAAATTTGTTTGGGATGTAATTATACAAATAGGGCTCCTGAGACAACGTAGTCATCATCTCCCGACTTGGAGCAATAAGATAAGATAAGATATTCTTTTATTAGTCCCACAGTGGTGGAATTTGCAGTTTACAGCAGCAAATAAAATAGATAATAAATAGAAGTAAATTTTAAAAATAGGAACAATAAATACAGTATTGACAATAAACAGACTATTAACACTTCTTTGCATTTTAATTCTGCTTATAAATGAGTGAACTTCCGGTCTGCGCGCCTCTAATTGTGTCCGACTTGACACAGCTGTGTTCCAGTAACGTTACAGCCAGTCAGAGCTGAACTGAACTGTTATGATGTGTCAATAAGTTAAAAAGGTTGGACGGCATCAATGATGAGAGGCTTTCTGTGCTACTCGAGCAGCATATCAGAGGTACGTTCACACATCACAGAGAGACGATTCATCACAGACAACTTGAGCTTCTTTCATTGATCTCCAGTCAGTCACTCTCAGAGAAATGTGTTATTATCGCTGCTGTGGACATGATGTCCCTCCTCCTCCTCCTCTCTTCCTCCTCTCTTCCTCTCTTCCTATCCGCATCAAATACTCACAAACCTGCACCAACTAACAGCTGCACGAACCAGGATTTTAATCTAGTCTGTTGTGTGTTTGTCAGCTGAAGCTTACAGAGTACCAGGAACCTTTGTGATGTTATAAACCGTGTGACACGTCCAGTTAGCAGGCTACACCGCTAGCGGGCTAACTAGCTGACTTTTTTATTCCTGGTAACACTGCAAGGAAATGGAGCCACTGGGCTGCAAAACCCTGTGCACAGATGCATGTGCGAGGGGAGAAAATCCCCAGTTTAATTAATCACTGTGGATGTTTTGATGACATCAAGACATTGTGAGAGTTTGACAGCAGGAGTGAAATATCCCCCACTACTGCACTGTGACTGTGAGGGGGTTTCTCCTGCAAACCCAAAGCAAGATGGACTCTCATTCAGGCTTGTCTGTCTTGTCAGAGAGCTCACATCGACATTTTTTGTGCAAGGAGATGAAAATGCATGCTTTTTTAGGCATGCAAGTGGATGGGTTATATGCACACATCACACATTATGTTGCTGTTATTGAAGCTTCAGTATAGCTGCAGACTTCACTCCACAAGACAGACAGACTAGACAGACAGACCATCTGCAGATTCACCTGAGAGATCACCACTAGAAACCTCTGCGCAGCTACAAACACTCCCATGCCACTAGGCCGGCTTCATTTAAAGGCTAAATAATGTGAAATGCATGCAGTGGTTCTTGGCCTACATGTTTTGTTTTTTGGCCACAAGGGCGGATCGACTGCAAGTGATCAGTAATCACATCAGACAAAATGTCCCACTGTATACTTTGAAAGCTTGTTTGTTGTTTATTTGTTTTGCACAATTTAAGACTATACAACATAACATAAAATAAATAAATAAATGAATAATATACAGTGCAGGAAGAGGCAAAAAAAAAAAAAAACACTGGGCTTATCTGCACCTAGAGACAAGATTAATATAAATATGACTACATAATAGTGATAACAAACAATTAGGACAAGATATATATAATAATAACAATAACAATACAGTTAATATATCAAAAAAGATAAGTGTGTTTTTTTTGTTCTTCTTCTTTGAGGTATTGTTTTGTCTTATCTTTTATTTGTTTTCTTTGTTAGATATGTAAAATACATGAAATGTCATGTTTCTCTTTCTTTGAATACTGTGGAACTTGTTTATTTATTTTGCACAATTTAAGATTATACAACATAACATAAAAAAATAAATGAATAATATACAGTGCAGGAAGAGGCAAAAAATTAGGACAAGATTAAGATTAAGAAATAATATGACTACATAATAGTGATAACAAACAATTAGGACAAGATATATATATATAACAATACAGTAAATATATCAAAAAAGATAAGTGTGTGTGTGTTTTTTGTTTTTGTTCGTCTTCTTTGAGCTATTTATTTGTTTTGTCTTATCTTTTATTTTATTTGTTTTCTTTGTTAGATATGTGAAATACATGAAATGTCTTGTCTCTCTTTCTTTGATTACTGTGGAACTTGTTTATTGTTTATTTATTTTGCACAATTTAAGACTATACAACATAACATAAAAAAATAAATGAATAATATACAGTGCAGGAAGAGGCAAAAAACACAGAGACACGATTAATATAAAGAAATAATATGACTACATAATAGTGATAACAAACAATTACAAGATATATAATAACAATACAGTAAATATATCAAAAAGATAAGTATGTGTTGTGTGTTTTGTTTTTTTGTTCGTCTTCTTTGAGCTATTTGTTTGTTTTGTCTTATCTTTTATTTTATGTTTTCTTTGTTAGATATGTAAAATACATGAAATGTCATGTCTCTCTTTCTTTGAATACTGTGGAAATTGTTATTTATTTTGCACAATTTAAGATTTTACAACATAACATAAAAAATAAATGAATAATATAAAGTGCAGGACGAGGCAAAAAACCCAGAGACAAGATTAAGATTAAGAAATAATATGACTACATAATAGTGATAACAAACAATTAGGACAAGATATATATATATATATATATATATATATAATGACAACAATAACAATACAGTAAATATATCAAAAAAGACAAGTGTGTGTTGCATGGAAGTGTATGGTTAGTGTTTGTGAGGAAGATATTGATTTAAATATCTATAAAAACTTCTTCAAACAACATTGTGAGTGGGAAAAAATAAAAAAAAATAAAAACAGAAACATGGACAACATGGGGGGAAAAGCAATTACAAGACAGCAATTAAATGACCCTTTAAGTGACTTTTGAAACATTTTATAAATGAACAGTTTATTGATAGATTTAAAAAGCTACTCCATACTTTGGTTCCCCTAAATCTTATTGAAAACTGACCTTTACTAGTGAGGAATTTAGGAGGATGAAGATCTAGAGATTGACGGGTTGAGTAAGAATTGACCTGAGAATTGCTCAGGAATATTCCCACCAGAAAGTATCTTATAAATAAAAACACGTATTTGAGAAGCTTGACGAGGTTCTTGTGCTTTATGCAAGTGTCAATGCTCCGTTACTAAAGTTTGCTTTGCACACATATTTCTCCTGTATATGTTGTTGTTGTTGTTGTTGGAAAAATTGTTGCCAAGATGATCAGCATGACTGAGAGCAGTGTCTTGTATTTTTATAGGTCATCGTCATTGCATGACAAAGGCTGTGGCAGATTCATCTTCATCACTTCATCACAGCATTTCCATAGTTTTTTCTTCAGTAAGTATCCCCTGTTTTCCACTCAACATTCATAAATACAAAGACGTCTGGATGATGTTTACAGAAGGAGCATTCATTCATTGATTGCTAATTTCATTTGAACAACTTGTTGAGAAATACAAACCAGTTAAATACAATATATACACAGATGTTTAATTACCAAATGTTCAGTAATTCCACTGATTAATATATGCAGCTAATTAAAAAAAAAAAGAAAATGTCTGTGATAGGGTGCATATTTGTTGATTCAACCCTTTCTTGGTTTTATTAGAGAGATGTTAAGTTGAATACAAGGTGAAAAGAGGCCAGGTACTTTTCTTGACTTAATCCCATTTTGATATTGTTATGCTAAATGACTGAGTACAACAGACCTTTAGAAGACACTCGACAGTGTAAGGATCAAAGATTCACTAACCAACACAGCAAATCTAATTATTGTAATATGCTGTCCCCGTTATGTTTCCCAAGAAGTCTTCAATTCTTCCTGAAATGTGGTGACAAGGAAATATTTCATTTATAAATCACTTTACATAACTTAACGACTTGCTTGACGTTCAGCAGTTCTTGAAGTCTGAAGCTAACTGACTACTTTCTGTTGTGATATTTGTTCCTGTTATATTTTTTTTGCAACGAAAACTTGCCAAGGAAAAGCTCGAAGAAAGCACAGAGTCCATTATTGATCTGGTGCAGCTCTTGTAGTGATCAGTAAACAGTGACAGGGAAAAGCGTGTTGCTTCCTGGTCAACAGCAACGACCAGTAGAAGCCTATTTTCTCCAAACTCTTTTACTCAGATTCAAGTCATTCGTCTCGTTTAGAGCCGGACCGATACTGGATTTGTTCAGTCCCGATACGATAAGATACCTGGGCTTTGGTTATAGTCCCGATACCGAGTACCGATCCGATACCAGTGTTTTATTAATAATAATAAATATGCCTCACTGTGTGGAAGTGACCGGTATCATTCTTTTATGTGTTAGGTAACTTGCTTTCTTAACATTGTAAAACAAAATGTAACAAATACATAAATATATAGATATACAATTACTGATTAGATATTAGTTTTTAAAATAATAAATGGTACACCAGCAACTTGGTTGTAACTATTCAACATTAACAGGAATTACAATTCAAATTTAAACCTTTTTAATGCAGCAACAACTAATGTATATAGCATATAAACATTGAATTGAATAGATTGGTCCCGTTTTATATATGTATGTATGTATATTTGTGTATATACACGTGTGTGTAGATACTGTATAAACACATTATACAAACATACACATTAATTTATATATATATATATTAGTGCAATGACAATTGATTAAAATATTCAATCGCGATTAATCGCACATTTTTTATCTGTTCTAAATGTACCTTAAAGGGAGATTTCTCAAGTATTTAATATTCTTATCAACATGGGAGTGGACATATATGCTGCTGTATGTAAATGTATGTATATATTTATTATTGTAAATCCATTAACAACACTAAACAATGACAGATATTGATCCAGAAACCCTCACAGGTACTGCATTTATCATAAAACAATATGCTCACATCATAACATGGCAAACTGCAGCCCAACAGGCAACAACAGCTGTCAGTGTGTCAGTGTGCTGACTTGACTATGACTTGCCCCAAACTGCATGTGATTATCATAAAGTGGGCATGTCTGTAAAGGGGAGACTCGTGGGTACCCATAGAACCCATTTACATTCACACATCTGGAGGTCAGAGGTCAAGGGAACCCTTTTAAAATGGCCATGCTAGTTTTTTTCCGCTAAACTTTAGCTTAAGTTTGGAGCGTTATTTAGCCTATATTGCGACAAGCTAGTATGACATGGTTGGTACCGATGGATTCATTAGATTTTCTAGTTTCATATGATATCAGTATCTTCACTGTCTTTAAAACTGAGCCCGCTACAACCTTAAAAATTGCAAGTTGTGTTAAAGAAATTAGTGGCATTGAAACTAATTTGCGTTACTAAGACGTTATTATCGCGTTAACTTTGACAGCCCTGGTGGAGATTCACCCAAACTGCATTGAGTGCCTGCAGCTCTTCGTCTTACTGGCTCAGTGGCTGCATATTCTTTAACCATTGTACTTTGAAATATTTCAAACTAATCCTCCGACAAAGTAACAAAAATGTCCATTATGCAGATATTTTATCAAAACCTTCAGCGACACCTCCGGTTAATAATAACACTGCAGTCTGTAGGAACATAAATAAATTGAAAATAATTCCAAGTGGTCTTGATCATAATGATTTCTTCGCAATCCCAGTGAGACATTCTGGACCACCATGTAAACTTTGACATCAACTTAATATTCATTGGTATCCGTTCTTCTCATTGGTATTTCAGTGCAGCTCTGTGACCTCTTAGATCCTGATTAGATCGTTAGCAGTATCTGATTCAATATCTAAGTCAGTGCTAAGTCCATCAGCTATAAATGACCATCCTTTGCAGCTCTGTTTCCTGTTACTCATGGGTCCCACAGTAGGGGGGGATCCTTCAAGGCAAGTTAAGGGAGAAAATTAGCATAGTAAATTAAGGCTAATGAAGTAACGGTCAGTGGGGGGATAATTTGGCTTCTTCACTCGCTCCCTTGCTCATGTTATATTAAACCAAATATAGACAGAAGCTGCGATCGAGAGGTTTAAAATAGTCTTTTAGCTTTAAATCAATCCCACTTTGATGTGCCTTAATGTGACAGGGACAGAGATCAACCCCCATACTGCCATTTAACATTTCTATTACTACAGCTGGAAGACAGAGTTCAACGCATTTTATCTAGTTATTCTAATCTCATCTGTATTTATATTAATGAACTTGTTTTGGAAATATGGCCCGACGTGGTTACTAATATTTATATCAAAAATCCCATAGCTATTGCATAACTGCTTGAAGTCATTATGTTCTGCTCAGGTTGTGCACATTACCCGTAGTGGGAGCAGGTATCTCTCAATAACTAATGATGCACATTAGGATGCATGTTTTCATTGTGCATGTTTTGTGTACACGTGGTCTTACGATGTGCACAATCTGTTTTCTTTAGGTGCGGTAGTACCATGAAGGGTGGAGGAAGGGGTAAGGAGCCACCTGTTGCAGGGGAGGTCACTGGCAAGCGCCCCAAACGCAAATGCCTGCAGTGGCACCCACTTCTCTCCAAGAAGGCTCTGGATTTCTCTGAGGAGGAAGAAGAGGAGGATGAGGAGGAGCTGGAGAAGGTGAGTGATCGACCTCCAAATCTGTTTTTTTTCTTTTTCAATATAAGTATGTAAAGATAAAGTATAAATTCCAAAACACCCCATGAAATAAGGAATGATCCCACAACATTATTTATTATTCATATTCAACATTAGGGACGCACCGATACCAGTACTGGATCGGATATCGGGCCGATACTGACTCAGATAGCTGGATCGGGTATCGGTGACAACGGGGCCGATCTGTTAAATTCAATTCTATGTTTATATACTACATACATTATATACTGGAAATTTAATTCCTGTTTAAGTTTTGACCAATTTGTTGCTCCATTAAACTTGATTTTGAAGATTTTTTACCAAGTCACTTCCAAACAGTGAGGCATATACAGCTTATCAATTAAACACTGGTATCGGATCGGTAATCGGTATCAGCCGATACCCAAGGCCTGGGTATCGGGAGATGGAGACAGACAGAAGAACATGTCAGCCTGCTGCGCCACGAAGCTTCAAATACCTTCTGATATTTCTCACCGACGCTTCGAAGCCCAAAACAATGTTATTGTGGACAGCCCTACTAGTATCTACTACCTCTGTATCTGATGGTTTCTCAATTTGTCTTTTAGCAGCCCGTGCTGTGTGAACAGGACCAGGGGTCGCAGGTGCAGTGTGGAAGCACAACGGAGGAAGTGGAGGAGGACTCGAACGAACAGCGGGCACGGCGGCCGATGAACGCTTTCCTCCTTTTCTGCAAACGCCACCGTTCCCTGGTGCGGCAGGAACACCCTCGCTTGGATAACCGCGGGGCCACCAAGATCCTGGCTGACTGGTGGGCTGTGCTGGAGCCCAAAGAGAAGCAGAAATACACTGACATGGCCAAGGAGGTGACTATACTACTATACTAGGTTTAAGGCGCTGGCGCAACTTTGCTGGCGACAAGCTCCTGTATTGTCTTATAACCATCACTTTCAGCTGAAGAGCTAGAAGGACATTTAAAGACATTTTTGTTTGTTTACTTGCCGTTTCCAACAGGTCAATTTGATTTGACTGACCCACTGTGTCCATAGCATGAACACTACTTTTTGCTAACAATCCCACAATACAATGCAACACACTACACCTGCCACTTATGAGGCAAAGCGATGATGACTCCTACACATCTGAACTCTCCCCTTAATAAACACTATTAAATGTCTGTGATATGGGCAGTAGTGATTTTAGATTTACGTTGCCAGGCCGCTGTCAATCAAATCTGATCAAACCAAACTCACCCTGTCCTGATGAAGCAGGTTAACTGAATTTCTGACTGACTGAGGGTCCTGTGAGGTTTTGCTTGTAACCAAACCACTTCTGTTCTTTCAGTACAAGGATGCCTTTATGAAGGCAAACCCGGGCTACAAGTGGTGTCCCACCACCAGCAAACCAGTGAAGAGCCCTTCCTGTCAGACGGTCAGCAACCCCCGCAAAAAAGTTTGGTCCTTCTCTTCCAACTTACCCAAGGACTCCACCACTGCCAAAAAAGTGCCCAAAACTGACAGCATGCCTCAGTTGAACTTCGCCATGGCAGGTGTGTGTAATAAAACAATATTGTTTGTTTGGTGATAACATGACTAAATGTTGGATTGTTTTAGTAACTACTGTCATTTGTTTGTCAGATCCTACAAAGATGGGAGGCCTTAGCATGCTGCTGTTAGCTGGGGAACATGCCCTCACAAACAGAGAGGTAGGTCACTGTCGGGCATCCTTTCTCCAATCCGACTCATCACTGATGCTAGTTTCATCTGTAGCACAGTGTTTATTACATTATGCTTTTGAATTAAAAGTTTTCTAACCCCAGTATTGTGTACCTCTCCAGATCCCTTCCAGTACTAAACCTAGTTTACCGGACGCAGCCAGCGAAGGGAACTCCTTTCCAGGGGATGAGGAAGAGGTGTGTTCTTCTCTCTATGCTCTACTCTACTAGACTAATTGAGGTTGTGTTGTCTCTCTAAAGCAGGTCACTGATGTGGTCTGACTCTAGACAGTGATATGTGCAAAGTTTAAAAATATTTTGTAAGACCTTCATCACAGCATAATACCTATTCCTGCAGTAGCTGATAGCTGAAGCTCCCCAGCTGTGAAGAATTAGCTCCACCTTTACCAGCTGCAACATTAAAATGATGCTTACAAGTATCAATAATTAACAATATAATGATATCATTTATGTTATTCTGAAATGGGCCATCCTGCATAATGAATGCTTTCACTTCAGGTCATTTCAAATCAGAGGATTGACTTGTTTTCGCTCACCTGTTTCAATCTACAGATGTTGTCTGGGACAATACCGAACAGAGTGCCTGACGTTACTGAAAGCCGGGTTAAGTGTTCCCCTTCCCCCCTGGCAGAGGTATGACTGAATGAATGATGTACCAACTACACTTTACTTTGGTTTCATGACAGTATTGTTAATGTGCATAGACACATTTTAAACAGTTGCTGACATACAAACAAAGTCGACCTTTTGCAAAACGAGTTCCTCCAGTCACTGCAAACACAAGATGGATTTTTAATCAGTCCTATTACTTCTTGGTTGAACCAAAATCTTCACTGTCTAATCAATAAATGGCAAGAAAATGATGTGCACAGCAGTTTCAGCACCACCTTCAGGCCAAAATGTCAGTATTGCACACACAAGGTATCACATACGTAATCTAACAGGCAGTTTGATGCCGTGACATGCTGAGCAAATACAATACGTGTGCTCTCAAAAGATGAGTTAAAAGATGTTCAGCTTTCAGGAAAACAGCGGAACACGCAGGGCCTGTTCCACTTTGTGAGATCAGTGGGTTATCCAGCTATCTTAGGCCTTAACTTAAGGTTTTCCGGTATCACCAAAGCTGGGTAACTTTTACCTGGGATAGATCACCATGGTAACCAGTGCTCCACGGCTAACTTCAGAGGATCAGGGCCCTGTTCAGACCTGGCATTAAGTGATCTGAACACAAGTGGTCAGCAAGTACGTCTGTTCACACCTGTTATTAGAACGCGTCTCCACGTGCGTCTCGAGTGACCACTTGTGACGTAATATTACATGAATGTCAGCAGGAATATCCTACATATTTGTGAATTTGGGTACAATTTTATTAACATCAAAATAAAAGGTGATTGTACCGGCGGTCCCCGGGGACCTCCGCGTCGCCGGCACCGCTGCCTTTGCCAGGAAACAGCGTAGTACAGGGCTTCAGAGACCCGGGGATGAGAGCGATCGAGCAGGTGGGCGGGTGGGTGGGTGGGTGTCAAAGCACTGGAACAAAAACACCGACACATCTCCGACAATATGATAATAATTCACTAGTCTGATAGTCTGTAGATATGTAGTCTATAGATAAGTATATTTTAATAAAATACAGATGTACCTACAGAATAAAGTAGAGCACAGAGGCCGTCTCCATGCTGCGAGGCAGACAAGCGCTCGCGTCTGCCTGTCTCTTCACATGAGGAGCGCAGAGACCCCGCAGATCCCGGCGGGACGTCAGTTGAGTAGGCGGTCCTTCAGTGTTGTCCAGGACACATTTGCGTACACACTGCTAAAACAATGTGGCCATATGTGACCCAGACCACCTCTGAATGTGGTCCGACTGATCAGATCTCAGTGCGTCCTCAATGCGTCTTGAGTGCGTTCACACCTGTACTTAGAGCTGTCCACTTGTGATCCGATCACTGAGGGCACATGTTAACACCAGGTCTGAAGCGGGCCTAAAATCCAAACTACTGACCAGTCAGCTCACTGGAAAAATGAAGTCATCATTTGTACAGGATCCCGACGGGGACAAAAGTGTTTACAATGAAGTGATAAGAAAACAAAGCAACAGATATTGTTTATGGATCAGTCGAATGCTTTGCTGTGTCCTCTCTGAGCTTCTAACAAACCACACTAAAGAAGGACATAATGACAGTTATATTTAAGTTTCTTTCATCCTGACCGTGTCGATGCTTTTAGACTCTTATTCCATCACTGCAGCTCAGAATAATGATAATGATGTCCTTCTCTTCTCTCCTCTCCTCTCTGCTTTGGCAGCACAAACAGTCTTACATTTCTTTTAACTTAATGTGCATTGCATACGTAGTCATAAATCCCACACACATGTATAGCCTTATAGCCTTACTTTTAACAATTTGGACTTCATTTCTAGTGTTTTTACATCTTCACCTTTTACATTTCACCTCGTTGAATATCACTCTTTGCTGCCGCTATAACCAAATTTTCCATTGTGTGTCTCCAGTTCATCTAATATCGTACTAGAGTCCGTTGATAACCAGCTTCCTGATGCCGTTATCCAGGATCACCAATGTTAGGCTGGGTGAAGCCAGTGTAACCCAGTACAGATCTAATCTTTCCCACTATAACAGTAAACACAGTGACATCTGTTGTAGGAATTAAATATTGCTGAATAAAGTGTGATCTCATTAAAAACCACAACAGGTGACACCAACATGTTACTGTATGTTCACAGTCCTCTCTCTCTGCGGCACCTGAAGGAAAACCGTGCAGACAGTCCGCTCTCTTCCAGCTGGCTGAGGTGAGGCATTTGACAGTGACACATTGCAGCTTTATTTGATAACTGATGTTAATATGTAGGGTTGGTAATGTTGAGAAACTAGCAAGAGTGCACTAGATCTTTTTAAAATGATTCAACTGAAAAACCCAGCCCAGTGTTGCCAACTCTTTTCCAATGAAAGTAACTCGCAGCTCCAAAAGTCCCTAAATCTAGAGAGAAAGTCGCCAAGTCACCAACACTGACAGTCCGTCCCTTCAGGCCTCCCTCCAAAGACACTCCCCCAAGGAGCTTCCGTTGCTCCTAGTAGTGTTGGAGCACCGTACCACAAGAGCTAGTGGTGTTACGGTGAGGACAGCCTCCGAGCGAGGCCAACGGCGTTACCGCGGTTTTGCACTCGGCGGCTCGCGTTACCGCAGTCTTGGAAAGGGAGGAGTGAACTAGATGCCATCAAATCCTCCACACTGTACCTTTTAACTTTAACATTTTACTTTACTTTCATACGTTTTGTCCTTTTATTGTCCATATACTCAACATTAACTGTGTAAAGAGCACAAACATGAACAGTTTACTGCTGTTTATTTAACAATGCACAGTGACAGACAGACATATTACTTACTACTGTGTTTTTCAATCATTGGCATAAATCTGATTCTATGTCATATGACACATTGTCATTAATGCTATCAGTAGATCTACATATAAGCGTATATAAATATCTGCTTAGAAAATATAAAGATTTGCAAGGTTGTTGTCACTAAGAGGAGGAATAAAGCATTCAGTCATGGCAAGATTATTATTATTATTAGAAAATGTTACACAATGCAATTAGTAGACATTTCTGATCCATTTAGAGAGAATGTCCATGTGTATTATTAGTCGCATAGATTGTTGTCGTTTTATATTCATATTTTTGACATTGAGTTTTTGTGTTGTGTTTGGTAAGATGTGCTTAGCGTCTGAAGCAGGAAAGATGGACACGGTGGTCTCCGAGCAGCCCGAGGACAGCTCGTCTACAGCCTCTCTCCAGCAAGCTGCAGTCGATCCAGAGATCAAGGAGGAGAAAGCAGACGCTGACGACTGTCCTCCCTCCTCTCACACGACGGCCCTCTTACCTTTGCTCTCCTCCTCCGTCTCTTCTACCTCCACTGATGCCATTCCCCCACAACTCAGCAGCCAAAATGCACGTGTCAAACCCAAGAGCAAGAAAAAAGAGGTGGCCAAGTTAAACGATAACGAGGAGATCTCGTGCCCGGCAAAGAAGATCGTCAAGAAGTGTAACCATGCGGACTCAAACGTGGACAGTGTCTTCAGTACAATTGAGGCAGTGGCCAAAGGGGCCTGGAAGGACACCGAGGAGAAGCCCAAGAGGAAGATCCAGAGTAGTACTAGTGGCGGAAACCTCAGCGTGCCCAAAAAGAAGAGCAAGCCCAAAGTCAAGACCTTGGTTAAAGAAAAAGATGAGATGGAGGACGACAGCGGGCAATGTGAGCAGAACAGTTCTTCTGAGGTGGAAATGAAGGAAGAGATGACTGACGTTAGTCCCAGGGCAGAAGCAGAAGAAGCAAATATGGAAAGCACAGACCTTCAGGGTGGCGTGGCAGAAGCTCATCACTCCCCCGGCAGCCCCTCACCTGCTAAGCTCAGAGAGGAAGACAAGGGGAAGGAGAGGTCGAGCGACGGAATCTGTGACTCCAACGCGGAGTGCCTCGGCTCCAGGAAATCCGAGCGGAGCTGTAAAGGCGCCTTGTACAAAACCCTCGTTTCTGAGGGAATGCTGACTTCACTGAGAGCCAATATCGACCGAGGTATCCATTTTGATTCAAGAGGGCAAACTGATTAATGAATGTAGGAGAAAGCATCATCTCGTCTGAATCTGTGTGTGTGTGTTGTGTCTGCAGGTAAAAGAGGTTTCCGTACTTCTGATCACGATGCAAACTGGAGTGATGACAGCTGGACAGCGACTCAGATAGGACCTAATAACCCCAAGAAGCTGAAGAAGTCCAAGTCCAAAGATGAATGTTCACAGGGGTGAGTCATGTCAGCATTTTCTGGAGGAGTGATAGAACGGGTCATTTTTAGCATTCTTCCCTTGTATTAAACATACTATGGAAAATCTGAAAAATCTGACAACACATATTGTTTGTGCATCCACTTAAAGCTTCAGTAGAGAGTATATTTTTGGGTCACAAACTTTCTCATTTTACAGCTAAACAGTACACTACAAGATGTTTCTGAGATCATCTGAGGAGAGAAATAGGCATTACAGTAACACAATATTGATTCATATTTGCTCAGCGCTGTCTAGTTTGGTCGGAGTTCAGGAGTGATTGACGGCCTGTGATTGGTCAAAGTTTCCCGAAAACATTATGTACAATTGAAATGGAAACTATGCCACACTGTGGAGTCGGTGTCTCACTTGAGTTTGGAGAGGAGGAGGTAGTTTGATGCTCTCACTGTTTAAGAATCTCTGGAAGGGAAATGTATTACATGCTTGCTTTGATTGCTTTCGTGTTCGGTCAGGCTATTGATTATTTGCTCAGTCATGTAAACTGTGAACTTGCCTTGTCAGCCTCGGGAAACTGGAGGAGGAGTTTGAGAGGAAGTTTAACAGCCTGCCACAGTACAGCCCGATGACATTCGATAAGAAGGGGACTGCTGTCGCAAAGAAGAAGAAGCCCGACAGCCCCGTCGTCCAAGAGGAAGTCCCTAAAGCTGGGAAAGGTAAGAACAAAATCAGAGATATCTTCCAATTAATAAAAGCAATTACTGTTCTTTAATATATCCTCTCATCGTATCCATGTTCCACTCTGCACCTGCTTGTAGAGTCATGTTTTCCATACTACTCTTTGTTAAAGCCAAAACATTTTGACTCCATAACACAGCATTTCCATGCTCTTTTGTTTCTTTGTTTTTTTTGTTGCTATATCAGGGTCATCTCCATCTCAGAAAAAGACTTCATTCCACAAGATTAGTAGGAAGCAAAAACAAAAAAAGGAGAAACCAGGTGCAGTGGACAAAGGTGAACTAGAACGTTGCTATTTGTGAATTATAAAGCAGGATATTTAACATATTCCTCCAGCTGTTAACCCATTGACACGATTTCTATACAACAGTTTGAATGTCTAGTTTTTAAATCTCCATTGGTGAAAAAAATAACTTGAATTACAGAATTCATAATTTGCAGTAAACAAGTCTGTGGTTTATGTACTACATTCACGTTTCAACTTGCACTATTTACATCGTAAAGAAATGTATATATTCCTATGAAATCAGTATTAAGAATTAGCTGTTGAGGTCTGTGTGCAAACAACACACTTTCATCTGGTTAAGTCAAAGTGATACTAAACAAATGAATGAAGAACTGTTGTCTCTGTAACTTCCCTTTTTTTGATAAGAGGACTGAAACACATTTGATTTGCATCACTACCTACATGTACGTGCTATTCTGAACCTTTTCTCCTCAGCAGTGGTACAGAGTGATTCCACCATGCTGGACTCAGCTTCAAAAGCCAAATCATGTGCACCCCCCGTTGCCATAATGTGCCCAGATGTCCAGGGCACCGCTAGTATGGAGATGTTAGTTGGTAGCCAGAAGAGGAAGGCGAGGAAGACCAAGATCACACACTTGGTGCGCACAGCCGACGGCAGCGTGTCTCCGGCCGAGGGTGAGTTACGAATGATTGATCGATTATTTTAGCCATAATTTACCGCCGTATGTTTAAATTGTACACGCTAGTGCAAACATAAAATAATGTTAGATACATTCTCTTTTTATGATTATTATTATTATATCTCAACCAGTTCACTCTTCCTTTATGAGCTGTATGTTAAGAACAGTTATGTATTAAAGCTGCAGTGGGTAGAAAAGGCAGCCGTGGTCGCGGGGTGGCGATTCTAATTTAGTGAAAAAAACATTTTATAGATCTGAAAAAGAAATGCAAAATGAAATGCTCTGCTTTTTTTCTTTCAGAGGACAAAACTAGGGACCCGAACCAGGAAGAGGATAAGAAGCCATTACCCCAACAGAATTTATGCAATGAAAAAGGGTGCTACAGTAATCCAGAGGAGACGGAGAGGAGCACCTCACCTCAAGAGCTACCTGCTTTCTTCAGCTTGGCGGCTCTCGCTGAGGTGGCAGCCATGGAAAACGTTCACAGGTAGAAAACCCAGCTTCTATACAACACTGTTGAATAGATTTCAATCAGGAGAGACCCCGTATCAAGTGAACAATAATTTATTACATTAAAAACAAAGATCTACCTAGACGCCACTGTTTATGCGCATGGTCTACAGTCTGTGGCGCAAGTGCAATTAGTGCTTTTCCAACTCCACTTTTGTGAGTTAAACGGCGCATAATCTGGGCGTAAAGTAAGGCGCAAGGGGCAAAGGGGTGGTATTTAGTGTCTTAATTAAATATAGGTGTGTTTTGGGCGTAACAGGAATTTATCCAATCAGTGTCGTCTCCCGTTTCCTTTAAAAGCCAGGTGCGCCTGCACATTGGCGCATTGCTATTTAAAAGGCGGATTCGGCAAATTGGAGAAGGGAACAGTTTTTCTTCTGAGGAAACGGATCTGTCTATCTTACACCCAGACCGACACCCAGACCGACGCTCGTGCACTTTCAATTTGCAAACAAGCGTCGGTCTGGGTGTAAGGTAGTGTCCTCTGTGTCATGTCACGTTTCAGATGCTTTACATTAGGCCTTCATGCAGGAACTACTCATGAGAACAGATTCGTTCTTACGTTGCTCATACTAGTGACTTAAGAGAAGTTGTCACATTTCACCAGTTTCTTTTTCATTTTTTCGTTCACCAGTCGTGCAGATACAGAATCATAATGCCTCAATCTGAATTAATATTGGTGTGACAATATCTACAATTCTGTGGTTGTTTGGAAAACTCCAGCAGCTACCTCAAGGTCTTTATGCAGGTCTCTGTCCAGAGGAACAAACTGTAACACAATGGCTTCTCTTATTCTCTCTCTCTGACATTGAACAATGTTTTTTGGCATCTCACTTCCTGTCACACCATTCCCTCTTTATCTCTGTCACAGTATAGCTCTTTGATGACACAGTGTGGACCGCTGTAGTACTCAAGTGCCCTAATATGACTACTTACACTGCTAAATACAGCATGTCACGTGTCGTCACATCTGCTCATGTCCAACAGTGGGACTCCCAAGTTCTTCTTACTCTTTGGTAACATTTTTTTGGGAATGAAACCTGCCCACAGATCTAGCAGAGCAGGTAGCCTTTTATGGCAATTTGTGAGATTTGATCATTAACATAATCAAGCACCCCCCCCAAACAGGTTGAAACAAGCAATTTACAACAAGTTTGTGCAGGTAATAGGGTTCGCTGAATCTGACTTGGAACACTCAGACACAAATCACACAGAGATAAGTAAGTGAGGATAAGAATACTTATTGCATGAGGCCCATTGTGTCAGTTGTCATCGTGTAATTCTCCTACAAGACAGCACCTTTCTCAACTGAAGTTATCACTGGACCTCTACTCTGACGACAGAGAGCCTCATGCAGATTCCCTATATGCTTTCATTTCAAAAACACTAGACAGCGTGTGAACAAACTCTGAAGTCTTTAATGTCCTGTTTTCAGAGGCCAGAGAGGCTTGGCTGAGAATCAGAAGAAAGAGCTGGCCCAGACTCCGGTCCTCATCTCCTGCGCTGATCAGTGAAACTCTGATGCCGGTATGAGAAGCCACAACATGGACATTGGCAGCGGAGCTTTACTTTCCTACACTGAAGGGAGACTCGATCAGGAAGCTTTGGACAGACTCCACCTCAACCCCTGTGGTGAATTTACTTTAGCTCGGGTTCACGGTGGGGGGTTAAGAGACCCTCTCCTCCTCCTCCTCTTCCCTGTTCCTCGCTATCTCAGTGTTTCCCCCCCGAAAGCCTTCCTTTGGTTTGAGAGAGGATGCCTTTCCTCTTACCCCCCCTTTAGATGCTCTGTTTGGGCCTGTGGAAGAACCAAGCTGTCTCCCAGTGCATGGCTTCCCTTATACAGATGGTTGTCATGGGTTTATCGTACACCGTTTTGTCAAATAGAGGCCACTTTTAAAGGTCAAGTCTTGCGATTTAAAAAAAATAGCATTTTAGGTAGGGCAAACAAAACCCAACACTGCATTCATTTTATAGACGAACACAGCTTTCTGTCACCTTTTTACCTCACACACACGCCTACTGAAGAGTTCCCTCCACCTCTGGTAGAATACCTCTGTATTTGAATAGTTTATATCCCTACCATTCCTTCCAGCTTCAACCCAAAATGACTTTAACCAGGGTAATATGATCATGATGGACAGACTTCCATTACCAACTACTTGCTTTAGTGTTTCCCTGTCGGTACACTAATCTGGTGTACTCACAACTACGAAGAAATCATGGTTGAGTATTTGATATGTAAGTTATGATGCTACTGTAAAACAGTATGTGGTAGCTACAAATAATCGTGTTAGACTGAATGTGTAAGAGCAGACCTGTGCATACTTTGCATCTGAACTAGAGTTGACTATATAGCTGAGGGTGTTTGTTGTCCTGCTTATCCTTTAGTAGTAGGTTCACAGTGTCCTGTCGGGCTTATCAGACAGCTTAGGTCAGCTTAAAAAACTCCTTCTTCTTGTGATGGGGAGGTTGCGTGAAAGTGATTCAAATATAGCCTTAACCCTCCCACCCGGACCTAGAACCAGCTTCTTGCTCAACGCCATCACAGTCCTAAAGTCAGTGTAAACCTTTTTTTGAATAGTGAAATGCAGTTTTGTCAATACTTGATCTTATTGCAGTTTTGCGTAGCAGTTAGAAAGGTTAATTCCTTGTGTGCAACTTATTTCATTGAATAGGTGTTTGTTTTTTTGTTGTTTTTTTAATTACATAAACACTGCACTAATTTGTAGCTGAAGTTTGAGTTGCTGTTGGAAGGGTAATAAGATGCCTTGTCTCCACCAGTCAGTGTTCTTACGCCATAGCCTCTCAGTAGTGTCTTCAATGTCCTCAGGACCCGGCCACAAGCTCCAACAGGAAAACATTAGAAGTTTGTTAATCAAAGTAGAATATTTGTTTCATGAAATAGTTTTATGCATGTCTCATAAAATGAGCAATTTGAAAAAAACACAATACAGAAATGAAATATTGATGTGTTTTAAATCCGACCATGCAATGCTATGGTTCCTCACACAGCTAATGGAGACAAGGCATTTAATAACAGATTCCCCGTTTTTGTCCTCTCGGCCTTTGAGATTTGATTGCCAAGTAATGGTCTACTCAGAGGTCACATGTAATCAATGTTTTGATTTTTAGAAGTATTTATATTTAGATGCAACGTTGTGTTTCTTTATTTTTGGCTTTGTTTTTGTTAATGTTTTGGTCCGAATCATTCCATTTCCACGCCTCTACCTTTTTGTTTACAGCGAATCGGCTGTAGTAGTGAGGGAAAATAAGATAAGGATGCAGTTAAGGTGCGGGTTTGTTGTCTTCCCAAGAACCTGGAAGAGCTGAGAGCTACACAGACTCCCCCAGCAATACCCCATCGCCTCCTTACCAAGCAGCCTTTTTGCTCCTCTGTGTAGACCAATACTTACTTCATCACATTTTAGATTCACATTTCTAACTTTTATAGCTCTCTTTTGTTTTCTATTTAATCGTTCTTCTGTTAAAGAGTGTGCGTTTATGATGCTCTTTTAACTAGGTCCTCTTTATGCTTTTTTTCCTGAGGTCATGTTTACTGGATTAAGAATGTTGTCAAAAAAAGATCAAGCTCATAAACGATGAATGCATCTACAGTATGCTTACCTGCTAAGCAAACAGGCACTGAGATAAAATGCACAGTCTCTTGACAATGAGCTTGTCTTTTTCACCTCTGGAGGTGTTTGACTGCGACTGCATCACCGTTTTCTTGGATGTGTTCTTTTGGACACTTAATGACAGGAAAGACAGAAATAAGAAATGAATGGGTCTTTGAGAACTCATGCGTCTTGAAATAGAGCATTTTTCCTATATCGAGGCATTGTTACGTGGTAATAATGTGTTGCTTAAGTAGGCCCTTTGTGTGCAAATAGTACAGTACAATGCAACAAATCTATAATTCCTCTCTAAATTTCTCCTTACTATCTCACAAACTCTCTGCAAATGTTTTCCCAGCTAAGCTCAAGGGAACCACACCATGCTTTACGATAATCCTAATAATAATAAATGGTATATCTATTTTTTCAAATATGAGAAAAAGTTACGTTAAGGATGATATCATCCAAGCAGTAAACTGTATAGTTCTTCCACTGGTGGACATCAGTGTAATTCTTTGCAAAGACAAAGAAATTGTCTTCCCCCAAAATAGAGATATATTTGCATACAGCAAGTGAGTTTATTGACATTTGCCAAAGAAAAGGGAAAGGTATATTCAAATGGAAATCCTGGTTTTGTTTTGTTTTTCTTTATTTTGTTTTGTTAAAAAAAAAAACAGAAAGCTGGCATAACGGTTGCACTGCATTTCATAGGTGTGTAAATCTTCAGGTAACAATATCAGCACAATTCTTCCTGTGTATCTAATGGGATTTCCTTGGTGTTTGAGCCCAGAGTTGGAATGAAGTGCAACAAAAGGGCACCACACTCGATGCCTCTTTTAATATACAGTATTTGCACCTTATGACCCAAACCAAAATGATCATGGTCTTTGAAGAAAATATATAATTTTTACCCACTTTATGGAAATTATGCATTTTAACTATTATATATGCGAGAATCCAGTCAATAACAAATCCACACATCTACCAAACAGCCATAATATACCGTCATTTCCCCATCCCCTCACTTTTTCTATCTAGAAAATGCTTCTATAAAGTTTAAATTCCTATATTAGTTACCTAAATGACTATAATACCCTTTTGTGCTAGTACTGTCTTCTTGAATGTAATCATTTTGTACCTGTATTTTTCTAATTCAGTCTTGATTGTACTGTATGTATGCTATGATGGTATACTGTTCCTTAGGTGCATAGTTCGTTACAAACCGACAGTTCTCATGACAGGATAGCTGCTGTGCTGCGAACTCAATGGAAACGTGTGGAGGTTTTAAGTCCAAAGGACTTACCGTACCGTGTGAGCATCCATGAGACTGATAACTGAGAGATTCTTGCATTTTGAGTGGTGGGAGAATAGTTTTCCCTGGTTTGCTACTTCTTTTTTTTTTTTTTTTCCTTTGCAGTAAAAGTGAAAGTCTGATCAGGACAGTTTATAAAACGAGGACGCTCCTGCAATCAGATAGAACAATTGAATGCTTGAGTTTCAACTTATTTATTACTGTTCCTTTTTATAGGTTTTAGTTGAATAAAAAAACAAAAACAATAAAATATACAACTGAATATGCATCCATTTATACATGAACGTGTATAAGATAATCTACCCTTTACTGGAATGTAGATCATGGCTTCCTTTTGTTTGTTTGTTTTGTAAAGAAGAGGCTACGCCAGATCTTTTAAGTCTCTTTTCCTCTGGTAGTTTGTACAACATGTGCTTAATCTAATTCATGCTACTGGTAATCATCATGGCAGATGTGGTTTTTTTGATTGTTACAGCCCAGTGGTTAAATGCAGCCTTGCCTTACTGGAACCCCTGCTTAGTGAGGGATCCCTCATACCTCCCCACCCGACCCCACCCACAACTCCTATGTCATAACACTGTTTGCTGATGCAACTATTATTCCTTTTACACTTTCTGCTGACGCAACTATTACTTCTTGAACACCTATTAAAATAACATCTATTGCATCTGTGTGAAAAGATTTGTTGTCAATGCTGCTTTGTTAAACACGTTGTTGGTCTCACCTGCAACTGGACTGGACATGGCTCGTTATTTCCTCCTGTATGTTGTTGTGTAAATCTCCCACATTGAATTCACACTAACTGTAATGTTGATTTAAAATATATATATATATTTATTTCATTTATATTACAGAATGTTACATAATATATACAGTCAGAAGTCATTTTTATATTTATGTATATTTTATACATATTATTTTATATATATATATTTTACAGATGAATAACCTGTTGCAATGACCCAAACTCACACCAGTACACTACATCACCACACCACACTATACTATAATATACTATACTATACTATAGTATCAGTGTCGAGGAATAACTAGTCACATGTGCTTGAGTTACTTAATTAAATGACAAAATAAATGTAATTTTATTTAGTTACAGTTACTGAGAAAAATATGTAATGAAATTACAGTTTCTAATCAAAATGTTGGTGATTACATCTGAGTATATTATATAAGCTCAAAAGCTAATATGTAGAATTTAACATTTCATTCTGTTGCTCTGTTCCAATTTTAATTCAAGTTGAATTGAAACACTTTTTTTATTTTTTATTTTATTTTATTTTTTTTTAATTTTCATCACAAACAAAAAGGTAACATCTACAGATAGACTCAACCATACCAACCCCACATACAAAAAACAACATAAAATAAAATAAAAAATTATGAAGAATAAAAAATAACAATAAATACAAATAAATTCAAAAATATATATTTATTTTATATTGAAACATTTTTAATAAAAGTTTGACAGTGATAAATCAGTGTTTCATTTGTTGTGAGGTTTAAAAATAATACAAAAATAAATTATTAATTATACAACAAATAAAATGTAAGGAAAGGAAGAGATGAATAAAAAACAAAACATTCGGGGTCTGTTAAACAAATTGGTGTAAATTTAAAATGTCTAAACAATTTAATTGTTTTAGTCAATTTAGAATTTTTGAGTTTTATATCATCAATCATGATCAAATATGTTTTAAAAATCATTATCTTTAAAAATAACAAAAGAGGGTATTCTTTTAAGCCATGTAATTTTATGTATATAATATTTTGCTAGGATAATAATCAAATTAATTATGTAAAAACTGTGGTAATATCTCAATCTTTGTACTAAATACTCAATATGTGTACTATTATTCTAGTATGCATCTCTTAGGATGCACTGAGCAGCAAATGACGTCACTTCCTGACAGCTTCCTTGCCGGTTGAAGAAGCGACATGTAACCATGGTAACCCGTGCCAACCTCACGTGACCAAAATGACGGTTTTGTGAAAATAAAAGTCTGAATTAAATTTAAAAAATATATATATTACGATTAAAAAAGTTAAATCTTATAGTAACAGTTTAATTGAAGCGTTATGATATGACATTGACAGAGCTGTCCGTTATAAACGTTGTCGTTACTACCGCATTGCATTGTGGGATCCGTAGTGTCCAGAGTTAAATACTGTAATATCTCCTCGGATATAATATCTAATTCGCGTACTATTTGATTTTCAGTTTCATACTAAGGTTTCAAACATACTATAAATAACTCACATACTGTTTTAGCGTTTAAAAGGTATTAAGAGGGATTTTTTGACGTTAACCGGTTAGCCTACGTCATGTGACTTCTGTGTCACATGACAACGCCCCTGTTAGAGCTACAACAAAATGGCGGCGTTCCTGCAGTGGAGGAAGTTCGTGTTCTTCGATAAAGACACGGTGAAGGATCCGGCGGATAATGGAAAGAACTTTGTGCTTCCGAGCGGGATATCGGCTTGTGACTCCGGCCGGGGTCACATTGTCCTGGGAGATATCCTTCAAACAGGGTTTAATGAGCTTATTAACGTCATAATGGTGTTCTATGTAGGCTAACGGTACTGACAGCTGATGTCAACACATCTGTTTGAGGTGTTTACATCAAACACAGGGGTTTACATCAGCTGCCTTGCTACCTGGCGAGGACATTAATCACTTTACCTTAACAGTAAAACAGCCAGGCTACAGTTAGAGTACCTACTGTACATGTTACTCTGGATTAACCTGCAGTCCTCCATAGCAGCTATATATGTATATTTATATACAGTTGTATGTACAGTTGAAGCAATAGATGCAGTAAGCAGGGCATGTATGCCAGTTCAAGAGTGCTCACTCATTCCTGCAGTAGTTTGAGGATATGGGAACAAACACTAGACTTTACACTTAGAACAATTCAATTGTAACCCTGCTGACCAATTATAACCTGTAGTATTCCTGTAAGGTGTTGTAGGAAGACTTTAGCTGTGGTTTCTGTGCTCCAAAAATACAAAAGCTATGCAAGCACAGAGAGAAGGCATCCTCTGCATCAGCATGCAAAGTACTATTCTGTCCATTTACTCTCCACCTGTGTGTGCTGGCTTGTTGCTTGTCAAGTAGGCTCACAGCTAAAGTCTTCCTACTGCCTAACAGAAATACTACATGTTATAATTGGTCAGCAGGGTGAGAGTTGAATTGTTCTAAGTGTAAAGTATAGTGTTGGTTCCCATGTCCTCAAACTACTACAGGAATGAGTGAGCACTCTTGAATTGGCATACATGCCCTGCTTTCTGCATCTCTTGCTACAACTGTACATATACTTGTTCTTAATCTCCAAAATATTATATTATGGACAGAATAGTACTTTGCATGCTGATGCAGAGGATGTCTTCTGTCTTTACACATCCTGTCGTGCATGCATGCATAGCTTTTGTATTTTTGGAGCACAGAAACCACAGCTAAAGTCTTCCTACAACACCTTACAGGAATACTACAGGTTATAATTGGTCAGCAGGGTGAGAGTTGAATTGTTCTAAGTGTAAAGTCTAGTGTTGGTTCCTATATCCTCAAACTACTGCAGGAATGAGTGACCACTCTTTAACTGGCATACATGCCCTGCTTACTGCATCTATTGCTTCAACTGTACATATAATTGTCTTTAATCTCCAAAATACTACATATGGACGGCAAGATCTGGCTTTTGACACGCTCCCTACAGAACGGTACAGCCAGGCTAAAGTTAGAGTACATATATGTTACTATGGATTAACCTGCAGTCGTCCACCTCCATAGCAGCTCCATAGTGTGGTGTTATCATTAGTCTACTTGACAAGCAACAAGTCAGCACACACAGGTGGAGAGTAAATGGACAGAATAGTACTTTGCATGCTGATGCAGAGGATGTGCATGCATAGTATTTTGTATTTTTGGAGCACAGAAACCACAGCTAAAGTCTCTACTACAAGAATGAGTGACCACTCTTGAACTGGCATACATAAGATAAGATAAGATGAACCTTTATTAATCCCTAGGGGGAAATTCAGGTCTCAAAGCAGCAAAGCGCAGATACAGAGGTACAGGTGTACAAAAACATTATAAAACAATAAATAGAAATACAGAATATACATAGTGAATGAACAGAGCGTGTACCGTCCGTCAATAAAAAGATGTAGTGTACAATAAATTGATGTAATATGTGCAGTCTATAAAGTGGTATATAGGATGTAGTGTAAAGTAAGTTTAAAGTGCACCAGTGGTTAGGAGAGATGGTTTCAGGTAGTGCAGATAGTCCAGATTGTGCAGTTTTCATGTGGGGGTCAGCCTTGGTTGTGGAGCCTGATGGCTACCAGCAAGAAGGACATGCCCTGCTTACTGCATCTCTTGCCACAACTGTACATATAATTGTCCTTAATCTCCAAAATATTACATATGGACGGCAAGATCTGGCTTTTGACACGCTCCCTACAGCTGACATCTTTTCAGGCCTACAAGTTGCGGGTAACTCATCTCTATCAGCTGAAGCAGCACAGCATCCTCGTATCAGTGGGGCAGGATGAACACGGAATAAACCCTCTAGTAAGTGAGCAGCTCTCCAGAGAAACACACAAACAAGTGTGTCAATGATTTTAATGGATCGCCACTAAACTGAATCGTTACTCATCTTTTCAGGTAAAGGTCTGGAACCTTGAAAAAAGAGACAGTGGGAATCCTCTGTGCACTAGGATTTTCCCTGCAATCCCTGGCAACAAACCGACTGAAGTGTCTTGCCTCAGTGTACATGAAAACCTCAACTTCATGGCTATCGGTAAGACACAAAGAAAGGGTCTGCTTTCTGCCAGCTGACCCAGTAATCACTGCTTGGCTACCAGAGTTTTCTCCTCCCAGTTTGTAATGGTTGTTGTGATGCTCGACAGGCTTCACAGATGGCAGTGTGGTTTTGACCAAAGGTGACATCACCAGAGACCGTCACAGTAAAACTCTGACTCTGCATGAAGGAACCAGCCCGGTCACGGGCCTCGCTTTCCGCCAAATGGCAAAGGTTACACATCTGTTTGTTGCCACTCTGGAGAAAGTCCACGTAAGTCTGCTGGTCACTCCAAGAACATTTGCGTGCATGGAGAAAATGAAAGAGTATCTAATGATAGTATAATTTTCCCAACCTGAAGGTGACCATACTGTACAGTCCTTCAACTGAAGTTCTGCCATTCTGACGTCCTGTCCACTCCCTTCTTGTGTCCCCCTGCTCAGTGCTACACCCTGTCCATCAAGGAGTATCCTAAAATAGAGCTGGATACACACGGCTGTGCGCTGCGCTGCTCTTCCCTGTCAGATCCCTCCCAGGACTCCCAGTTCATCGTGGCTGGTGAGGAATGTGTGTACCTGTACCAGCCTGATGAACGAGGGCCCTGCTTTGCCTTCGATGGACACAAGCTGTTGGCCCACTGGCACCGCGGATATCTGTTTTTACTCATCAGGGACGCAAAGTCACCCAACAAGTAAGGACAACACTGAATGCGTTGGATGATGGTGTGAGGGCAGTGCAGCAGATATACTTGCCTGACTGATTTTATAAGATGAAAATGAAGTGTTTTTTTATCCCAGGTTCTAGTCCAGCAGTTGATAAGTAGCTTAACAAAGTCTCGATGTTTCCTATGAGACTGTTGACGGTGTTATTTTTCTACTCAGACCAGAGTTCAGTAGCAGGGAGAGCTCTCCATCAGACAAACAGCTTCTGACCATCTATGACCTGGACAACAAGTTCATCGCCTACAGTGCCTCTTTTGATGATGTCATTGATGTGGTGGCAGAGTGGGGCTCCTTCTACATCCTGACCAGAGATGGAAAAATGTTTGTTCTTCAGGAGAAAGACACGCAGACCAAACTGGAGGTGAGGTCACAGGGAACCGCCTGTATGTGATGATTCATGACTTGCTTAACCGCCTTTTTTAGAGGGGTCGGAGTGGTGGACATTCAGGGGTAGATAAAAGGTCAACAGTTTATGTCGCATAGAAGTGGTGTACGTCATCTGAAAGCTGGGAACCTGAAGATTAATTTGAGATGCAGCTCATCACTGTGTGTCAAGTTGTTCATAAATCTGAATAAATATTGAAATAAATTGTAAAAGTGTATAAGGGCGTAGAACATTATGATAGAAGTATATGATGGTCATCCCCATGCTCTATTATCATAAGTTGTTGCAGCATTTTTTGGGGTTGATACCATTTGTTACACAGATTTGGTTCTAAATTTAACCATTTTTTACCACTTTAGAATTTATAAAAATGATCAATAATCCCTCCTAAATACCACAGTAAGACATCAAGACCTTGAGGAACACCAGAGAAAAAGCCATGCTAGGATTTGGGATCAACAACTTTTGACATTTGGAGATTTCTGCAAGAATTGCATTTTTCTGCAATTGGATGGCGAGCTCTTCTGTTGTGTAAACTGATCAGAAACCCCCTTATTGTCAGTCTAGCTAGGAAAGCCATCCATCCTCTGAATGCTCTAGGTCTCTAGTTTGTGGTTGTAAAGTTTCATGAGGCTGTGATTATCCTAGAGGTCACCACAGGTCATTTTATACAGTGAGGTCAAGCAAACTCTGGCGAAACTCGCTGCCCGATGACCTCTGAAAGACATAATAGCAGCAGCCAGGGCCGTCGGATTGTTAAGGGGTTAAGGAACAGTAATAAATGAACACACTGACTAATGGATGTACTGTGGATCAGGTTGCAGCGTATTCACCTCCTTGTTTGTCTTTTAAGATGCTGTTTAAGAAGAACCTGTTTGTGATGGCCATAAACCTGGCTAAGAGCCAGCACCTGGACAGTGACGGCCTGTCGGAGATCTTCAGACAGTACGGTGATCACCTTTACCTTAAGGGAGACCATGATGGTGCCATCCAGCAGTACATTCGGTAATTCTATCACTAAACTTTTTGCCAGGGCTTAAACTGTTGTATTTGCCTTAGATTGGACTGTGATATGTACCGTGTTTAAGCATTTTGTTTAAAAGTGTTAAAGATAGAGAGAGAGAAAAGGAGCCATGATGATTTTGGTTCGTTTTCAATGTTGCACTTCAACCTATTGCTCTATAATCGCCCAGCTTTCAGAGACTCGCTTACTGATCAGCTCCCCGTTGATAAAACCACTCTTAAAAACATCACTGTATTTTCCCACAGCACCATCGGGAAACTGGAGCCGTCATACGTCATCAGGAAATTCTTGGACGCGCAGAGGATCCATAACCTGACCGCATATCTGCAAGCCCTGCACAGGCAGTCACTGGCTAACGCAGACCACACCACGCTGCTGCTCAACTGTTACACCAAGCTGAAGGACAGCTCCAAGCTGGAAGAGTTCATTAAGGTGACTGACCAGTAAAAGGAAGCGCTGTTGATGTAGGTTTTGGGATAAATACAAATGAAAAAGTGAAGGGGCTCAGACAGTAAAATTTAACTGTAGTAAAACTACTAGGTGGTTTTTATCAGAGAACAGATGTGCTGCAGTAAAAGTACAGCACATAGTTTAAAGCCTACTTTCTTAACGAACAGTCACTAATGGCTGCTTTATTATGACACTATTGTCCTCCTCTTCTGTATTTAAACAGAGCAGTGAAAGTGAGGTCCACTTTGATGTTGAGATCGCCATCAAGGTTCTTCGGCAGGCCGGCTACCACAGCCACGCTGTTTTCTTGGCTGAGAAACACATGCACCATGAATGGTACCTGAAGATCCAGCTGGAAGACCTCAAGGTAAAAAAAACATGCAAGTAGCATAAAATGAACAGAAAGACGAGCTTCTTTTTCTTGCTAAGGCAAGAAAAGCGTTGTATACAGTAAATGCAAGTCCATGTGTTTCCCTTCAAAACCCAGAACTACCAGGAAGGGCTGCGTTACATTGGACGTCTGCCTTTCGAACAAGCTGAGAGCAACATGAAGCGTTACGGCAAAACGCTGATGCACCACATTCCTGAAGGTACCACGCTTCTTCTGAAGGGTTTATGCACCAACTACCAACCCAGCGGAGACTCTGCTGAAAGAGACAGCCTGGATAGGGGTCGGGTCAACAAGGTCAGTCTGCACTGCTTTTGTTTTCTTTTGTGTTCAGTGTTATGCTGTAATATCTCCCGTGGTCCTGAAATTACCAGTGGTCATATAATGTCAGATAAGGTCTTATGAATTACTGTTCATATTTGTTTCGGCATAAGGCCAACTCCGAGGAATTCATCCCAATTTTTGCCAACAACCCTCGGGAGCTGAAAGCCTTCCTGGAGCACATGATCGAGGTGGACCCCCGTTCTCCCCAGGGTGTGTACGACACACTGCTGGAGCTCCGGCTACAAGACTGGGCACACGAACAAGACCCTGCGGTCAGTCCAACACACACAAACTAGCTATTAATCCATAATACATAATAATAATGATATACAGTTTGCTGTAGACGGAGATTGTCGTGTGGTTATGTCATTCCAGAAAATTAGAAGGCTTTACGTTTTGTTTTTTTCTGATGTTTTTGTTTGACAGAGAAAAAAGGTGCTGCAGGGTGAAGCTGTGTCTCTGTTGAGGAGTGACAACACCGTGTTTGATAAGGCTCTGGTCCTCTGCCAGATGCACAACTTCAAAGAAGGTGTCCTCTACCTTTATGAGAAGGGCAAACTGTAAGTGAGAGAGACAGAACAGCATCTGAATATATGTGAAACCAGTCCTCATTACTCACTGCTTCCATGTAGCAATTGACACTACATGACAAGCCTAAAAGTGTGTGTGTGTACCATAGACTGTATATATAGATTGACGACGTGTCTCCACTTCCTCCCACTGTACAAAAGTGAAGCTGATACTATTATAGACTGGTGACGGTTATGGAGTGTTAAAATTACATCTCCTCTCTCGTACAGTTCCTGAGCCTCCGGCTGCTACTCCTTCACTCACAGCAGCTATCAATCATCACCCCCTTTTATAGCATCAAATAACTAATTAAAACCAAACTTCTCAGAAAAATGAACACTTGAATATACATCAGCGTTGTAAGAACTGCTGTCTTTGGGAAAAATGTATTTGACATGTACTTTAACTTTTTAATTTTGCTCAAGTCCCATCCGCTAACATGGAGGGGGTGGGATTTAAGACATATACTGCAGCCAGCCACCAGGGGGCAATCAAGATGTTTTTGGCTTCACTTTTGGGGAGCATGTGTGTAAAATAAATATACAGTGTATATTTTTATTTATGTATTTGTGTGCAGGTACCAGCAGATTATGCACTACCACATGCAGAATGAGGAGTATGGAAAAGTGGTAGAGGCCTGCAAGCGCTACGGTGACCAAGAGGGTTGCCTTTGGGAGCAGGCGTTGGGATACTTTGCCAGAAAAGAAGAGGACTGCAAGGCCTACATCAGTGAGGTCCTACATCACATTGACCAAAACAACCTGATGCCTCCATTACTTGGTGAGCTGGTGGACATCTTACTTCATACTTCATGCATGCCTGTGTTGGGTTTTGATCTAAATATCACATGAGAATCAGTTTAGGTGAAGATTTCTTAGCGTCAGTAGGATGTTGTTTGAAAAGAAGCACAGGATTAAATCCGTGATTTTTTTCTGCTGCCGTAGTGGTGCAAACACTGGCACACAACTCGACAGCCACTCTCTCCGTCATCAAGGACTACCTCATCAATAAGCTGCAGAGGGAGACCCAGCAGATAGAGGACGATGAACGCAAAATCCACCAGTACCGCGAAGAGACGGCTCACCTCCGCTCCGAGATCCAGGAGCTCAAAACAAGGTGGGTCATACGAAGGATGTCATGTTTTCATTGATAAACATCAGTTCTACCAGTTTCTTACTGCAGTTCTGTCATCCTCATTTTTGTGGTGGCACCTGAGGGCTGGCTGCTGATGTAACCTACAGACTGTATAATATAACTGTAAATCTTCACCCCTATATATTTCTACACAGCGCTAAAATATTCCAGAAGACCAAGTGCAACATGTGCAACAGCCCCCTGGAGTTGCCGTCTGTTCATTTCCTGTGCAGCCACTCCTTCCACCAACACTGCTTCGAAAGCTACGCCGAGAGCGAGGCCGAGTGCCCGACGTGCACTCCAGAGAACCGCAAAGTCATGGACATGCTGCGTGCCCAGGATCAGAAACGTGATCTGCATGACCACTTTAACAGACAGGTAACAATACTCGAGCTCTGTTAACCAAAACAGTATTATTAGTGTTCAATCATTCACTTCCTTTCATTTAGTATGATTCCCATAATCTGTTTTAATCTAATAATCTGCTTTACTCATTAGGTTATACTTGATTTTATTTTAGCAGTTGACTAACTGAGTAGAAGTCTGCAGCTCTCCTCTTTCATTGTGCCCATATACGGCGGGCTAAGGCTGGAGTATTTGGCCCGTGCAAGGCTCTACTCTACAGCCTTGGAATGGTTGATTAAATGCAAGTGCTTGTGTCTTTTCTATTGTTTTCAGTTACGCAGCTCCAACGATGGGTTCTCTGTCGTGGCTGACTATTTTGGTCGAGGAGTGTTTAACAAACTGACTCTGGTCACCGACCCGCCTGGCAGCAAAACCGTTGGGAGTCTGGAAGTCAACCTGCAGAGAGACATTCTCATCCACACCAAGAGAAACTCTTAAAAAACCTCATCTTGTGATTATGGTCTGAATCCTACCTGAGCAGGCACTTAGTGTTGAGCTTCACGTCAGCGCATGCTCTCGACCATATGTTTCACTGCACGCCGGGACGCCACTTTATTTAGCAGCGAATGCAAGCTGCCTGCTTTTAGTACCCGTGATGGACCTATTTGCATAATTGTGTTCCTAGTCACGATTCACTGGGGACTGTATAAATGTACTTTAGTTTAAAACATGTAATACTGTGTCTTAAAACCTTACTGAATTACACATTGGAGAAGATGCGTTTGCTTGTACTAATTAATAATCTTGCACATAACACTCGAAAATAGTTCAACCGTCTGTCATTAATGAAATTATTTGATGCCTGTCCCTCTAAGTGGAGGATTAAAAGTGTGAATAAAGTCATTATTAAGTGAATTTCTTGATGTGCCATTGTTTCTGGACTTTTTGCAGTTTATCATCTGCCAGTGTTAAAAATACACATAACTTGTCAGATGATGAAATCCTATTGCATTACTATATGATTACATCAGATTACATCAGATTACATTGTATGTTTGTCATGATCTTTGCAAAATGAATTTACCCTGTCATTCCTTTTAATTTCATAATTCAAAGTCATATTACTGCAAATAAGCTCATGTTTACTAATTTAACATCAAGCTACAGCTTTAATAAAGTAAAGATATGTTTGTCAATAAAGTACAGGAAACATGCTTTATAATGAAAAGACAGATTTACTAAATTAAAATTAAGAAATCAGTGTAACAGTAAACAACACAAAGCCTTTATATAAAAAAAATGTCCTTCAGTTCACTTAAAATAAAGTGAGTAAATAAAAAATAAAAAAAATAAGTGAATGAATTAATTTTAAGGAGCATGTGGTTTGCACAGACTTCCTGCAAATGTCGTCATTCGGGCCACGCCCACTATCTGGACGTGGACCAATCAACTATAGCCAGAAGTTTTCTCTACGTCACTCACCTCACGTGGACCAATCAGGGAGCAGTGCGTGGAGCGAGGTGGGCGGGCTCTAGACTGGAGGGTCATTGCCGGTTGTTGCAGCAGGACGTCAAGACAACCGACCGTTACTACCGGAAACAAGGGGGTGTTCCTTTCAAAACAAGAGCACATAAATTGTCTGTCAGTACCAGAGACTACAAGAAGTAAAAACACTCCTTTTAATAACAGTTTCACGTTTACCTTAGTAATTATTTGTTTAGCTATTTGTTAGGCCACAATGAGATAAAACAACTTCTCTTAGAGAATGGTATTATTAATAATAATAACAATAATAATAATAAATTGGACTTATATAGCGCCTTTGAGAGGGCATACAAAAATCATACTAATAAATAACAGAGGAGAAACTATAGCTAAGTAATTAAAAGAGTGATGTGTAGGAAGAGTGACGGTACGTGTCCACAGGCTCCGTGCTTTCCACGCTCCCCATCATTGTCTATGCAAGCAGCCGAGCAATGCATTCCGGTAGCGTGGCGTCGCGATTTGAGAGACTAGGCGTCTCGACGCCCGCTCCTCATTTGCATAAAGTTGAGGTCCTGGCTACTTTATGCAAATCACGGGCGTCCGACGCGACTCGCCGCCTCTCGAAACTCCCGATAATCTTTTAAACTAAACGTTGTCGATCCAAAATAAAGACAGATTCAGCAACTGCATGGGTTATTTCTCGCCTCAAATGTTTTCAGAAACACATTTCAGTGAACTATTTACGTGAAATAAGAGAAGAAAGTTTCCAAACAAGCCTCCATACTGGTTCCGGTTTGAAAGCTGGGAGCAGCAGCCAACGGCGGGAAAGCGTTCGTCCAATCAGGAGCCGAGTGCCTTGTTTCTAGGGACAGCACTCAAGCGTCCAATGTTGGGAAGCGCCGCGTCCCCTCGCGATAAAAAACGCCCCTGTGGACACGTACCATTAGAGGTCAGAGGCCTTGATGAACAGGTGGTGTTTGAGAAGGCTCAGAAATCTGCACTGAACTCAATGATCTCCTCGCTGACACTAATGGAACATTATATTACTGCTGGACTATCGTAATGGATCGCATTATCCTGTCAATCATTCTGTTACTTTATCCAGTAACAATGTAGGGGTCTCATTTATAACCGTTAACGTACATTAATGGAGACGCAGATGGAGAGGTGGTGAATTGAAGCCAGCTTTTAGAAATTGAATGTGAGAGGTACATATAATATGATATGTGATACATCATATTATATGTATAATGATGCCTAGGTTGATGATAGATGTTATTTGTTCTGGTGCTAGTGAGGGGCATGGAGGGATTTGTATGTGAGAATGAGGACTTTATAGTTGACTTGATTGGAAGCCAGTGAAGGTGTATGAGTGTTGGAGTGATGTGCTGCCAGGGCCTAATGCGGGTCAGAACCCTGGCAGCTGGACATACTGGAGCCGGTCCAGGGCTTTGCTGGGTACCCCGGACTGGACTCCATTACAGTAGTCCAGACGGGCGGTGATGAAGACATGGATGAGGGTCTCTGCCACGGAGTCGGAGAGTGACGGCCGGAGTCGAGAGATGTTTTTGAGGTGGTAGAAGGTGGATTTAGTGATGGATTTGATGTGTGAATCAAATGAGAGGGTGGAGTCCAGGATGACGCCGAGGTTGCGACCTCGGAGGATGGGCAGATGGAGCTGCCATCCACATCCAGGAGGAGATCTCCAACCTTCCGGAGCAGTGCCTTATGGTACGTGTCCACAGGGGCGTTTTTTATCGCGAGGCGACGCGACGCTTCCCAACATTGGACGCTTGGTGGGCTGTCCCTAGAAACAAGGCACTCGGCTCCTGATTGGACGAACGCTTTCCCGCTGTTGGCTGCTGCTTCAAACCGGAACCAGTATGGAGGCTCGTTTGGAAACTTTCTTCTCTTATTTCACGTAAATAGTTCACTGAAATGTGTTTCTGAAAACATTTGAGACGAGAAATAAGCCATGCAGTTGCTGAATATGTCTTTATTTTGGATCGACAACGTTTATTTTAAAAGATCTTCGGGAGTTTCGAGAGGCGGCGAGTCGCGTCGGACGCCCGTGATTTGCATAAAGTAGCCAGGACTTCAACTTCATGCAAATGAGGAGCGGGCTTCCTGCACGCCTAGTCTCTCGAATCGCGACGCCACGCTACCGGAATGCATTGCGCGGCTGCTTGCATAGACAATGAATGGGGAGCGTGGAAAGCACGGAGCCTGTGGACACGTACCATTAGGGGCCACAACCATGAGCTCTGTTTTGCTGCTGTTGAGTTTTAGAAAGTTTGAGGAGTTTATTCACATCTATTTTATTTTTAAATGCATCACTGGTTGCTTAGATCCTCATTTATATTTGCTCGTAATTTTCAATTTGACATCCAGTCACAAAAATAACTATTATGTTGAATGAATGAATGAATGAAAGACTTTATTTCGAACATATAATAAATAAAAACAGATACAAAATAATAACAAACAAAACAAGAGTTATAGTGTCCGAAAAGGAGTAGGTAGAAGAAAAACTTATATTACCCTACCCCTTTCTCACTTCTCCTCTATTAACTCATATATCATAGAATGATAATATAATATAATATAAAAACTATCCCAGATTTATTTACATCCCGAGTTGAATATATGAACAGCATCCCAAGTTTATTTACAACCCACAAATACATCCGGAGTTAAAAAGTATATAACCAACCTTTAACACAACTCTTCTTCAACCATATACCTCCCAAAAATATCTTTCTTGTATAGCTTTTTAAATTGATTTATATTTGTTTTCCAGCAGATGTTGGTTGCAATAGCTGTCTGCGTTTTACTCTGAAAGGCTAACCGGAAGCAGTCTGTTGCGTTGTTGCTAGGCTGATTGGAGTTCTTCCTCTCAGCAGCAGCTCCAATGAGGTGACGCCGCGTTCAGGGCCCAACTGCTGAGAGAGACCGGTGATAAAGACAGGACTAAAGACAGACAAGAGGGACAAACAAAGAGGCTGAGGACCAGGAGAGCTGATCCACCAGAGAACCAGAACCAGGGAGAACCAGAGGAAGGTAAATCAACACACAGAGACACACAGAGAGAGACACACAGAGAGCTAGCTAACAGTAGCTGTCAACTTACAGCAACTCAGCAGAGCTAGCTGCTTTAGAAAGCTCCAGAGAGAGTCCACATTGTCCTGCAGCCTTTCACTCAGTGCTGTAACATTAACAACACTTATATAATGTTAACTTATAGTGTTAGATAACAACACACATCAGCAACTTCTCCTACAACTACAGCCAGTTTCCATGCAGATTGCCTGATGTTCTTTAACCTTAAACACAAGCATGTGCTGGTTTATGATGTCTTTCTGCAGTATGCATTAATGCATTAATGCCACGTGGTTGGATCTGTCTACACCTGTGATGTAGGTGGGATCAGGTGCATTCACTGCTTTGCATATATCTGGGCAAAGGCCATGGCACTAACCTGGCACACATCAGCAACTTCTGTGATCTCCAAAAGAGCTAAAAGACTAGTTTGTTTCATAAATATTCATAATAATAATAATAATAATAATGAGGTTTTCAGCTGTGCATCAATTTTGCATTCATCCGTCACTGCCTGACCAGGAGCTGACAGAAGTTTCCATGCAGATTACCTGATGTTCTCTAACCTTTAAACACAACAATGCTCTGGTTTATGATGTCTTCCTACAGTATGCATTTGCAAAATGCATATTGTTGCCAGGAGCTAACTGGAGTTTCCATGCAGATTACCTGATGTTCTCTAAACCTTAAACACAAGCGTGTTCTGGTTTATGATGTGTTATTGCAGTATGCATTTGCACCATTGGAAATTAAACCCACACTATCCTCTGAGGGCAGAGTGGATTGTTGTCAAGTTTTAGTCAACACCAAAGGTTGACAATGACATTAATGCCACGTGTTTGGATCTGTCTACACCTGTGATGTAGGTGGGATCAGGTGCATTCACTGCTTTTGCATATATCTGGGCAAAGGCCATGGCACTAACCTGGCACACATCAGCAACTTCTCCTGCAACTAGAGCCAGTTCATCCAAGTGATCTCCACAAAGCTAAAAGACTAGTTTGTTTCATAAATATTCATAATAATAATAATAATAATAATGAGGTTTTCAGCTATGCATCAATTTTGCATTCATGCGTCACTGCCTCACCAGGAGCTGACAAAAGTTTCCATGCAGATTACCTGATGTTCTCTAACCTTAAACACAAGCATGTTGTGGTTTATGATGTGTTCCTGCAGGATGCATTTGCACCATTGGAAATTAAACCCACACTATCCTCTGAGTTTTAGCCAATACCAAAGCTTGACATTAAGGACATTAATGCCACATGTTTGGATCTGTCTACACCTGTGATGGGATCAGGTGCATTCACTGCTTTGCATGTATTTGGGCAAAGGCCATGGCACTAACCTGGCAGTGGCACACTAATCCCCACTTGAAGTTACAGTAGTCACAGCCACATCAGCACTGAAGAACCATGAGGAAACATAAGCAGTGATTTATCAAAAAGACTGAGTATGATGTAAATATCCCGGTGAAGGTAGTAAACAGAGCAGGTTTGGATCATTTTGTTCCTCTTGGTGTTGCACCTGCTCCCACATAATGAATAAAAAGAACAAACATCATTGGACAAGGTTAGGACAAGTGAGTCAAAAAATCCATTCAGTTGATTTATGTAAATACATGTTTCATTTGATCATCTTTGCAGCTCATCATGGGGGGGAGGACGCTGACGTCGGTTGCTCTCTTCTGCCTCGTTCTGGCGATGTTGCCTTCTCACACAGGTAATATGATCCATCAACATACGCAGACATGTTTTTCTAACCTGGTCGTAGGGACTAAACTGGTAAAGACAGACAGACCGTTAAGCAGCAGCAGCCTAGTTTTACAACACCGATGAGTACATACAGCTGTTATTGATCAGTGTTCGGAGATAGATCTGTACCTTCTGTACCTTCTGTACCTCAGGGTCAATGGTGATACCTGTGTGTGCCTTACCGGCTTATGTAACACATGTCTTTGTGTTTGCAGTGTCTGTAGCTGTCATGTCCGTTGACCTGGGCAGTGAGTGGATGAAAATGGCAATAGTGAAACCCGGCGTGCCGATGGAGATCGTCCTCAACAAGTGAGTATCTGTCATGATTGTGGAACATTGAGGTTCTTTAAGATGCATGCTAGATTAACGGACAATCAAAGTACATGAATACAGCATGAATCTATATTTCAGAGTTTAACACTTTGTCTGATGATGTCTTTTTCTTCAGAGAGTCGAGGAGGAAAACGCCCATAGCTGTATGTCTCAAGGAAAATGAAAGACTTTTTGAAGACGGCGCACTAGGAATGGTGAGACGTCTTCTCAAATGTCCTTAATTCAGATTAATCTGATGAATATCGTTTGCAATATCAATACATACTTTAAAAATGTCAAATTACCTCAAAATGATATTGATCTTTTCCTTGTTTGCTGTTAACGGTCACATATTGGTTACGTTTCAGTCTGTGAAGAACCCCAAAACGGTTTATAGACACCTCCAAAGCCTCCTGGGCAAAAAGTACGATAACCCCCTGGTGGCGCTCTACCAGAAACGTTTCCCCGAGCACCAGCTGCTGGACGACCCCGTGAGAGACACCGTCTACTTCAAAAACTCAGAGTGAGTCTCTTTTATTCCTCCACTGCTTCATTTATTCAATTTCCTATCACACAATAAATTAGGGATGCACCGATACCGGATTGGATATCGGGCCGATACAGACTCAAACTGATTTTTTTACCAAGTTGCTGGTGTACGAATTATTATTTTAATACAATTCAGTAAGATTTTATCTATGTATTTATTTGTTACATTTTGTTTTACAAAGTTAGTAAAGCAATGTTTAAGTCAAGCCTAAACCAGTCACTTCCACACAGTGACGCATGCAGCTTATTAGTTAAACGCTGGTATCGGATCGGTTCTCGGTATCGGCCGACAGCCAAAGCCCAGGTATCGCTATCGGGACTGAATCAGTGCATCCCTACTATAAATGTTCCATGAAATCATTTCTCTATTACTTTATAATATTGAGTCTCTAAAATAGTTTGCATGTTAATCCCCTCACCTCACAAGTCATAAAGACTCTGCACGGTTTAAACATTAACACGCTGTATCAGGCTGTGCTGCCCTTCAGTGTAGACGCTTGTTTATTTTCATTACTGATCACCACAGATCTTTTCTAAAACCATGACTGATGATGAGGTATTGTAGCAGTTGTCATGGAAACATCAATACCAGAGTAGTACCTGCAAAAACGTTATCAATAGATTATTAGAAAGAAACATTGGTTTGGACTGTGGCATCTAATCTGGCTTCTTGCTTTGTTTTTGTCTGCCAGAGAAATGCAGTACGCACCCGAGGAGCTCCTCGGCATGATGCTCAATTATTCTCGTGCGCTGGCTCAGGACTTCGCAGGTCAGTTTGCTCGTGGAAGAAGATGCATCACCGTATAACGTGTTTGAATATGTGAAGCATATTAATTAGTTATTTTTTTTGTCTTCCTGACTCACAGAACAACCGATCAAAGACGCCGTGATCACCGTCCCGGCCTTTTTCAACCAGGCGGAGCGCAGGGCGGTGCTGCAGGCTGCACAGATGGCAGGTCTAAAGGTTCTTCAACTCATCAACGACAACACGGCTGTGGCCTTGAACTACGGGGTCTTCAGGAGGAAAGATATTGACAACACGGTTAAGGTGCACATTCAGCATTACTCCCAAATACACGCCTACCGATCAGTCTGGTGATATTCTATATTTCTCTTATTGTCAACAAGTCTCATGTGCAGACCCAAACCAACAGTGAAGTTTTGTGTGTGGATCAAAGCCTGATATATAGATTCTTCCTCTGTGAGGTAGAGCTCCATTGTTGTCCAAAAAATATTAAAAACACACCAGTGTGTGTGGGTACTGCTGCCACGAGTAGAACGCCAAATGTGGATTAATCCGCCGCTGAAAATAGTCCCCAACAAATATGCTATTTCCTCCTGTTTGAGTAATGTTTTCTAAAAACTAGAGTGAGAGTAGGAAATGACTGAGCCTTTCTTTGTGAAACTATATATTTGTGAGCCATTTGTAAAGAATGGCATCTTCAGGAGGAACCAGGTAGTGCCATATAGTCAAAAAGTGTTGAGAGACATTGTTGGTTTTGGTCTTTTCTAAGAGATTTGTTGACAATAACAAATGTAAAAAATCTTTATCTCTAAACCGTTTGCTAGAGGAGTACTTGATCAGAATGTTTTTCAGACTCTAGAAAAACAAGCTCAACTGATAAAGTGACTACAAACTGCTGAAAGTCTGATGTTGTTCCCTTTCAGAACATGATGTTTTATGATATGGGCTCGGGCAGTACGACCGCAACCATCGTCACTTATCAGACAGTCAAAACCAAGGAGGCTGGCACCCAGCCCCAGCTGCAGATCCGAGGTGTCGGGTGAGTGCACTGATCCAGGAAGTGGCGTCGCCACTGAGAACTCTTCTATCAGCAGAGTGTTGATTGTGTGTGATGGTGCAGAGAGAGACTGTTGTGTGTAAAACCTTGGTGATGTGCAGTCTTAGGTATGTCCAATGGTATGATGGCATTGACCTCGAATAGTAAAGATTAGAAAGAAGTTGTCGTGCAGCGAGTCTGGCGAGAGTTTTTGCATCTTTTTGCATTTATACTTTATCCTTGAGTGTGCTGACTGCTGCTGTATTTGCTGCTGTATTTCTCAGGAAGTGTTTAGTGCATCCTGTACTATTTGCTCAGGTAAAACAGCATCTTGCATCTCCTGTGGTTGAAAACTGATACACAGGAGCTGGTGTGGTGACACTTAGCTACCCACTTACACTTCTGAATAAAAGGAAAGTGTAAAGGAATAATAATCAGGTTTTAATGACGGAACCTGAGTTTGGTTGGGAATTTCTTTCTTTATCTTGATAAGTTGGAGCTTTAATGGCTAATCCTGCCTGAGCCATTAGAGCTCTTAATAGCCTCAAATCAGGATTATAGAGACTTTGTGTTGCTGTTTGTTTATCCTGAAGTGTGTTTGGATGTAAAAGATAGTCTAGCTTTCGATTGTCAGCTGTTTTTAAACTCCCCAAAACACAAATGTTAATTCAGTCCTCAGACTCAGGTGTGCTTCTCTTGTTCTGGCTGCAGGTTTGACCGCGGGTTGGGGGGCTTCGAGATGGACCTGCGACTCCGGGACCACCTGGCTAAACTGTTCAACGAGCAGAAGAAGAGCAAGAAAGACGTGAGGGAGAACCACCGGGCCATGTCTAAGCTCCTCAAAGAGGCTCAGAGGCTCAAGACGGTGCTCAGCGCAAATGTGGACTTCATGGCCCAGGTGAGTCCGGGGACGTGAACCTGCAACCCTCAGTCCATCTGGCTTGTAGGGGTGTAAGAAAATATCACGATATTACGTGTTATGGTTCTAAAAAAACACTGTATTGATTTTTAATTAATAGTTTACATGCAAGATTAACTCATTCAATACTTTATTTCATTTACAAAGAGATGCACCCTCTCAGTGTATGTGCCCCTCAAAGTAGTGCTGTGATGTTGGATGTTACAGGGACTGTGATAAATGCAAATGCAGATCCCACTGTTCTGATTGCATACTCTGATTTTATGCATATGGCAGTGTCTTCTTTATACTAGACAGTTTTCCTAAAATTAGATTTAAAAAATTGCAATATATCACCTTGCTTACAGTATCGCCATATAATCACTGTATCATGATACGTATCGTATCGCCAGATACTTGCCAATACACAGCCCTGCTTGCTTGTTGTGCGTCTAAAACCAAGGTGACCATCTGTCTGCAGTACCTGGAAAATGACTTAAATTACAGTTCTGTCAATTTGTCCCAGTGTTCAGACTGATTTTAGATCTTAAACTCATTGTTTTTAAGGTCTTAGAAATGTTGCAGTCTCTTGGTATTTCCATCAGTGATACAGACTCTTAACATCTGGAGGCAATACCGTTGCAGTGAAAGAACATGTGTTTGTTTTTGTTTTCAGGTGGAAGGTTTGATGGATGACATTGACTTCAAATCTAAGGTGACCAGGGCTGAGTTTGAAGAGCTGTGTGCTGATCTCTTTGAAAGAGTGCCTGGCCCGGTGCAGGACGCCCTCGCCTCCGCAGAAATGAAGCTGGTCAGTATTCTCATGGCCAACGAGATGAAACTTTGATTCAATTCAAATTGTTTTATATAGATTCAAATCATAACAGAAGTTATCTCAAGGCGCTTTTCATATAGAGCGGGTCTAGACTCTATAATAGATGAATAGTTGATGATCCCTTTGGGGAGATTTGGCTGCAGGTCACTGCAGACGCACGACACAGAAAAGCTGGATGGAATAAGAAGAGGAAAATAAACAATAGGCGATAGACTCCTATATTCATCTGTTATTATTAAGGCTGTCAAAGTTAACACCATAATAATGCACATTCGTTTTAACACCACTCATTTTTTTAACGCAAATTGTGATTTTTAGGTTGTAGCGGGCTCAGTTTTAGAGCTAGAGATACTGGTATCATATGAAACTAGAAAAATCCATCGGTACCAACCATGTCATACTAGCTTTTCGCAAAGGAGGTTAAGTAACGCTCTGAACTTGAGCTAAATTTTGCGGGGAAAAACTGTCACATCCATTTTCAAAGGGGTCCCTTGACCTCTGACCTCCAGATGTGTGAATGTAAATGGGTTCTATGGGTACCCACGAGTCTCCCCTTTACAGACATGCCCACTTTATGATAATCACATGCAGTTTGGGGCAAGTCATAGTCAAGTCAGCACACTGACACACTGACAGCTGTTGTTGCCTGTATATAGATAATGCTATAATATAACAAAATGATTAAATATGCAATGATTGATTGGAAAACAAAGTGATGATAAGTGGCACTAAAGCTAAACTCATTTTGGTAAAATATGTTTAGGTCATTTGCCATCTTGCGGTGTGGACTGGTGAAATGTTTTAATATTTGAAACGATGAGCAGTGAGTATACAGTATATGAATGGATGTTTGTATTACTGCTGTGAATCTGATTTCTTATATTTCTGCCTACAGGATGAAATTGAGCAAGTGATTTTAGTAGGCGGCGCCACCCGCGTGCCCAAGGTTCAGGAAGTGCTGCTCAAAGCTGTGGGGAAGTAAGTCTCAACCGACGCTGAACAAGTTTCACTTTCAAAAATGAACATAAAGAATTACACAACACGTCTTCACATCTGTCTCTCCATGTGTTACATTAACGCACATCTTTTGGTACATTGCACATCGTCTCAATGCTTCATACTGGGAACCTCTTCAGCATATTTCATTCCACATATATTGATTGTATTTTTTCAAATTCATAATGTCATTTCTCTCTTCTATATTTATGTTTCTTGACTTTTATTTGATCATACTTGTCATGTCCTTGTGTGTCCTTGCAGAGAGGAGCTGGGGAAGAACATCAACGCAGACGAGGCAGCAGCCATGGGCGCCGTGTACCAGGCTGCTGCCCTCAGCAAGGCCTTCAAGGTCAAACCTTTCCTGGTCCGAGACGCAGCGGTCTTCCCCATCCAGGTCGGTGCAGCTCGTTTTCCACCAGCACTTTTTTATTAGTATACCTCATCTGTACACTGTCGCGTAGTCTTTTTGAACGGGACTAAAGTCCACATAGGATGCCGTGCATTGTTCCCAGTTGCAAATTTAGATGTTAAAATAGATCCTGAATACAAGCCGTGTTAACGCTGACCTCGTGTCATTTCATTCCATCAGGTGGAGTTCACCCGCGAGACGGAGGAAGAGGGGATCAAAACTCTTAAACACAACAAGCGTATCCTCTTCCAGAGGATGGCGCCCTATCCTCAGCGCAAGGTCATCACATTCAACCGCTACAACAGTGACTTTGCTTTCTACATCAACTACGGCGACCTCAGCTTCCTCAGTCAGGATGACCTCAGGTTGGTTCGCTGCTGCAGTGTTAATAATGACATTCCTGAAGGGATGGCTGGATGGTAATAAAAAGTCAACTAGTAGGAACCCAAGTTTACAGAAAATATTGTATTATGTTTTATGGCATTTGACTTGACTTAGTGTGTATGATCCCTTCGAAGTCGTTGCTTTGTCGCATCACTGTGTTCACTCATGATCTGACTGTAAGCCCTGTTGTTCTCCTGTGTGTCACAGTGTGTTCGGCTCTCAGAACCTGACCACAGTCAAACTGTCCGGAGTAGGCGAAAGCTTTGAGAAGCACGCGGACGCGGAGTCAAAAGGCATCAAAGCTCATTTCAACATGGATGAAAGTGGCGTTCTGCTGCTGGATCGGGTCAGTTACACTTTCACACAATCAAACCGGTGACTGCTAGCTCCTCTTGGTTGTAAGGACTCTGTATTTGAGTGTTTTTTACCTTCTGCTATGTCAGACTTACAAACAAACAATACATAATCTCCCTTAAAGGTACACTTTGAACAGATAAAAAATATGCGATTAACAATCGCGCGATTAATCACAATTAAATATTGATTGACAGCCCCAGTAGGAATACATTTCTAATCAACTATTTTTAGTTTGACTGATTTACTTGAAAAAACACAGAATCAAAAACATTTTCATTTGTTTCAATCAAGCTAATAATTTAATGTTGTAATCGACAGGTGGAGTCCGTGTTCGAAACCATTGTGGAGGAGAAAGAAGAGGAATCAACATTAACGAGTAGGTTTTGCAAACATATATCTGTAACCTCTATGATCAGTGTTAGAACCTTTTTAAGAAGGTTGATTGCTTTCTAGCAGCTTCTAGAACAACATTCAACGCTTACTGCATGTTTAACATGTAATTCTACAGCCTATATTATATTCTATGTGTATAGGACTGCTTATTACTGACTAACTGAGCCAGAATGTCTCTTTCAGAACTAGGTAACACCATTTCCACCTTGTTTGGAGGCGGATCATCAGAACCCGCCCCAAATGTAACTGAACCGGTCCAGGTAATTGCAGCTCATGACACAGTGTCCCAGTCAGTTAGTGAGTTAGTCAGTGATACAGCAAATACACCTATTTGTTGATGCTGGGGCATGCCTGGCATTGAGATCGTAGCTCACATTGTTTCCTGATTTCTTGTGTCCAGGACGAGGAGGAAGTGCCTCCAGAATCCGGAAAGGACGGCAAGGACGAGGACGGTAAGGACGAGGCTCCGAAGGAGGAGGCTGCCAAGGAGAAGCCGGACGATTCAGACAAACCTGAAGGCGAAGAGAAAAGTGAGGAGAAGACAGAGGAGGCAGGCAGCAAGACTGATGCCAAGGTAAGATCTGTCATATCATCATCTATCTCCGCAACATTAGAGCATCTGTGGAGTGCTTCTAAATGCTGCACAGCAACTTGGTGAAAATCTATATTCAAAAAAAGAGGAGCTTGGGTGTTGAAAGTAATCGTATTTCTGCTGGTAAAGGAGGAAAAGGATGGAGAGAAATCTGGAAACGCCGAGGCAGAGAAGGATGAAGAGAAGAAGGAGGTAAAACCTCAGAAAAAGAGCAAGATCGCTGAAGACATCACGGTGGAACTCGTCACCAACGACATCATCGACCCCACCGCCGACGATGTCGCTTCCTCTAAGAAGAAGTAAAGCAGCCGTTTGTATTTCTTTTGTGTGTTTTCTGGTTCTCAGTTTTGTTGGCTAAAACAAGTCTTTGTGTCTTTTCAGGTTGCAGGATTTGACAGACCGAGACCTGGCCAAACATGAAAGGGAAAAGTCACTGAACAGTCTGGAAGCTTTTATCTTTGAGACGCAGGTAAGACACAGAAGCTTTCTGTCATTTTACTTTTTTCAAGAATTGTTTTTTAAGAAATTGGAGTTGCCAGTGCAATGTGGAATACAAGCCAACATTAATCCCAGATGTTAAATCCTTTAATGTAAAGATACAACCAGCGTGATCAGAAAGTAGAGGATGTAATAAAACCGTCACCCGTGCCTCCTTCCAAAAAACACACAATACTCCCGTCCTTTCTCCAGGACAAGCTGTATCAGGACGATTACCAGCTGGTGGTGTCAGAGGAGGAGAAGGAGCAGATCGCCGCCAAGCTGAGAGAGGCGTCGGAGTGGATGGACGAGGAAGGCTACACGGCCACCACCAAGCAGCTGAGAGAGAAGCTGTCTCAGCTGAAGAGCCTGTGCAAGGACATGTTCTTCAGGGTGGAGGAGCGACGCAAGTGGCCGGACCGCCTCGTCGCCCTGAACAGCATCCTCAACACCTCCAGCTTCTTCTTGAGGTGAGTGTTGACGGTGAAGGTGGAGGTGTGTAGGATTTTTGTGGTGGGTCGGTACTGTTGTATTGACTCACTTTTTTCTTTCAAAGGAGCGCTAAACTGATTCCAGAGGACGACCAAATCTTCACTGAAGTTGAGCTGAATACGTTGGAAAAAGTGATCAATGAAACAACGGTAGGTGGTGAATGTGTTAATGTTGTCATGCTGTCATCACATTACTGTGGAGGATTTAGTTTCCCATTTTCATTCACATATCTGGAGGTCAGAGGTCAAGGGACCCCTTTGAAAATGGCCATGACAGTTTTTCCTCGCCCAAAATTTAGCACGAGTTTGGAACGTTATTTTATTTTTTTATTATATTATTTTTTAAATTATTATTCCTTCGTTACAAGCTAGTATGACGTGGTTGATACCGATGGATTCTTTAGGTTTTCTAGTTTCATAGGATACCAGTATCTTCACTCTAGCTTTAAAACTGAGCCCGCTAAAACCTAAAAAGTGGAAGTTGCGATAAAGAAATTAGTGGATTTAAAACAAATTTACATTACCGCGTTATTATCACGTTAACTTTGACAGCCCAATACAAAAAGAATATAATCATCAAAATTGAAGCAGCAGAGGCCGAGAAATCCTGACTGTTAGTTTCTAGTATGTGTCAATTTACATTTCCCATAATGCATCTCAATAGTGACGTTCTCTCACGCTCCGTTATAGATGTTATAGATGTATTGTCTTCAAGCTCAAGCTGAGATCATCCTGATTACATCACTATGCCATTATCAGGGTTATCCTTCCAGAGCCACTGAATACGTATTATAACTGAGTAGTTCTCCTTGTATTGAGTAAACTGACCTTCACGTGTCAAACTGTCTCTGTGTGCTCCAGACGTGGAGGAACGAGACGCTAGCGGAGCAGGCGAAACGCTCTCCAAAGGAGCGGCCGGTCCTGTTGTCGAAAGACATCGAGTCCAAGCTGTCTCTGCTGGATCGAGAGGTGAACTACTTGCTCAACAAGGCCAAGTTCGCCAAGCCGAAAGCTAAAGCCAAACCAAAGAACAGCACCAGTTCTGATAAAAGCAGCGGCAAGGCCAACGGCACAGCCGAGGAGAAAGTCATCCCTCCCACACAGGACAGCACGGACACAAAGACTGGTGGGTCCAGCTGCAAAACTCACATCTGGTTTATGATTATTCCCTTGTGGACGCGACTTAAAATAACTTCTTTTTCATTCTAATACAGAAAACCCAGAGGAGCCGGTGCCGGGCGAAGCCCCGCCCACTGAAGAGAGCACTGTACAAACAGACTCAGACAGCCAATCACAGCCCACAGAAGAAACAACAACTACAGGTCGGTCTGCCATACCTGTTGCTGATGACGGAGAACTTTAGAGGGGGTGGACAAAAACAATGTGGTCAGACTACGACATTAAACTCTGAACTCAATGATCTGCTCGCTGACACAAATGGAATATTATATAACTACTGGACTATCGTAATGGATCGCATTATCTTTACAATCATTCTGTTACTTTATCCAGTAACAATGTAGGGGTCTCATTTATAACCGTTAACGTACATTAATGGAGACGCAGATGGAGAGGTGGTGAATTGAAGCCAGCTTGAAGAAATTGAATGTGAGAGGTACATATAATATGATATGTGATACATCATATTATATGTATAATGATGCCAGGTTGATGATAGATGAAAGACCCACTTTATCATAAACGTTCACAGCAGCAGTGTTATTTGTTCTGGTGCTGTGAGCCATGATTATTCCATAATACACATTTCAATTGTAGACATAAGGCAACTCAAATCAATGTCTCCTCAATGTCTCACCATCGCAACCCTTCACCATAAAGAACAACTGATCATCAGGCTCATTTCTATGCAGAAACATTCATGAGGTGCTTTGAATTGACCAGTAGAGGGCGAGAAATCAGGCTGATCCACGTTCAGACTTTTCAAGTTGATTTGGGATTTATAAAAGGAATCAGAATATTTTTGTTGGCGTATGTACATTTCTTAATTTGTATGTACGCAAACATGTAGTGTGAATCCTAAGCACTGTTTTATATGAATGAGCCCCCTGGTGAGGTATGAGTACAGCTATAAGCTCATTGATCCTCCAAGGGGCCATCTCAGACAAAACATGCTTATTTTTGTCTCATGATCTGTAAATAAAGGTTTAATATGCAAAACGTTTTCTAAAAAAAAAAAAAAAAAAATGTATAGACTGATACAAACATAATCCCTCTCAATCATCACTTCTGACCCGCTAGAAGATTTTCTCTTTTCGTATTATTTGCTGTGTTCAGAACTCTTCTGGGCGTCTGCTAACAGCCTTTCAGCCCAACGTGGGGTCTAACCCCCAGCCAATAACCGTGCAGGGTGTGCAGCCCGTTCAGGTGGTCAAATACCGCCACTTTGTCTCGCTCCTCAACGTCTGATGCCGAGGCACAAGTTTAGCTCTGTCAGAGACAAAGCGGCCGTATATTGACGGATGAGAACGGGTTTGTTACATCGCTGTGAGTTCTCCTGTTCCTCTCTCCCTCTCCCTCCCTCCTGCTGTGTGCTGCTATCGGTGTGTCAGTTTGACCGAGCAGAGAGGACGGTCTGCCCTTCGGCTGTATTCATTCAAAAATCATATTTGATCAGCGCTTCATTAATTAATTAATTTTATTTTATAAATAAATATGTACAGCAACACAGGTAATTTGTAACATGAAAAAAGTTTATTAATTTAAGAAAGTATTTTATCTCAAAGAAGGAACATAAAATTGTAATATTTCAACACTTGTTCAAACGTAATGAATCCTGCATAACAACGTGATATAATATATATTACATCACATTGTCATTCCATCCAAAGGCGTATTTGTTTTACATTTTGACCAGAAGGCAGCCGTCTGTAAGCGATGAACACAAAGCTCATTCTTCTCTCCCTGACCGTTCAGATGTGAAATATGTAGTTGCCCGAGCAGCTTTGCAATAGAAAATGCATATAATTCTAATGCCTCGTAGTCATAATCAGATGCGAGTATTATAACATCAGCAGAGCCGGTAAGATGACGAGCCAGGTCTGCATGTCTCCCTTTCTACTTCCAGCCAAGGCCTTTTCAAACGCCGCAGCGATAACAGGCTTCACCATAGCAACAGCTTTTTGTGAGCAGTAAACATGAGCTTGAGTTACTCAGCCCTTAGCTTGGACTGCAGAAGGAACGTATTCGCTACGGAGATTATGCTTTTCTGCACTGATGAACTGAGTTGATATAATCCCACATAACACACAGTATTCATTCTGTCCTTCTCTGTCCTCCCTTCCAGGACCAACGGAGAAGGCCAAACCTAAAAACCACATAGAGGATGAATTATAACAGCTGGAACTGGGGGAAAAAAGATCACTATATTTATTGACAGTGTATAAATGTTTGAGTTCCTTCTCTCTCTGTTTTTGTTTTTTCTGTCATTTTGTCTTTATGTTCTTTGTTTATTGAACTGCTGGAAGCTGATTGGAGACTTGGAGACCACTCATCTTGTCCCTCCTCCTCCTCTTCAGTGCTGTTCATGTCTTCTGTCTTTCATGGATTCTGTAAGAAAACAGGCACTTAAAACACCACGAACAAGCACTTCAACAAAAATAAAGCCCCAAGAGACTTCGTCTGTACGTTATAGATGCAGGTCCAGACAAAATACCTTCTCACCTCCAACAAACGATCACATCCACGCAGATAAAGAGGGAGATGTAAGCAGCGCTCGACCCTGTTGTAACTGTATGGACATTTGACAAGGCTGAGTGCTGTTATACAACATAACATTTCCTATCCTGCTTTGTCCTCCGCACTGTATCCTCCACCATGCTGTGTTGTTATGAGGTCAGTGTTTGCCCTAACACCTGCACCTTTACTGACCCGTCATGGCCATGATCACAGCAGAGGGTGAGGGGTCCTTTTGGAGGATTCTCAATGGATAGAATTTGTTTTTTGCTCCAATCCAGAATTGATTTGGACTATATTGTAAGTATAAAGCATCTTTAATCTAGTGAATCGTAACATTTAATGATGGTACAGTAGGGAAGCTCGTACTGTAATCACTGACTGGGCTTTTAGAAGTAGCAGTGATCGATCATTCGGGTGCTCCTGTATGTGCACACTGAACTAGTTCTAAAACTGAGTTGCCAAAACAGTCACATTTAAAAAGTGTCTCCACGTTTCTGCGTCCCATCATTTTTCCGATCCGGCTGGATAAACTAAAACGACTGATGAATTAGTTTTTCTACTGATGCCAATACAACCTTTGAGAAGAGCTTGAATGTGTTTCAGTGACGGCGGTCAAACTCCATGTTTTCAAAGTCTCATAAGCTGCTAAACGTTGTTGAAGAGGTGGTGTATTAGTGTCGTCACTGTTCTTTACCTCGACATGCCCTGTGATGCAGATTCTTCATCAGATGTTGGCTCCGTTTTTCCGTTAGAGTAGGCGAGGGGTTAGGGGACTTGGTTCAGGACTTTGGGTCAGATGTGGGCTTCTGTGTTTGCAGCACTCTGGATTATTTGAAGGGGGGGGAACTGAAGAAAACAAAAAGTCAGGAATGGGAGATGCAAACAATGTTGTGTTTCTAAACTGTTAATAAAAATCTTTTTTTGTTTTTAATTTTTGTTTGTCATTTTTTTAATGTATTGTTGACATGATTGATCGATCTTCCTACAACCCAGGCTCAAGCGTTCCAACACGCATCCATCCTGTTGATTTGTCCTTGAGCAAGACACGGTTCCTGCTGGGTGCTGACCTTCTTTAGGGGTAAAGTATGTCAAAGTCATAAGATAGTATGTCGAAAAAATTAAAAAAGGTCACAGCATAGTATATCGGAAAAACAAGTCATAGTATATATAATATGTCGAAAAAATTAAAAAAGTCGAAAAAGTCATTGCATAGTATGTCGATAAAAATTAAAACAAAGTAATAGTATAATATGTCAAAAAAATAAAAAGTCATAGTATGTTGAAAAAAAGTTGTGGTATAGTATGGCGAAAAAAGTAAAAAAATAGTATGTTGAAAAAAAGAGTTAAAAAAAAATCGAAAAATTTCATGGAAAAAAAAGTCATCTCTACTTTTTGTAAAGGTGGATGTTTGTTGTATGTTGAAAAAAGTCTTAGTACAGTACTGTGACTTTTTTACCACTTTATTTGATATAATGTACTTTTTTTGGACATACTATGACTTTTTTTATCACTTTTTTCAGCACACTATACTTTGATTTTTTAATCAGTTTTTTCAACATACTATGACTTTTTCATGACCTCCTTCAATATACCATACTATGACTTGTTTTGATATACTATACTTTGACTTTGTCATGACTTTTTTCTACATACCACCACCCAAATGAAGAAAGAAAGAAACATTACCCAAGTGTATCATGTGAAACAGCTCACCTGGTAGATATCTGGTTTGAATACTGGAGGTTTTAGGTTCGATCCTTATTTGACACGATGAGTTTTGAGGTCTTACTTCAAATAAACAAGTCAAATACAATAGCAAACACCGCATCACTGCTCAGATAGCTCAGTGTGGTAGATAACTGCTCGTAGTATCCGGTTGGAATACTGGAGGTTGTGGGTTCGATCCTTATGTGACACAGTCTGTTTTCAGGTCTAACTTCTAATGACGAAGTCAAATATACGAAGAGAACAGTCCTCACTGCGTGTGGCACTGGTGGCTGGGTTGCTGAGTTCTGGTTCGGGCTGCGGTAGATCGGGGTTCAATCCCCACCCTCATCAGTGTCCGGTGCCCGACAGTGGAGTGAGACGAGCGTCTCCTCCCAGGGTTTACCAGAGATACAACTGGGGGGTTATGCATCAGTATATATGTTAAATATATACTTTTATGCGACGCATATGGTATTACATGCGATGCATACAATATTATTTAATATATAAACTTTTATGCGACGCACATAATGTTGCATATAATATCATATGCGTCACATAAAAGTATATATATTAAATAACATTATATGCGTCGCATACAATATTATATGCGTCGCATAAAAGTATATATTTAACATATATACTGATGCATAACCCCCCAGTTGTATCTCTGGTAAACCCTGGGAGGAGACGCTCGTCTCACTCCACTGTCGGGCACCGGACACTGATGAGGGTGGGGATTGAACCCCGATCTACCGCAGCCCGAACCAGAACTCAGCAACCCAGCCACCAGTGCCACACGCAGTGAGGACTGTTCTCTTCGTATATTTGACTTCGTCATTAGAAGTTAGACCTGAAAACAGACTGTGTCACATAAGGATCGAACCCACAACCTCCAGTATTCCAACTAGGTATTCCGTCCAGTTATCTACCACACTGAGCTATCTGAGCAGATACACTGATGCGGTGTTTGCTATTGTATTTGACTTGTTTATTTGAAGTAAGACCTCAAAACTCATCCTGTCAAATAGGGATCGAACCTACAGCCTCCAGTATTCCAACTAGGTATTCCGTCCAGTTATCTACCACACTGAGCTATCTCACCAGATATGTTGATGTATTGTTTGTTATTGTATTTGACTTCTTTATTTGAAGTAAGAGCTCAAAACTCATTGTGTCATATCAGGATCAAACACACAACCTCCAGTACTCCAACCGGATACTACGACCAGTTATCTACCACACTGAGCTATCTCACCAGATATGTTGATGTATTGTTTCGTTTTGTATTTGACTTGTTTATTTGAAGTAAGATCTCAAAACTCATTGTGCCATATAAGGATCAAACACACAACCTCCAGTACTCCAACCGGATACTACATCCAGTTATCTACCACACTGAGCTATCTCACCAGATATGTTGATGTATTGTTTCTTTTTGTATTTGACTTGTTTATTTGAAGTAAGACCTCAAAACTCATCGTGTCAAATAAGGATCGAACCTACAACCTCCAGTATTCCAACTAGGTATTCCTTCCAGTAATCTACCACACTGAGCTATCTCACCAGATATGTTGATGCATTGTTTGTTATTGTATTTGACTTCTTTAATTGAAGTAAGAGCTCAAAACTCATTGTGTCATATAAGGATCAAACACACAACCTCCAGTATTCCAACCGGATACTACAACCAGTTATCTACCACACTGAGCTATCTGAGCAGATACACAGTTGCAGTGTTTGTTATTGTATTTGACTTCTTTATTTGAAGTTAGCCCTCAAAACTCATTGTGCCATATAAGGATCAAACACACAACCTCCAGTACTCCAACCGGATACTACATCCAGTTATCTACCACACTGAGCTATCTCACCAGATATGTTGATGTATTGTTTCGTTTTGTATTTGACTTCTTTATTTGAAGTAAGAGCTCAAAACCCATTGTGTCATATAAGGATAAAACTCACAACCGCCAATATTCCAACCAGATATCTACCAACCTGAGCTATTTCAAAAGTCATAACATAGCATGTAAAAAAAGTTGTGTTCGAAAAATGCTATTTAAAAAAAAAATTCATGAAAAAAAGGCATACTATTGTAGGACAAAAAATGTCATGAAAAAAGTAATATGTCAAAAATATTTTGAAAAAAAAAGTCATTCTGTAGCATGTTGAAAATTTGTACAAAGAAAGTCGCAGTATAGTATGTCGAAAAATGTTATTAAAAAAAGTCATAGTATAGTATGCTGAATTTTTTTGTGGGGAAAAAAGTAATAGTATAGTACGTTGATAAATTCTTATCTACCACACTGAGCTATCTGCCAGGATACACTGGTGCAATGTTTCTTTTTTGTATTTGACTTCTGCATTTGATTTGGCCCTCAAAAATCACTGTGTCACATAAGGATCAAACCCTAACCCTAACCCTAACCCACAAACTAGAGACCTAGAGCATTGAGAGGATGGATGGCTTTCCTAGCTAGATTGATAAGGAGAATTCTTGGAGAAATGTCCAAATGTCAAAAGGTTTTGATACCAAATCACAGCATGGCTTTTTCTACGGTGTTCCTCAAGGTCTTGGTGTCTTAATGTGGTGTTTTGGAGGGATTGTTGATAATCTTTTATCAATTCTCACAATGTAAAAGGAGGTTAAATTCAGCACCAAATCTGTGTAACAAATGGTATCAACCCAAAAATTGCTGCAACAATTTATGAGACATAATGTACACCCCTTCTATGTGGCATCTACTGTTGACTTTTATTATCTACTCCTGAACATCCCCTTTCCCCCTAACGTCTGTATGATATGTAACGCTATATAGTGTATGATATATATAACCCTAACCCTTATATAATCTATAAACCCTTTATTTATTTTTCAAATATCTACTTAACATCTTGGACAACAGACATCAACCATCCCAGCAGTAAAACCAAATTTCCAATTTCTGTCAATTTCTGTTGCAAGAAGTCGAGTACATATTCGAAAAATAAATAAAGTATACGCTATGCGTCATACAGACGTCACATATAATATTATTTAATATATATACTGATGCGTAACCCCCCAGTTGTATCTCTGGTAAACCCTGGGAGGAGACGCTCGTCTCACTCCACTGTCGGGCACCAGACACTGATGAGGGTAGGGATTGAACCCCGCTCTGCCGCAGCCCGATCTAGGAACTCAGCAACCCAGCCACCAATGCCACACGCAGTGAGGACTGTTCTCTTCGTATATTTGACTTCGTCATTAAAAGTTAGACCTGAAAACAGACTGTGTCACATAAGGACCGAACCCACAACCTCCAGTATTCCAACCGGATACTACAAGCAGTTATCTACCACACTGAGCTATCTGAACAGATACACTGATGCAGTGTTTGTTATTGTATTTGACTTGTTTATTTGAAGTAAGACCTCAAAACTCATTGTGTCAAATAAGGATGGAACCTACAACCTCCAGTATTCCGTCCAGTTATCTACCACACTGAGCTATCTGAGCAGATACACAGTTGCAGTGTTTGTTATTGTATTTGACTTCTTTATTTGAAGTAAGACCTCAAAAAACACAGTTTCAGAAGGGGATTGAACCCACAACCTCCAGTATTCAAACCAGATATCTACCAACCTGAGCTATATGACCAGTAGGCTATACTGACTTTATGTTTCTTTTTGTATTTGACTTCTTAATTTCAAGTTGGCCCTCAAAACTCACTGTGTCACATGACATTTTTCAACATACTATATATACTATGACATTTTTCGACATGCTATGACTTTTTCTCAAAATATTTCAACATACTATACTATGAGTTTTTAATGAAATATTTCGACATACTATATTATGACTTTTTTTAATGACATTTTTCGACATACTATATGACTTTTTTTTCTCAAAATATTTCGACATACTATACTATGACTTATTTTAATTACATTTTTCGACATACTTTATTATGACTATTTTTTCATAACATTTTTATTTTCTATTTCATAGTATAGCATGTCGAAAAATTTCATAAAAAAGTCATAATATTGTATGCTAAAAAAAACGCATAGTATGGTATTTCGAAAACTTTTATGAAAAAAAGTCATAGTATAGTATGTCAAAAAATGTTGTGAAAAAAAAGTCTTAATATAGTATGTTGAAATCTTTTTGAAAAAAGTCATATTATAGTATGTCAAAAACATTTATGAAAAAAAGTATGTAGGGGGTTCATTTTTAAAGTTAAAGTGAAGATACTGGTATCATAGACAGACAGACAGACAGTAGCTTAAACAACACATCCAACACCAACACACCTTAAAATGAGATAAAAATGAATAGAATAAAGTAAAACAAAATAAAAATAAGATAACATATGTACACTAGTGAAGTGACAGTGTGCCAATGGTACTGAAAATAGTGCAAGGGTACTGAATATAGTAGTGTATATTATAGTGTGTGATACAGTAGTGTAATGTAATAGTATAATAGTAGTATAGCTGTATAATATGATAATACAAGATGTAAGAAATGATATGAGAAGATATAATGAGATAAGATATAATAATAATAAATAGGTGTAGTATATATATAATATGAATGAAATACAGTTTCCAGCAGTCAAGTACCCAGGTGAATATGTAAACAATGTACACTACACAAACAATAACAAACAGTGTTAACTCTTCCTGCTCCAGCCCCCCCGACCACGGCCAGAGGACACAGCTTTGGTCTCCGGGGCCGGAGTCTCTGCTGCTCTGCTCCTCTGCCTTCCTTCACTCACACACCTCGCTCGTTTGCACTCGCTCCACCTCTCACGTGCATGCGCGCACACTACACACTGCAGAAGATGGGAGTCTGAAGCAGGAAACACAGGATCAGTATTGATTCATGGAGAGACCTTCGTCTGGTCAGCTGACATTACTGCCAAGCAGCTGAAATATAGAGTGATATTGTGGTTTTAGCTGACGTGTGTCTCCTCACTGTGTTGAGCGATGCTCGTTCATGTCTATGTAGAGCGAGCACAAGTGCAAGAAACAGGATGCTGACTTTCATTGAATTAAAGGGACTGTTTGTAAGAATCAGAATTGCTTGTTAACAGCGACACCTGTGGCCGTTAAATCAACGAAAGTCAGCGTCCTGTTGCTCGTGCTTGATCGCTTGTTGACTGGCTAAGTGTCTGTGATTCTCATTGATAAAGCCAATTTATAGATTTTGTCTGTATGACAATATTGAATGTATATTTTAGTTTGAGCAGTCTACAAATGTGTATGTGTATTCACATGGAACCATTTGTACGGAGCGTTTTCCATGACAAACACAAACAGTAAGGACAATAAGCATTGATGTAGACTTGCTGTTGGAGGGTTTTATAACTGTGATGTCACTGGGATGGCACTTAATAAGACGGACGCCTCCGAGCAAATTGAGTGGAAGTGGGTAGGGAGAAATCACAGTGTGGTCTAAGACCAAACATCTACTTATACGATTCTGAAAGGCATATGTTAAAGGTCCCATATTGTAAAAAGTGAGATTTTCATGTCATTTATATTATAAAACAGGTTTAAGTTCTATATAAATACTGTGAAAGTATCGAAACGCTCAATCCACAGAGAAATACACACAGCCCGTATTCAGAAACTGAGCTTTTGAAACAAGCTGTCAGGATTTATGTCCATCTGTGATGTCACAAATCTACAATATTTAGACCATTTCAAAAGTTTTAAACATAAACCTTCTAAATGTGTCCCAGTTTATTTCCTGTTGCAGTGGATGTGAATAACATCAGCTGACAGGAAGTAGACATGGACCAAAGCTGTTGCCTAGCAACGCAATTCTGTTGCAATTCCATTGAAATGTACTAAAACGGAGCGTTTCAGACAGAGGGTAAATACAGGGATATTCAAGCAGACAGCATGAGGAAAATAAAGGTTTTTTTTTAAACATTAAAGTATGTAAACATGTTGTAGTAGAAACCCAGAATACAAGTAAGAGCCTGAAAATGAGCATGATATGGGACCTTTAACCAAAACAGGCCATGCATCACAGTTTAATCCTGCATGCCTTCTACATCATCAGAGGTAATGTTACAGGCACCTGACATACAAATATGCCAAGAAAGTGTAAGTATAACATCTAAAGCAAGTTCACAAGAACATGTTGATAATACAGCTGACGATCAATTAACCCTCTATATGTGCACACAATAATATTGATGAAATATTGAAGGAGGAGGGGTAGAAACTTGCCACACTGTTTTCAAATCTCCCTCCATGAAGGAAGTGACATCATGTGATGTTGGACATGTGACTTTGGAGCAAACCATTGCTGATTTATAGGGGCTTTTTCAATGGGTAACAGTTGACAGAGATTTCTCGGACACACACAAAGTTGATGATTTAATGTACATGAATGAGCCAAATAGCTTTTAAAACACCTTTCTCATATTTTAATGATTATTTTGAACAAATAATTATGAAAATTATATACAAAAACATGTATTTTAATGTTAATGTTAATGACATTTAGCAAATCGGACAGCACAAAAACAGAAAATTACAGTATAAAATAAGCATTTTATGCAAAATAAATGATGGGACCTGTTGACTGTTTTGTATTAAATCAAAGAGAAATGTGCCCTGATATAAAATTGACCATTGCTTGAAGTGAATATTTAGTAAAATTGATAAATACAGCCCATGGACATGACATGTACCCCGAATTATAGAATCACTCATGTATATTTATCTTCTTTCTTCACTCTTGTTCAGCTTTGTTCACCTTGTTTTTAGCTGCATTTCTATTTTCGTCGTACAATGAGAGCAAAATAACCAGAGTCAAACTCCTGGTAGCCGACGTGTGCAGGTCTAGTCATACCTGGACAATCAAGCTGGTTCTGATCCAACTAGACAAACAGAAACAGCATATTAGTCCATAAATGATCTTACTGTTGATGATTCCAGCAGGAGACGACGGGGCTTCTTGGTGTTGAACACTGAAATGACTTAATAGTCCCTTTCAGAGGTGAGCAGGGACAAAGAGTTCAGTCTGATGTGATGCCCTGATGACAGTTTCTATCTTCCACCAGTAGGCCTTGTTCTGGGTCAAGTAGGGTGAGTCTTTGACCAGTAGGCCTTGTTCTGGGTCCAGTAGGGTGAGTCTTTGACCAGTAGGCCTTGTTCTGGGTCCAGTAGGGTGAGGAGGGGCCTGTTAGGCCCTCGTCTAGGGGCGTAGGAGCGCAAAATAAAGGTGTAAAGAACGTCCCCTCCGTAGTCCCCAAACTACAGTCGCAGGACTAAATTTTAAGTTTAGTAAAAAAGATTTAATACTAAAAATCAAGTTAACAACCAGACAACAGTTACTAAATCTGGCTGCCTAGGATACAGCAGAAACAGGAGAGAAGATTATAAAAGAAACAAGATGGCAGTTCACCCCGACCACTGAAGTTTATCTTTAGCAACAAAGAAAACCTACAACAAGTTACACAATGATGAAGCCAACTAGGGCACTAAGGCTACTGATTCAACTGTAGATCAGCTTTAACACAAAGGTTTGGAGGCCGAGGACAGAACAAGTCTGCTGTCAGACTGCTGTCAGACTACCTGAGCATTTTAAACTGCAGAGATGATGGTTGGACCAATCAGCAGCCGGCATACCCCAGACTGAACCCACACCTCCAGCCAATCAGAGAGAGAGCACCTAGATGGGAAACAAAGATCCTCACCAGACAAAGACACTCACTCTGACACAAAAACACAAACACATTTCAATATACGGTTGAGAACGATGGCTCAACTTCTTCCTCCTGCTCCTCAGGCTCCTGTTCCTCAACGTACAGGTGTTTCCGTTTAGGTAACGTGTTATCTGGTGACATTCAGCCAAACGTATATGCATACTCGTAGTAACTTTTATGTCACTGGATACCACTTCCAGTTCAGGACTTCACAGAGGACTCACGCTCTTTGTATACGACAGATTCTCTGCATTGAAGGAATTAAAGAAACTCTTTCCCAAATGATCAGAATGTGAAATACAGCTGCAAGTAGCCCAGTTATAAAGCATAAAAAACATACAGACAAAATTATATTCTTTATTAAAAATACCTTATACATCAGTTTTTCGACATCTTCTGAAAGGATTGTAAGAAACACCCTAAAAATTCACAATAAATAACCATATACAATTTGTCAAACACCTTTATTAGAAACAGAAAAAACTTTCTGAACCTTTAATACATATATATATATTTAAGTATTAAAAAACCCTGAATGTATATTATTATATGTATAATATTATATGAATAGTTTTTTTCCTACATTTAATTAATTAATTAATTAATCTATTTATTTATTTAAGGTTTCTATCTTACTGCCATGAATAATATTATTATTATATTATAATTATAATAATGCTTATTTCAGGGGACCTGTATAGTGTTGGATAATACCAACAATTATCAAGAAAAAGTCAGAGATTTCTCTCATTTATCACGATGCTCACATGGTATTGGAAACCATACTGTATGAATGAATGAAACAGGACAAAGTCCACCGTCACTCCTGTGAGTACAGGATGGTCTTAGTGGAACTGGTATTGGAGTAGTGCTTCTTGTAAACAATAAAAGCCACCAGAGAAAGGCAGATGACTCCAACCATGCCTGCTACGACTGAAACAGCCAGCAGGCTGCCGTTCAAATCAGTCTTCTGAAGACCTGGGAAGGAAAGAGACACCAAGGATTAGACCGTAGGAATGAGCATTTCTTTACTGATGAGCATGATGGAAACATATGAATGTATCTAACTGTCAAACCAATTGGTTTCCCTGATCATACATACATGTACTATACAGACAAAGTGACTGATGACAGTTAAAGATTCTTCTATACATTCATTTTTGGCAGCTTATCCATATTTTGGTTGGCACCCAGAAGTCTGAGCTCCTCTGTTCTCACCCAATAAGAAAGCATCTCTTTCTTTCCAAAACCAACAATCTGACATTAACGGTTAACGGTTCGTATATCTTGCGAATTATTTCTCATTTTTCGTGCGTTTTCCTACAAATGTCCTGCTCCAGTCTTTTCAAAATAAACTTCTGTCTTCACAGGAAACAACTTGGTTAGGATTAGGCAACAAAACGACATAGTTTAGTTTTGGGAAAGATTGTGGTTAAGTTACGCTGCCACACCAGAAGCGGTTTACCAGAAGTGGCGTAACTTAAATTCTTAAGTAACCTGACAAATAAATCAACGTTGACTTCTGGCTTCACACAGGACACAAACACCGATCTCCTGGGCGAAAGTCTGGTGTGGTGGTGATGACCCAACCATCCACCTCGACCTCCCTGCCCCTGCACGGCATTCACTGCTCTTTATACTTGTTAACAATGCATATACTTGTGTCTTATGTCTTTACCAGGTGAGGATTCTTTCTCTGACCCTTCACCTTCGACAAATCCACCTCTATACACAACACCTATTATTTCCTGGGGGCCTTAATAACTTGTCTATATGATCAGGGAAACTAAATGACGCTGTTGTTGTCATCGGTTTTGTTTGATAAACATACAGGAATGCACGGAATGAATTCATGTTGGCAGTGTATGCATACCTCCAGATGCCATCAGATACCCTGTGAGAGGACAAGAGAAACCCTCAGTTCATTCACGACCAAAAGAAACCTCCAATCAATTCATGCAAACGAATATGTGACAGGTGATTCAGCAAACGTATGCCTTTGTTACTTGAGTATTTTGAGGTGTAAATCTGTGAAGACCGTTCATGTTTCTCACCGTTATCTGCGCGGATAGTGATGGGGCCCGAGCTGACGGTGGCCTGGTCGCTCACCGTGGTGTCATGGTTATCGTTGGTGCTGCGGCGCTTTCTGGAGTTGGTGCAGTTCTGTAGGAGAGTCGGGCGATTGTTATTTTGGTTATAGGACAGTTTTTGAGATGTGTCAGTAAACATAAAGAACACTTCTTATTGCCATGACAGCTTTCCATGAAAATACACCAAATACTGCACATTAAAACTTTATATTTAGATATAACTTGTGCAGCCCAGTACCCCAAGTAATTACGTCCATAATGGACAAATCTACACCTCACGATTGACACCCAATGCAAAAGGAAGTAGTGTGCCCTATGTGTGCAGTCAGAAAGTAAAGATATGGAGGTTGCACCGTCTGATTTCATGCAGGAGAACCTGGAGTTTGTATCCCGTCAAAACCATAATCACGGTCTTTCCTAACCTTAACCATACTGTAGTTTCCATGTGTAGATATTGTAAAAAAGCAGGAATGGAAGGGTTTTTCAGAATTGTCCAATGTCAAATTTCTTGTCTGGCTTTGCATTTGTGATGTCTGAAGGCAGAAGCTGACCTGAGTGAGCTCAGGGCAGAAGGAGTTCACACAGAGCCTGGTGGCACAGTGCACGTAGTAGGTGGACAGCGTTTCCTCCGTGCTGTGGACAAAGCGGAAAGCCTCAAAAGAGAAGCGGGCTTCCTGCTGCGCTCCGTTGACTCCCATCACCGTCTGGCCATCCTTGTCACACCTTGAAGAGGACAGATGGTGATTTATTTTGTCCTGTTCTCCAGAACTTTAAACCAGATTTCAGTCTAACAAAAGATACCTTTTGGTTTAGCAGCGGCCGGGTTCACAGGTGCTTGTATCACTAAAACAGATTGATAATGTTACCCTCCTCCTTTTAGGACGCTTTCACAAGCCGTAGTCATTTTTGGCTGGTCCGAATCAGAGTGAAATTTCGATCGTCGATTTCACAACGCACAAATTAAAGTGCACCAAATTCAAAAAGATATTTGGTGAGAGACGTGTACGAATGAGCTGCCACTTCAGGGAATCCCGGACTTATGAAATATTGTTGTATGATCTATTTTTGTGGACTTTATTTAGCGTATTCTGTATGTTCTCTTCAGATTTCTGCAGAAGTCCAGGTCAGTCCTCTCCCGCTCATGTCAACCTGTCATATAACGGTGTCCATCTCCACAAATGCCCACACAGGCAGCCCGCGTTTTGGTTCACTTGGAAACGATCCGAGACCACCTCTCGCAAGCGGTCTTGAACCGGTTGTTTTGGACCGCACCAGAGTACATTCCCGTGGATGAAAACATTATAAACACCTGAGAAAGATGAATTCATTAATGAAGACCATGAGATGTGGCTCAATGATCAGAAAAAGCTATTAATTTCTAAACATTATCTCTGTGTTAAAAAGCTTTGTATTTTTCTCTAAACCTAAAGTCAAGTTGTTTCACTTTTCATCTCTGTAGGCGGTAAACTCACCCAACAAAGAGATCGTAAAACGTGGTGTTGATGGGGAAAGGCGAGTTTGTGGCGTAGCATCGGTCCAGGAACACGTTGAATCTGCAAAGGAGGAGTTTTCGTATCAGCACAGATCGATAAAGCTCGTCATATTTTTAGATTAGATTAGATTAATTTGTTCTTTATTGAGCAAATACGTGTAATGTTGAAGAATAAAAATAGACAATCAGTATACTTCAGTTGCTAGAAGTTGTGTGAAGTACCTGCTAGTGAGGTTGGAGGCCTTCACTTCTACAAAGATCCTGGTCTTTAGCTCCAGGCCTCCTGGAGGGATCCGCATTATGGAGGCGTACTCTGTGTCCTTTAGGCCCAATAACAGAAGAGATGGAAGGATGTTGGTTAGATTGATATGGGTTGGTCAATTTGACAGAGTGCTTTGAGTTCCAGCATCAGAGGTGTTATTAAGTCTGACAGAGTAAATGTTGATTTAAATGAATATCTTGGAAGACATCTGAAAGGGAAGATGATGTCTTACCGAGTACAGTCGCATGCTCAGTGTGCTGATGAAACTCCCGTTATTGTCTTTGACTGCCAGGTTGACCCCAGACCTGTTGGACAAAACAAAATAAAAAAAAGTTCTGTCAGCAGCTGGAAATCGTTACGGGGAAAACCCGTCATCAAGTCATCAAATCCAGGTCATCTTCCATCTGATACATGAGGGACACGCCAAGGTGAGATTCAAGCCCTTCTGAAACTAGACACACCTGAGAGGAACACTGACTGCTCCACGAGGCACAGCCACGTATGGTAACCTGATATACTTTCTTATATATAGTCAAACCGAGCTGAGCTTCATTCATCTACAGTCAACTCAGAAACATGACTTCACACTCAACCAGCTGAATACATTTCCCCTCTATGCTGCCCATTTCTATTGATTTCATTTCACACACAATCTATGATCTATGATACCCCTCGTCATGTGGCTACTGTGATTAGTTTAAAGGTCCCATATCATGCTCATTTTCAGGTTCATACTTGTATTTTGTGTTTCTACTAGAACATATTTACATACTGCAATGTTTAAAAAAAACTTTATTTCCCTCATACTGTCTATCTGAATATCCCTGTATTTACACTCTCTCTGAAACGCTCCATTTTAGTGCATTTTAACGGAATTGCGTTGCTAGGCAACAGTTTGGGTCCATGTGTACTTCCTGTCAACTGATGTTATTTACACACACTGCAACAGGAAATAAACTGGGACACACTTAGAATGTTTACGTTTAAAACCGTGTAATGGTCTAAATATTGTATATTTGTGACATCACAAATTGTTAGAAATCCTAACGGCTTGTTTCAAACACACAATTTCTGAATACGGGCTGTGTGTATTTCTCCGTATATTCAGCGTTTTAATAGTTTAACAGTATTTATATAGCACTTAAACCTGCTTTATAATGTAAAAGACCTGAAAATCTCACTTTTTACAATATGGGACCTTTAATTAATTTAGTTCCCAAGGTATGCAAGTGAGGAATTTACTATTTAAACTGTCATCAGCGATTGGCAAATTGTCCAGTGCATCAAGGTTATTTATTGTTCTAAAGCCTGAAAACAGAGCCATGAGGAGGTGCATAAGTATCTCAGAACACTTGAATTACATATGCAGAAAGGTTATTATGGAGTTTTTGCACAATGATGCCAAAAATATACTGCCTACTGCAGCTCTAACCAGCCAGTTCTTCTTCTCTTTATTCCAAACGGGAAACACATCTATGTCCACCACATACATAACTCACTGCACCAAATCGTAATTCATCTTTGATCAGCAAAGCTACAACAAAATCTACTCCTGTGTGCACTTTTAAACATCAGATGCCACTCACACGCTCATCTGAGTGTTGTTGACCAGGTACTGCAGCGGGTAGCGGCAGGAGAACCTGTACATCACCTCTTGGTGATAGGTGATGGCTCCTGAGCTGGGGTCACTAGAGCAGATCATGCCTGAGACGCCGATGTAATGAACGCTTGAGAAGTCTGCAAACGTTCCGGTTCCCACCTCCTCAGAGTACTTTGAGGAAAAAGAGTTTGTTGAGTAAGAATCTGTTGTGTGAGTGTTAATCTGCTGGGTGTGTTTTACAGTAGATAACCTACGGTCAGCTGGTTAGAGCAGGTGGTGATCCCCTCCTCTGTGATGGAGAAGTTGAATTTGACAACAGGCGGGTCCGCCGTCCAGTCAGCAGTCCCTTTGCATTGCTGTTTGGTGTGCTCTGAGTTGAGGGACAGCAGTGACTCGTTGTATCCGTTAAAATAGACGGGACACAGGAGGATCTGGAGGTCCACGGTCTGAGATCCACAGAGGACCGCGATGTCTGAGTTAACTGAGGAGGACAAGACCAGAACTTTAAGGATTTTGAGGGGCAGACTACTCTAGAAATGACTTCTTAAAGGGGCACTCCACCCATTTTACACAGTTTATTTGTCAAGAGGACTAGTCTACTACTCAGCCTGTGAAAACAATCTCATGATGTCCAGCTAAAATCTGAGAAAACTCTTGGATTGGGTTGAGACTATATTTTTAACAGAAAGCCTGCGTTACAAGGTGTGGAGTCATTTCCCATTGACGATGATTACATTTACCTGCATACTAATATTCCACTATTATTCCGAATATGACAATATTCTGCATCTGATAAGGGTCTTAACAGCATAATCCGTTTACATGTACTGAATTAGATCTTATTCCAAATGTAGCAGTTACTGATATTGCATGTTTGGATATGCAGAGATTATTTTTTTGGGAGCGTTCTTTGAGCATGTCTACAGCGCATTCATCTCAATTGGGCATCTTGCCCAGCTCTGTGCATTGTACGCAAATAAACTAGCTAACAGTTTACAAGTCTTGGGTAGAGATGGAAAAAGAAAAACCTAAGAAAAACCTAAACAATATGAAAGAAACTTAAATTAAAGTTATTTAAAGGGTGTAGCTGTATAGGACATAGTAGGTCCTGGTGAGTATGCACGGCTGCAAGTAAACGGCAATATTAGTGAAATATTAATTTTCTTTAGCCATGTAAACAGCTTAGGAATATTGGGCCTCATGCAAAAACATTTTCGTATTCTTGTCTTCATTTTTTCTTACTTGTTTTTGTAGCGTGGGCTCGTACAAGCGCGCCACGTCAGTATGTATTACAGGGTACTCACAGTGTAAAGTTGTTACCCCTTATTCCATAACTTCCTGTCCTCGTCCTCTGTACTTACAGTAAGTGTTTCATTGATACCCATACTAAATAATAACACATTAATCAACAGGCTGTAATCTAAAGTGATACCAAAGACGGTATGAAGTTGCATTATGGGAAATGTAGAATCCAGTGGCGCTTGGACCCAAACTAGAGACATAAAGTCAGGATATCTCGGCGAGCCTCTGCTGCTTTGATTTGGACCAGTTGAAGCTTTATATAAGTGCAATACTTTATCACTGGAGTACACCTTTAATATATTCATATAATATGCAACAATTTCCTAAAACAACTATGTAGGGGAGACCGGGGAGCGTCGTAACACTGGGTTAGATATAACACTGTCAGTTTGACCAATCAGAAAGGAGCTTTGGTGATGTCATCAATATCGTACTCTCCCATTTGCTTTTTGAGCTCACAGGAGAAGTGACGTTCTGGATGTTACGAACAAAAAACTGATTTTCAGGTAAAAAAAAGTATAGATTTGATGCATTGCATTCGTGCTAACTTCAGACCTACATGCTACAGTTTAGTTTCCCCTCTTCCTCTCTCTCTCTCATCAGCTAATTTTCATGATATCAAACTTCTCAAAATAAGTTTTTTAAGGCATCTAACTTCAGTTAAACATTATCAGTGCAAAGCAGCAATAAAACATGCAGCATGTTCTCTAAAAGGAATGCATCTGCACAACATCATTCAGCTCTCTTTAACTTCTTCTGACGAGTGATATATAATACCAGCAGCTCCAATTTCAAACTCCCCCATAGCTGTAACAGACCTCACCCCAGAGATAAAGACACACTTCTCAGATAGTCAGTGCTGACGCACTAGGTTGCAGAGGAAAGAGAGGTGTGAAAGGAGGAAGAGAGTGGGGGGGCAGCAGGGGAAGTCAGAGCAGCAGGTGGGATGGATGATGGATGAAAAGGATGAGAGAGTGAGCTCGGTTAGTGTCACTGACCGGGTCTTCTGAATGTGGAGTGTCCCAAGCAGGCATGTTGAGCTTGGGCGAGAAAGAGTGTAGCAAGTTGATACACAAGAAGGGCAAGCCACATTGTCCTCAAACTGATGGGAAAAAAACACATGACAGAAATCAGAGGTGCACGTTCTCCTCTGGTAACGAGCTCGAAAAGGCAAGATGCACAAAAACAGACCAACTCCATTACAGTTATCATTACAATAATGTAAAACTACTCTGTAAAAGTGAAGGTCCTGCATTCAAAATCAGAGAATATTTTTTATTATCAACAAAATGTACTTATACTGATATAGTATAAAAATTTACTTTTTCTGCAGTGACTGATATATTGTTATATATATGACATTATTAAATTGTTGATAAAAAATAAATAAGGAAGAATTATTTTGACAAATTCAACTCAGTAATTCCAGATTTCAAAGAACTTAATCAGCTCTCAAAAAGAATTTGAAATGAAATCATGTGAGAAGTTTGGACTTCTTCTTGTTGTCTTTCTTGTTTTGTTTTTTATCATAATCTGAAAAGTAGGCCGTAACTGCAGCTGGAGAAACAATGCAGTGCAATTTTTCCCTCTGAAGTGGAGTATTAGTATAAAGTGGAAATGTGCAAGTATCTAACATTGCATTTAACGTACTTGAGTGAATGTCGAAACACTCTATTACAGACATGAGTAAAGCCAATCCAATGTAATGCATCAGAAAACACTTTTTAAAAACAAACTGTGGACACTAAATCATATATTTCAAATCCTACATCAAGTCCTCAAACAGAGAATACTGATATGATGAAGTAAACATGATGTTAATCAGTAGCAGCATGCAGTTATATTTGTCTTACAAGTGATTTAAAATGACAAGCTTGGAGCGTCTAATTGTAAAGGCAAAGACACATTCATGTGTAGACTTCTGATGATTTGTAATCTGTTTGTAGCATCATTAGGAGGAATCAAAATGTTCTTTTAGGTTCTTTTTGAAGCCTTGCAGTAAGATGAGACATTTAAGAAAACTAAACTTTACTGATCATAACAGGCAGCAGTAGACCTGTTGGGAATAGCTGTATACTATATCAAAGTCTAATTAAATTCAGTGATTTCTTACTTTGTGTGGATGTCATCAGAGTGTTGTTCCACCTCGTTCCCTCAGTGTATCTCGTCTGTGTCTGCTCTTACCTTCACGCCTTTGAGCCATTTATACTGGCCTCCTTTCCAGCTGAAAGAGTCCACAGGAAACCACCGAGAAGAAAAGGGAAAGGTAGGAGAGCAACACAAGCAGGTTAGATCCAACAACAGGATCATCTGACACACATGGAACAATAGGTGAACCTATATGGAGTGTCTCGCTCTGGTGGAACATTATGTCTATAAATTAAACTTGTCATTTCACAAATTACCTCAACTGCCATCATTTCTGTAAGGCAAGTGTCATAATATACCCTCTATAGATGGATTATATTTTCTTTTGGGCTGATTATTGCTTTATATTGACAAGAAAATATGGTTATTTGTAGTTTTTTTTTAAAACTCAGTTGAAACACATAATAAAATAGATTTTTTACTAAAATATCTTACAGGAATATACAATTAGAACGTCAAAAACCCTTAAATATCTACAAGAACCTATAAAGCAACTTAAGCTGAGGACATTACATAACCAAAATATGAATATCTGATGAATTGTTTCAGCCATATTTATGTAAGGGGCACCTAAAAAGGTCATGTTATGTGTTCTGCTCCACTAAAGTGCTGTTTTTCTGTCATCTGCCGGGGGCTACCTCCACTCTTTGTTAGGAAATTAGGTCTCCTTCACACCATGTCAGACGTGGAGAGAAAGGCACACCCTGCCAAACAAAACCTACAACCGTCACCTGAACCACGAGTCTCCCCCAGATACCCTCCAGGAGCTCGAAGACCTCGTCCAAACAATGGAGAGGAGATGAGCTTACACGCAGCTTAGTATTCAGTAGGTGTCTCTAGTCTGTCCTTTTCCACCATTCAGCAGCCATAAGTGTCTCTGAGTGGGTTGTTGGACAGGTAACATCTGGGATCTACTTCAGGGGGACATCATGTTTGCACAACATCTGTATATTTCAGTGTCCCGTGATGTTCCTCTCTCATGAATCATGTTTGGCTCATGCACATCTGGAGCAGCTGTCTCAATGTATGTGTTTTGGTAACACTTTATAATAACCATAATTTATAAATGGTAAATTGATGGTTAATTAAACTTGTTATTTTTAAGTTAACAACCAATAAAATGATGAATTAATGTTTACTAATTATTAGTAATGTTATGATTTCTGTTATTTTATCATTAGTTTGTGTAATATGAAATAATTAGTTTATAAATTATATTATTACATTTTTACACTATTTATTAACAGTTTATTGTTGCACACATTTTATATACTATATGAATTATTCGTTAATAATTACCAAATGATTTGTAAACATTTAAGAAATCATTTGTAAAACATCTATAAACTTTTCATAGATAGATGGGCCAGAAACCAGTTATTAACCATTAATAAAGCATTAACTATTTATCTAAATAATGTTTAAAGATGCTTATAAAATATTTATTAACCATTAACAAAGTGTTTGTGTGTGTATATATATATACTATATAAAATGTTATAATGTGTACAACAATAAACTGTTAAAATAACATCAATTATAGTATTACTAATAATTACTAAACATTATTAATTACCATTTCATAGTTTAACAGTAAAATAACTATTAACTAAATTTACTTAACTATCAATTTATAAATAATGGTTATTATAAAGGTACATTATTTCCATCTGACCCATAACTGGGAAACACTAACATGTTTCTCCGACAGAGACATTGAACTTGAACGTGCCTGAGTTATGTGTACATGAGCTGTATTAATGTAATAAATTAAGGTTATATTCCCATCTAACATCCTCTCTCTTTGGTTTCTGTTTCCACCACCTAAGGCTACAACAACCTTGGCTTTGAAGCTGCTCCTCCTCATTGTCCACAGCAGCAACAAGATCTGCATGATATGACAACGATCCTGCTCTGCTTTTGTTGAATATTAGCCATAAATTAATGCCCCTGTCCTCACATATCGCTGTGATCATAAATCACATTCTGCTTCTTTACTGAAGAACTCACTAAATGAGTGTTATAGAAAATTATTTCAATATCTTAGACAAATTAATATGATTGGAAAAATATGAGGTTGTTTGTTTTCTTTTTCTTTTTTCTGTATTATTATTATTTATAATTATTTATTATATCATTATTATTATATTATATGAAGTTGTTTGTTTTCTTTTTCTTTTTTTCTTTATTATTTATAATAATTTATTATTATATTATTTATTTATAATTTATATTATTTTATTTTATATTATTATTCTTTTTATTTTTACTTTTATTTTTATTTTATTTATTTATTATTATTATTTATAATTATTTATTATATCATTATTATTATTATTATATTATATTAGGTTGTTTGTTTTCTTTTTCTTTTCTTTTTTTCTCTTTTTTTATTTATTATTATTATTTATAATTATTTATTATATCATTATTATTATTATTATATTATATTAGGTTGTTTGTTTTCTTTTTCTTTTCTTTTTTTCTCTTTTTTTATTTATTATTATTATTTATAATTATTTATTATATCATTATTATTATTATTATATTATATTAGGTTGTTTGTTTTCTTTTTCTTTTCTTTTTTTTCTCTTTTTTTATTTAATATTATTATTTATAATTATTTATTATATCATTATTATTATATTATATGAGGTTGTTTGTTTCTTTTTTCTTTATTATTATTATTTATAATCATTTATTATATCATTTTCATTATATTATTTAATTTATCATTTATATTTTTTATGTTATATTATTATTATTTTTATTTTTAATTTTATTTTTATTTTATTTATTTTTTGTATCATTTATAATTATTTATTATATCATTGTGATTATATTATTTATTTATAATTTATATTTATTTTATTTTATATTATTTTTATTTTTATTTTCACTTTTATTTTACTATAACTTTTATTTATTTTTTGGGGATATAGTTATTATAATCCAGAATGATCCACACTCCATACCAGCTGGTGGCACCAAATCGTTGTTTGCCAATAAACCTCAAAGAAGAAGCAGAAGGCATTACATATAGCTCTTGCACACACCGTTTCACAGTGTGTCAGCCTGATCAATAACTTAATATATTTAACCACAATGTCTGGCAGAGGGAAAACAGGAGGCAAAGCCAGAGCCAAGGCCAAATCCCGCTCCTCCAGAGCCGGTCTCCAGTTCCCAGTAGGTCGAGTCCATCGGCTGCTGCGTAAAGGGAACTACGCAGAGCGCGTCGGAGCTGGAGCTCCTGTTTATCTGGCTGCAGTGCTGGAATACCTGACTGCTGAGATCCTGGAGCTGGCAGGCAATGCAGCCAGAGACAACAAGAAGACCAGGATCATCCCAAGGCACCTGCAGCTGGCTGTGCGTAATGATGAGGAGCTGAACAAGCTGCTGGGAGGAGTCACCATCGCTCAGGGAGGAGTGCTGCCCAACATCCAGGCTGTTCTGCTCCCAAAAAAGACTGAGAAACCAGCCAAGAGCAAGTAGAAAACAGTCTCCTGCAGACCTGGACTCAGACTCCCTGCAGACCTGGACTCAGACACCCTGCAGACCTGGACTCAGACTCCCTGCAGACCTGGACTCAGACTCCCTGCAGACCTGGACTCAGACACCCTGCAGACCTGGACTCAGACTCCCTGCAGACCTGGACTCAGACTCCCTGCAGACCTGGACTCAGACTCCTGCAGACCTGGACTCAGACTCCCTGTGCAGCCTGCAGCCCCTTTTCATATGCATGGTCGTTTTTTGGATAAACAACCTATCAAATAGTGAACAGTGTTTGATGTTGCTGTTTCTACAAATGAAGACATACACTCACTTCACCATCTGGACTATTCATAGACTGCTCTGTGTGTTGTCGGACCTGGAAGATGGAGGCTGGAGAAGAAGAAGAAATCACTTATTGATTTATTTATTTTTTTTAATTTAAAGGGACTATTTGTCACTTTCAGAATTGCTTGTTAACAGCGACACCTGTGGCCATTAAGTCAACGAAAGTCAGCGTCCTGTTGCTCGCGCTTGCTTGCTCTAAATAGACATGAACAAGCATCGCTCAACACAGTGAGGCGACACACGTCAGCTAAAAGCACAATATCACTCTATATTTCAGCTGCTTGGCAGTAATGTTAGCTGACCAGACCAAGGTCTCTCCATGAATCAATGCTGATCCTAGTGTTGGCTTTTCCTGCTTCAGCAGGGCTGAAGCAGCGGGGCTCTGCAGCGAGTAACGTTATCGTCTCCCGACCACGGCCGGAGGGAACAGGGGAGACACCGGAGTTTTGGTCGGAGACGATAACGTTTCTCTCTGCGGAGCCCCGTCACTTCACAAGACACAGAAACCTCTGTTGGTCTGGAGGAGCTGCAGCAGTTATTTCTGCACAAACGTCCACTGTACATTCACTAGATATTCTCAGAGCTACTAACTCTTCTGCAGTGTGGAGTGTGCGCGCATGAACGTGAGGTGGAGCGAGAACGCGCGCGTTGTGTGAGTGAGTGAAGACAAGCAGGTAGAGGAGCGGTCTGAACAGCGTAGCCACAAATATGCGAGCGCGCATGGGATCCCGACCCGGTACATTTATACGTGTAAAAAGTTACAAACAGTCCCTTTAAACAGTATATTAACAAAAGAATAGATAAAAATGTTAGAATAAAATAAGAATAAAACAAATTAAATTTCTACCAATATACATAATAAGCTATAAACAAAAATAAACATGATATAAACAGACAGTGCAAATATTGCCGGTGTGCAAACAATCAGGTATCACAGGGAGAGAGAGGGATACAGTATTGAGAGTGTATGAGAGAGATGGAGAGTCAGTGTGGATAGTGGATAAACAACCTTTCAAATAGTGAACAATGTTTGATGTTGCTGTTTCTACAAATGAAGACTTGCTTCCCATCGGGACTATTCATAGACTGCTCAGTCGCCACTGTGTGTGTTGTCGGCTCTGGAAGATGGAGGCTGGAGATGGATGATGAAGAAAAAAAATCCCTTCTTGATATGGACCAATTGTGAAGGGATTGGGGTTGTTTTCCTTTCGCACTGCTGCTACAAATCGTTGTGTTGTTTTATGTTTCATGTTGTTTCAATAAATGCTCTGCAGCCTTTTGGCACAGGGCGAATAACATCCAGTCTGCATGGAGCCTGTGTACTCAAACGGCACAGAGGCGCATTTAATGCGCTGCAGCTTTTGCAGGATTTAAAGTGGTACACTTTAATATTTAGAGAGATGGAGAGAGAGAGAGACAGGCGGTTGTGTCACTGGTTGCCATTGTGATTGGGGAAAAGTCAGAGTGCAGAGGGGCAGACAACATCTAAACTGACAGTTCATTTTGTACAAATCTACCTGTCAAATCCCTGCTTCCCAGTCAAATACCGTGAGTCCAATCGCCAAAATATTATTATCATCAGAGAGAAGAGACTCTGCCGAACGCATTGATGTTGTTTTTATGTGTGTAGAGTCAAAAATGTGACCATGGGAACAGTTTAGAGAACTGCCTTTGTCTGCTTTCCCTCAGACATTTCTCGTCCGATTAACATTGAGTTCAATTGGGGATTTGCTTGGACTTACTCTCACTTTGAGGGTCCTAGAGCCAAATGTGTAAGTCTGTTTGATTTCATAGCTACATGACTGAGATCAGCACAAAATTTCCTACAATTTGACCTAAATTTTATGTATGAGGAGTGAAAATTGTGGGTGTGAGAGCAATTTGTTTGGACAATTCTCCGAAGACTTTAAAGCTCTCCTCCCCTCTAACTCTGATGTCACTCACTCTACCTCTGAACATTCCATCCAATACACACCCATTATAAACTCAGAAAAAGTCTGGAAACAGCATCAAACTTAAACTGTGATTATTCAAAAACTGTAAAAGAAATCAAAAATCTGAATGCAAGTTTAACAGTTCAAAGTCTTGTAACCCGTTTAAAGTTTAAATGGTGTCTGTAGCTGAAAGTATGCAGGAGCAGTAGCATTTCAAAGTGGAGTATGTTTAAGAGGATTTGAAGATTTTCTGTATTGACTTACATTGTAAAAAAAAATGTGAAAAAAGATTAGTATTATATTGTATTATATTATATTATATTATTTATTATAAAAAAGTATAAATGGTAGAAAAAAGTTGAATGTATGCACCAATATCCTTAAAGAGATGAATATTTTGATAGTAGAATGGTTTCTGTAGTTTAAAGTATGCAGAAGTGGTTAGAGTCTAAAAAACGTACGGAAGAAATAGAAGAAGAAGAAGAAGAAGCGGAAGATTAAAGATTTGGACAACATACTGTGAATGCTGTTACAGCATTAACATAAATAATCCAATTTATAACTCCAAATTACCAACACTTGGTGATTGAATGTAACTTACTTCAAGTCCACTAAACATTGAATATCCCAAGCATTCTGCACTAATATCAGATTTAGCATATGTCTCATGTCCCATATATCCTCAAAGGATCTCAACTATTACAATACCAAGGTCCCTAAATTTAAAATCAAGTGGTATTAACCATCAGAACCTGCTATATTGCATGCGGCCTCCCACTGCAACTAAAGACCCTGAACCTGTTTATGCTAATAGAGCTTTGCTTAATGTGAGGTCAGTCTCCAATTAAACCTTTATTTTAAATGACTATATCAGCACTGAGGACCTTGATTTCCTATTTTTAACTGAAACATGGTTATCGCTCTCAATAATTTAGCAAGTTTTGAGGGAATGATGTTTAAAATTAACTCTGTCCTTCCAATAATCTGTATTGTCATTTATCGACCCCCAACTCGTAACCCTTTGTTTCTAACTGAATTTCAGAATTTTTTGCCTCCTCAACTACGATAAAATTATGATCGTTGGGGATTTTAACTTTCATGTTGATAACATCACAGATCAAGCTGCAACTGAGTTTTTAAATATTACTGAGTCCTACAATTTTGTCCAACATGTGCATGGTCCTACCCACAACTGTGGACACACACTAGATCTAGTGTTTACACTGGGCTTGAACCTTGACAGTCTCTCCATCAGAGATCTTGCTGTGTCCGACTATATGTGTATCCTGCTTAATACAGTCCTCCATGCTACTATAAAACCTCAAAAGCAGAAGGTACGGTTCTGTATTCTCAATAAAGACACAGCTCAGTCTTTCTCTTCACTTTTTAACACTGTTTGACACAATCTGTCCATTTTTTCTGATACAAACGACCAGTTATTAGCTTTTAATCAGTTATGCCTATCTACCCTGAACATAGTTGCTCCATTAATAACCAAACATAAAACCACAACCAAAATAGCCCCGTGGATGAATGAGGACATCCGTAGCCTTAAAGGGACTATTTGTAACTTTCAGAATTGCTTGTTAACAGCAACACCTTTTATACCATTTATACCTGTAAGAAGTAACAAACAGTCCCTTTAAAAGAACCTGTAGAAAAGCTGAACGCAGGTGAAGGTCCAGTAAACTACAGGTTCATTACCTGCTGCTCAAAGACCTAATGACAGCATACAACGGTAAGATAAAGGAAACCAGGGACCAGTATTTCTCACAGCTCATCTCCACCAACCAACATAACCCCAGAATCCTGTTTAACACCATCAATCAGCTTGTAAATTCTCTTCCTCCTATTGCAGACGTTTCTTCCTCAGCCGACTGTGACAAAATCCTTTCCTTCTTCATAGAAAAGATTGACCAGATTAAAGCAAACAGCACTCCTCCCACATCTGCAGTTGACCTCACTTGCCCCTCCTTGGTTGTGCTGGATTGTTTCCAACCAGTATCACTTCAGCATTTTAAGAATACTGTAGCACTTATGAGTCCTTCTTCAAGTCCCCTTGATAGTATACCCTCAAAACTGTTTAAAGAATCAATAGAGTCAATCAGCCCTGCATTACTGTCCATTACTAACAGCTCTCTGACCTCTGATGTTGTACCAGACCAATTCAAAACCGCCTGTGTTCAACCGCTGTTGAAGGGACCTGGTTTAGATCCCACAGATTAACACATTTCCGGCCAATTTCCAAACTGTCTTTCACATCAAAAATCCTAGAAAAAGTAGTGCTGGACCAATTAATACAGGTACTCAACAACAACCACATTTACGCAAATTACGCAGCACAGAAACTGCCCTTCTTAGAGTCACAAACGACTTACTGATGGCTGCAGACTCTGGTGCATGTTCTGTGTTAGTTCTGCTTGACCTCAGTGGGCAGCCATCACTGGAGCTGCACTAGACTGGTTTTCCTCTTACTTGTCCAACAGGAAATGTTTTGTTTCAGTATGGGAGTTTAGCTCCAAAACCGCACAGATCAGTCATGGTATTCCACAAGGATCAATCCTGGGACCTGTTCTTTTTACACTTTACATGTTGCCTCTAGGACACAAAATCCGTCATCACAACATCTCCTTTCATAGCTATGCTGATGATACACAGCTCTACCTATCATTTAAACCCTCTGACACCAATAAATTAGCATCCCTACGTAGCTGCCTACAAGACTTAACAGGTTGGATGTCCCAAAACTTCTTAAAACTCAACTCTGACAAAACTGAAGTACTCATCATTGGCCCGGACCACATCTCAAATCAGGTACAGCCTCTCCTTGGCCTCCTTACTCCCAACGTAAAGTCAGCCACGAGAAATCTGGGTGTTATCCTGGATAGTAACTTGAGTTTTTGTATGCTTGTGTGCTGATGTGTATGTATGTACATATGTAATGTATGAATATGTATATGCTTGTTTCTTTATTTTCCCATTGTATTGTTTTTTTATTTCATTATTTATGTTTCATTGTATTAGGCTGGCTATGATGTGGATTTCCTTGGGCTTTGGGCTTGAAAAGTGCGCTACAAATAAAAGTATTATTATTATTATATACATGTACATGTACATATACATATACATATATATTTTAGCGAATGCGAGCACCCTGAAAATGTTGTGAACATTTAGCTCTGGCGTAACTCAACAAAACTTTCTCACAGAGAACATGTTGACTTGTGATATATAATATATAATAGCAGAAACAGTACAAATATAATGTTTCTCCTCTATTTAGCTGTGAAATACAAGCTGCCTGTATTTTTTTTCTTGGGGGATTTTTGTTGTGAAAATTGTTGATTAAAGCTACTGAATATTAAGATTTATATATATATATATATATATATATTTAATCTTTTTCATTAAACCACTAAAGTGATTGTTAACTATCCGTTTCAGAAACAGAAGCTATCATGTATGAATCCTGAACTATTAACCCTGTACTTTTACTGTAGGTATCATATGAGACTCCCTTGAACCAACGAGTCTACGGAAAGCACAAGGCTGTGATGTCACGGAAGGTCCCTCAGTGGAGAATACAAATAGATCAAGAGATGAGGAAGCGCGGCAGAGTTGAAGTGTGCTTGTTAGTGTATGTCAGAGATGGAACTGAAGCTGCAGCTGAGCGTCTTCGTGTTACTCATACAGGGTGAGTCCTTTACACTTTCAATACTTGTCGATTAACATACTTTGTTATGAAAAGTATCTAATGCTGAAATGAGATGACAAACTGAATCTGATCATTAAAAACTGTGGATGAAGCTACTGGAAGTGATGACTTCTTAACATATGACAGTTAGAATACTCATCCTTCTATATGGTAATATGTGATGTTTCAGAATTTGATGGTTTATTGGGGAATATTTGGGCGAAATTACAAACTCTGATGTTTCTGTCATTCAAATGGTTGCATTTGTCTTCAGTTAAAAAGCATTTGTGTCTGAGCTCATGCTTTTTGAGGCATTATATTTGTATATTTTACATGTAAAGCTTTTCATTTAGTCATCAGTAATGATGAACTGTATCCACATTTGGATTCTCATTCAATTTATCTAAAGTTTTATTTCATTTTATTCAATTATTTTAGATATTTAATTCTTCCACATTCTAATACAGTATATATGCATGCATGTTTATGTATGAATGTTGCATAATATATCAGCTTAGTTGCTCTTATGTGATGCATATATTTTACATTGCATAGTATTTCCTGTGAAAGTGAAATGTTCTTTAAAAATCAGGCTTTAGAAATCCCCAAAAATACCTGAAACCCAATCACTAACATCTAGCGGAAACTCGCTGTACAGTAAACGTTTTGTATATTAAGTAGTTTTCTGTGGTTTTCATGTGTTCCATTGTTCAGTGACGTATTAGTGATGTGTTATCTCTAACACACAGCCCACAAGTGTGAAAATGTCTTGATGACCTCTGATCCTTCAAGCCCACCGGCCTCACACCCTGTTGGTGTCAATATGCCCCCACAAATGTATTTTCCAAACAGCTCGTCATTCTCACCCCGTAGGAAAGAAAAAGCCCCCAAAGCCCCCCGAACAACCCACAGCACAACTCTCACACCAGCCAGTACTTTCTCTTTCGCCGTGAAATAACTGACCACATTACTTCCTGTCACATCAGAATACCCATTATACATGTAACAGTGACAGGGGGGTGGGCTTGTTTAGCAGTTGCAGTACAGTGAGGAAGGTTTTTGATTTCCTGTCACACCACCCACACACACACACACACACACGATGAGTCAAACTGTGAAAAACAGGGTTCGGACACCTCTGTTTGCGAGGGAGGGAAACATACTTTAATTCCAATAGAAGGTTGATCATCAACTTGTGAACAGTAAAGGGGTATAGCTGCGTGGAATTGGTGTCATTTCATGAAATGTTATGTGTATTATCAAACTGTATGGGGGCATGGAAATGAAATTGTGCTCTCAGTGTGGAAATTGATGTTCCTATTTATTTGATTTGCAGTTTCACTTGTGGTGTGTCAGCGCGTGACTTTGAAAAAAGGTCAGACACTCAACCTAAGCTGCCCAGTTACGAATGCTCACAAGACCAATGTCGACTGGAAGAACCCTGACGGATATATCATGTTCTTCAATCGCAATCAAGGTGATGACCACATATCATGTGCGTCAATCACACAACAACAGTATAAGCAGCAATACAACTTGTTTGATGTTCGGGCCAAAATTGCAAGACTTTTAACTTTAAATTAAACATCTTTTTCTATTTTTCCCTTACTTGCTCCTGCAGCTTTACAGGACAAGCGCTACAGCATCACTAAACTGTCTGAGTCAGAATTCGCCATCAGTATTTCCAACATCACCTTCAAAGATGGAGGCAACTACACTTGCACTCACTATGGCGATCGCCCGACAGAGATGAAAGTGGAGGTGACAGTGTTAGGTGAGAGTCTAATGTTGCAGTTGGCTGGGTCAACACATTACAGTATTGTTGAAGCCAGCAATGATAAAACACTCACCGTGACCATTACATTGATGATTTGATGAGCATTTCATAATAATGTAATAACATTTGCTCTGGTGTTGATTGTTTTAAAGGCTTTCCCAAAATGTCAGTAACGAAGCACGAAGGAGAGTTTGTCATAAAATGCACCGCTGAGGGGAACCAATATCCTCCCCAGATCTCCTGGAAATTGGATCAGGGACCTGAAATTCTTGGTAAGTTTGAAACTAATAACTGAAAAGCTGCATTGTAATTAAGAGGTGGACCAATAAGGTAACAGAATATGAATTAGACTCACAAAGTCCAAATCAACTGCATGTTTGTGGTGTTGCACCTTACGCAATGCTATTCTGAAACTCTACTTAAAGAAGCCGGTCTGTCCTTGGACACTTGTCGTTGTGTTTGAACACCCAGCTCTCTGTACTCGCCGTTGCGATTGCACTTTTGTAGGTGTGTCAAAATTAGATTCAGAAACCTCAGAGTGGGCTCATTTGATGACACCACCTGCCACAGTTACGGGAATCTATACCCACTTTAGGTGGGTTAGTGGGTTGGCGGATGTTATTTCAAGTCCTGATGACGGCCATGACCTTTAAAAATGTCGTTTAATGATGGAACTCAACACTTCTACAAACATGTAGACCCACTCATCTGTTTTATATAATTTTGAAAGTTCAAACTCTCTTAGGAAAGTATAAATTGTGAGTTCTCAGCAATGTCATATTATAATAGTTTTTTGCCGGTACACCTTAGAAATGGACACTAATGACATGTGTCCCATTCCACAGGTCATGCCCAAGTCCTACATGAAGATAAAAAATATGTCTCAACTGATATGTTACGTGTTCGCTCAGTGGAGAAAAAGATCACTGTGAAATGCCTCGTTCACCATCCAGCTCTACACTCGCAACATCTGATGAACTTTATCAAAATTGGACGAGAATGTGAGTACAATTCATTTCATTTGAAAATAATTATCTCTGTCTGTTTTGCTCTCCCCCAGCTCCACTTTTAGCCTGTATCAAAGATTCACCAGCAGGGAAACTAGTAAAAAATAGCCCTTGCGTTAACCAACACTTGTTTACTTCAGAGTATTTCTGTATAATGGTGATATTTGAGGAACAGTGACAGCGTAGTTGTGTCGTCACGAAACAGGGAAAGCACTGGAGAAGGGTGCTTTTCTCAAGAGTTACTCCATGACACTGTCCAGACTGTGAGACCCGACCGACCGAAAACAACAACAAAAAAACCAGCCCTGTGTATTTCCTCTTTCTATATGTTGCAAGCGTTTCCTGAATTCTAATTGGAAAAAAAAAGCAGATGTGTGATATGCATATTTGTTTAAATGTCAGCATGAGTTTTCCCTTTGATTTCCCATGAATGTAATGCTGTTTCTGCTTATTAACTAATGTGAAAACCCCTCTCTGTCACAGTTACAAAGCCCTGGCACACAACCACGGCCAGTTCAACCACAGCCCGGCCTCAAGGGTCAACAGAGGGGCAGAGAACAACGACTGGCTGGGTCAGACATGGGAGAACAACGGCGTACCTTTCAACCAGAGGCGTGAATGAACCTTCATCAGACAGCTCTATAAGGTCATCAACTGTTCCCTCCAATGGGCCAAATATGGTCACATCCTCTGGACTTCCTCTCAACACCAGTGGTGAGTGGAACATTTGTAAATGATTTTTATGTTGCATGGACTTCAAGTTTTCCACATCAGATGACATATGCAGACATGACATGAAGGACACAAAAGAAACTTTAAATCTTTAAAAAACAACAACAAAATCTATATTAATGATTCATTGTAAACATTAATGTGACATAGTAAATGTTGTGGCATGCCTCAAAGACTCAACATTCATAAAACATAACAATAATCTCTACATGAATTTATTAAAATATACAGTATATAATAAAGGAAAGTGAACTCTCTACACCGTAAATAATGATGTGGATTAATGAAACTTAAAGGGGAACAAGTTATTTTCATGGCCGAGGAAAGTTCCATTAATTTTGTGAACATGAGCTACTGTCTCTCTCAAAGCCAGAAACCAGAGAAGTAAGTCTCACAAATTTGAGATTTAGCACTCTAGTTTTTGGATTTGGGAGAGAGTTGTTCATGATTACTCATATTTTTGGACTGTTTTTGACCATAGGAATAACATGGGCGTATAGTTCCGTATGCTACATGCCTTGTACAGTATATTGTATCATATAACACATGTATATCAAACACAGTGTCGGCCCGTGGGATGGAAAGTTTCAACTCTCATAATGCATTCAGTTCAGCCCACCACTGTAGTTGTGATACCACTGAATGTGTTTCCTGTGACGGAAGTCTCAGACTATAATGTGAAACTCGGTGAAGTGTATTCATAAATTCTGAAGATGGAACTGCGATGCTCCGTGTGGTTGAAGAGCCTTTCCGAGATAGTATCATCAACAATTTGATATCCCAGCTCGAAGACCTGCTGTTTACATTTTCTTAAATATTTGGACCCAGAGTTTGTTTTTTAACTTTAAACATGTAAGAACAATTTGCCAGAGGTAAATACATTTTGACATTAAAAGTTACACAAAACCTTGCAACATTCAGGAAATTTTCTTTAAAGGTGCAATGTGTGAGATCTGGCACCTGCTCCAAACAAACATTTCACCTCTACTGCAGGTAGAAAAAAAAGTCTACTATTAACTAACAGCAGGGCAAGAACATACAACATTCAACCACACTGCTGAAACTCAGAGTTACTGGCTTTGGTCTGCGGTTGCAGAGAAAAGGGAACGACTGTTGACAAGCCCTCGGGGCTTACTACTTTTACTTACTTTTACAAGTGGTTTTACAAAACAGGACGGGCTGGGGCTAGCTGGTTAGCATGCTTGTTTCAAGATATCTCTGCAACACAATACATAGACGAAACATCAACTGTGTAACCTCTTCACATTCTGTTGATAATACTTTTTTTCAAATGTTTTAAACTGAAATTCTTGCCAGATCTTACACATTGCACCTTTTTTTTTTTTAAAATAACCTTTTTCTCATGAGACTTATTTATCAAAAATGTTTTTATTTCTTGTAGATGACTCAACAACCTCCGTATTACCAGGCTCAACCAGGAGGAGGAATGACACCATCAGTAATACAACAAGCACAACAGGTATGATATGAGTGCATTGTAAGACAAATGTCTGATCCCACCTAGTGGTACTTCTGAACAACCGCAATTGAGTTGTTCTATTTAGAAAACAGGATTGACTTCTAGGCTGCTGCTGTTTATTTATTGTACCTTCTTTCTTCATAATTCCTTACAGACTGGACATCTGTGTCTGAGCCAACAGAGACGATCTCTAACCATACGGAGGGAAACGGAACAGGTAAATTCACACTGGTAACAGTATATGTCTGCGTTGTTGAGACTATACAGTTCAGTTGATCTGGTATGAAAATGATAATGAGATAACAGTCTTGCTTTTACACATAGTAAAAATGTGTAATAGGCTTTAAAAGTGATTACGGTTTTGCTGACCAGCATTCTGTCAATTCCCAGGAAGCTCTAATGACCCAAATACACAGAGAGGAAGTGAAGGAAGTTCATCGTTACTGGTCTTCCTGGTTACATTTCTGATCTTCTGTCTTCTGGTGGTCGTCATTTTTTTTGCCATCAAGCTGAGGAGAGCGCACATGGCCTGGAAGAGAGGTAAGCAGACCATTTCCCCCATTTTCTGCATATAGCATCTTGTAGTTTACACCGTAAAGCAGCAAGTACGTTCTTTTTTGAAAATATAATATAGTTTTTATTGTTACAGAGAATGAGGACTCGGTTCCATCAGAGGAGAGCAGTAAATCAAAATCAAGCCAGGAAGAGAGGAACGCCCAAGGACAAAGGCGGAGAGGTAAGCCGATGATTCAGCACTCCTCTTAAAGAAATATAGAAATGCACTGAAAGACATGTGTGCCAGCAGAGACTGTAATCCAACTGCAAATGTTTGAATTCCTCCTCTTCCCATCACATGCTTTGTGAACCTGTTTCTGCAATGAATCACTGATTGTAAAACTTTCTCTCTCTCTCTCTCTCAGGGCTCTTCCACACGGCGTTCACACAGTACGTCGTTGAGAAACCAGCAGTGATAACCTCAGTGATAAACACAGCTGCACTGGAGACAGAGAGCGAAAATATAGAGCAGACTTCTCAACCTCAAACCCTTGAACAAACTTTAGTCAGGATTGACATAAAGGAGACAGAGCTATAACAATCTGTAAAATACAGCATTTACAACATCAGCAATATCATCATGTTAAGATGATTAGCTTTTTTTTTTTACTGTAGCCTACTTGTAAAAAAGAGTGTATGTTTACACAGAAAATAATGTACTTGCTTATAAGCTTCTGAATATTGTATATATTTTATGTTTACCAATAAATTATGTTTTTTCTACAACACAATGGCATACTTTATTTGAACATGTAATGGATGTTTAAGGGAAATAACTGAATGTAACTTTGGCTAACTCCATCGAAGCTCCGATTGGCACACCTGAGATGGATCATTGCACTCAGCACCCAGTCAAGAGATGGTAACCAGACTACACAACACCAGCTGTTCACCTCCCTTTTGAACTCAGCAATGAGAACAGAACAGGGGCCAGCTGGACCTGTGGTTAGCGGGCTATACGAATCTATTCATAGAGCTGGAGTTACATCCAGCAACTACTATTTCTATTTCGTATTAGGCCCTCTAAGGGGCTTTGGTAGGCCTATTGGTATCCACTGGAGGTGAAAGCCATTAGGGATGTGATGTACTGCCAGTTGGGCCTGAATCTGTGCATACAGCAACTCAGACCCAACTGCTGACTGGGCGAAAAAAGGCTTAAGTTAATTGGCCAGGCGACTGAGCACCGCCCGCCATGGGGATCCCACAGCCTAACCACATGCCTTCAAGGTAGAAGCCAAGCGTATAACCTATAAGTGTGTAAATCCAAACTGGATGGTGCCCCCACGGAAGAAGACGTGAATAAGATGATGATGATGACCAAGACGGCAACATGTGCACAATGCAAGGCTCAGTGTCTTCGGATTCTGCAAATTAGTAGTTTAGTTATCATCTGCCTTTTTTTTCACGTGTGTTCACTCAGTCTTGCACAGCTGACAAGACCTTTTGGACATTGAATTTCACAACTTGAACCACTTTATACAGAGATACAAACCCGCCGGCCAGAAGTGCTCACAGGCGGCATCGAGGTTGTTAAGAAAGGCAGGGGGAAGACAGGAGGGCTAAGGGGTGTTGTGTGGATGGATGAAAGCAGATTGGGTTGTATTTACATTGTTACGCCCCACCCTTGAGCAGTCTCATTGGGGCCAACAATACTCCAACACTGACCCAAAGCAACCACAAAAAACACCTTTAAAACTCTCAAAATCCATAGGATTTATTAACAAAGACATATGAAAAAACCCAATATAAAGTCATAAACTGAGAGGCAGCAGAACCAGCAGTACCCACGCCAGAAGCCTCTCTCTTCTGCTGCTGGCACAGGAGCTTTTAAGCACTTCCTTCCTAACCTCGTTGAGCAAATGCAGCACACCTGGGCACCTCGTTGAGGAGTTCAGCACACCTGGGCACCTCGTTGAGGACTGCAGCACACCTGGGCAGAGCTACTGGAGAGGGAAAAGGGACAGCAGCACAGAAAACACATACAGCCGTTACATACATCATGAATTGATATTTTCTTTTGCTTACACTAGATAAAAATTCAAAATGGGGTCCGGGGCCCCCAGGGGTCATTGAGGAGGTTCCAGGGGGTCCCCAGCAAAAAGGCAAATCATTTATTTTCACTATAATTCCATCCATAAGTAACATAGTGACAGAATGTATGAATATTTTGGTCATGGGATTCATAGATTTTCTGAAACATCTTAAAGCAAAAGGAGACCCTGAGACAAAATCTTATCAAATGAGGCTCCGTGGTCTAATTTGTGTCAGTTTAGGGGTCCGCGACGTGAAACAGTTTGGGAACCACTGAGCTAGGGAGTTTGCGATTGTTAATTGCCAGATCTTGCGAGAGTGTGTTGCTGAGACAGAGACTAAAGATATTGTCGGTTCATTATGAAACTGTGGCGGGCGTAATTAATGGGAAACACTGGAGCATGATCCATGTCCCTGCAGCTGATCAATGAGAAATGACGTTACCCCCAGGGTGTTCAAGATTCAAGATTCAAGATCAAGATGTTTATTGTCACACCATGACACTGCCCCCACCAAAAGCTGTTACTCCATTGGTGCAACAATCAGCATAGCGTTTTCCGCGTCGTCTCCATCTTTTGACCCTGCCATCCAACTTTGGCAGACAGAACCTGGACTCATCACTGAATATGACATTCCCCCACATGTTCAGGTTCCATTTTCTGTGTTGTCGACACCAGCGCAAACGGGCCTGACGGTGAAGGGCAGTCATTGCAGGCTTCCTGGTAGCCTAATGAGAATACACTAGAGCATTTTGGCAAATTTTTCTTGGGCGCTACCCACATAATCATCTGTGCTGCTCATCCCACAAATGCATGATCCTTACAAGTTGGACATCATTGCGAAGGTAAATAAACAGGCTTTCCAACGATGTAAAATACAATGACCATTAGCATTGGAACAACAGAGAAATAATCCACCAAACACAAGTTTCCAAACTTTGTTTTTCCTGTATATATATATCTCCTATGTCGCTTGCCTATAACTACATCTATCACCGGACAAAGCTGTATGTGTTGAGCCATGCTAGATTCACATGATTTGAGTCAAATAACAGATACAGATACAGATACAGAGAGCTTTATTTATCCCCGAAGGGCAATTCAGTTTCTGCAGTCCACCGAGACATATACACACATTCATACTGCACAATCATCATTGACAGAGGGAACACAGTAGGTGGCATATGGGGAGGTGCAGAACAATAAAAGTACGAGATTAAAAATATTCGCAATAAAAACAATGAATACAAGAATAAAAACAAGACGAGATAAAAGAATAAAGGAATAAATAAATAATTAGAATAGAATAAAGTGCCAAGAGTATTTGCACATTGCAAATTGCATTCCAAGAATGTACCTAATGCAAACACAGACAACCGTTATGTGGTTAGTGCAAAATAACTGTACATTCAAAGTAAATAAAACATTTTTGTTGTCGTTCATTCATGATAGTTACTCTGCGTTCAGCAGTGTAATGGCGGAAGGAATGAATGACTTGGAGTAGCGGTTTGTCTTTCTGTGAGGCGGCAGATAGCGCTGTCCTGAAGGCGGTAGTGTGAACTCACTGAACAGTATTTGGTTGTGATTAATAATGTTTTTGGCCTTCTGGAGGACACGTTTCTCCCAGAGAGAGTTTAAGTTGCTCTGCTGGGCTCCGATGATTTTGGAGCAGACTTTCACAATGTTATTTAGGCAATTCCTGTCCTTCATAGACAAACCGTTAAACCAGCAAATAAATGAAAAGGTTAAAAGGCTCTCAATATATGACAAGCAGACAGTAATTCACGTTTTGTTATTTCAGAGTTCTTTTTATTGGTTTATTTTATACATTTAATTTAAAATCACAATAAAAACATGTCCCCCTTTAGAAATAAACGTGTTTATGTCCATTGAACAAGACAAAGCTGTGTAAACATGCATTGAGCCATGCTAGATTCACATGATTTGAGTCAAATAATTCACGTTTTGTTATTTCAGAGTTCTTTTTATTGGTTTATTTTATAAATTTAATTTAAAATCAATAAGACCTGGGATTAAAAAAATGTTCCCCCTTGAAATAAACATGTTTATTTCCATGGAATAAGAGTGCATTTATGTTTCTAGTAAAACGGATAGTGTTGCAGTGTGCAGAAATTCAGTAGTGACTCATGCTGATGGAGAAAGATGGTTGTGTAATTTGCTAAATGTGAAGTATAAATGAAGTAGGCCTACAATAGGCTACTGTGTGTTGCAGTATGTGGTGGTCGCTGGGAACAAAAGGGCCTACGACAGGATTAAATCACCTCTGCTGGCCTTTACTTACATCCTCAATGGAATACGAATTTAAACTCATTCCATTGTATATATAAAATCTTGTGTGTCGTTTGCCTATAACTACATATATCTATCACCGGACAAAGCTATAATGCTAGATTCACATGATTTGAGTCAAATAATTCACGTTTTGTTATTTCAGAGTTCTTTTTATTGGTTTATTTTATACATTTAATTTAAAATCACAATATAAACATGTCCCCCCTTAGAAATAAACGTGTTTATGTCCATTGAACAAGACAAAGCTGTGTAAACATGCATTGAGCCATGCTAGATTCACATGATTTGAGTCAAATAATTCTCATGTTTTGTTATTTCAGAGTTCTTTTTATTGGTTTATTTTATAAATTTAATTTAAAATCAATAAGACCTGCGATTAAAAAAATGTTCCCCCTTGAAATAAACATGTTTATTTCCATGGAATAAGAGTGCATTTATGTTTCTAGTAAAACGGATAGTGTTGCAGTGTGCAGAAATTCAGTAGTGACTCATGCTGATGGAGAAAGATGGTTGTGTAATTTGCTAAATGTGAAGTATAAATGAAGTAGGCCTACAATAGGCTACTGTGTGTTGCAGTATGTGGTGGTCGCTGGGAACAAAAGGGCCTACGACAGGATTAAATCACCTCTGCTGGCCTTTACTTACATCCTCAATGGAATACGAATTTAAACTCATTCCATTGTATATATAAAATCTCGTGTGTCGTTTGCCTATAACTACATATATCTATCACCGGACAAAGCTATAATGCTAGATTCACATGATTTGAGTCAAATAATTCACGTTTTGTTATTTCAGAGTTCTTTTTATTGGTTTATTTTATACATTTAATTTAAAATCACAATATAAACATGTCCCCCCTTAGAAATAACCGTGTTTATGTCCACTGAACAACACAAAGCTGTAAACAGTCACTGAGCCATGCTAGATTCACGATTCAAGTCAAATAATTCACGTTTTGTTATTTCAGAGTTCCTTTTATTGGTTTATTTTATAAATTTAATTTAAAATCACAATAAAAACATGTCCCCCTTTAGAAATAACCGTGTTTATGTCCACTGAACCAGACAAAGCTGTAAACAGTCACTGAGCCATGCGGTTCTTTATCACTGATTATAAAACAGACCAAAACAGGAAGCAGGCTGCCTCATTACTGACGTCATCAGATATACGGAGCGTGATTGGTGGAGCGTTCCGGAAGTGCTCGCAGCCACGCCATCTGATTGGCTGCTTTGCCGAGGTATAAAAGCAGCTCCGGTACCGGTCCAGTCCCCCTTTGCTCTCGCTAACCGGCACCGGACCCATCCAGCAGCCTCTCCGCTGTCACACCAACACTGAAAGACATCATCGGTCCAACCATTCGGTGAGTTAACTCTAGTTGTATATATGCAGTAGAATCCCCCACAATGCTTCACGGCTCGTTTGAATAACGGTTAGTTAGCAGTTAGCCGTTAGCTCTCTCTCACTCGGTAACAATATTAACCGACATGTACATCTGTTTATTAAAAGTGTTGCGTGTAAATGATGCAGGTTATTATTAATAATGTGGACGAATCCAGCTCCGGTGCTTGTAACGGTTGTAGATGACGTCATGCTTGTAACGGTTTTAGTTAGCTACCGTTAGCTTAGCATAGAGAAGAGGAGGAGGAGGAGGGGGCGGGGGGAGACATTCCAGAATGTTCTCGAACAAAATGACGTCACGCTAACCGGGATGGAGAAGACTTCCGGTTGATTTTCAGAATAAAAGGCTTTGTATTCAAGATTCAAGAATTTGCCATTTGCACCTATAAGTACAAAAAAATAAGGTTTAGATTAACTAAATTTGGATTTATGTATATGAAATTTAGCGAAGAGAATAATCAGATTAATAATATAATGTTCTTTGATTTTACTGTTACCTTTATCCCTAACCCTATAGAACAAAAGTCTTTGTATCTATTCAATTTTTATGCACATATTTGTACATATTTCTGTTATTATTTCTTATTTATTTATTACTCTATATATATTGTTATATAGTGTAGCATTATGTACATAATTTACATTTCACATACTCCTTTATTACAACTTTTCTTATATTCCTTTGTGTTTATATTTGAGAGCAACTATATTGACCCAATTTCCCCCCGAGGATCAATAAATATTATATTATTTCTGATACTGATAAAAGTACAAGAAAATACTTGAATCTTGAATCTACAAGCTCCTCAAAATTGTACTTGAGTAAATGCAGTACTTGCATTACAAATCACATCCAGAGTTTTTGTATTTATCTGCACCAGTCTGGAGTCACACTATTTCACATCTAGTGTTTGTTATAAGGCTATTCGCCTTATGGCTGTCTTACAGTTCAGTCCAACTATTTTATGATCAAGCTTGTACCAGGGTTAATGTGACGAAACGGTTTATTGCTTGCATGTTGAAGAGTTGCTTTTTTTCTTTTTCTTCTATTTCCAGTCTTTACGCCAACTGTTGTCACATGGCCAGAACTAAAGCCATGTTCTCTAAATGCCTATGCTTTTGCAGCCTGGTTAGCCCTTGGGTTTATTAATACAGTTACACACATTTTATTTAACTGTAGAGACGGAAACCACTATTTTATACATTATATATATTTAAGATATCATGAGATCAAGTCCAAGTCATGTCCACTGGGCAACAAAGTCACTAAAGTCTACAGTGGCAAGTTATGACTAATTAATTTACCATATACAGCTCCTTATTGTGACATCCATCATGTATTAAGTTCTAACTGGTGTTTGTGTTTCAGTGTACTGCGCAGAAATAGTTTTGGCTGACACAAGCTTTAAAAAGTCACACTGAATCAATGACATTAACCATTTTCCTTTTTTATTTCTATAGGCAACATGTCTAAGGGACCAGCAGTTGGTATCGATCTCGGGACCACCTATTCCTGTGTTGGTGTGTTCCAACATGGCAAAGTTGAAATCATTGCCAACGACCAAGGAAACAGGACCACACCCAGCTATGTGGCCTTCACAGATTCGGAGAGGCTGATCGGAGATGCAGCCAAGAACCAGGTTGCCATGAACCCCACCAACACAGTTTTTGGTAAGAATTCCTTATTTTGTATGGGATGGTGATAAATCAGGGTTGGAAATTTCCAATCCTGGTTATATTGCGGTCTTCTGTCATTCTTGTCACACGCACCAACTGAAAATGGATCATGAATGGATGGTCTAGAAGTTTTAACTCCTATTAACATGAGACAAGAATGACAGAAAAATATAAATAGTCTTAAAGACCTTTCTCACTGTGATGACGATTTTCCTGCCATTCGTAGTTTCCACCAGAGGTTGAAAGACCAAAGATGGCCCAAACCTTCCTTGGATGTCTGAGTGATCTTCTTAATGGAAGCTCACATGAAAGCAGATTCCTTTTGATTTTTAAAATAAACTGTATTATCTGTCTTTTGCAGATGCCAAACGTCTAATCGGTCGCAGGTTTGACGACGCAGTTGTACAGTCAGATATGAAGCACTGGCCATTTAATGTAGTCAACGACAACACCCGCCCCAAGGTTCAAGTTGAGTACAAGGGGGAGTCAAAATCTTTTTACCCAGAGGAGGTCTCGTCGATGGTGCTGACAAAGATGAAGGAAATTGCTGAAGCCTACCTCGGAAAAGTATGTAATTTGACACAGCTCAGGACAAATACTGCAAGCTTTTATGTAAATGATTATATAATTATGCTAATGTTTGGCTTATTTCCTTTTTAAGACCGTCAACAATGCTGTAATTACGGTACCTGCCTACTTCAATGACTCCCAGCGCCAGGCCACTAAAGATGCTGGCACAATCTCTGGCCTCAATGTTCTGCGTATCATCAATGAACCAACAGCTGCTGCCATCGCCTATGGGCTGGACAAAAAGGTAGACAACTTTGAAAAAATACATATATACTTGAATGGTGTAGGGATGCACGATGATATCGGCACGTCATCTGTATCTGCAGATAAAGGCTTTAAAATGACCGATCGGCATCGGCCAGAAATGTCCTCCGATATGAGAGGGCCAAACTAACACAAATGAATATGGCAAGTTTTTACATGCAAATTAAGTTGTAAGTAGTTTTCTTATCTTGCCCAGTGACTGTGCATTTTTAAAATCGTTATGTCTGCGTCTGCCATCACATTAATAGTAGACATGTCACAATAACAGTGCATCGTCATATTGGCAGAAATCCAATCTTGTGCATCCCTAGAATGATGTCAATATTATACTTTTGTGATGCCAATGTATATGATCATATTGAGGAAGTTAATCATAATTGATTAGCTTTAGAAAATATTAACATTGATTTTAATTTCAGGTTGGGTCTGAAAGGAATGTCCTCATCTTTGATCTTGGTGGTGGCACCTTCGATGTGTCCATCTTGACAATCGAGGATGGCATCTTTGAGGTCAAGTCCACTGCTGGAGACACACATCTTGGTGGGGAAGATTTCGACAACCGCATGGTCAACCACTTCATCGCTGAGTTCAAGCGCAAGTACAAGAAGGACATTAGCGACAACAAGAGAGCTGTCCGTCGTCTGCGCACCGCTTGTGAAAGAGCAAAGCGCACCCTGTCTTCCAGCACCCAGGCTAGCATTGAAATTGACTCTCTGTACGAGGGCGTAGATTTCTACACCTCAATCACCAGGGCTCGTTTTGAGGAGCTCAACGCTGACCTCTTCCGTGGCACCTTAGACCCCGTGGAGAAGTCACTCCGTGATGCCAAGATGGATAAAGGGCAGATTCATGACATTGTGTTGGTCGGTGGCTCAACCCGTATCCCCAAGATCCAGAAGCTGCTCCAGGATTTCTTCAATGGAAAGGAGCTGAACAAGAGCATCAATCCAGATGAAGCTGTGGCTTATGGAGCTGGTAAGTGTCTTCAGCCAGATGGATGCACACACCAGTTTATTCCCTTCTCCTCTCAGCTGCTTGCATTGTGAGATTCACAACTGTAGCAGCTGGAATTTGCCAAATTGTTGGTTCTTGATTTGATTTAAATTTATTTTTGATTTTTAGTACCCAATGTTTAAATCCAGCAGTGTGGACCTGTGTCTGCCCCTTCTAGCAGTTAGACTAATTACAAAAACACTTTTGACATGTGCTTTTCACAGCTCCCAAAACATTGGTGCAAATGTCTAAATTTATTTAGTTAGTGTTCACATATTGGAAATCTAAATGGTTACTTTCTTAGTAAGTAAAGGATGATAACCATGGATGCTAAAAATGATGCTTGTTTTTGCAGCTGTCCAGGCTGCCATCCTCTCTGGTGACAAGTCTGAGAATGTCCAGGACTTGCTGCTTCTGGATGTCACCCCGCTGTCCCTGGGTATTGAAACCGCTGGAGGGGTCATGACTGTCCTGATCAAACGAAACACCACCATTCCTACCAAGCAGACTCAGACCTTCACAACCTATTCCGACAACCAGCCTGGTGTGCTCATCCAAGTAAGCACAACAACGTCAATTATACCGACCAGCCTTTCAATTTCGCAGTGATGACGTTTATTCCTGCCATTCGTAGTTTCCACCAGAGGTCGCAAGACCAAAGATGGCCCTGACCTTCCTTGGATGTCTGAGCGAAATTAAGTTGTCATACTGTAGACCCATCATTTCAAAACTGTCTGCTTAACGCTGCATACTTCCAACAGGTTTATGAGGGTGAGCGTGCCATGACCAGAGACAACAACCTGCTGGGCAAGTTTGAGCTGACGGGCATCCCTCCTGCTCCCCGTGGTGTTCCCCAGATCGAGGTGACATTTGATATCGATGCCAATGGCATCATGAATGTCTCTGCTGTAGACAAGAGCACTGGCAAGGAGAACAAGATCACCATCACCAACGACAAGGGTGAGTTTTTAGTTCATCAGAAAACGTAATCTCAAATGTACTGCGACACGATTTCTGACAATATGTAATTTGCTCCCAGGTCGACTCAGCAAGGAGGACATTGAGCGCATGGTCCAGGAAGCTGAGAAGTACAAGGCTGAAGACGACGTCCAGCGTGACAAGGTGTCTTCTAAGAACGGCCTGGAGTCGTATGCTTTCAACATGAAGTCCACTGTGGAGGATGACAAGCTTGTTGGCAAGATCGGTGATGACGACAAGCAGAAGATTTTGGACAAGTGCAACGAGGTCATCAGCTGGCTGGACAAGAACCAGGTAAATCATATGTGTATATATTTGTGTGCATAAATATGTATGTGTGTGTATATATATATTGGCCAGAACACTAAAATGTCCTTATTTGCAGACTGCCGAGAGGGAAGAGTATGAACATCAACAGAAGGAGTTGGAGAAGGTGTGCAACCCCATCATCACCAAGCTGTACCAGAGTGCTGGTGGTATGCCAGAAGGCATGGCCGGTGGATTCCCTGGAGCCGGCGGTGCTGCACCCGGCGGCGGTGGATCCTCCGGACCAACCATCGAGGAGGTCGACTAAAACATTCATCACTCCAGCTGTCAACTCCTGATATGTTTTCTAAGAAAGTAACCCTCTTATAGCACAAGTTCCAACAAGCTAAAGAGTGTAATTTAAAAAAATAAAAACCGGGTTCAGGGATCACACTTAATTGCATGGTTTGCGACACAACTGGGAAGAACATGTAGTCGAGCGTCAGTTCACATGTGTGTTAAAGTGTTTTTACACGGAGATGTCACTGCCTTGACAATAAAAAATCTTAACCCTCTGCACAAATCTCGTCTTTTTTATGTTCTGCAGAGCCTTTCAGCATGAAGCTGATAATCACCCACATAGTAGCTCTGTGTTCAAATTTGATCAATAGTCTAGTTTTCGTTTCTATAATGGCTGCACTGTTTCTGATTGCTTTTGCTTGGTATCTTTTAGTAAAACTACAATGTTGTTTTCACTGTTTATGTACTGCTGGAAAAGATGAGTAACCCTGTACCTGCCTTAATTACAGGAAGGGGATTAAACTATTTTAGGTGCTGAGATACAAAAGTTTTACAGGAATTTCTACTATAATGTGTAACGTTTCTCTTAAACAGTCACACAATGCAGACAGTACAAATCACGTGGCTACATAGTGACATCTACTGGTCAAAGGGACTTTCTATCTAGAAGACCATCTCAGCTGTAGTTACATGTGAAGCCATAGATGTCAAGACATGCCAGTTAATGTTGGTAAAAATGACTTTTTGGACATTGTGCCACAAACATGTTAAGCAGTATTTTGTGGTACAGATCTTGTATATTTCAAAGAGGCACGGAGCACATGCAACACGTGTGAAACGCTGAGGGCGATACTTAAAATTATGGAAGAGTGGGGTTCTTGTTGATTGTTAAAGTAGACTATTTGGAATTGTCAGTCTAATTTAACATTCACAACACAAAACAGCTGTGGCATGAAATGTATATATTTCTGGCTGGGGATAAAATGTATTTTTCAAAAAAATGACTTGCTCCCGCATTTACTTTTCTATGCTTTATTAGTCAACGTTTCAGTCAACAAGGACCTTCATCAGGACATTAAGAAGATAAAATGATGTGTGTTCTTTTAAACACCAAATCAATGTGATTGGATGATTGGAAGTGTCTGCCATCCCTATTGGTTGAGGAAGTGACATCATCACATATCCATTGCACCATGAAAAAAACAGGAAGAGAAGAAAAATACATGTCAAACAAAGAACATCAAACATACATCACTATTGAAGGAAAACAATAATAATCTCATAAATTATTACATGGCACATGATTATAAGTATATAAAGTTACACATTAAAAACACTGCTTGGTCAATTTACTAAAAGCAGCTCAAACAAGATCAAAATGCCAAGCATCATCATTACATTTAAGTAGAAGTTCTATATTTCACAGACATACACTCAAATCTGTCATGAAAATAAATCCATGGTGTATCACATGTGACCTCTGGTTGTTGAAAGTCGGAGCTTTTTTGAGGAGCACTTGAAGGCACCACGGCTGCGTCGTCGTTTCCATGGTTACGTTGTTGTGAGGAAGCTGCTGACTGAAAACAGGTGAGTTACCTGAGCTCTTTACTCTCTGAATGCTTCATTAACACGACACATTCAGAGCTACATGTTGTCACTGTGAGTAGAAGAAGAGCAGTGGATGCTTTTAGGTACGTGTTTGAACTGAAATGTCTTGTTTTTAATGCTAACAGGTTATACAGCCTGCTGTATTCCCACTAGTGTGTATGGGGAAGAGAAAGCTGCTGTAATGAGTAACTATTCCTTTAAAACAATCATGCTATTTTACCTTTTTTACACATTTTGACTTGTAGGCCAATTAATACCATTAATGATGTTATGTTATGTTATTATTATTTATTTATTTTTTACTTTTCTGTCTATCACAAAGTCTGCCACAATAATATTCAGATTTGATTCAATATTAATACATAACTAAATATTAAGTGTGATAAATAAATATATGTGTCAATATTTTCACTTTGCATTAATGGTATTTTCATTGTTGATGATCGATGTATCGATCCAGATCAATGTATCTAAGAACAACTACTGGTAATATATTTGAAAATGTGTTCTAGCAAAATACAAAAAAGTGAAATGGGATCAACATGAATTCAACCTTTTAACATGTGGTTTTGAATACTGTTGTAAATAGTATATATTATTATTTAAGCTATGTAATATTGATATTGTATTGTTGGGATAATTATACTTTACAATACTGATTTTGTCCATATTGCCCAACCTTTTAAGATATATTGTCTTTGCTTATAAAGTATCAATCAGAATTTTCAGTCATAAATGATCATTGTTGGAAGTTTATCACAATTTCAACATTAATGTCATTCTACATCCTACAATATTATAACAGTGCACTTTCTTGCTGTTCATCTTGTACAATTATCTGTTTATGTTTGTTGGTTGCAGAGTTTGTAAGTTTCCATCCTGCTGCATTTTTCTCCACTTCAATTCTGACAACCACACAGATGATCAGATCTTCATGAAGCAGACTGTCCACCTGCAACATAAACATGGATAAAGGACTCAGGCGTGAAAAGATGTCTCAAGTGTTGAAGACAGAGCATCTTTCTCCGAGACGAGCAGCTCTGGACCACCGGTGGGACTCTGTGGAGTCCGACACAGAGAGTTTGGCACACGAGAGAGTTTACCAGCAGCAGCTACAAATGCGTATCGGCCGCCACGACCAAAACAAACCCATACTGCCTCAGAAGGAGAATGCTGACAGCTTGCAGCAGAGAGATGGAGAGGATGAAGATGCAACTGATGAAGAAATTGAAGATCATCAGATTTATGATAGTCTTGATGTAGCAGCACACCCCCATGGCAAAAGGAAGCCCATCCTGTTAAAGACAGACTATTTGGATGTACAAATGGATGACAGAGAAGGAACAAGGTAAGTTACTCAATTTCTGTATGTCAGGCAACTCATTTGGTGTTGCAATTATGATGGTAGACTATTCAGAGTAATATCAGGGCATACAGACCCAGCATCAGGCAGTTCTCTTAACAAGTGTGTTCTGTTGCACATGAAATGCCACCTGATAATGACATCAGGCTGTCATGAACACTAGGGCACTTGTGTAGGTGTTTTTCTTATTGTAAACAAACTTCATTAATGACCAAAACCAACAATGTGTTAGTACAACTCTCAATACATTTGACCCATTTGGTTAAAAATGTAGTATATGGCTTCAAACGCAGCACAGACAGTGACATCTGGTGGTGTGTAAAACTCCCAGCAGCCCTTCAAGTCTGAGGTTGAAACACTACAACACCTCACTGATTTGAATGGCTTTAGTCTCATATGTGCAATTAAAGTCCCAGAAGCAAGCAGGTCTGTAATACTTTTGTTCAGAAGCACTGCATTAAATGTAGATGTACAATATGTTACAGTAAAATAATAAATGCTTTGTCCTAAAAGCCTAGATATAGCATATTTTTGCTGACACTAATAAATGTATCTTATTGGTGTAATTTAGGTGTCCACTGTGGGCTCATGTGTTTTAACTTCATGGTTGATATTTATGTAACATTTCTGGTAAATTTCCCTATTATAACACACCAAATCTGCTCTTCAGACATTTTTTAATATATACTGCCCCAAATTAAATGAGAACATTTGAGTTAATATGAAAGTCTAATCTCTCATTGAAGTGTCGAAAATTAATTTCTAGCAAGTTCTTAATGTTTTTTTATTGTTTAATTTGTCAAAATCTGCTAGTATGCATCAAACCAGTGTACCTCGCCTACTGTATCCCACAATGCAAAGCACTTAAACGGTACAGGCTATGGTCACAACAGTGGCCAAAAACAGCTCGTTTCTTATTTTTTTGTAGCTATTTCATCACTAAATTCTCTTCTGAGAATTTTTGGGGTGAGAAATCAACTGTAGATTTCGAATATTGACAGTTTTATATAAATTGAAGGTGAATTTAAAATGTGCTCCAACCACCAGCGTAACATAGTTGTGATTGGCCCCGGTGCAAATTTTTTCTTCTTGGGCCCCTTTCCCCAAACACAAGCGCACGCTTGTGCACACGCAACCACTCCAGATTGCTAAGCAGAAAATTGCTATGCCACCACGGAGAGGCTCACCATGCAACTCCCATCCTGCAAACCAGCCTCTGATGAGCACCACATCCATACAATCTACATCCATGGCCATATACTCATTGGCGCTTTCAGTCCAAAATGGTGACAGTGCTACCGCAGCTAGCAGTTTCTTGAAGTTTCTCCTCTTTGCTTTGAGCTCGACATGCCGGGAGGAGTGCAGTCCGAACTCCAAAGGCTATCAATATTTGTAAAACCGCCAATATTCAAAATCTACACAGTTGAATTTTCACCTCAAAAATGTCCAGAAGTGAATTTTATGATGAAAAACATTCCGTTGTTCAGACCGGGTAGCCTATACCTTTAGACTGCGGAAACAAAAGCACACTCCCGGGCCTGTCTTTGAAGCTCAAGTTAGCATCATAGGATACTTACCGTTAGTCTTAGAAGCCAGTAGCCAATCAGAGGCAGAGTTAAGGGGTCGGTTCTTCCCGTAAGTCATACCCTCGTGGGGGCACGCTCATGTGATTGACTGAAAAGAAAACATCTGATTGGCTACAGATGATTCCCTGTTGTGGAGAGAGTAATTTATATATATAAATCACAATATACATTTGTGAATCCTTCTGTGTGCATTCATTAATATTGGGACTGATCTGACTCCATACAGTCGCACTGTTGTGGTTCAATAATGATCGAGGGTCACTTATGTTTATATATTTTTTCCCATTTAATTATTGTTCTTTTTGGACCAAATCTATTTCAAATGTAAATGATACATTTGGTGTCTGAATTATGCTGTTTTTTATCTATATTAAAATAGTAATTATTGAAAGAAAGAAGAGAAACATCTCTATAACAGGTGATTCCAAACATAATTTGATTCACACAGAATACTAGTTGGTTTTGGCCTTTGACAGAATTAGTTGAAGGATAAAAGAAATAAAGAATATCACCCAGTTTATCTCTAGGATACATGTAACATAGCGTTATGAAGTTTGGCCAGTAGATGGCAGTAATGTATATTAGTAATTGCTAAAGGACTGAAGGTAATATTTCTTGGTGAAAAAATATAAAAATATTTTTTTGTTATGTTTTGATTACATTATTGGCTGTGTAGCCTTGTGCATCAAAATAATTCTATAAACATGTGGCATTATATAAGCTATTCACCGTGATGAGATTTGTGCCCGACCTTGTTCAATTTGCCTATTGAACTAGACTGTCACTTTCACTGTCTCTGACAAATTAATTGAAATTAAGCAGATAATAGTGCTGCTTAGATGGAATACAGCATGGAGAATGGCAGCGGCAATCAAACCTTTTACTTTTAAACAGTACACGGATGATAAAAGATAAATAGCCCTCATTCATCACTTAACAATGAAGTGGTGTCAGTTATTTAATGAGATGCAGGCGCCCATGGTACATTGTAGTGAAAATGGCCTAATTCAGGTGCTTTCAGAATGACCGCTTTCATTTGAGGTAAATTAGATTTTTGTTTTGTTTGGGTGGATCACAATAAGTGGTCACTCGTGGTCCATTAACAAGGATCATTGTTGCTGAAAGGGAGATCTCTCTTTCTCTCTTTTGAAGGAGCAGAGGCAGGATCTATGGCGAGAACAACACCACATCTGTTTTTGTGCTCTTGTCGACTCGTACCGTTGTTTCCCCCCCTTCTCTCTCCAGCAGACACAGCCTGATAGTCATTTCCCTCCAAAATAGAAAAGGGGCATTCTCCATTTTCCCGTCATTAACCCGCGCAAATTGATGCCCACCAAGTGTGGGTCCGCTTCCAAAGTACATTGTTTCAGAGGAAAATGACCATGACATATTCTCACAAAAGGCTCCATTTCATAGAGCCAAGGCAGTGGACACAGTCCCATTCCCATCATCATGTTCTCATAGTCCTCGCCGCTGCCTCCTCAAAGCGGGTAAGCCTTTTCACACATTGCCATTGCATAGTTTGCAAACCCAATGGGCATTCCTCATTCAAGCAAAAGATTCCTATTTAGGCAACTCCATTCATTCCTCTTAACTATGTTTTACACCTACCTCGCTCAAAGTGTTGAAAAAGGATATTTGAGTATGGTCCGTATTGGCCAGTTTTTTCATCTTCCCATTCAGTGTTTGTCACAATATTTCACAGGCTTTTGTATTTAGGTGTCTGTATCTTGGGCAAGAAATATTAGGCTGTGGTGTTTTGCCAGTGTTGGGAGGCATCACGTTGAGCTGCATGTTGTCTATAATGCATTCTCCAACTTGTTTGAGTCTGAGTCATTAGAGAGACATCCCTTACCCTTTTGGCCTCATCGAAGTGAAGGGCCCTACACCTAGGCAACCCCCCCCCCGACGCACAACATAACGGTAGGAGAATTAGGCTCCCCTCGTCCTCCCAGTAAGCACAACAAAGAGGCTCTCTGCTATTTATTTTAATGAGATCTTTTCATCACCATCAGAAAGAGCATTTTAGCCTGCAATTTTCAAGCCATTTCATAAGCTGAAAATTGCCGTTTGTGAACCATTCCCCCGCTAGTAGCTCTCAAATATACTCTCATTAGTGAGCCTGGAGGTGAAAATACGAAAATTATCTGTAAATACAGGCACATAATCCCCCTCATCTGTTTCAATTTCAGGAGCCTCTGATAAGGCCTAGCGCTCTTTGTTTGAGCACATCATCATTCTAATAATGGTCTAATGCCTCTTGTTCCTTTAACCTCTAAGTAAGGCCTATGTGACATTCAGATGTCTGTAAAACTTCCTCTGGATATGGAAATGTCATTATAAAGCTGCTACCTGCAATGAAATCAATTAGTAATAATATGATTGAGACTATATGAATATATTCTTTGATCATTTAGATTCTTATCTCCCATTTGCCTAATGGATTGAGCTTAGCAATTATAAAGCTATAACTTAGTGATAATTGAACATATGGTCATTATTTTTATTGTCTTTCTTTAACTTCACAGCCAGCTGCTCACTGACGATGCCTACGATGACCTCCGCTATGACCCCAACTGGAGGACCAACCTGAGGGGAGCTGGCAGCTTCATCGAGAGTCCACAGGTTTATTATTACCAAGTCCCTAAAGAGAAATCCAGTCCGTCATACGATGACAAACAAGGACTCATAATAAAAGGAGGATACAGATACATCGTCGACACAAGTCCAGCTGTTGTGGTGACTCCTCATGTGGCCGGCGAGGAGTCTGACCAGCCGTACCGCCTACACTCACAAGAGGGTCAGACCAGCTCAATAACATCTCGCCACTGCCACAGCCACGCTTTACAGCTTACATCACCTGAGGCTGAGTCATCCAGCATGTTCAATGAAAATGAAAGTGACAAAAGTTTGAAAAGATCCAGAAAGAAGCGTGGAGATAGTTGTGACAGTGCAGGGGAAAATATCAGCAGGTCTCCTGAGCTGACCGGTGATATACATGCTATGTACATCCAAGAATGTAAGAACGACTACCTGCAAGAACTGAGACGCACGCAAGGAGGACAAATGAGCACATCCACACCTCCCAAGGTTTTAGTCAACAAAAAGCTAGAAAGACCGACAGAGGACATAGTGGAACGCAACAAAATAACCCTGGGGCGCAACGCATGCAAGTGTGGCTCCTATGCGAGCGTTCATGCACTTAAGCAGGAGACGCCTCATAATGTCAATAAGGTGTGTATATCATTTTGAGTTTTCTCAACCAATAACATCTGCAGGCCCTCTCTTGAAACAGGTTGCAATTACAGAAACAGACACCAGGAGCTGCACTAACATTGATAATGATTCTTGGGGCTGCCGAGCTTTTGTTACACTTACATGACTTAAGATTCGGTTTCACTGGAGAAACACTGCAGGAAATATTGGAATGAAATATAAAATATATTTGTTTTAAATTCCAGTTTGAACTGTGACGGTTTACAGTTTTTGAGTTCTGTCCCATGGCCTTGTTTGGTGATGGACAGATTAACTATATCTATTACTGGCCTTTTTGAGTGACCTTTTTTTATTCTAAAATTGAGGTTGTTTGTTTTGGAGATGAACAAAGCAGATTGTGGTTGTCGTTATGGTTGAGATATAAGGCACTAACAGCAAGTCTGTTGTGTATTTTAGGCAGCAAGTATAACTTTTGTACTATTACCAAATGAACATGATAGTGATGCGGTATGTTTTGCAACATTCACTAACAGTATTAAGATGTTTTAAACTCAGAGGTCAGGTCTGGGGCTTGTTAGTGCACATGCACATGCTGTTGTGTCTTTATATATTTCAGAGATCTGTATTTACGGTGCACTCAGGTGATAAGAAAAGTAGCCAAGTGTTGGTATATTTACTCTTGAAAGCGTATTCTGATCCCGGAGACATTATTAATGGGCAGTTGCTTGAATGCAGCTTTTCCCCTGAGCAGAATATTGGCCTTGATTGTTTGCTTCTTTATTTTTCCTTCTGCATGAGCCGAGCTTATATTAGTAATATTATTGCTATCTATATGTCTTTTATTGTCATCTCAGACAACTAAGAGAAATATCCTATGATGTTTGCCCTGACCCAGTCTGGGAAATTAATTTGGCAGAGGAGCCATAGCTGTTTTCATCTGCCTTCTTCTCCACCATATGAAAAGAGCCATGTCTGGCTATGCGATGCTTATTATGAGTTGATGTGTACAACAAGAACATCAGAGACGCATGGTTACCAATAGGCTCTTAGACATCCCTGCACCTGGCACAGTGGCATAATTGGTCGGGATGGCCCGCATTCCCTATTTGTTGGGCCACAAGACTGTTTGCTGGCTATAATACCCCCCCAACCATCTGAGCCCCAGCCCTCCACAATGTCTCATATCATCACCATTTACATAGTCAAGAGCCGTTAGCTTTGTGCAATGGTAAACAGAGCCAGAGCCTTTCCCTCTCCCGAACCCTTGTGTTTTGTCATTTCCCTCTGAATTCGCTTATTAGTTTTCCATAGCCCGGTCTCCCCAAAGACGTGTCTTACTTAATGGGGGACACAGGGCACAAAAGAAGGGGCACCAATTTGCATGTAGTCTATTTCCTGTTTCCTATTTCATCATAAGATTAATCTATGAATTGGGTGTGTTACGGCAACAATACAGTGTATCAACAAAGCGGATCAGAAATAGGCTTAAATCAAAGTCTTTTTTTTAAATCATATTTTAGAAACAGGCTCGCCAAAATAAAATAATATCTATGTAAAAACTGCATTTCATTGTGATTAACATGCTGACAGGGACAATGAACTTGGACAGTTTTATTTTCACACACACTAAATTAAATATTGAAGATCAAAGAAGTAATACGTGATAATTTTGTTATCTTCTACCTTCAGTATTAGATTTTGGGAAATGTAATATTAAAGGTCAGAGAGAGAAACTTTTCATAATTAGGATAACCCCACATCTTATATCACAAAGCTTGCCGTGCTTCCTCCCGCTCTTCCTTATCTGTAGCTCCTTGCAAAAGATAGCAACACTCAACATGTACAAATCACATCAGTTTCACAAATCAATATGTGTCCAGACAAGCCAGTTGCTCCGAGGCCCCTTTTAAAATACCCCCATTTGGTCTTTTGAAGAGTGCGGCCATCTGAAGGCAACTTGTGATAATTAGACGTGTTATTAAATGTACACAATTCCCTAATGCAGCAAGTGTTTAGCTCGGCCAAGTGGCATAGTGGCAATGATTGGCTTCATCGGGGCTCGGGTCCTCCTTTGATAAAGACAGAAGTAGCAGATCAATCTTCTGCTATTGCACTCACCCCTTAGAGTCCCTACTCCTCTCGCAGGCCCTCACTTCAAAGCCAGGGCCACATAATGTACAATCTTTTAATAGCTTTAGACCAAAGCTCTGGGGAGCTCTCTGCCACTGTATACCCTGCCTCAGTCTAAACACCTAATCAAGATTACCTGGGCCGGCCACAATAGCAGCTAAATGCAATTCAAGATCCACAGCCCCCTTTGAAGTCTTCATTGCGAAAAGCAGATGTTTCCCGGGTACAGGAGGTAATACAACTCGCAGCAATTGCCAGACTTTGTTGTGACATCGTCTCGCAGAGAAGCAATTACGAGCCTCCCAATTTAGTAAAAAAGATATTACACAGCTTACCGGGCTCAAAATGCAATACAGGCTTGGTCATTTGCTCCAACTGATTGGGATGTTTATAATGGGTGACAAAAGGCAATGGCAGGGGGAATGGGTAAAGGTGAGAGGCGCAAAGTGTGTACACTGCTGGATACCCAGTAGTCACTGACACCTGCTCTTGATCTTAAAACGACTTCTCTATCCTCACTGATCATCTGTAATGGCACCCAAATGTCTAAAAGTCTCTCTGTCGTTTCAAAAAGATCCCCCTATTTGGTTGGTTAGCTCATGTATGGCTCAGTTAATTACCAAAAAATGGACTCAAAAGCTAGAGACAGAGGAGCATGCAGCTCACACATAGAAACAGAATAAAGTCTAGGTGGTGCCATGAATTCTTCTTAGCATAATAGTAGCATCTCAGCCTATTACTGTAGATGCAATCACATCTTATTGATGGATATGTTACAACTGGATCCACTCATTCCATGTGACCTTCACCTATTCAAGCTCCCAGAATTGGTGGCATTCAGTGGAAAAGTCTTCAGCGTGTCAATACCATCGATCCACTCAGATGGTCCTCTGCCACTGAGGGGAGTCCCGAAGTTGACTAAATGATTTTCATTACAGCATTAACAGAACATATTTCCACGCCACAAACGGGTACATTAGGAACAACTGCAATAGTAAATTGATGTAATACGACGTGGTCAAATAACGACAGACATTGATAGCAATGGATGCAGTATTGATACCTCTGAGTAGATGTAGTTGTGTAGGTTGGTCCCAGTGTATAGACATAGTTCAACATTGTTCAGTATCAGCATGTTGCTTTCTCTTTGTGTTCTGTCTGAAGGTGCATGCAGCTCTTAAGGAGACGGCCAGTGCAGAAAGTCAAGAGGACGGTTCAGACCCCGAGCTGAAAACACAACAGTTGAGGGTAGGACTTTTCACTTGGTTGACATGTCAGCTCAAACAGTAGGGAGACTAGCACCTTGGCTTTTAATTTCCTTTAGGGAATATGGACACAATGACTGATGCCGTTGTTGCACTGGGGCTTGCCAGGGATGATTTAAAAAAAAATAAAAAAGAGGAGTCGGAGTGAAAATAGAGAGGATTGGAGAAGCATTATCATTTTGAGCACTTGAGCAGCCACCTTGACGCTGCCAAGCAGATGAGAATAAATATTTTCCCACTGGAATGGGCAAAGCTGATGTTTGCTAAATCAGCGGCATTAGATGCATGATGTTATGTTTCTCTATCTGAGCAGGGACGATGCTCACTCGCTCGTAGACTAAATAATTTGGTGAGATCATGCACAGAAGAGCTCCAGCTCTTCTCACACTTGGGAATGAATTGCGCCTCTTATTTAGAGCTCATGTTTGTCTGTTGTTGTTGTTTTTGTGGTGTGAATTGGTAGATTTAGAGGTGATGCTTTGTGCTCCACACCACCTTCAGAAATAGGCCAAGCTATACTGTGCATGTTAGCATATCTCACAGAAATGCAGAGGATTTAAAAAGTCAACATTCGTAGCAGCGGTGTTTGCATATGATGATGACAAAATTAGAGCCGTAATTAAAGTTTGTTTGCTGGTATTAAAACACAGTTTTCTGGGTTTGTAGCTTTTTGTAAAAAAAATACGTTATATGCTGGGGTTTTGCCATATGTTTGGGTTTTGTGAATTAACACCCCTGTGCACTGAAGTCACTAAATCCTTTAAATCAATCCTGTCTATTTCAGTACCCTTTTATTGCTCTGACTTTCTACATCAATGAAAAAAATGTTATCCTCCAACTGTTAATCCTACTCTAACCCCAGGTCACCCAGATCAGAGACGGGAAGAAAGCCCAGCGGAAAGAATACCCCAACCCCCCCGAACAGGAGCAGCAGCAGCAGCAGCCCCCTGCTCTGGGGGTCAAAGCTGAGTGGGGAGACTGTCTGAGCTCCCCATTTGCAAGACCGGCCGCCGTTGCTCAGCCAAACCCCCAGAAGACAACTTCATCGCAGGCTTTGCTCCCCACCATCCACCTCAGCATCAACCTCAACCCTTCATCCCACGTCCTTCCATTAATCCAGCAGAGGGGCCAGGATGACATCATCCATTTAGCATCTCCTCCTGGTTGTCCTCATTGGAGCCCCGCGTCTGAAGTTCAACTTCGCTTGTCCCCCGGATGTCAACAAACAAATTCAGGAAAGTCCTCCCAGACATCTCAGAAAGGGCTAGACGCACATCTTCACCATCAAAACCTGGAGAGTAGTCCCGAACGCCCCGAACGCTGGCAAAGGTGAACCATTCATACTGTTGTTTTTTTTAAGATGGGAAAGATTAAATTTTAAGGATCTCATTGGGGAAATTGGATCACTGCTGCATCAAATAATAGAAGTCAGATACAAAAAATAGAGCAAATAAGGTTAAAAAACAACCAACAAAATACTGGACAACAGGGCTGTGTATTGGCAAGAATCTGGCGATACGATACGTATCATGATACAGGGGTTACGATTCAACACAGTCAGGCGATATATTGAGGTTTTTTAAATCTAATTTTAGGAAAACTGTCTCGGTATAAAGAACACACCACCATATGCATAAAATCAGAGTAAAAAACAAGTCGATTTTTTGTATGTAATCAAAGCGGTAGGATCTGCATTTGCATTAAGGAAAGGAAATTAGTCTGATACACCATATGAAAATGAATAAGAATATATAATATATGGAATGTCTAGTAGTCTATTATCATGGGACTCCTCAGTATTTATCCACCAATAACTTTGTGTTTTCAGGGCATTATAGTGTCCATTATCCTGTGAAGGGGACAACCACCAGAAGTGTCCAAATGAGGTTCACACTAACAAATTTACACGAAACCTCTCCAGGTCACCCACCAGCACGTCGTCACTGGGCTCGGGCTCCTACACAGTCGTGCCGCCTATAGGAAAGTCACTGACAGGAAAGGAGCCTGAGCCGAGCCCCGGTGTGAACACAGACTGCCCCGTCCAGAGCAGCAGCAGCTCGGACGGATACCTGGCTCAGATGGAGAAACAGAAGCAGCTGAGGGCGAACGTCACTTACAAGGTTGGTGTGTCCTAAACGGAGGGATAGGTGTTTCATCGACTGTAGAACAGTTATATTTGTGTTTCATCAGTGTATTATTGTATGTCTGTATGTCTGTAATCTAATCTGGGATGTCACACAGATACAAATGTTTGTTTCTGTGGCTAAACAGGGCTCAAGGGCTATAAAACTCACTACTTAATAATTTCAGTTAGAAAAAATAAGAGCTCATTATGCAGTTTCACCTAACAAAAGTGACACGTGAATTCTTCAATTGAGTGGCATTCCCCTTTAATCCCCACGTACACGAGAGGTTACATAAATAAATGTCCCTTTGAAGTCCCCGAATAATCCCCTCAGCTGTCTCCATGCAGGGACAGCTTAATCCAGCAGGAGTGTTCTGGTGACTAAGGGCACAAAACATCAGGTTAATTGTCTAGCTCCACTAAGCTACACTTAATTGCTATAAGATGATGACTATATAAACCACAGGGCTGCAGGCTCTGAAAAGCCATTTAAAGATGTGTTAGAGGATAAGGTGATTAGAAGGGAGAGTCTGTGAGGTGCGGGGCCACTAAAGATGCCCATTTGCATTTAATGATTTAGCTGTTATTGTTTTTTTTTTCTCCCCTCTCCTTTGGTTTGCCAGGCTGAGATGGGTCCTGAAGTGACTCAGCCATGTGCAGGGTATATTTAAATACAGGTGATTGTCGCGCAAATACTTTTTGCTGTACTAGTTAAGTCTCACTGGGGAAACTAACACCAGCATTGATGCAAACTGACTTCGGTCGCTATAGTGCATGAGACAGATAATCTGAAAACAATCATGTGCCTCTGTGTCCTCCGGTGCTCCTAACGGCATCTGCAAGATTTCACAGACTGGAGGAAAACAACCAATTAGAGATGATCTGGAGTCTGTCGTCTATGAGAGCCACGAGTCAATCACTCGTAAACTCCGACCAAACGGTCAAACTAGGCAGCGCTGATCAAATATGAATCAATATTCTGTTACTGTAATGTCTATTTCTCTCCTCAGATGTTTTTTAGAAACATCTGGTAGTGTACTGTTTAGCTGTAAAATGAGAAAGTTTGTGACCCGGCAACCATGTTGAGATCAAGTTGAGGAAATACCAAGCTCCGCCAACCAGCCAATAGGAACGCTCTCTCTCTCTGAAATGACCTGTGATTGGCCAAAGTCTCCCGTATTACGGCGACAGAGCCATGAGGAGGTGCAGAAGTCACTTGAATTTCAATATGCTGAAAGGTTAAAATGGCATTTTTGCCTAATGATGCCAAATAAATGGTTGCCTACTGAAGCTTGCACGGCAGCTGGATTTTCACGATATCACAGGATCACAAGATCACACAAAAATCCATCTGTAATGCGTCAGGTTAGCTTTGAGTGCCGTAATACAAGAAGATAATGTCCAGCAGGTCTAGACCGTACTCTATAATTTAGAGACCCAACCAGAGATCCCCCATGAGCATGCATTCTTATGTATAGTGGTATCATATTTATTGTTACATCAACTAACAATCATACTTTCTAGCCTTTCTTGGGTCTACCTAACTCAATTAAGTGCTTAGAGTTGTATCCACACTGCAGTCTTCACATATTCCTCCCCTGGTGCCCGACGCTCCTCCGCCCCCCTGACCTCCCGTCTGTCCCACCATGTTAGCCATCATGTCTGACGAGATTACAGGCTCAATTTGTAAAGCAGTCTTGCTGCAGAGCCTGGGCATGAAAGCAGATGAGCGTGACTTAGGGGTTGGAGAGAGAGAGGGGAGAGGGCTCGGAAAGAAAGGTACCCTGTTGTGTCCGTGGCCAATCCTACTTCCGAAAAGCAGCCAGTAAAATCTGGAATGATTAGCTCCCTTTTGTCTGGGGCAGCTTGTAGATTGCATGTACCAATTCACACATGGTCCCACACACACACCATCATCACCATCACCATCACAAGGAATGGATATACAGTACATATTTGTGTCTTGCCAGTATCACTTCACCTTCAGCTCACCATCAATGTCCCTGAGAAAAGGACTTCAGTATCATATCGAAGCCTGATAAGGAAACACTGCATGTGAGGTAAAATACTTTAAAAGCTCACACACTGTACTCTATATACTTTTTGTGTCATGTTATTTAACTTCCGTCTTCCATAACATCCACTGGTAGACACAAACTAATGTAAAGTAATGTAATGTTTCTGTCATTCACTGTCCCGTTCATCTACCGCTTCATTTTGTGTTGTTGCCACAAATCAACAAGTTGGTCGGAGCTCCATCTTACTACTACTTTTATGTTTTTCAAATCTTGCTAAAATCCTATATATCTTACTATCATAAAACCCTGTGGTTGGTTTGTTTGCTGGTTGTTGTTTCACACCACAAGGAACCGCACCAGAGTCGGCTTGGAAGCAGACTGAGATCAGCTCTTCATGCAGTCTCGGTTCAGTCGTTTGGCCGGCCCAAATGAACCGTACTGTGACAGCCGCCCATTCTCTGGTGCTTGCTGTCGTTTCCCTTTTCCTGGTGTTTTTTTTTTTGGTTGAATTGCTGAGTGATTGGAGGGTTATTCAGTTCACCTGTTGCAGGGTGTGGGGACTGGCTCTTAAATGATAGTTGAGAGCAGCTTGGTGCATTCCCTTCTTGGCCAATCAGGGTGTGACGACGCCCTTTCTGTAGGGCTTAAGAGAGGTAGGAAATGGCACAGGCAGTGTCATTCTGATCCTTCCTTCACTAACTGCAACATATATTATCAGCCAGAAACTCTGGTCTGTTTTAGGCCCTTTTGAGATTCCTGTGCTCGTTTGTGTTTTGCTGACTGAGAGAGTGTTGACCATCCTAGTTGGGGAAACACAAAATAAATACCCTTCAATGAGGTTACCTGCATTAGGATGATCAGGTGCTATTCGTGCAAGGATCTTGCTTTGCCTCATGATAGCCTAGCGCCTGCAGGCTTTATTTTATTATTCTGTTCATTTGTTGAGTTTCACTGAAACCCCTTTATACCCATTTATTTTGGTCTATTTCATTTGGGGAAACTTTAAAGGAGAGTAAAAGGAAAAATGAAACAATATTTTAGTTTCCTTATTTGTTTATTATCGAAGAGGCATTTGTTCATTATTATCATTATTAAGGAGGCATTTTATTTTATATTTAAATGTGGATGGGAACTGGTTCTCAGTCTTCTGCCTGATCAACTGAAGTCTGGGGGTGAATCAGTACCGCCACAGTACTAACTGGGCAAACGGACCTGAGTTAGTTTTAACCGAACCAAGCAGGTTCGGTGTGAAAGCGCTCTGAATGTCTGTAATAAATTTCACGGCAATTCATCCAATAGTTAGATATTTCAGTCTGGATCGGAGTGGTGGACCGACCGACATTGCGATCCCTGGAACCAGGTCACTAGAGTCGCTGGGTGTGAAGCATGAAACTGAATCAGGCTTTATCATGTCAAGAACCCCCCAAATACACATGATGCATATGAGGTCACCTTGCACCCATTTGATCAGATTGTTTCCATACATCTCTATACAGTAATGTACCTCATCCATGTGCAGTATATCAGCAGTTGTGAAAATTCTCCTCAAATTGCTGAGCCCTTTCTGGCACCCTCTTATAGTGCATTTATCAGAGTTTCTGTTTGTTTCTGCAAGCTGCTAGAGACACGGCCAAACAAGAAGGACGGAGTGATACTAAATGTTTGGTGAAGACAGTGTCACTCACATTGAGGCTCTGTCTCGCCGTGTTGTCTGCTATAGGCGTGTATCTATCATTTGGTGTATTATTAGGGATTTTTTTTTCTCAATGCACCATTTGAACCCAATGAGAGACAACAAAAATTGATCAAAATTGCAGTCGGGAATTTATTGTTTATGCCGCGGTGCCATTTTGACAGCAATCAAAACAAATAGAGTTCAGTTCAACAAAAGGTCAGCTTCAAATTAAGGAATCAAAAATGTGACTTGATGTTTGATAGCACATCATCAACATCTCTCTCTCTCTCTCTCTCTCTCTCTCTCTCTCTCTCAGGCATATGGTCTTAAAGACTACAAGCAGCTGAAGCCAGATACAAATCTTGGAGGCCTGGGTGCTGACTACACAGCCACTGAAAAGACAGTAAGTAGTGACCTTTAACATCAGTCAGTGTCATATCAGCAGACATTGATGGCAGTCACTCACCACCAGTTTGTGTTATAGGTTGGTTAATTAAACAGAATCTGCACACAAATAGATTAAGATGCAGCTGGATTATGATTGAGCCTGAAATAATCAACATGGCTGTGAATGTTTCGGGGTATTGGTGAATATTATTTGGTCATATACTACTCTTGGGGTTTTGGAGGGTGGTACCATATCCTGTATTTTGGTTTGCAGTCGCTGATAGCTCAGACCTGAAATGTTATTCTTGGTAATGTGGAAAACATCCAGAGCGTTCTTTACCTCACACTGGGATCCTTAACATCCAGTAAAAACTCAGACTTGGCTCATTTATCAGGGTCATATGTAGGTAAGCTGAGAAATCGTATCATAAACAAGATGAACAAATTCCTAAATGATAAATAGACCCTACACAAGGTACACACACCCAGCTCTGCATGTGGCCACAGAAAGGTGTTTCTGCACTTGGCAGCCCATCTTCTTATTCCCATCACATGTGAAAAGGTGTATGTAAGCAGGGCAATTTTACCACCAGAAACATTTCTCTTGACAAACCGTAAATAAGCTCAAAACAGAAAGCTAAAAGAAACCGTAGTATTGACACACATCTGCCCCTGTAGCTTCCATGTCAGCTGTTTTTGTATGCATGTATCCACCAGCTTTTCAGCTATATAAGGTAGAAATGAATCTATAGACTAGCGTACATCTATATTTCAGAGCCTCTCCGACCTTTAGTCATTTTTTCTAGCCCCAAAATAGAAGATGATACAGAAGAACAAAATACAAAAGCTGCCCTACCTGCCAGGATATTGTATTAATTTGCTTTTAGGCAATATCAGCAGTAAGGAGTGACTCACAGAAAAAAATAAATATGATTAGAATTAGTTTGGACAAACACGATTAGCTGTCTCTCAGTCTGCCTAAATCCTGATGTCCGCTAGTGTCGGTGTGTCTCCGCTGACCCTCAGAGTTCATCATTTAAAGGCCCCCATGCTGCTCCACAGATAACATAACATTTACAAAGCAGATGAGAGCACCCCTAAGAAGTTAAGTGCTTTGTGTATCTTTTGTTAATCCCCACAGTTGTAAAAAGTGAGCATGTTTGGCCAATTTACACTAGATTGAACCCATCTCCCGGTCCAAGCCTATTAGTGAATGATATGTGTAAATGTTGATAGGCCCGCTGAATGGCTCGCTGTGTTTGGTTTTGTTGGGCTGCGTGGAGAGGCTCTGCCGGGGGGGGGATGCACAAAGAGAAAGGCCTTAAGGGAGAAATGGCTCAGTTAATTAAACCCCCTTTTATAATCTGCTTCTATTTCTCTCTCACTCCCTCTCTTCACTCTCTCTTCACCGTCATCATGCTGAGAAAATCAAACGACAGAAGCTGTATTCAAATGTGATCCGCGAGCAGAACAAAAAGATAAGTAGGATTCCCTTTCTGCTGGCCAAGGATCCGGAAGGGGATGACAAGAAAGTTCCCAGGATGAAGGTTTGTGTGTGTGTGTGTGTGTGTGTGTGTGTGTGTGTGTGTGTGTGAGAAACATAGCACATGTGTTTTTCACAACATGTTGTGTGCTTGTGGTTGTTTGAGAGAGACAAGTTGTGACTGCAAAATGACAAAGAACGAGTGTATGAGATTCAGGAGAATGTCATACAGGCTTCCAACCTGTTAGTGAGTTATCTGGATTCACTCAGCAGAACATAGTTGATGCTGGATAACTGGTGCCGTCTGCAGCAGGTTAGCAAAACATCATTATTCATAAGGGTCAAATACTGTAAGAGTATTGCATGATGAATAGCTTAACAGTTATGCTCTTACTGTATGTGTGCTAGGCTCGATAAACCTATAAGAGAAGTCTCATTGTTTGTCAGTAGGGTATACTGGGTGTTACGACCAGTGAGGTTTTGGACCCAAATGTAGACACAGACAACGGCGTGGAAGTTGAACAATGAGCTTTATTGCAAAAAGCATAAATGTGAAAGGAATGAGGGAATGTCGAGGCTGGGATTGAGCAGGACAGACAGACAGGCAATGATGATCCTATAGGCACAGGAGAATAAACGTTAGTGAACAAGATCAAGGACTAGGAACAAGAACTCAGAATATAGAATATGCTGAAACTACCACTCGGGTTGAATCAAAGAGTGGCTGGAGAACCGGGGTATTTATACTGTGGTTGATGATTAGATGGCAGGCAGCTCTGCAGGTTCGTCAGGTGAGTTGATTGCATCAGGAAGAGAGAGAGTCAATTAATATATAACGTAACTTTCTTCATAAACAATACCTATGTCATCTCGGTCAATTATGGTCAACTATAACCTGCTACACGTTGGAAGTCCTGTTTTATAGCCAGAGTGGCCAGCTGGTCATGTGACAAGCAATTCTCATGAGTGATACCCAGATTGACCCTGGTGCTCTTTATTAGGCTTCTTCAGTTTAGTGTTTTACTCGATGTCAGGATCCTGTAAGAGTGATGTCATCTTTCCAGACAGTTGATTGGTTAGTAGATAAGATGATTACACATTTTGATGCGATTTTCTGAACTTCACTTGCTCCGGTGCAGGTTAGCCAGGGGGCATATGTTACCATGGTTATAGCTCACCAACCCACTAAACTCACTTTGTAAAATTCACATGAATTCTCAAGTTTTGAAATGTTTCACTAAATGAAATCCATTAACAGTTATGCAATCAGCGATGGAGAATTGTAATGTATTATATTTTAATGTATCAGTAAACTTATATACCCATGAAATGTACCTTGTACTGTACATTACATACTCATACATATGTGGATCTCTCTTTCTCTCTCTCAATCGTAGGCCTTGGAATATGCCAAGACCATAGCCAAACTCCCGGTACAGTCTCAACCGAAACAGAGACAGAAACACCAGTCTGGAGTCTTCACTGAGCACGCTCCATACTTGGAGGGCCTGGACGACCTCCAGCTGGCCACACTGGAAGTCCTTAGAAAACGGCATGAAGAAGAAAAGCAGGCGGTGGCGCTCTTCAGAAAACTACATGCTGTCTGAGACGAGGTGCAATTCACTTAAACAGTCCAAGGAAGCTGTGCTGTCGTAGATGTGTGTAGTACACAACAACATGCTGCCTCATTAAATTTGCTAGGACCAGTGTCCCATCAACATTCATTACCACATATATCTTCACACATTTTTCAAAATGATAGATGAGAAAGATAATCTCTGAGAAGATTGTCAGCCTCAGCTGTGTTGCTATTAACACTGTGTTACTTATTTCTAGTGTTTGTTTTAACCATAGACCGTCTATTGACTGTTAAAGGAACTGCAGTTTAAAGCACTTTGGCATTGGCTATTCACCACTCAGCTGTAGTTACTGGTTCCTGCTTAAGTCTGAATTAAGCCGCATTCACACCAAATCAGGCGTTGCGGTAAAAACGCCAGACAGTCCTCCTTTTCAGTTGAATGTGGGTAGGGCGTTTGGGCTGCGGCGGTAAGGGGCCGGTTGAGAGTTGAAAAAGTTGGAGAAAGGCAACCCAACGTCACGCTGCAGTAGCCAATAACGTAACCGGCCATCAGCGGGCCATTCAACTCAAATGGACCATTTAAGTGAAACTCCCACATCGCAACGCCTGATTTGATTTGGAACGCAGCCCAACAGTTCTCCTCCATGTTTGCATCATTGCTTGTCTACAGCTAGAGATTGATCTAGCCTGTTGATTGTTGCAGCAGCAGCATGGTAACACTAATGCTGCTGTCATGTATGATCAGGTTGTGTTGTGCTTTTACTCCCTGAGTAAAGTACCGACTGTGACGCACAGGCTTGGTGAGAACTGTTGCTCTATGTATGTCAACAGTGCCATTGAGCAATTACAGAATCACCGACAGCACTAAGCCTTTTTTCATTTTCATTAAACAGTCCACTTCCAACTCTCCCAGACCGCTGGCTAATACCCACACTCTAGTTTTTGTTATTTCAGCCACATTATCAGTTTGTCTCCTCTCACCCCATTACACCTGGTTACCCGTTTTAACCTGGACTAATCCACACACCCATGTGTTTTACAGTGTAGGAAAACCTGCTCGAATGAAAGATGACACTTTGAAGCTCTCCTGATTTGCTCCCAGTCCTGCGTTTTGTAGCCATATATTCTAAGTAGTAACTCCTCCCCAACACAAAACACTCTCAAGCAGCTCATTTTACTAATTGAACCCTCAGATCATTATCAAAGCACTATTTACCTCTGTGCAATATTTTAATTAGATTATAGTCTCTATTTAACCCATCATGGACTCTTTGAAGCTCTGTGTTTTTAGTGTTAAGTCCTCAGATGCGTGGTTGGAAACAAATGACGGGGCCCTTTTTAATTTAATGAGAAACGCTGCCTATCCAGACTCAGTCTCTTTGCATCTTTTTTAGGTCCCACCTACTCATTTTTTGCCATTGAAATCCAGTTAATTGAAGGAGTCTTTCGCCGCTATACAAGAAGGGGGCCAAATTAGCATCCCTTTCTGCCCATTGGGAAGCTAAGGCAGACGTGGATGCTTTGATGTGAGAAGTACGCTTTCAGTAGGCGGCAGGCTTCCTGAAAATGAGCTGATGGCCCTGCTATTAGGTCCAAATGCAGATGCGTCCATGTGTTGCAAAACGCTTAATCTTTTAATTGATCACCTTCTGCATGGCCTATTCTCCACATAGTCCCCCCCCCCCCCCCCCACGGCCTGTTAATCACAATCACATTTTGAAGATGACATGAATTGCTTTTCAAAAGGCAGGAAAGGATGGCTAAATCCAGTAGGAAGGACGAGAGAGGATTACATGTTATTATGTTAAATACCCAGTCAGAGATGCAGCTTGTGGTAAAACAATTCAATACATGTAATGAGAGCTGCTTTAATCTGTGTGGCTCATGTGTTATTATCTAATTAATAATAAAACTGTCCTACCCTTCATTGTTATCACAGTGATAATTGGACAATAAATAGTTGTCTACAACACTCCCATGAAGACTGCTCTTTTATTAATCTGCCTCTAAAGTCTTATAGAGCCTCACAGCAGCTCTGTCTGTGGATCTGAGGGCACAAAGTGGATTTAATGTTAGTCGATATGTTGGACATCTGGTGATAATTTAAGGATTATTTGAATGAGATATCCTGCAGCGTGGACCGTTGGTAAATTACTTTATCAGTGAATTAATGAAATAACACTGAAATAGTGTAAAAAAAATAATAATTCAAAACAAAATTACACAAAATCTTTAGACAGTAAAATGCCAAAATGTGCAAAAAATATTTTTCTTGTATTTGATTTTTTTGTTATTTTGTTCCATGCCATGAACATTACTGAATGAATGTTCTCTATTAACAGAAGCAAAATGAAATGTTGTAAAAATATCTTATTTCTGCAAAAACTGAATTTGGACTACGGCTGATAACATTTTTTAAAATATAAATAAAATATTTCCACGGCCACATTCTGCACTGAACACCCAGATTTATGTTGGCACAGGGAAACACATTAAATGCTTGTATGTAATATGGCATATTTTATTTCTTGGCATACTGTATTAAATTGTTGTGTGAAAATAATATTTTTAGGTCAAATAGATTTGTGTTCAACATAGCTGTGCTACTAGAATCCTTTCAATTCATTTTATTCTGAAAAATTAACATTTCTTTTTAGTATATTTGTAGATATTTCCATCTGACTCTGTTGACTAATTGATTTTCTTGAGAACATCCATCAAGCCTCTACCAAATCCCATCATTACATGCATGACCCATGTGCCACACCCTGGAGTATTCTTAGCAATGCACTGATGCTAAAATATACAAATAGAAAAAGAGTTTTTTTTCCCTCTCTTCAGTATAGAAGATTATTAATTAATATTAAAAGCAAACAAACAGAAGGATGTCTAATTTCTGCTCTTTTTTTGCAGTGAATTTAATTCTCAACTAAGCATAATTTATATAAATATCTGTAAAGGGACTTGAAGTTCAGTGTGGAAATGCTTCTCTTTTAGATGCTTAACTTCAGTGAGGAATACATATAATCTGATTCACCTGCACTGTAAACAATTGCTGTTAATTTACAGCAGGATTTCAACAGTATTAACCTGTTATTGCTAAAAACATTGCTTTATTGTTAATACAAAAGAAAACCTGTTAAATTAATTATATTATAATTATAATTATAATGCATTCTTAAAAAACATCACTTTACTGCTGATCAACTGTCTAAAGTCTCATCAGTAACAGCTTCATGCAGGATTTTTTTTAATTTTGGGACCTGATCTGCTCATGTGAGGCTTCTACATTGTACATGATTGTAAAATCAGTGAATTATCTTTATTGATCTTCACTCAAATGTTGTTCTGGTTTGCATTCTGTGCTTGTAGCCAGCTATAGACACACAACAAGTATATTATAGCCTTTTTCCTAACAGGTGCCTTTAATTGTATTTAGTGTGACTATTCCTATGTCTGTAACCTGCTAAGTCTATTCATCTAGGCAAAAAATAATGTTTATTAAAATGTATGTAAAAAATAAATAGTGCATTAAAACAAATCAGTAAAATAATGTAAAAGAAAGCTATATAATGTATCTTTAAATAGTAAATTAACTTTAAAATACTGTGAAATTAATAAAAGAAAACATTATTTTTCATTAACAGTACAAAGCTGTAAATTTCAGCAAAAGTATAATAATGTTAATTTTATAGTAACATAAAGGCAAACCCTGCTGCCAGTTCTTTACTCTTATTTTACTGGGACATTATTAAGAGTGAGGTTTAAAGCTCAGCTGGATGCACGCAGAGAACAAGCAGCCTCGTATTCAGCACTGAGCTCCATGCTGAGGAGACACGATTACACGTGCAGCTTAAATAATAATAACACTAAATTAATATTTATGTTGTTTTGCAAATAATTCCTGCACGGTTGAGATACTAAATGCAAAATAAGAAAGACTTTAAAAATAAATAATAAAAGGTATAACAGAATAAACGAAGCCGAGAACAGATTCATTATTTATATACTATATATATATATTTACACACACAAATATATAAATGCCAGAAGTGTCTTCGGGCAAAACTTGATTTTACAAAACGTTCAACATTATATGGACAAACGGAAAAAAAAAAGATATATATATATAAAAAAAAAGAAGAGATAACGATAATAATAAAAAAGAAGATTTCGTTTGGGATAAAAGTGCAAATGATGGGGCAGCATGATGCGTTACAAAGCAAAGAGCTGGTGGCTTATTTCGGCCTGTAATTATTTGTACATTTTCCATCTGACAATAAAAAAAGACGTATAGGTGACATTTCAACATGAACAAATGTCTAGACTTTTTAGTAATAATATTAGGATAATAATAATAATAATAATAATAATAATAATAATAATAATAATAATAATAATAATAATGTTAGGCTAATAATAATAATAATAATAATAATAGCGTGAGCTATTCTGTGTTTAACAGACATAACAACACTTACAGAGGATATAAAATATCAATAATAATAATAATAATATTAGGCTAATAATAATAATTATAATAATAATAATATTAGGCTAATACTACTACTACTACTAATAATAATATTTTTAGGCTAATAATAATACTAATTATAATAATAATAGTAATATTACGCTAATAATAATAATAATACTACTACTACTACTAATAATAATAATATTAGGCTAATAATAATGATAATAATAATAATGAAATATTCTGTTTGTCAGACATAACAACACTTACAGAGGAAATAAAAATGTTAAAAATCAATTTGCATGTTTGAATAAATATGAACATTATTTTTAAAACATTAATTTAGGTTATATATATATATTTATAATGGAAGGTTATCAGTGTTATCTACAGTACATTTACAGAGTGACAGTCTGCCGCAGATGGAAACAGCCGTGCAGCCTACTGTACTATAGTAGATGATCCGGAGAGATAATGTCCTCCTCGATGTCCACGTCGTCGTCGTTGTCCTCGTCCAGCAGGTAGGAGTCCTCCTGCAGTCCTCCGAGATGCTGCTGCTGCTGCTTCTGCTCCTCGGAGCTCTTCTCGGTCAGTTCTCCCTCGCTGGAGTTCTCCATCTCTCCAGGAGGCTTCCTCTCGTCCTGAGTCTTCCTCAGCTGCTTCTTGTGCTTCATCCGACGGTTCTGGAACCACGTTTTCACCTGCACGAATTACAACACACATCCTATAAATATAATATACACAGTTGATCCCATATTGGTCTGTCATCTAAAGAAATGTATCAATATTATTATTTTTTACATTTATTTTTCAGGTTATTTAAATAACCTAAACAACACATAGAAGTGGCCTATAGATGGAATAGAAATACTGAATTTATATTTACTAGACTTTAGAAATATTCCCTGCATGTATTTCATTTATGTGCAATTATTATTATAATAATTTATTCAGAATAACACATAAACATCAATTCTTCAGGTGTGAAATAGCCAAAATCCATATTGCTCTTATAATAAAGGCCAATTTTATTATTTTTTACATTTATTTTTCAGGTTATTTAAATAATCCAAACAACATAAAGAAGTGGCCTATGGAATAGAGATACTGAATTTATATTTATAATAGAATATATATAGAATTCGTGGTTTATTTAATAGGGACAACTTAAAAACAGCTATCTGATGCCAGTATCACAGTGCTTATAGCGGATGCTAATTTGCAACACCTGTACCTAGAAAGGCTTTTTGTGAAAATAAGAGATTAAAACAGGAATGAGTAGAGGAAAAATAAATAAATACAATAAAGTCTCATGATGTATTTGCAGAAAGGCAGAGGAGCGTCGTGATTCATAGTTCCCTCTGCATCTCTGCATCCTCTGCACTAACTGGTGCTTTCAGGTGTGTGTGTGTGTGTGTGTGTGTGTGTCTCTACCTGTGTCTCTGACAGGCTGAGCGCCGTGGCCAGCTCGACTCTCTCCGGTGTGGACAGGTACCTCTGGATCTCGAACCTTTTCTCCAGACCGGACAGCTGCGAGTCTGAGAACACCGTCCGGGCCTTCCGGCGTCTGCAGTGTTTCCCAGGTAACTCCGCGTGATGCTGGAACAAGGCTGGCATCTGCATCCCTACACAGACACAGGTGAGAGGAAAACATCTGGTTAGAGATTATACCTGCTCAACAAACAACATCATAATGTCTGAGAAACAGTTTTCACTGAATTAATATTAATTCCATGAAATGTTGAGGTTGTTTTCTCTTTATTGTACTTGATGGCTGTTGGTTTATAGACTGTTGTAATTATTAAACTGTGGATTGCATATATGAAAACAGCCTTGAAAAAAGGGAAGTATAAAAAACAAATAAATAAATGAGATAAATATAGTTTGATAATGGCTGTTATAAGTTATAAAAACTTTAGTTTAGTCTAATTATTTACAGAATAATCAGAGCAACAATAATTATTGCCTTTTGGACACAAGTTGAACATAAATTAAAATAAAAATAAGTATATTAGTATTAGTATTTCAGACTCTCCTGGACTCATACGGACGCTGAACAAACAATAAATCTGTGCAATATTAATACACTGAATGTAAAATACATTTATCTGTGCAATATATCCTTGATGCAATATATATATATATACACCTCAAGTGCAACTTTGTTTACATTTTATTTATTACATCTACCTATTTTACAATTACCTCTGTTTACATTACATCTATTTTTATATTTTATTCCTCTAGTGTAACACCTCTGTTTATATTTATTTATTACATCTACTTTACCTGTTTTATTTGCTTTATAACTGTGTGTGTTTTACCTGTTATATGTTTTATCTGCCTCGTTTAGTCTCGTCAAGTATTTGTTTTAAAGCTGTGAATCTCGTTGTATTTAATACAATGACAATAAACCTTTCTATTCTATTCTTTATATTCTATAGCATAATATATATCTATTTTTTAAATTGGATAAAGGAGAATTTAATATTATCCTGGACTGAATAATCTACTGGTTTTTGAGTTTTCCAGAGATGCTCAAGCACTTGAGATCAAATATATCACTGCAAATTATGTTATATTCCCAGACTATTTGATGAATGTAAAAACGTAGTTTAGTCTAATTATTTACAGAATAATAAGAGCAACAATAATAAATGCCTTTTGGACAAAAGTTGAACATAATTTTTTTTTTTTTCTAAATTGGATGAAAGGAGAATTTAATATTATCCTGAATTTTTGAGTTAGTTTTTTTCCAGAGATGCTCAACCACTAGAGATCTATCAAAATATGTTATATTCCCACACTATGCAGGGTTATGTAAATCTATAATTGACTTTCCAGTTTTAATAATCTGTAGGAAATAGACCTCAGCAGCATTTTGTGCACTAATACTGTAGTTTCTATCTGACTGAAGTGTCCTTGTTCCTCCAGGCCTCTCTGTGCGCCTACAGATGCCAGATGTGCGCCTGTGCCAGATGTGCTTACCAGAGGTGAAGAAGTACTGGTGGTGATGCTCCGGCTTGTGCAGAGGATGGTGCGGATGTGGAGCCAGGATCGGAGTTGGCATCAGCGGGTATCCGTACTCCAGGATGGGCATCCTGGAGGCCAGAGAGCTGCAGAAGGGCGACGGGATGACCTCTCTCAGAGGTTTGGGTTTGTGCAATAAGATGTCCTCGATGAAGAACGACGTGGACCTCTGAGCAGGAGCCACAGATGCGTAGTTCAGACTCATGATGGGAGTTGTTTTGGGTTGTTTTGTTGCCTTTTTAAACCTGCATCAGCACCAGCCTCTTCTCTCTCCTCCAAGTCTCCCAGGCTTTAAATGCAGCCCCCTGTGTGTGTGATCAGTGAGTGACACTACGTCGAGCATCACATAGATATCAGTGGGAGGGAAAGATTTCCAACAAGCATATATTCAGACAGATAGAGGATTGGGGGAAATTGATTTACGCAGCAGCCAATTAGAGCTGTGGATGTGGAGGATGGGAGGAGAGATGTGAGGGGTTTGTTCTTCCTTCTGATTGGCTGGCTGAGTCAATGAGTTCAGAGCTGGTGGAGAAAAAAAAAAAAAGCAAAAAATAAAAAAAAAAGCAAACAAGAGTCCAGATATGCACCTGTGACCGAGACCCAGTTCATCTGAATAGCGACTGAAAAATCCATCCGAGAATCATCATAACTCGTAGATGTGCTTATGTGGTTGCCCCTAGCAACCGTGCTGTTTTTCTTTTTTATCCCACATATGCAGCCAATAATTAGTTTTTTACTTATATAGCCTAAAAAGTTTGGAAAAATACAGTTTTTAAAGAAAATTATCATTAAATGTTAATAATGAATGAGGATTTTTTATTAAGTATTTAATAGGATATTCTATAGAAGTTGATATTGGTTTAGTTTTATTAAATATTTGATTAAATATTTTTGGTTTAGGCCTATTAGAGAGGTAGAGGTGCGTATGTGGTTGCCCCTAGCAACCGTGTTGTTGTTGTTTTTTTATCCCACATATGGAGCCAAGAATTAGTTTTTTACTTATATAGCCTAAATAGTTTAGAAAAATACAGTTATTATTATTAAATGTTATTTATTAATGCAAAATGAGATTGCTATCTCTCATGGAAACTGCTGCTTATTAAATATTTAATAGGATATTCTATAGACTAGTTTAGTTGATATTGGTTTAGTTTTATTAAATATTTGATTAAATATTTTTGGTTTAGGTCTATTATTAAGATTGTGCTACTTTACTCTCCAGGTGTGAAATAGCCAAATTTATATGAGAATATCTATTTAGCATTATTTGTGTGTTTTTGTGGTTTGTTGCACCCAGTTCATCTGAATAGCAACTGAAAAAAATCCATCTGAGAATCATCATAACTCTTAGAGGTGCTTATGTGGTTGCCCTAGCAACCGTGCTGTTTTGTTTTTTTTATCCCACATATGGAGCCAAGAATTAGTTTTTACTTATATATACGTATATATATATATATATATACGTATATATATATATATATATAATCTTTAATGTTTTTATGTTTTTAAAACTGTTTTAATTATGTCTTAAAGGTCCCATGCTGTAATGTTAAAAAAAAACTTTATTTTCCTCATACTGTCTGCCTGAATATACCTGTATTTACCCTCTGTCTGAAACGCTCCGTTTTAGCTCATTTCAACGGAATTGTAATGGAAGTGCGTTGCTAGGCAACAGTTTGGGTCCATGTTTACTTCCTGTCAGCTGATGTTATTCACATACACTGCAACAGGAAATAAACTGGGACACATTTAGTATGTTTATGTTTAAAACCGTGAAATTATCTATATATTTTATATTTGTGACATCACAAAGGGACTGAAATCCTAACGGCTTGTTTCAAACGCACAATTACTGAATACGGGATGTGTGTATTTTTTCTTATATATAGCGTTTTGATAGTTTAACAGTATTTATATAGCACTAAAACCTGCTTTATAATATAAAAGACATGAAAATCTCACTTTTTACAATATGGGACCTTTAATGTTCTTTTGCACTTTGTCACAATGTTCTTGAATGTTTATGTAAAGCACTTTGAATTGGCCTGTTGCTGAAATGTGCTCTACAAATAAAGCTGCCTTGCCTATAGCCTAAATAGTTTGGAAAATACAGTTTCCGAAGAAAATCATTATTAAATGTTCATTATGAATGAAATTATGAATCTCTCATGGAATCTGCAGTATGTTGCTTATTAAGTATTTCATAGGATATTCTATAGGCTAGTTTAGTTGATTGTGCTTATGTGGTTGCCCCTAGCAACCGTGCTTTTTTTTTTTTTATCCCACATAATGAGCCAATAATTCGTTTTTTATTTATAGCCTAAATAGTTTGGAAAAATACAGTTTCTGAAGAAAATTATTATTATGAAATGTTAATTATGAATGCAAAATGAGATTGCTATCTCTCATGGAATTTGTTGCTTATTTAAGTATTTAATAGGATATTCTATAGAGTTGATATTGGTTTAGTTTTATTAAATACTTGATTAAATATTTTTGGTTTAGGCCTATTATTAAGATTATTACAGGCTACTTTACTCAGAATGACAAATAAACAGCAATTCTCCCGGTGTGGTATTTAAAGCCAACATTCATTGCTCTTATAATATAGGCTATATTATAGGCTATACACTTACTGGATGTCTATAGTCGTGCTCTGTTGTATGTTTAATATCTATTTTGCATTATTTGTGTGTTTTTGTAGTTTGTAGGATCCCTGTATTCTTTGGGCTACAAGTCTCAGAAGGAATAAACAAAGGAACCCAAGCTGCATCTTCTGCAAACATTATGAATACAACAGGAGATGTTCTTGTTATCCCCTCTGCAGTATATGTTGCTTATTAAAGTGTTTAATAGGACATATTATAGTTTAGTTGCTGGAAGGAGCATCAAATTTCCATTTCAAGCTGGTGACTTTAAAAAAAAAAAAAACATGTTCTAGTATCCATGTTTAAAACATTTGAATGTTCCTACTAAATACTAAATAGGTTTATGTCTTTAGACGGTGTTATTGCCGAACTAATCCATATACTGTGCACTGGCTGGTAAAACACATGTTTGCACATCTGTGTGTCATATATATCCAGGCTATTTGTGTGTATTTCCTCTTATTAGTCCCTCTTATTCCTTATAGCATCACGTTGATATTATCCTTATAAATGCATGAACTTGAGTGATTTAATGTAACTTTTCTGATTACTTCTGTAATTACTTTCTATAAGTCATCCATACTTAGATCTACTTATCTAGAAACTTGAACATGCGACCACATAGTGTGTTTTTTTTTCATTCCACTCTTCTGCACTCTTCCTTCATGTTAGTAGTTTCTGAATGAAGTCATGAAGCCTGTGTGTCACAGGAGGATTGTTCTGCTTACAGGTCTGTCTAGTAATTCCGCCCAAATTGGCTGTAATTGTCGGTATTAAAATCTGGGAGAGTACAAGTGCTGCTCCTGTGCCCATTTGTGAAAAGAAAGCGGTGCTCTGTAATTTGTTGATATGGTGTTGTCATCACATTTCCAATCAGGCCTGTTAATGTGAAAGTGTCTTAATGTAGGCAGAATTCACGCTGCAATGCTATTAGGCAATTAAGGGGAGATGTTAGAGCGGAAGTTGTAATCCTGAGGCTGGAGGACAGGATTTCCATTTGATCAGATGGAGGGAGAACAAATTAATTACTGGGAATCAGATGCTGCTCTGCTGCTGCATTAGTTTAGCATAGGCTCCTGTTATAAATGGACAAAATGTGAATTAGCATATAGTTGGATGGTTACAAATCAAACACCTTGGTGGAGACTGCACATTAGTTCTAACTGAAGACTCAGTAATAACTCCCATCATGAATGAAGCTGCTGCAAAAATGTGAATTAGCATAGTTGGATGGTTACAAATCAAACACCTTGGTGGGGACCAGTGGCCAATATTGGCTCCAATCTCGCCTACTGCAGCTTTAAAGTACCAAACATAAAAGTACACATTATGCAGAATAATGTATATTATTGGATTATACTTATTGATGCATTAATGTGTTTATCACTTTAATGTTGCAGCTGGTAAAGGTGGAGCTCATTTTAATGACTTTATATACTGCTGGGTAGTTTAATCTATAATAATACATCATTTATTCCTATTAATAATCTGAATCTGTAAATTAACTAAAGTTATTAAATCAATGTAGTGGAGTAAAAAGTACAATATTTCCCACTTAGATGTAATGGAGTAGAAGGACATGGAAATACTCAAGTAAAGTACAAGTATCTCAACATTGTACTTGAGTAAATGTACTTAGTTACTTTCCACCACTGAGTACATGTTATAATGTGTTTTTCTAAGCATTCTTTACTGCTCCTGTTGGAATAAAAGAATTGTTGATTATTTAACTGAAAAGTAGTAATGTGTTTTTGATACCTTCACTTTTTTTGTTTTTTAAATTTCTGGTTAATATAATTTTGTGATTTAGTCTTTGGAAGCTGGAGTAGTATAATCCTTAAAATTCAAAACCATTTTTTTTGTATATGGCAACCTTAAAATGTAGTATTCAGCAAAGTTGGCAGTATAGGTTAATGCAGTCGAGGCTTGTAATAGTTGGATAAAAAAAAAAAAAATATATATATATATATATATATATATATTAATTTCCAGAAGACACAGCAGATGGAGGCTATAAAGTTTAGTTTTAAGTTTTACAGATAGACTACTGTAATAACTCCCATCATGACTAAAGCTGCTGCAAAATGTGCACAATCTTCCAAAAAGTCACCACATCCTTCTTCTCTAAGATATGTCATTTATGTTTCCATTAATTAGTCAAAATTCAGGAAACAAAGGATTTTTTTTCTTTTCTAAAATTTTTTTTTTTTTTTGTATGTAAGCAGCAGAAAAGCACAGAGAGCTTTTAAAGACACAGCAGATGGAGGTAACCCTGCTTTGCACCTGGCTGCTACAAAATGACCTGAAACTTGGAGAGCTGTTGTCACTGAATGTCTTTAAAGTGCTTCTAAAAGATTTGGAAACAAGCACATCTGGTTGCAGATGTTTTGAATGTTGATGAATGTTTTGTGATACCTTATGATTCTGTAATTTGCTCTTTGTCTTTGTTTTCAATTGTTATGTTTGTTTTATGTCTGCAACCATGTAACTGTGGTGCTGCTGCCTATCTTGGCCAGGACACTCTTGGTAAAGACATTTTTAATCTCAATGAGTTTTTACCACTGGTTAAATAAAGGTTAAATGAAAAAAAACTAATAAAAAAAAAACTCCCATCATGACTAAAGCTGCTGCAAAAATGTGCAGCAATTTTTAAAAAGTCACTACATCCTTTCTATAGTGTGTCATTTATGTTTCCATCAAGTATTAGTCAACATTCAGGAAAGAAATTCTTTTTTTTTGTATGTAAGCAGCAGAAAAGCACAGAGAGCTTTTAAAGACACAGCAGATGGAGATGGAGGTAACCCTGCATGCTTTGCACCTGCAGCTGTGCGTCAATCCCCTTTATGTGGAGCACACCAGGATAACAAGTTGCTTTTAGGGGAAAATTAGAAAGTAAATGAAACAAATGGTGATGAAATCGTCTTAAGGATCCGTTCTTCAGGCTGCACGTTAAGCGGCTTTCTGTGGCCATTTCATTAAGTAAAACATGTTGAGCCGGTCAGAGCAGAGCGTCGTTTGGATAAAGAGGTTTCCAGTGTTTGGCTTCTAGTCTTCAGAGCAGTCTGCTGGTGATAGAGAACGATGGAGTGAAGGAATAAAGGGATGTAGAGGAGGTTAACTCTGCTAAATGTGTTTTAAATCCACTGGAAACAGCCAGTCCTTTATGGTATTTCTATAATATAGAACTGGTTTGTTCACTTTAAAGCTGCACTTTAAACAATTGTTGTTAATTTACAGCAGGATTTCAACAGTATTAACCTGTTATTGCTAAAAACAGTGCTTTACTGTTAATACAAAAGAAAACCTGTTAAATTAATTATATTATAATTATAATGCATTCTTAAAAAACATCCCTTTCCTGCTAATCAACTGTCTAAAGTCTCATCAGTAACAGTTTCATGCAGGATTTGTTGAATTCTGGGATCTGACCTGCTCATGTGAGGCTTGTACATTGTACATGATTGTAAAATCAGTGAATTATCTTTATTGTTCTTCATCACATGTTTTTCTGGTTTCATTCTGTGCTTGTAGCAGCTAGAGACACACAACAAGTCTATTATAGCCTTTTTCCTAACAACCTTTAATTGTATTTAGTGTGACTATTCCTATGTCTGTAACCTGCTAAGTCTATTCATCTAGGCAAAAAATAATGTTTATTAAAATGTATGTAAAAGATAAATAGTGCATTAAAACAAATCAGTAAAATAATGTAAAAGAAAGGTGAAAAACAGCTATATAATATATCTTTAAACAGTAAATTAACTGTAAAATACTGTGAAATTAATAAAAGAAAACTGTATTTTTCATTAACAGTACAAAGCTGTAAATTTCAGCGACAGTATAATAATGTTACTTTTACAGTAACATAAAGGCAACCCTGCTGCCAGTTCTTTACTCTTATTTTACTGGGAAATTCTTAACAGTGTTGTATATTATAGTCTTCTAAATTATTATAATATATATATATATATATATATATATATATATATAAATATATTCCCATTATTATTATTTTTATTATTCTTATTTTTATTTAAAAATATTTATTATTATATATATATATTCCCATTATTATAATTGTTATTATTATAATTTTTAGTTAAAACGTATAATATATATATATATATATATATATATATATATATATATATATATATGAAGTATTATGCTACTTGACCTTATAGTTCCTTATAAAATGCTTCATAATGTGTTTATTATTTTATAAATTGTCATAAAGCATTATGGATATTTATGAGTGCTTATAATTATACAGTACTATAAGCAGATTATAGTATTATAGGTATGTTTATTATGCATTATAGACACAAGGGCGTCATAGAAAGTGCTCTTTAATTGATAAAGCTGAGGGCGGGAGCCTGAATGGGGCACTCTACTGGTGACATAAAGCCAGCTGGACCGCCTCCAAAACCGTTATCAGAGACAACACACACACAAAAAAACACCTGTAAATAGGCGTACAGTAGTATTAGATGAGTAAATGATGCAGCCTTAAAGACAGTGAGTAAAATAGTGTACGTGGATATATAAAATAAAGAGTCCTCTTCTCTCCAGTGTTTTTATTGAAACCATTTCAACTTGAATCATTCATGTTCCAGATGGGAAGCTCTGCATCATCCATGCTGATGGTGAGAATCTACACACAGCTCTCCATGCAGCTCTCATGATCATAATCCACGGCTTATTTCTGGATGATGGTGCTTTAAAGTCTTCTAATGAGAGTTAGTGTTCCTGGGGCATTCATGCATCCGATAGGCACACAAATAGAATATACCTGGAAAGAAACAGATGGTGGTGAATACATGCATCTTATTTAAATTTCTATTTACAAAACACGTTGTAGTGCATAGAAAATCGATATCTACAACTCTAGTTGTTGTTTTCCATCACTTACTCATTATTAGTTATCATAGGTGTACTACTTTGTAACTTAGTGAAAAGCCCGCTGAACAGCAGGTACGGCGCAGCATGGTGGAGGATTCAGAGATGAGCACTTACTACAAGCATCACTTACTGATAATGTCACATCATTGATTCAGCCGGGTTGACCCGTGTACGGTTGACTGTTTCCTGCTCAGGAAGTGAGTCGCTGCATTTCATATTGCATTGTCTCTGTAGTTTTTAGTCTTCTTTATTACACATGCAGTATGAATATCATTAGCTAGGCATGCAGGTACGAGCTGAGGCCTTGACGATATGGAGCTGAATACAATTTTATCTGCTTTACTGTACACTGAATTTTCAAAAGTAAATGATAAAATCATTCATCTTCAGCCTGTTGCTTGCCGTGACACAATATACAGTATGTTCTCCAAGCAGTGGTTTCATCTACACTTCATTGTTTTATTCAAGAACTCACTCAAGGCTTGAAAAGAAGTTAACGTTCAGCAGAAATTTGAACACACCACGAGTGGAACCCTGACACAGATGTGCACTGCTGTGAAAGAGAGGAGACCTAATGCAGTTTGTTTACCTGAAAAAAAGGTGAGCACCACCGACACCCAGCCAATGATATAGGACCAGGAGAACCTCCAGTTTCCATAGCGTTTCCCATAGTAGTTAATAGTTACACCAGTGTACACTGCCATTGCTAGAAACACTAAAAAGCCTGGACGGGACAGAAAAAAGACAAACCATTACTCCTGATGGAAGCTGTAGTTTTCAGTAAGAAAACCACTGAAATGTTCAATCAAATCACATCTCAAACCAAACTAACAATAGAATAGAGTTGAACTTACATGAGATGAAAAACAATATGCCTGCAGCAAAGGTTTTGTCAAACCTGTCGAAGGAGGAGTAATGGATGAAGGCCATGATGCCGATGATGATGCCGATGAAACAGGCCAAAAGAGAGAGGATCATGAGGGCACGGGTGGCGTCTAAGTGGGCTGTGGACAAGGTCAAAGGTCAATGGAAGTCACTGGTGGGGAGGTCAGTGCAAGTCAACAGAGGTGAAGGATCTGAGATGTGACCCCGGTTCAGGCCGTGTTAACAAACCAATATGATGAAGGATGGTGAGAAAATAGACCAGATTTATAAATTCATCAATGTCAGATGGGAAATCTACAAAACCAAAGTGTTTAAGAGAAGCGATCGAGCACATAACAAACTCTAATATAGAGTTAAGTTGCTGTTTGGAAGGCAGTTGTTTATTGTATACAAAATATGACCAATACCATAACCACAACGTTTAAAGAAAACAAAAAACAAATATCAAAGTCAAACATTTCTCTAACATTAGCCTGAAATCTAGTGAAAAAGGCGATAAGAGAGACATTACCATTGACATTATGAAGCCCATATGCTACTCTCCTATTCCAGTCTATCTGTATTGGACAGCCAGCCCAGCTGCACTTCCAAATTGAAACATACTGCTGTCCAGATGTTAAACTTGTTCGCTAAGATCCTGAAGGTTTGACATATAGTTGCCGCCTTTGTCAAGTAAAGATGAAATGATTTCTGCCTCTGGAATGACTCCATCTTACTTTTTCTTGTTGTGGAGCTATAACGGAAAAGTTAGCAGTCATCTACGTGAACCGTTTTTTGGCAACACTTACCAATGCTGTCGCTGTGTGGGAAGCATTTCCCCGGCATACAGTAGCGCCACAGGCCCTGGTGCATGTAGTTGCTGGACTGCCGATACTGCATCCAGTAATCGGTTGCTGTGGAAACGATCAAGAGGATGTTCCCCACGCCTGCACAGAACAAACCTCCACCCATAAAGCTGTACATCCTGCACCTGCAGACACACACACACACAGAGGAACATAAGGTCACTTAGCATCATCGGTCAGAGGCAGGAACCCCCTCCCTCGCTCCACCTCACACACACACACACACTTCAGGGAGAGAGGGTCTAAGTGTCAGTAATTGTGTTGTAATGAACATATTATTTCCAATGGATTGAGCTGCAGGGTCGCACGTGTGTGTGTACGCTCCACTTTGTTCTCTAGGAGATCAGCGCCTGAAGATGGGCTTTACATACACCCCCCCACTGCCAGTGCGTACACACACACACACACACACACACACACACAAGTCCAGCGATGCTTTGATACTTGATACATCTATTGCTCATTGTTCCACCTGAATGCAATATCCTGCAGCCATCGTCTCTTTCTCGTGGAGAGTCGTCATGGATTTCTTTTTTTTTTTTGGGGGGAAAGGATGATAGATAGATATATCTTGTTATGTCTGAAACCTGAACGTTGAAGAGCTCTGTGTATTCATTGAAGAGCTCTGTATTTCCGCAGGATCACATTTTCCTCTGAGCAGCCTCTCTGGCAAGTTCCAGCAGCTGTCTTAGTCTAAACCAGAGCACTTTTTTAAAATCCATTTGATCCCCACCTCGTAAAACAAATGAAAATTGTCTCAGAATGTCAATGTTATGTGGCACATATAAAATTCTAATCCTTTTATTTCATAACCAGTCAGCCAGTCGGGTTTAATACTGTATGTTTTTAAGAAGTAATTTTCTTCCAAGCCAAGATAAAAACCCCCCTGAAAAAAAAGCAGTTAAGTTAATTTCCCTTTCTTTCTTTCGGAGAGCGAGGCCTTGGTTGTGACTGGCGCTGACCTCGACGCTGACTATTTCCTCTCAATCACGCAATCACATCTCTCAACCTTTTTCCACAGAAATTCTTCAACTCTTGCTGCAAATGTTTTATATTCCTGTAAAACATCTGAGAAAATTGACCCACCAAGATAAAGAGAATACAACTAAGAATAAGGTTTTCTTTATTTTCAGCCTCTAGATGAGGTTTTAATGTCGTGCACTCACATGAACACATAAGGTGTTCATATCCGTACATGAACATAATCAGCCCAGTCGCACAGCAGTCTGTGAATAGTCACAGAATTTAATGTATTGATTCCCTTTTTTTTCGTGATGGTCAGCACAAAATCAATTGTGATGTGATCCACGTAATTGTGAACCGGGAAGTATAAAGAGCGGCGTACGTAGGGACGAGGTCAGGGTGGATGGACGGGTCAAAAAACACCAGACTTTCGCCCAGGAGACCGCTGTTCATGTCCCGTATGAAACCAAAAGTCATCAAGTTATTTGCCACGTAACTTCCTTACTTAAGTTACAGCACTTGCAGTGTAATTTTAACCCAAACTGCGATCTTTTCCTAAACCTAACTAAGTAGTTTTATTTTGAAAAGACTGGAGCAGAAATTGACACGTTGCGTCACGTGTTGCTTGACATTCGTAGGAAAACACACCAAAAAATATGTTGTTGAAAGTCAAACTGAGATGCTGAGTCACAAGAAAAGGGGAAATTCGTGTACACAAATGACTAATAATATTACTAATATTTGCAGCATGCCCTGTGGAGTTCTTGGAGCTGCAGCTGTCCCCACATGGAGGGAGAATAGCACAAAGAATTACAAACACAAATAACTAAATGAACTGGACAAAATTCCATATTAACTTACCTTAATCAAGGCCTTTAATGGAGAGATTTATGAAGACAGGGTTACCTGACAAAATACAACAAGATCCTATAATGCCAAGACAGGCGGATTTCCAGCAGGCTAATAGCACTAGCGTTTGACGGCGGGTGAATAGAGAGAAACTGGGGCTACAACAAACACAGCGCTGAGACAATAGGCCAGACCGGCCCACTGACCAATCAGCACCCTCCAGTTTTGTGGTTTGGGAATCTGCTGAAAAAACAGAAATGGCCAAAGCTTGGCAAGCTGAAGTAATACTGATGACTTCATGGTTTTGATTGAAAGTGGAGGGCTGAACTGGCTTTAGTCGGGGGCAAGTCAGGCATTAAATCAGACACTTTGGCTGCTCTGCTTTTCATTTTTTGTTGTCTAATTTTAAAAACAAACATTGTCACACTATTTAAAAAGTCTTATTAATTATCAATATGCTTATAAAGTTTGAACTGTTGATGAATGCACTAAATACATTTTTGTAAATGTGTTACAATAGTTACATTTGCAGCAAATATTAAGTAATATTACCTCATACACTGTGTGTACAAGTCATTAGGTACACTTCATATTTTCATCAAGTACACCAATTTAAAAAAAGCTTTTCATGATTTCCCTAAAATGTACTTAACAAGTCAAGTCAATTTTATTTGTATAGCCCAAAATCACAAATCACAAATTTGCCTCAGGGGGCTTTATAATCTGAACAGGATACGACACCCTCTGTCCTTTACAGTACAACCCTCTCATTGGATAAGGAACAACTTAACCCAAAAAATAAAACCTTTTAACAGAGAAAAAATGGAAGAAACGTCAGGAAGAGCACCAGAGGACGGATCCCCCTTCCAGGATGGACAGACATGCAATAGATGTTGTGTGTAACAGAGTAACATCATAATGAAAATACAACATAGACAATCCATATGACAGAAAATAATATATATAATGTGAACATATGTGAGAAGGTGGATCCAGGCAGCTTCCCAGCGTTGCCAAACAGATAGAGCCAGAGCAACACCACCTCCTCTCTACGCCAGATAGATAGAGCCAGAGCAACACCACCTCCTCTCCACCATGGAACCAAGAGAAGTACTTCAGTCTATATCAATCACAGGAGGAGATACATATAGAAGGAATCAGACGAGTTGGAGAAGCAACACTTTGAGACAGCAGATATTATGTGGATTGTATATCGGCCTGATGTCACTCATATTTTAGGAAAAATAAGTGCGATCATTATGTAGATATGAGATGCCCGTCGCTGTCAGGTGTAAAAGGATGACAGCGATAGTTTTTCGATATCGAGCCCATTCATTCTCGTTCATGTCTTACAAAGCTGTACAATGCTGAGATTCTTGAAATGTATGGAAATTCCACTTTGAGAATCGGTAGTGCTGAAGGTAAATGGAAACCGGCAGATGTTTGAAGAACGGCTCCCACCAGTACAGATCCCCCTCTGACTTGATGTTTCCTTCATTCTGACCATCATCTGGCTGTATTTCCTCCTGTTGTGCCTCTTCCTCCCTTATCCAGCAGGGCACACACACACACATACACATACAGACACTGACACACGCACGCACACACAGGCATAAACCTCCAAAGATGAAAGGAGAAGAGTAGCTCCATTACCTGCATTACAGCAAGTTGCTCAGACCAATTGACAACAACAAAATGCCCCAGAAAAAGCATTTTTTCTCCCCGAGATTTGAGTGCTGTACTTACATCTAACTTCATTTTTATAGACCACAGGCTATTTTCTTCCATCTGGAGTGTGGCAGCCAGGAGGGCATTTGATATCCTCCCATGCACCATCAAAGTGGACAATATGCCTCTGTGTGACAGAAGAGCAAATCCATGTTTTCTTGAATCCATCCAGCTTTTGAGAGATTAATTTTGTTATGGAAAGTCTACATTTATGTGGTATCATCAGTGGGTAAGGAGCTCATGCAAGCACTTGGGAAGGTAATGTGACGAGAGTAATTACAAAGAGTGTTTGCCTGCATTGTTGTGGTGCAGTCACTAAGCTTATAGGCACGTCTGAAATCCTCCTGCACATGGGCTTGTTCGCGTGCACCTGCTGTCCGAGCAGGATGATCCACACACGCTCATGTCCTTTTTTTGTCTTTGGACTGTAAGCTGTTTAAAAGTACTGTCTCATCACTTGATTTTTATAGTTACTGGATTAAAGGCTTTACTGGCTGAGGAAATTATGAAGTTAAGGCTGAAAAAAGGACATTTCAATGATAACAACGTATCTGTTACCCTGCATGTTTCCCTAACCCTAATCCGTGGTGGAAAGTAGTACATTTACTCAAGTACAAATTTAACTTTAGTATTTACAATTTATGCTGCCAATAGAGTCCTGCAGAAATGAGTGGTAAAACCCAGAAATGGGTTAGCATTATTGAACTTCCGGTTCCCTCATCTCGAAGTCGATCAAATCAACGTAGCCGGATGGTCAGAACGGCGGCCAATTTTATGTGTACCGTTGCCATAGTGACCGTTGTAGCAGGCTGATTTCCATATAAACTAAACTGACTTGCAGCAAGTCATGGACTCACTGAGGTGAGGTTTTACAGTAACGACTAAATGACCAGTGGAGCTAGAGGAAATGAGTACAATTTAACAACTTACTGCTTCATCCGACACAATCTGGCCACAGCGGAGGAAAGGTTCAGGTTCAGGTTCAGGTGCAGGTGACTTTATTTTTACCCGTCGGTAGATTTGTTTTGCAGCAAAAATAGAGGATGGCATCCGTATTGACAATAAAGAAGAGCACAGACAAAAGACAGACACACCAAAAACAGGACAAAGAGCACTCAAAGGCTGACTGGGATCAGGACCCAGCAAAAAGAACGCCACAAGAACAATATATAAAAACAACACTGAAATATCAGGACAGAAGACACAATAAAACGACAATAGGAAAAAAAGTGTAAGCAGTGTGGCGTTGAAGCATGGTGGAATTAGCTAGCTTGCTTCCACCAGGCTTTGGTTCTGGACTGATTACAGAAAACAAGCCGAACAGCGGGCTGGTCCCTCCGCCTGGGGACAAGCTACCTAGCTAACTAACTAACTAGCCAGCTGCTGTCCGCACACTTTACAGCCCCGTTGACGTTGGTTCTGTTGTCACCATAACAACTAACAACAATTACCATTCTCTTTTTTTTTTATAGTAGTCAAATTAACACAGCAAACACTTCAATTACCCTTCTACTCCTATTTTATTTTTATAATATAAACACATGACTGCAGGGCTTCAATGATGAGCAGCATCTTTTATTATTTTTACGAGATTATTCTATTCAAAGAATAATATCTCTATTTTCAAACTCATTTTTCATCTGCTGAGGCGCTGTCCAAACACGTTCTCATCCCAACGCAGTAAACACATGCTTAATGTTGTGGATTAAACAAAAACGCTTAGGTTTAGGCAACAAAAACACCATAGTTAGGTTTAGGAAAGAACAACATGGTTGGGATTAAAATGAGTACGTTTTACAGTGATAGTGTGACTTGACGTTGAGAACACGGGAAACAAACAAACGGCTGATTATAAAGTGAAAGTGAAACGTGTCTCCTGGATGAGAGCCTCGTGTTTGATGGGCTCATCTATTCAACGCCTTGGGATTGAGAACGGGCTGCATGCACATGCATGTTTTGTTCATTTTCTGAGTCTATTACTTACCTCTTTACTTTTCAGTGCATCTCTACATTCACTTCAATGCGACACTCTATTTCTCTTCATATACGGTCCCTGACAAATATACCCCACTAACAGATCCTCTCCCATCAATCAGAAGCTTCGATCCATCTCCGAGCTAATGGAACAAGTGACTGCATCAGATGACCTTTCATTATGGACAAAATGTCCAAATTATAACCAACGACAGAGCTGTTGAACAGGAAAACGGCCTATAGATCATGTAAGAATAGAGGCGTGAAGGTGACGGAAATGAGCCAAAACAGTGTGAAATGCTGGTATTTTCCAGCTGTGCCGCTCACAAGGCACAAGGCCACAAAAACCTATAATGGCCTCTGAAAGTTATCGACATTAGCGGGCAAAATGCTTCTAAATCTTTACGTTCCAGCCACGCTTTGCCTAAATACTTAAATCAACTCCTCGGAATTGAATTTTCAAGCCTTCAAATGGCTAATTTGTGCAGCAAGTGCTTTCAGCGTTTTCTCAGCAAATGAACGGCGGCTCTAATCATAAGAGCATGTGGATGGCGCTGCCTCTCCGCACCCACCCATGAGACAGCTGCGTGGACGGGGAGAGAAACATTTCCACTTAACCACTTAAATGAATATATCAAGAAACTAATTTGCCATTTTAATTGCGTGATTTAGAAGACGCTACTTCACTTGCCCCTCTTCCATCTTGGTTGATTTCCAATGTGAGCGCACATTAGATTGATCTATGAAAGACTGCAGAAATCACAACACTTAAGTCTTTTCATTTTCCCTCCCTAATTAAATAATTGAAATTCCTGTCAGTGTCTGCACTTAAGCCACACACAGACATCGCAGGCATGCTGCGTCGCTGAATGAATCGTGAAAGGCTTGTTTTTATCTTTTCTTGTTTGTAGCCTGCTCTTTTCTTCGCCCTCTACCTTTTTCCTTTTTGTCTTCCAAGAGCCACGGATTCATTCCATCTGTCAAGCCCAGAAATAGATCAGTACATCCATTTTGTTGAGATTTGCCCGTCCCATTAAGTGATTGCTTGCAGAAATGGCAGGGGACATTTCTTCTGATACGTTCCCTGAAACAGCGCTGGCAGACATTAAGGACACATTATTGAGTCCCATTTTCTCCCAGCCACAAGGATATCCATTAGAGTGGCACACAGCCCTAAATTTTTCCATTTTCTCCCTCACCAAACTTGACTTTACACATTATTTCTGCCTCTGTTTTGTAATTTGCAGCCACAAATTATATCAGGGAAAAGCCATCTCGTAGCATGTGGCTCCTCTTCCCAGGGCTATTTGCCAAGACTTGATTCTGAAGTGTCAAAATGGGCCCATCGTTACGGCTAATCATGACTGACAGCAGGGTGCTTTAAAGTCCATACAAGTTGGCCCACACTGGAAACTTTCTGTGTGTGTGTGTGCGTCAGACCTGTGGATTTTGATTTTATTCCGTTGCACAAAGAGTGAAATGCTGTCTTGCTTTCGGATACTCTCGTATCAAATGTGGATCCAAATATTACTCAAGAAGAGGGTCATATTAAGGCTTTTATGCTTTATAAAACTGATCGTAAAGACTCAAAATGTAAAGAAAGATTTATAAACACATCTACATTCCTGGTAGACCTCACTCACAGTGCATGTGGGAATGAATAATGTTATCTAATCCAATGAAATAAGCAATAGCAAAGCCAGTAATTGAGGCAATATTGATGCTTCAAGTGGAGCTGTGCTGCAATTACTCGAGCTGAACCTCCAGCCTCTTTGTGTCTAGTGTTTGAAATACAGATTGCAGATTTTTCGATCTCATCCTATCATTAGCTTTAAAGGACTCAAAAGTACTCTTGTATTTTTGATACTGTCTTCAAAAATGTATTAAATCAAACATTGGTTTTCACTCCCTTCTTACATTTTGAATGGCTTAACCATTACGTTTACATTTACCAGGTGTGTTGGTATACTGGTTCATATACTGGGGTGAAACATTGTGTTGGTACCAATACCACCAGCAATTTCTATTACTGTCATCACCGTGATTATTGGCGTTTTCAGAGGGGCACCGTTAATTCAACACAATGTAACTGTGCTGTGGTGTGGTGTGGGGTGCGTTGATGGTGTAATGGTTACGTCACATACTACATACTGAGACCCCAACATCCACGATTTGATCCCCAGCTGGGGGACCTTTGTTGCACGTCTCTCTCTTCCCCACATTTCCTGTTTGCATTTCTACTACTCAAATATAGGCAATAAAAAACTGCAGTAAAAGAACTGTGCCTTGGTCCATCACAATATGTTCAACACCCAACAGAAAAATAATTACTACAAAGATATTGCACTCACAACGTCTTATTGGTGGGTTGGATAATAACCCCCCAAAACGCCCTAAAGAAATCCATAACACTAAAATTCAATTCATGAGTGGGATATGCAACAATGTGTTGCATTGAAAGTCATTTCAAAACCCACCTGGTCGAGGCAGATAGCCGCCCACCCAGAGCCCGGTTCTGCCCGAGGTTTCTACTCCTTTTCTACCCTACCACTGTTGCATAAGAATGCATGCTCATGGGGCATCTCTTGTTGGGTCTATAATTATAGAATCTCGGTCTAGACCTGCTCTAAGCGCCTCGAGATAACTTCTGTTATGATTTGACGCTATATAAAAATAAATTGAATTGAATTTCCTGTCTTATGGTTTCTGGTGTTTTTAGTGTATTTGATATTAGTTCAACAAAGCTGTAATATACAGTTCACTATTCAGTGTTTGGGTAAATCCAAGGCAATCATGGTGTGAAGTTACTACATATATACTTTATGTTGTCTTGGAGGCTGTCCTAAACCTCAGCAGGCGGTTGGCTGACGAGGATCGAGGGTCGTCAGCTTGATTGAGCTCACCTGTGGGCCCTCCAGGCTATAAAAGCTGCCCCATGTGCTCACTGTCTCTCTCTCTCTCTTCCTGCAGCCACATCCACCTGACATTACCTTTGTTTGGTTCTGCACCTCCAACACCTCCACAGCACATCCATGCACTACATTCATTTGATGACATTACTGATCTACACCCTCCATTGTTCATTGTATGTTAACCTCAGTTTAATGCATTTTTGGTTTCATGTATGACCTTCACATTCCCTGAGCCAGTTTGTGACAAAATATACAGTATATTTACAGTTTATATGTGAATATATCTTCACAGTCTGCAACAAAAAAAATGTAATTTTGCTTTGTACAAGAAAATCTCCTTTCCTTCCTCCAGTGCATTGTGTACGGCTTGTACGGCTTGGTGTGCTCAACTTGTTTGAGGAAGTCTATGCTTAACTGGAGATAAAATGTTGCAGTGTTTTCTACTTCCCATAGGTTTGACGTAAGTTAGCATGCCACTACCTTTGCCCTCACTCCAATCTGCTTGAGTGTATTTCACCGGTCTTATTTTGAAACACATGTTATTATCCGACTGTATATGTGCGCATTAGCAAAAATGATGTCCAGTTGAACTCATTGCGATACTCCTTCATTCAGAAACAACTCCAGGGTATTGTGCTATGATAAGCACACAATAGCTTGTAAGAAGAAAAAAAAAATACATACAAACCAGATCCACCAACAAACAGGTCAAGCCTTTTCACAGTGTTGTGGAGAGCACAATCACAGAGACGTCAGAAGGCAGCTCAAAGGCCACAGCAGCCCCCCGCTGAGCTGACATTCTCATCGTGCCTTGCCCATTAATTCTGTCATTGTTGCTGCCCTGGCCTCCTGGAGTCCTATCAAAGACTCAATAACCACTGCTTAACCAAAGTCCATTGCCAATTCCCCCCCATCTCTCTCTCCCCTCTCTCCGTCGCTCGCTCTCCGCTATAAATCATCTGACAGCATGCGGGTGCGCGGAGCAACTGCCTTTCACTTCGACATGGCCGGGTTGAAAAGGCCATTATTACCCTGTAATTGTGGGAGTCAAACCCAATTAAGCAAATCTGTATGGGGCAGATGCCGCTTCCCCCTTTACCCCCCACCACCCCCATACACACACACACTTCGTTTACCCTTTTCACTCGCTTGCTGTCACTTCACTTAGGCCGGCTTGATCTCTGATACGGGCTGAACAAGCGGCGGCTCGGACCCCCAGCCGTGGAGGAACATGTTGCTAATTGAGTTCTCGCTGGTCATTTGCTCCTTCCAAGTGAGCAAGAAGAAAAACAGAAAACTGCTGCCTCATCTGCTGAGGCCATGGGAAGAAGAAGTGAAATGCCACTCCTGTCGGGCAGCGAGTGAAGGAAAAGAGAGGCGAGCGAAAGCCATTTAATCCACAGGGAAGGCGGTGAGAAAAGAGGGGCTTAGGCCTGTTCGGCTGCTCCAGCGGGGAACCACGCAGCAGCGAGGGACTCCGGCTCCAAGTGCAAACACTCCCATTCAATCAGCACGCCACCCCCCGAGGCCAACACTTCCTGTCTCTGGGTAGAGCTAAGGCAACGTTCACGCTTACATGGATAAATCTGAAAATGCATCTTATTCGCTCTACCTTTTTTTGCCTCTCTGACCCACGAAGCAGGTCCTTCTAATGTAGTAAAGACTTTCCAAAGTGGGTAAAAAGGCTGGTCTCTGGTCATTCATTCAATATATATTATTATGTATTGTTGTATAACTTTATATTCATAATTTGAAATAAATCGCTAAACAAATCTGGGATATGATGCAGAGGTCTGGCTAATAGTGAGGATGTTGACTGTCATGTGATCAGCCTTTATAAATCTTGACCTGTTGGTGCACTTTGTTCTTCTGTCAGCAACAAACAATACTTCAGAAACTGTGGAACGCCACTTAGTAGATATGATGTTAAGTTGAGCAAGTGGCCTCTCTTTGCCCAATACAAGAACTTTCAGTGTTTCTATCTATGGCTTTGGTGAATTGTCACCGCCCACTCATCTCTCAGCCAACAGGGCTGCCAACTTTTCAATTTAGTTTAGACAAAGTGTGCATATGGTCGGGGTGGTTGGATGGGCCAAACACAGGCTGGACTTTCACCAAGAGGCTCTCGTGTGAAACAAAAAGTCAATGTTGACTTATTTTAAATGATGTAGGCTACATGAGATAAGTTACGTAACAAACATAGGCCTTACTTATTTTAATCCTGTTATGGTCAGAGGAGCTGCAGGTTTCTCTGAGCCTTGCTCATCACCTGTGATCAGCCTCAGCTGGTGATAATCAGCCTGGCTGGGAGGCTATATCAGCCTGCTCAGTTGGTTGTGTGTCTGCAGAGGGTCAACACCTTCAGTTGGCTCTCTGGGTTTACATTGTGTTTAGTGATTCTGTGGGTTTTGTTGGGTTTTGATTTTTGATGGTGCAAATCTTTAGCCAGCCTCTACTTCTCTTTTGTGTCCCCCCTCAGTGACTCCCAAATTACATTTCATTTTGGTCCGAGACCTTTTTTGTTGGTCTATCATCTTTGGTAGATTTAGTAGGCGGCTGTGGGGAGTTATAGTTTCACAGTCTCCTTTTAGAAACCAAAAGTTTCCCATAGCTACCTCAGTCATTCAGGTTTTATTTTTTTTGGGGAACGTAGCAACCCAAACCATGATCTTTTCTTTCCTAAACCTAACCAAGTAATTTTGTTGCCTAAACCTAAATTGTTTCCATGTTGGCGGAATCACGAACCTGGCGATCCAGAGCTGTACAACCAAACCAAGAGGGAACAAAAGACGTTAATCATTGCAGCAATGGGCCATTGAAGTGACTCTCCCACACTGCCACACAACCCTGCAGGGAATCGCCGCAAAGCCTGATTTGATGTGAATGCAGCCTGACGGTTAGCTGTCATGCCAAAGAGAAAGTCTGTCTTTTCTAAAGAGCTCTGTCAATGAAAATGTTTGGTGTCACAGTGGAAATGCCGATATAAAAGATGATATTAAGAAGGTCAGATAGCAATATACAATAGCTGGTAGAGAATGTGTCACAGTCGGCTATTTAGCTGGCATTGTGCACTGACAAATATAAAATGTATTTTCATTTTTACTTGTGTTGAGCAAGGTCAGGAAGTGTTATGTGTGCTCTCTCCCTCTATAGTTAGTCAATAATTATGTGACAATCAATACACCATGCAATCCTTGTGTTTTGTGTTTACTAGTATTATTATACAGTTTTCAAAGAAACTTTGTTTTGGTGGATTCTGGGAGACAAAACATAATTTTTCATCTGCCGAGGCGCGCTGTCCCAACACGTTGTCATTCTAACTCATCATATACTGATGCTTTGTCAGTCGCAGTAAACACATGCTTAATGTTGTGGATTAAACAAAAACACTGGTTTAGGTTTAGGAAAGAACAAAATGGTTGGGCTTAAAATTACTATGTTTTAACAGTGAAAATGTGTCTTGACGTTGTGAACACGGGATACGAACAAACAGCTGATTGTGAAAGTGAAACGTAACCGCGGTCTTCTGGATGACAGCCCTGTGTTGTTGGACCCATCCACCTCTCCTCCACTGTCTCTTTTGCTCAACTACGTCACCACAGCACTTTTTCCCTGAGAGTTTACTGTTGCCGCGGATGGGTTTACATTGTAGTTGATGGAAAGCCTGGTGCGTCTCATACCACCGCTAAAGGGTGCCTTGTGTGGCGGTATCAAACGCCGACAGCCGTGACAAAGCATCGGTATTTGGCGCTCTCGGAATGATAACGGGCTGTTTGTCCATGGTGTTGAAAGGTGTGCTAAGCGCTGAAATAACTGTCCCCCATACTGACGAAAATGCCTGCACAAGTGCACACACGTGCACGGGCGTGAACGTGCGGTACACTTCAGGGTCCCAGTTTGAGGATTTAAAAATATGGCCACCCTAAAGTCGTGGTCATTTCAGGTATTATATCTGTAAGATCAGGTTGTCACAAGCATGCGTGGCCGCCTAGGTGGGTATGTGCAGCCTTGTTGTCTTAAAAGACAAAAATAATAAGCCTACATCCAATATTTGATGATTTATAATTCCATTTCTGAACAAATATGATTCTTTCTTCATAAACATGTAACACTGGATACCCAGAACTTACTGTAGGCCTTCCTCTTCTACATTAAACAATACACAATGTGATATTGTAGTTCCCGTGAACAGTCACAGACAGTAGTAATCAATCAGTCAATCATTTCAGTCTCCACAACAGGTATCGAAGTAATTACACACGGAGAATGCCCCACATTGTAAAAACAATGATTGAATCTAATGAGCAGTGTGGCAGTTACTGCGGCCACTTCAGCCCGTCCTGGACTAATATGGAGGCAGTGAACAAGCAAGACATTGTCAGCGTACGCCCCAGTGGGTGTCTCATGAATAAGAGCACTCATCCAGTTGATTTAAATGTGTGTGATCTCACGCCTCTTTCACTCCCACCTTTGTTGCCTTCAGAATGGACAGGTCATAACGGGTCAGCGGACACACACACACGCTAACAGGCTGCGTATGTGTTTGTGTGCGCTGCATGGAGGAGGAGGGGTTGGCTGTTTTTGAGTTCCACCCCTGTTGGGGCGTACGCATGGTGTTCCTTTTTTATTTTTTATTTTTTTTGGGGGGCCAGAATATACAAAGCCCAGACCCGGACCCCGGAGGTGCAGGGACTCATGTGGTTCTGAATAACCCCGGCCCCCTCTCCACATCCCAAATACACACTCCCATAAATCCTGGGAGTGGTTCTCCTCCCTGACTCTCACATGCTTTAACCCCCTTTAACCCCTCTGATAAGTCTTACTACTTGTTCTCCATCCTTCCTGGGGATTAAGCAAATGATCAAGCAAGGAGACACATGTAGTGTAGTGTTGACACAGCGGCTGTTTTATTTTCCCAGTTGTACTCAATTGACTTTCAGTGTGTGTGTGTGTGTGTGTGTGTGTGTGTGTGGACGTTTTTCTGTTCGGTGCCTTTTAATTTTGCAATTTTAATTTTGAGTGTCTAATTATTCTCCTCTGATGGTGACAACAATGAAAAAACCTGTAGACCAGTATTTGTCTTAATGTTACATTTAGAACAAACAACATACTCCAGTGCCTTGTTCCCGATGATGGATTAATGGATGGATGTTCTTTATTGTCCACAAAGAAAAATTAATTTGTATTATTACTATGGGAGTAATAATAAGTAGTAACATATCGTTAACACTGTTTTATTGTACATTGCATTATTTTATATCACTATATATCAATACTATATTATTATGTTGTAATTGTTGTGTTTTTATATTATTATATCATGGTATTCTGTATATATTACCTAGAGCAGGGGTCTGCAACCTGCGGCTCCGGAGCCACATGCGGCTCTTTAGCTCCTCTCCAGTGGCTCCCTGTGGATTTATAAAAATGGAAATTAATAACTGTTTGTTTACATTTACATTTATCATTGTTGTAGGTCTATGGTACGACGGAGTATTAGGGCCACATTGAAGAAAAATATAAATCTGAGATTTCGAGAATAAAGTCGTAATATTATAAAGTAGTTTTAATTTTAGTTTTCTTTTTTTCTCGTAATATCATGACTTTACTCTGTAAATCTCAGATTATTTTTCCCCTCAATGTGGCCCTAATACTCCGTAGTACATACATTGTCTCTTTGGCCCTCACTGCATTAGACTTATATACTATAAACTGTGTTACCTTCATCACAATGATCAGATGTTTTACGGCTCCAGACAGATTTTTTTTTGCTTTGCCTAAAATGTCTCTTTTGATAGTAAAGGTTGCTGACCCCTGACCGATACCATGATACCTATTCATGTTGTCTTAGAATTTATTCTATATTAAATATACTGCACATAAAATTATATATATATATATACATCTACAACATTATATACTTCATCATATTATTATACATATTGTATTTAGTATATACTATTTTATATATGTAGTTCACACATCATGAATGTTGGAGTTGAACTACGGGACTTCTTTTGCACAATTTACATATTTTCTTATAGTATAAGTTGCTGTAATGTATATATTGTTGGGCTGTCGATTAAAATATTCAATCGCAATTAATCGCATGATTGTCCATGATTAATTGCAAATTAAAAGCAGCAGTTGGTGATGGGAGACTTTGACCAATCACAGGTCATGTGAGAGTTCCTATTGGCTGTGCTCCGGCTGGTGGGCGGTGCTTGGTATTTCCTCAACAGATCTCAACATGGCTGCCGGGTCACAAACTTTCTCATTTTACAGCTAAACAGTACACTACAAGATGTTTCTGAGAACATCTGAGGAGAGAAATAGGCATTACAGTAACAGAATATTGATTCATATTTGATCAGCGCTGCCTAGTTTGACCGTTTGGTCGGAGTTCGCGAATGATTGACAGCCGGCTCTCATAGACGGCAGCTGGACGGCAGACTCCAGATCAGCTCTTACTGCTTGTTTTCCTCCGGTCTGTGAAATCTTGCAGATGCCGTTAGGAGCACCGGAGGACACCGGAGGACACAGAGACACATGATTTCTTTCACATTATCTGTCTCATGCACTACTTTTAATCATATTTGCTCCATTTCTACCCACTGCAGCTTTAACTAGGACAGCCCTAATAAATGATATACTGTACTGTATTGTAATTAATGTGGCGTCTCTGTTTCTTTTATCTCTTAATTTATTTTTGTATTTATTTCATTCAAAGACTTTTTTATCTTAATATCTCAGCCTGTGTCTGTGATGCTGCACCACTTTGAATTTCCACTCTTATCTTATTTTAGTTTAGTTTATCTTCAAACAATTGAAATGTGAGTCAATAATAAAACAACTAAATTACTGTACATTAACAGATGTGCACATGCAGCAAATGTCGTAAAACATTCACTCCAGAATTTAAACATTTGGTGAAAACACAATATCACATCTTGCTAAATATCTGTCAACATTTGGACACAGATGAATCGTTGACCACTGACTGACTGCGCCTCATGTTTACGCTGCAAGGCTTTCTTCAATGCAGCCTGACCTGTCCTCTTCAGACATATTAATCACTGGTCACAGTAATTGTCAGCCTGGTTTCCATGTGTAAATAGCTAATTAGTATACCCTCAGATGTCTTGATTCTCTCCTGTGGTTGCCACCTCTGTCAATCAGAGCATAATGGCAGCTTGGGAACAAATGCAGCACTTGGAGGGACAATTGAGGAGGCCAACAGTCAGTAATTAAGCAGTTCATAAGGCAATCTCATTAATTATCCCCTTCACTGGTTGCTACATTCTCTGGACGTCCTGATTACATGCTTATTGATTCTGAGTCCTATGACGAAATGTTCCTTGCTCCACTTCCTAATGGAGTCTAAAAGAGGAGTCATTTACAAATGGCTTTATTAGGCAGAGTGCCCACATGGACCTTTAAAATGTTACTTGAAAATGCAATTTCACCTGTCATTTGCAGGAGGCTTTCATGCACTTAAGCAGAGGTCATACAAACAGCAATGTAATTAGCGGTCTCCCTTTTACAGACTCTGCTGATTTGAAAAGCGTTACACACCTTTTCTCCTTCATTCAGCATTAATCATTCATTTTCAGGGGGAAATTGCCAGGCTTATGAAAGACAAAATGTCATTCTGTGCTGGCCGCATGAGGCTCTTTCTTGGAGTGGATTTGTTAGACATACATTGGGAGGGTTGAAAAAGCTTTGTGTCGTGTGTTAACCTACTGTAGCAGACTTTTTGATTTCCTCTGCCAGGGAACATTGAGGGGGTCAAGCAACACTTTAAAAGTCGCAAGTGTCACTTGTCTTTTTCAGGTTTGAGGAATAAAAAAATATCATTCTGAGCTTGAAAGCATCGGCAGAGAGAAAGGTAATGAAAAAGGTAGTAGTGCACTGTTTGTTGTCTTTTCCCTTTGAAAATGTAATGCATATAAATATAGATCTATATACAGGACAATTCTGTGAGGTCAAAACAATTAAGTGCCACAATATGGCCTTTAAGCAAACACAGCAAACACAAACTATTAGCAAATTTCTAGTGCAATGTGAAGAACCTCTTATATGCGAGCAAATGCTGAAATTTGCCAAACCTCCTCAAAGCCCATCCCGGCTCACGTCGAGCCTCTCAGCGTGACTTTAAATGCAGATAACGAAGAAATGGAAAATGGAGGCCAAATTGACCCTTTCACAGCGTGTTATGTCAGTTTGTATGGGCACCTGGAGTGGCTGTCCCCCTCCCATCAATAAAATAATTTAAGAACACATTATACTCCTTTAAAAGGGCCCATTTGTCAGACCAGGTGACTCTTAAAAGACCCTGCGGATTAGAGACACCCTGCATCAGGTACTTTTAATTCAGCCACAATCGATATGACTTAGGCTGCCGTTGTGTCGAGAGTGAATATTAAAAAAAGAGTATTTCAGTTAAAATGTCTCTTGTGCATAAAGTCAATAAA